>NC_073248.2:16332500-16957500 GCF_029281585.2 Gorilla gorilla gorilla | reverse complement strand
CTGAAGTTTATCAAAGGACTTAAGGAATTTCAACTCATATGTCTCTTTCTTTCTTTCTTTCTGTCTTTCTTTCTTTCTTTCTTTCTTTCTTTCTTTCTTTCTTTCTTTCTTTCTTTCTTTCTTTCTTTCTTTCTTTCTTTGTCTTTCAGACAGGGTCTCACTTTTTGTCAAGTGTGGACTGCAATGGTGCCATCATGGCTCATTGCAGCCTGCAGCTTCTCACTCCTGGGCTCCTTTGAATCTGTCTGCCTTAGCTTCAGCTGCAATACCTGGCTAATTATTTTTCTTTTTCTTTCTTTTTTATTTTCTTGGAGACAATAGTTTGCCATGTTGCCTGGGCTCTTCTGAAACCTCTGGGCTCAAGAGATGTGCCTGCCTTGACTTCTCAAAGTGCTGAGATTACAGGCATCAATAAAACATTTATTGTGTTAGGGTCAGTAAAAATAAATCAATGTTTTGGCTAAGTTGTGAACATACCTATAATGCAATTATTTGAATAACTGCAGCAATGCTATGGGCAGCTACAAACTGAAGAATTCTATTAGCAAACAACTAAATACATAAAAACACTTAGCCCAATTGTTTAACTGAAAAACATGTTTATTATTTCTAGTTTCCAGCATTTTCTAGATCATCATTGTTCATTTTAAAAGTCATATCCATAGGATAAAGCAAAACCACCTATGAATTGCCATATTTGTTTATTTCTTAGTTATGAAAATGTCCTTAATTTGTTGACATTGCAAACAAATTTCAACTCTGTTATGAAAAACTGAAGACAACCTTCTTAGCAATTAATTTTATAGTTACATTGCATACAGGGAATGTGCTGTCTGTGAAAAAATACAAACTCAACTACAAGTCTTAAACACTGAAAAGAGTTACCAGGTGATTATAATTTATTTTATTGTATCAGTCTATTGTATTGATATAAAATCAATTGTATTTACATACAATCTAGAAAGTTTACAGCCGTCAGAAATTCTAGTGCAGTTTTATGTGAAATCAGAATTTAAAAATCCCTGTGGAGCTGTAGGTGTAGTAAAATGTGTAGGTAAAATATGTGCATGCTCTTGACAGTACTTATGAAGGGATGTCTTTCAAATTGACCTCAATGGTTTTCTTCTCAGCAAAATGGCCTGGGCCACTCAACCACTGTTTCATTATTGCTGATGTTTGTGCATGATCTTTTCTAAAAATTTATGACTCAAAAGACATTTATTTGACATCATGGCATTAGGGTTTTCAAAACCGCTAGAAGTTTTCTTTTCTTCATCCATTATATTTTAAAGGAATTTGACGTTGATTTCTCAGGAACTTGAACAGTTTCTGGTTAGCCCCACAGTGATTCCAGCAAGGTCCCAATATAGTAGCACAGCCTCAACTCCAAGGCTGTCCCAGACCTCGGCTGCCTGATATCTGTGTCTTTCAGGGCAGTGGGAAATATTCCAGCTTCTTGTTTTTTTTTTTTAGAAATAAAGTTGTCATCTTAATTTCATTTTATAGGGTTTATTGCTAGTGAATAGAAATAGATTTTGTGGCCAGGTGCAGTGGCTCACGCCTGTAATCTCAGCAATTTAGGAAGCCAAAGTGGACATATCATCTGAGGTCAGGAGTTCAAGACCAGCCTGACTGACATGGAGAAATCCAGTCTCCACTAGAAATACAAAATTAGCCGGGCATGGTGGGACATGTCTGAATCCCAGCTACTCAGGGGGCTGAGGCAGGAGAATCACTTGAACGCAGGAGGCTGAGGCAGGAGAATTGCTCAAACCCAGGAGACAGAGGTTGCGGTGACCCGAGATCGTGCCATTGCATTCCAGCCTGGATAACAAGAGCAAAACGCCATCAAAAAGAAAAAAAAAGTATTTTTTGTGTTGATATTCTGTCCTGTTATTTTTCTTAATTTGTTTCCTAGATTTCATAATTTCTAGATGGTTCCTTATGGTTTTCTGTGTATGAGATCTGTGAATAGTTTTACTTTTCTCTTCCACATATGAATAGCTTTGTGCGTGTTTGCATATATATGTATATGTATATATGTAATTGTTCTTCTGGAACTTCTAGTACAGGGTTTAATACAGTTGAGCATCAATGCTGTGTTCCTCATCTTAAAGCTTTCGTTCCCAACAATTTAGATGATGATTGTTATGGGTTTTGCATAAAGATGTTTTATCACGGGAAAAAGTTGAAATACAGTTTATTGGATTTTTAATTGTTAAATATGTTGACTGTCTTTAAGTACTTTTTATAAAAGTTGAGACAAACGTGGTGTATTTCAATATTTGATTTACATAATATGTTGAAAAGGGATGGCATTAGAATGGTAAAAAAAAACCAAACCTTGATTTTCTGAGAAAAGATCTTAAACATCTTGCTTTATAATGTCTTCACTTATTTGGTTAAAGATTATAATGTCTACAGTTAGCAGATATATTAACATTTAGTTTTTCATCCCAGTGATATCATTTGTTTAATTCAATACTAATTTGGGCTTAGAAAGAGATATGACTTCTTGTACTCTTATGGGCATAAGGGGCTAGAGGTTAGAGTCATACAGGATGTATTCAAGTTTTTTAAGCATAATGGTGTAACCTTAAGGATAGAATAGAAACGGAGGATTGGGATAGGGTTTACAATTGCAGAAAAAGTTCAGGATTAGATCGAGGGTTAGGGCTGGGCTTGAAATAAGATTTAGTGTTGTGGTAGGATTATGGTTCCAGTTAGAGTTAAGATCAGGTTTATGGGTTAGGGTTGAGTTTAGGGTTAGGGGTCAGAATCAGGGTTAGAGGTTAGGTTTGGGGTTGGGTTATGCTTAGGTTTAGGGTAAAAAGATAGGCTTCCAGTTAGAGGTTAGGAATTAGGGTCCTGGCTGGGGTTAGGGTTAGTATTAAGGTTTAGCGTGAGGGTAAGTGTTGGAGTATTTCCGTATTTGGGTTAGTGTTTAGCATTAGGATAGGGCTTAGGGTTACATGTAGGGTTAGAGTTCAGGGTTCTGGGTTAGGGTTTAGGGTTATTGTTAATGATAGTGTTCAGCATTTATGGTTAGATGTTAGTGATAGTGTTGGGCATATGGTTAGGGTTTTGGATTTAAGTTTAGCATGACTGTTAAGGCTGAGTTTGTGTTGAGGTTGAGGTTAGTGGTCACCATTATGGTAACACTTAGGGTTCAGTTTAGAGTTTAGGGTTAGGGTTAGGGTTTAGTGTTAGGGTTTTGTTTAGTGTTAACGTTAGGGGTTAGCATTTATTGTTAGTGTTAGTATTAAGGTTTTTGTAGAGTTAGGGGCTAAGATTAGGTTTAGGTTTAGGGTTTAGGTTTAATTAGGGTTACAGATTTTGCTTTAGGACTAGGGTTAGTGTTAAGGGTTAGGTTTTCTGATTTAGGGTTCAGGTTATGATTAGGTTCAGTGTTTAGGATAAGAGTTATTTTTAGGTTTAGTGCTAAGGTTAAGATTATGTTAGAATTATGTTAGTTTTACTCTTAGGATAAAAGTATTAGGGTTAGTGTTAATGTGAGTTTTAGAGTTATGGGATGCAGTTAAAGCTACCTTCAGTGTTTTTGGGATTTGGGGATTTATAGTTAGAATTAGGGTTAGCTTTGGGTGGTAGTCTAAGGGTTCCAATTAGAGTTTGGGTGAGGGTTAGGTTTAGGATTCAGGATGAGGGTTAAAAGTAGGGCAAGTGTTATACTTATTGTTAGAGTTATAATTAAAATGTTTGGTTTAGTGTTAAAATTTAGGATTAGGGTCTAAGGTTAGTTTGTGGTTTAACATTGGGTGCCTGGTTGTGGTTGAGTTAGGGTTAGGATGATGGTTAAAGCGTTTTGCTAAAGATTAGGCTGAGGGTTAGTGTTAGGCTTAGAGTAGGGCTTTTGATGACGTGTTAGTGTTAGAGTTAGTGTTTAGGGTTTGGCTAAAGTTTAGGGCATTGTTTATGGTTAGTGTTATAGTTAGAGTTAGGATTTGGGCTTAGGATTCTCTGTTTAGTGTAAGGTAAGGTTTATGTTTGTGTTTGGGGTTGGTGTTCATGTAGGGGTAGGGTTAAGTTAAGGGTAAAAGGGTTAGGATTTGTGGTAAGAGTTAGGCTTAGTGTTAGGCTTACTGTTAGGGCATACATTTGGGGTTGGTGTTAGTGTTGAAGTTCGGGTTAGGATTTGGGGTAGGGATTAGAGATAGAGTTTTCAGTTAGTGTTAGGGTTTAGGATTAGTGTTGTGGATTAGCATTTTAGTTAGTGTTACAGTTGGGGACTAAGGTATAGTTTAGCATCTAGGGTTAGGGTTTTGGTTTCTGGATACAGTTACAGGTTATAGTTAGAGTTTATGGTTTAGGATTACCATTATAGTTAGGTTTTAGGCTTTAGGTTTAGAGTAATGATTTAGGCTTATTTTTATTAATGGGTTTACAGTTAGGTTGGTTTTAATGTTAAAGTTCAGGTTTCATGCTTTTACAGTTAGGATTAGTGTTACTGTTAGGGTTATGTGTTGAGTTTGTGGTTAGGTGTAGTTTTTCAGTGTTTTATTGTTAACATTAGGATTACATTTAAAAATAAGGGGTTTGCTTTGGGTTATGTTTTCAAGGTTAGATTTTGGGCTAAGTGTTAGGGTTAGTATTTAGGGGAAGGATTACATTTAGGTTACCAGATAGAGTAACTTTTATGTTTAGTGTTACAGGGTATGCGTTTAGTGTTTAGCGTACAGCATTTACGTTACAGCGTTACAGGTTAAAATTCAGGGTTAGAGTTAGCTTTAGGATATAGAATTAGTGTTAGGGGTTAGTATTAAGGTTGGAGTTTAGTGGTTGTGGGTCTGTTGGTGTTACAGATAGGGCACAGTGTTAGAATTAGGATTCAGATTAGAATTATTCTTTAATGTTATTTTTAGGGTTAGGGTAAGAGTAGATTAAGCTTTAGGGTTATAGTTATGGTGAGTGTTTAAATTTAGATTAAGGGGTTAAGGTTATGTTTATTAATATGATTACAGTTGAGGTTACAATTATTGGTTAGAACTAGTGTTAGGGTGAGCATTAGGGTACAGATTGCAGTAACACATTAGGGTTAGAGTTAATGTTAGTAGTCAGGCTTAGGGTCAGGGGTTAGGATTAGGTATAGGGTTAGCGTTGACCTAAAGATTAATGTTAGGATTAGGGTTTGGGTTTTATGTAACAGCTAGGTTTCGGTGTCATGTTGGTGTAGGGTTAGGGTTGTAATAAGAGTTTTAGCATTCGGGTCAGGGGTTAGTATTAGACTTATTGTGAATGTTATGATCATGCTCAAAAAGCAGGTTTAGAAGTTAGAATTTAGGGTTAGATTTAGGGGTTGTTGTTAGTGTTAGGGTTAACGTTAGCTTTTCAGGGTTAGAGATGGTTTTTTGTTTAGTGTTAGTGTTTTTGTCTTAGGGTTCGTGTTTCAGGGTTAAGGATTTAGGCTTAGAGCTTAAGTTCAGGTTTCTGTAATGTTTGCATTACACTTGGATTAGGGTTATTTTCAGGGTCAGGGTCAAATTCAGGTTTAGCTGTTAGCTTTAGGATTTAGAGTTGGGATTTGTTTTAGGGTTTAGATTTTGGTGAGTGGCTAGGCATAGGGTTGATGTTGGGGTCAAGTTTGTGGCTTAGAGTTGCTGTTAGTGTTAGGGATTCCTGCTTAGGATCGGGGTAGAGGCTGAGTTAAGGTTAATGTTATGATTAAGTTTAGGGTTACAGAAGGCACTGGGCAGCTGGCTAGTGTATTAAGTCATCACTCTTTTTTACAGAAGGGAGGACTGAGCATTGCACCCAGAACTTTTCTGGGTCTAAGCTCAGGGCCATCTTAATGCTCATTGTGCAGCCTCATAGATTAAGAGCCAAAGGAAGTTGACTTCTGAGGCCACAGCTTTTCTAAATATCAACCCAGAGCTAACCAAATCCACAGTAGCTTGTGTTTGAGAATGGCAGGTGTTTTGAGGAAGTCTCTGGAAGGCCCAAAAGAAGGGAAGTGGGAAAATGTGAAAGTAAAATGCTGCAGCTGCTGTGGAAAATAGTTTGGTGGTTCTGCAAAAGCTAAATATAAAATTACCATAGGACCCACAGCATCCACTCCAAGCTGTATATACAAAAAATGTAAAAGAGGTATTCAAAGAAAAACATGTATAATATGTTCATAGCAGCATTCACAATAACTAAAATCTGGAAACACACCAAATAAATGTCCACCAGCAAAAAGTAAGAAACAAAATGTAGTATGTCTATAGAATGGCATATTATTCGGCTGTTGAAGAGGATGACAGCTCTAATGCTACAATGTGAAGAAACTTCAAAGCAATTTTGGCTCAAGAAGCTGAAGACAAAAGTCACATAGTGTATGATTTTATTTATACAAATATTTAGAATAAGTAAATTCATAGAGAAAAAAGTGCAGATCACTTGTTGCTGGTGTCAGAAAGAGGACAGATTGGGTAGGAGCCTCTTAATAAGTAGGGTATTTACTTTTGGAATGATAAAAATAATTTGGAACTAAGATATGGTAGTTGCCCACAAATATGCATGTACTAAAGACCACTAAGGAATTCATTAACAAACAGTTAATTTTATATTATGAGAAGAAAATTGGCCTCACTAAAAAGAGAAAATTTCTTCCTCAACATTCTCTCAGCAATGTGAGCTCTGTTTCCACAGTGTGCTTGTAGCATGGGGTTCTGGTCCGTCCACAGCCCAGAACTGCCTGGGGCCAGGCCAGCCACATACTAGACATGAACTCCCGCCACCCTGTCCAGCAGCTCCTCGACCTGTTACCAGTGGAAGTTATCTGAGTTACTGGTGTCAAATCTATCATGGTCTGCAGTAACTTAAACTCTTCCCTCCTCCGAAGAAAGAATTTGACTGAGGGGAATAAAGTAGCAAAGGAGACTGAGAAAAGTTTCCCAGCAGACATGGATGTTTATTTAAAAAGCTTTACAGTAAGAAAATGGAGAGTGCCCTTGGGAGAGATCCAAGTGGTTGATTTGAACATATACCATATATATGACTTGCAAATATTTTGTCGCATGCTGTTGGTTCTCTTTCCACTATGCTGACAGTGTCCTTTAATGCACAAAAGTGTTTAGTTTTGATGAAGTTCAGTTGATCTATATTTTCTTATGTTTTGTGTTCATTCAGTAATATAGCCAAGAAATCATTTACAGATCCACAGCCAAAAAGCACATGAAAAGATGTTCAACATCACTAGCCACTTAATACATGAATACCTAAATGAGAATAAGATTACCACCTTATCTCCATTGGAATTTTTTATTTTATTTTTTAAGGAAAAGTTTGAGAGTATGTGGAGAAATTGGAGCCCTTGTACATTGCTGGTGAGATGGTGAAATGGTGGCAATGGTTGCACAATTTGAGCATAGTTAAATAGTTAATGTTTCCAAATTATACACTAAAAAATGTTTGAAATGGCACATTTGTTTACGTATGTTTTTCCAATTATGACGAAAGCTTCCTCAGAAATCACCCTAAAATATTTGCATGTGTCATGAAAGAAGATGCTCTTCTCCTATCATGAGTAGAAGCCTATTTATTTATTCATGCTGGTATACACACTCCTGACTCTTCCACATCCCCAGCATGATCTCATCAAACAAAGTGATTCCCTTCTCATCTGGCCCATTTGTGCTCCTTTCCATCACTGCATTCTCCTTTTCAACTCACTACCTGCCCACTAAAAACAACTGTAAATTACCTTGTCTGTTTACCATCTCTGTAAACATTTCTTCTCTGTAATGTAATAGAAACGAAATCATACAATATGTCATCTACTCAGACTGGCCTTTATCACTTAGCTTCAAGTGTGCCTGATTCATCCATGGCTTTGCGTGACTTCATAAATCACTCCTTTTCTTTTGATGAATAGTATTTCATTTTATGAATTTACCTGGCTTGGTTAATATTGAAAGGCATCCTGATTCCTTCAAGTATTTTGCCATTGTCAAGAGAGCAGTTATACATAAATGCATGTGGTTTTGGGTTAGATGTGAGTTTCCAAATCAGTTGTCTAAATACCTAAGTGTGCAATTGTTAGCCTATATGATGAGACCATGATTGCCTTTGGAAAAAACTGCCAAACTGTGGCAGAAGAAGACAACCATATTTTAAAGTTGCTGTACCATTATGCATTCCATTGGAAATGAATGAGATTTCCTGTTGCAGTTTTGATTCCATTTAAAAAGAAATTCAGATATAGTATAGCTGTTTAATGCTCTCACTTTTATTTCAATTTGCCTTACCTGAATGGAAGGTGTTGTTGAGCATTGTTTTTTTGTTATCATTTGTTCATTAATCTATGATTGCTGCCAAAAAGCATACATGTGTTGTGCCACAGAAAACCAATTTTTAAAAAAAGTACTCTATGCTTTACCTGGTAAAAACTAGTAAAGTTATTCTAGTCCACATAGTCGTTTATCTTGCTATTTTTTCTTATCTTATGGTGACTACAAGAAAAGAGTGAACTGTAGCTAATAAGAGAATGTGGTGTATTGTCGTGATTTTTCACTGTGTAAAAGTCCCTTTCACTCAAGTGATTTCTTTACGGATTTCAAGGGAGCAACAGGAATGTCTAGAGTACAAACTAGTCTATATTGGAATTGACAAAAAGCTCTGATCTCAGTTTCACTACATATCTTGCAGTGCTGAATGATTGACAAAAATACAAAAATCAGAACTATGAAGGTTTTGGTTCTTAAATCTGCCCCTACAAAAGTAGGCCAAAATTTGAAATCACGTGTGTTTTGCCTGTTAGTTTTTCATCTTTCACAAAACATTCCACTGCATCAGAATCAAATTAGAAGACTGAGATTCATTTAATAGTGTTTTACTAACTGTTGTTTCTTTTTGAGTTTGGATATCAGAGGTAAAACGTCTGATTACTTCAACATTACACATTTTAAATAATAAAAGCCAGAAAGAATGACAGATGAAATTAATCCCATGAATTTTTAATGACTTGCTGTTTGGTTTTTACTTACTACTGTCACTGTGTTTTCTGTCTTGAGAATACCAAAATATTAGTGCATTGTACCAAACTTTCTAAAACAACTGCCTAAAAGGTAATGGAATCATTTTTTTCCTTTTCCTTTTTTTTTTTTTTCAAGATGGGAGTCTTCCTCTGTTCCCATAGCTGGAGTGCAATGACGTGATCTCACCTCTGGTAACCTCAGCTTCCTGGATTCATGCAATTGTCCTCTCTTAGCTTCCTGAGGATCTGGGATTACAGGACTCAGCCACCACCGCCGGCTAACTTTTGTATTTTTGGTAGAGAGCTTGTTTCATCATGTTGATCAGGATGATCTCAAACCCCTGACTTAAGGACATCCACCTGGCTCTACCTCCCAAAGTGCTGGGATTACAGGTATGAACCACCAGGTCTGGCCATGCCAATTCTTTTACTTCTTTATGGAGACAACTGTAGGTTGAAAGCCATCTTTCCTAATACTTGTCAGTGCCTCAAGATTGTTAGGATTAAAATAAAATTTCCAACCAAAGGATACTTGTTGGTATCCCGAATTTTAAGAAAAGTTGAGAAATAAAATATCCAGCTTCTGGCTCTTTCCAGGTGAGCATGCTCAATGTCTGGGGAATCCTTGGAACCTGGAGGAAGGGTAGAGCTGGGGTAGGTGGGGATGATCTTTGGAGCCACTGTGACTGTGGCAGCCACTGTTGCTCCTCAGGAAATGGCTTGGAGCCTCAGCCTTCAGAAGAAGTAACAGGGGCTCAGCAAGCAGTATTTTGTGTGCCAGATTTTCCATCTTTGTATCTTTTTTGGTGCAGTATCTACTGAGTTCTCTATCGTTAATTTGGTCATCTTATTTCTTTGTACATTTTAACTGAAAGGCACTTCTCAGATGTGTTACCTAAATTTTTCTCAGCCTGCACCTTGTTTTTTTTGATTATCTTCACCTGAACATATTTTTTTCTTCTTTTTTTTTTTGCCTTTTTTGAGATGGAGTCACACGCTGTCACCTAGTCTCGGGTGCAAAGCTGTGATTTCGTCCCACTGCAACCTTTGTCTACTAGGTTGAAGGGATTCTTCTGCCTCAGTTTCCTGAGTGGCTTGGATTGCATGTGCCTGCCAACAAGCCCAATTTTTTTTTTGTATTTTTAATAGAGACAGTGTGGCAGTCAGTTACTATGGGATGAAACAAAGGGGGTTGAATGCAGAAATGAAGACAAAGACAAACAATATTTGCTTTAAAAGAGGGGTCGGGGGCTCGTTTCTTCTAGTCAGCAAAGAGCCTGAGCTTGTACAGGCCTTCATATTGATTAGGCAGAATCAACAGGGAGGAAAGGTAAAATTGTTGGTCAGCTGCTTGATTTATCACAGGCTCACATAATTGCTTTCTTTGTACTACAGATTTCAGATGTTCCTGTATATAACCACAAGGAATACTGCTCTTGGGGCATGACTGCCCTCAGTATTCCTTCTGACACCAGACGTGGTGTGTCAGGTTATCAAAATGCTGCTTTCGTGAGAACAGTTTGCTCTCTGCCCATAGACCCTCAAGTCATTATTGAGTTGGTCACAACCTTTATTCTTTTGGCCTCCAACATCTCCATTTTGTTTCTGCATTAACTGAGTACAGGTGATTGCAGGCTGTGCAGCTCTCAATTGCTGTTTGGTGGTCCAGCTGCTTTTACTGACAATGAGCATAAAACAGAGACATAATAACATTACTCCGATAATCACAAAAAAGACATGGAGGTGATGTTTGGAGGAGGTCCAAGGGTTAAGGTTCTCTACACCGTGCTGGAATTTTGTGCAAGTTTTCAGAGATGACTGAAATACTTGAGTATGCTTATTCAAGTTAAGAATTGCACATGTACCCTAAAACTTAATGTATAATAAAAAAAGAAAAAAAAGAATTTTACTTTGTTAATCATTAATATCCAAGGTAACATTGTATGTGAAAGCCCCATGTAAATGGACCTTTACAAGGTTCTGTGGATATTCACTTTGGTTTTATTCAAAATTAGTTACACAAATATGAGTATGCTTAAAATGACAATGCAATTGCTGCTGCAACTACAAGTTTGTTCTTGTTTTCCTAGCCACAGAACTGTAGTCTTTAACATTGCTGCTTCTGTGTGTATCTCAGTGTTGAGTTTATTTTTAAGCATCCATGCCCGGTCGGCTGTACACATCCAACTTTCTACATATTGAGCTGTTTGAATGGAGCTCTACATTGCTACTAAGGATGCCACAACAGAAGTTATTAGTGTTCCTAAGGAGACTTTCACAATTATTTTCATGCCTAAGGCTTTACAAACACAATGAGTAAGCTGAGTAAGAAAAAGATTTACAAAATGGAAACCAGAGATGGCCACCCAAGGCTCAGGCAGATTTACAGGAATCCATAATCTGGGATTGAAACCTAAAAGTACTAGGGTGGATATGCTATATGTTTGTACTGTGCTATGGTTAAGGGAATAATACAGTTGACAGGAATCACAAGTCAATTGGGCATCGTTTAACTGGAATTGGTCCATTTTGCTGCTAGAAAAACATAAGTTTAAAAACACAAAATGTAAATTGAGTGGTAGTATTTTCTACAAAGGTAACTTTGCAACTTCATTCAGCACAATTACTATAATTAGATAGTGTTCGAACACAAATGCTGCCATTCATAGAGTGGAGTGCTGCCTTCCCTATCGACTCCTGAATTGTACGTTTCTTTCCTTGATAATGCCATTGAGGCAAAATTGGGCTAAATCCTGTTCCATGCCAAGCGAAACTTGCTGCAGATTGGGACTGAATCCCAGCGCAATGTAGTGAAGAGATGCTAACCAGTGTCAGCGAAGTTTATGCCATGAGGTCGGAGTCTCATCTCTCCCATCTAAGTGACCACAGGGACCCAGAAAATAATGTCTCCCATTAGCATGAACTGTTCTGTAGCTAGGGTGCCAAGACACTGGGTCCAATGAGGGGGGTAAGAATTATTAAAGGGATCCCATTCTGTATAATTAATAGAATTTTGGGGATGTGGCTGGGAGTGGTTAGTATCTACACCAATAATGTTAATAAAGCTAAGGCCTAATAGGTACATAATTTTTCCGTGGTAACTTAACCATACTTGGGATTAATTTGCAAGGCCACTGCAGTTGAGTGATGTACTCTGGGCGATGCATAAAGGAAGTCCCTCCAATGGCACAGCATAATTGATAATCATTGTTCTGAGAGTCTAATTACTGTGTGTTAAGGGGTGTTTGGGGTCCTGGTGCCCATCCTCCATGATCACGATAGATGTCAGGGGGAGTGTCACTCCATATTACACTCCATAATACTGGGGGATTGGGAATATATGCCCAATATGTTTTTGTCTCTGCACAAGGAAAACCTACTGCCCAGGATGTTACAGGTAGCATGGCCATAAACCTGAGGTCAGGGTTGTTTGCCTGACCCTGGTGCTCCATCAATTTCAACTGACTCATGGCTTGTAATGAAAGAGCTGGATCCATAGTTGGGATCCGTGGCTCTCTCCAATCTCCCTTTACATGGTCACAAACACATTGAGGGCACCCACACAGTTTATCCATCTCCTGTAAAAACACAAGCATACCCTCGTCCTTACATCAGTAAATCTACTGAGCCATTCCATTGTCCTTAGGGGGATTTTCATAATATCTTTGCGTATACTTTCCTTTTTCCCTATAACATTTGCCAGTGTCATTCTGCCATAGTCTTACTATCTGTACCAGGAGACAAAAAATTTAAACTATGTAAGTGAAAAAATTTAATTAAAGTAAAAGTAAATGTATTTTGTTTGAGGTGGTAACAGGTCTCCTCTTTCCCCTTTCTGTTTTTTTCAGCACGCGTCATACTGTTCAATTTGCCTGCTGTATAATTCCTTGTCCTTGGGGTTGTAAGGAATTCCTGTTTTATGAGTGATTGACCATAGCTGTAATAAATTTTAAAAAGCATGACTATCATAAGCGTGTCCATTGTCAGTTTTTAATTGCCTAGGAACCCCCACATGAGCACATGATTACAGGCAATGTCATTGTAAATAACCAGCTATTTGACCTGGTTTGCATGTAGCATGCCGCATGTGAGAATAAGTGTCTATAGTCACATGAACAAAGGCAAGCTTGCCAACGACAGCTTTGTGAGTAACATCCATCTGTCAGATTTCATTTGAAGCTAAGTCTCATGGGTTACAGCCTTCTATGGGTGTGACTCCAGTGACATGCTGGCAAGTAGGACGGGCTTGTACAGGCTGCAGCCTGGCTGTTAGGCAAATGAAACATATGAGTAAAGACAGAGTTTTGATGCAGTAATATATAAGAAAGTTGAGCTTGCGGAAATGTAGAACAAATCAATGTATTGGCTCTATTATTATCTAGAAATAGTGGTATAGGGAGTTGTGTGAGAGAGCAGATATGAGAAATATAAAAAGCAGCACAAGAGCAAACAGCTTGTTGAAGCCTTAGAAACAGGTTGAAAATCTCTGGTTCTAGGGTGCTTTTAATAGTGGCAGTCCCAATATGACCAGCTACATTTACAACATAGGCTGAATCATAGAGAGTGTTAATAAGAGACGAACCAGTGAGCTTTAAAACCTGATTAAGTTCCATTAGTTCTGACCGTTGAGCTGAAACTCTGTTTTTTTTTTTTTTTTTATTGTAGGAGCATGATTAGTACTATAAGTAGCTTTGCAACCTTTGGAAGAGCCATCAGTAAAATAGGTCTGGCTGCCTGAAGTGAGCTTGTGATGAGGAATCACAGGGAAGCTGAAAGGTTGAATTTTTAAAATTGCAAAATTTTGTCTGATGAAGTTTATGTATTATTCCTACATAATCTGAAAGAGCAATTTGACACACAGTCAACAATTCCCATGATGCAACTGTTGTTGGGAATCCAATATTTTTCCTCATACTTTTAGACTGGCTCTAAAAGGAGAACAGTAATTTTGTCTGGATCATATCTCTTAAGCATTTTTGATCTACCCCTACCCCTTGCTATAAAATGAGTAGTTAAAGAAAGATAAACTTGCAGAGATTTTACTCTCTGATTGAATTTCAAAAAAAGCCATTGTATCAAAATTATATGTTTTTCTATGATCTGGCCTAGAAGTCCTTTTGGAGAATGGAGGGTAGAAAGAATAAAGAGAACCAAAGGCTTTTGAGGCTGTGGCTGGGATGCGTGTGTTTGCTGAAGAATCTGCACTACAAGGTGTAACTCAGCTTCAGCCTCCTTAGTAAGTTGCTGGAGCAACGGGTTTGTCTCCTAAGCCCATTACTCCTAGTGAAGAATCTCCATGGATGGTCTGAGTGTTTGAGTTGATGAGTAGCAATACCTAGGATTGGGCACAGCCAATTTATGTCTCCTAATAGTTGTTGGAAATCACTGAAGGTTTGTAATCTGTCCCTACAGAGGACTACTTTCTGAGGTCGAACATTTGTTTCAGTAACAATAGTGCCTAAGTATTGGTATGGGAAGGTTGTTTCTACCTTTTGTTGAACGATTTTGAGATGTCCTCCTGTCTTGCTTCTCTCGATATTTGGTGTAATCACTCTTCCATTGGAGCAGCCAAAAGAATTTCATCCATATAATGAATGATGTAGGCAGTAGGAAATATATTACGGGGCTCCTTTATGGACTGTCCTACAAAATGCTGAAGTAGCGTAGGACCGGTGAGCATGATTTGGGGAAAAACTACGCTTATCCTTCTCACGTAAGGGTGTAGTAAGGAAATAATCTTTAAGATCTACTACTATGAGAGGTGAGTCACTTGGAATGGCTGCCAGTAATGGCAGACCTTGCTGTAATGCACCTATTGGTTTAATCTGTGCATTAATAGCTCTCAGATCATGTAGAAATTTGCAGGCAAAATGGCCTGTTTTTATATACTAAAATTTTGCTGAAACTTTACACTTGTGTTCATGCTACTTAATATTTTAAATTGTCTGTGTGTGTATTTACATACACACATATATATATATACATACACATATATGATATGTGTATATATATACATCTATATACACATACACATATATGATATGTGTATATATACATACATCTATATACACATACCAGTGTGTATAGGTATACATACATAAACTCTGGGTATTATATGTGTTTGTATTACATTCATATATATATACACACATTCATATGTATATGTGTGTCTATATATACATATACATGTATGTGGGTATACATATACATATATGTATATGTGTGTATATATGTATAGTTGTGTGTATATATACATATACACATACACACATATACGTATGTGTGTGTATACCTGTATGTAATAACATATATGTAATACCCAGAGTTTATGTATGTGTATCTATGCGCTCTGGTATGTGTATATAGATGGTACGTGTATACATATGTATATACATATACACATACACACACATATGTATGCATATATATTACACATGTGCATACATATACAAACATACACACATATATGTGTGTGTATATATAAGTATATATGTATGCTCTGCCTATATATGTGTGTATATATATACACATACACACATATATGTGTATATATTACATAAATGTATACATACGTACATATATACATATATATTACACATATATTACACACATATATACACGTATGTATATGTGTGTATATGTATAATTCTTAATTACATGTATGTGTGTGTGTGTGTGTGTATATATATATATATATATCTCTCTCTATATATATATGTATGTAAAATTCCTTCTTTGTCCTAAGTCCATTCAACCCAAAAACTTCCAGGTACGTGGGAAGCCTAAGAAAGATTATGCGGCAGTTACAGTGAAGCAACAGTCTTTAATAGAGTTTGAGTCCTTATATTATCCCTCTTTTCCCTTACTATGGTCCTGGCAAAACATTGACATCCTCATAAATAAGACGGATTGACTTTGAAACTTAACATGCTCTTCTTATTTAGATATCAATGTAGCTGGATGCAGAATGGTTGCCTCAAAAAATAAAAAAAAAAAGATTCCATTCCTTTCCTTCTTTTATAAAAACATCAGCAATGAGGTTGTAAATTGTCAAGGGCAGCTTCTTTTTCACTGTTGAAAGTGGAGATTTTCTGCTTAGAGATGGGACATTGAGTCTTATACTTGTTATTGAGACATCGCAGGAGGAGAAAGTTGGAAACCAGACATTTTAGGCAAAGGGCTGACAAGGCTCTACATAGAGAATAATCCTGTCTTACTAAATGGCACTGTAGGATCTGAAATATTAGATGAAAACTCTGATTACAAACACTTTTCTGTCAAAAGTTAGAAAAGAAGGGTTAGGGCTTGATAAACGTTCCCTACACTATGCCTCTTAGATTAATAGGACAGTGAAAAAGGAGAAGAAAAAAACGCAGAAGAAAGTATTCACTCGGGGTAAGAAAACTTTTTTCTACAGTGTTCTAAATGTCTATCGCTGGTTCACAGAAAGGTTTTTACCAAGTTAAAATTTAGACTAAAACCTTGAATTTCATTTGTTTCCAAGACACCACCAAAACAGCAACATTTGAATAATATTTCTGATTACTAAATCACCAACTGAATTCACCCAATAAGAATTTATCTCCTGGTTGCAACACTGAGTAAAAAGAAAAAATAAGAGACATGATTGCCATAAACGGAAAGGCAAGAAAATAAAATAGAAAATTCTGGAATTCATGGTGCCATCACCCTGATGGACTGTCATTGACTGGCCTTAGTTCAGAAGGCTTTAGATAACACTGAGCTGTAGCCTTGGCCAGAAACTTTCAATTGTCTCAAGACCGATTGTAAGTCTCTGCATGCATAAGCTGCTTTGTGAAGAAAAATGAGTTGGAACAGAGCCAAAGTTTTCATCAACTGAGGATGTTGGCGGATTGTCAAAGTTCTCTGTATCTGGCCTGTCACCTGAGTCTTATAAGGCTGGAAATCATCCTATTGATTTGAACTGGCTGACACTGGCTCAGTGTTGTTTGCTCTTGAGTACAAAAAGGAAAAATAAACTTGGGACAAAATCCTCAGAAATAAAAGTAAAGCAAATAATTTGAAGAAGTGCTCCTATACTCCTACTCAGTATTCTAATATATTGCTTTCTCAGAACATGTAGCAAATATATATAAATTGAAAATGGGGCTTTGGTTTGTCTTCCACTTTTTTTTTTTTTGGACTGATTTTCTTCTTTGCCTGGCTATGTTAAACATGCTATTTGTCTCTGAATCTCTCTGTTCCCTGTGTGGCTTCCTGTTGCTCAGCAGTACTTAAGATTTGCCTTAGGAGTGACATAACATGTGGCCATGCAAAATGAAAATTCGGGTACGATTTTGGAAAGCCTCTCTCTATTCATCTGGGATATCATAATACTTTTCTAGGTCCCAATCTATCTGTTTTAAGTCTTGTAATAAAAAGAGAATCAGGAATTTAGAGGCAACATGTTTTTTGGTCATTTCCTTTAGGGGTAACAGTTTAGTGGAGGGTTGCTTGGGAGAATTGAAGAATCTGAGGATGATAAAGTGACTACAGGAGTCCCTTGTTAGGGGACACAAGAAAAGGTGGAACATCTCGAAGTGTCTTCTGAGGGTTGCCTGGGGGTTTGTTTCTCTGATTTTTTAGAATTGTTCACTATAGACAAGTCTGATGTGCTAAGAAGGCATGGTCAACATTTCAATGTTTACAAATACCTGGGTTGTTTGCCGGACAAAGAAATCTGACATATATGGTACCTCAGACAATTTGCCTTCTCAATTGCAGAAAATATCTAGATGTTGGATAGTATTGAGAGAAAAAAGTCAAGTAGATAGGCTGGATTCTTGCTAAAACTACTTTAAGCAAGGAGACAGACTGAAATACCAGGCTTCATGCAGATTAAAAAAAAAATCCTGCACAAACCTGCAGTCCACTCATATAAAGGAACATAGCCTTATAAATAAACTCTTTTGTAATTTTTTTTTGGCCTAAAACATGCCTACAGATAATCTGATAAAAGAAGAAGAATAGTATGCATAAAAACGCTTCTCTTCCAGAAAATAGTCTCTATTTCTTTTACCCAGTGGTCTTCAGTGTGTTCCGATGTACACTTTTGCAGTCATGTGGGCATGCCACTATACATGTCAGTCTGCTACTTTGAAGTATCATCAGACTTTTTTTTTTCTTCACTGTAATGAAGTCAGATTGAATAATTAACAGGGAAAAAAAATGACTGTTCACAGCACAGATAGGAGACATATGTGTTTCTCACTATGAGGCAGGTTCTGATGTTTTTATGAATTAAGAAAAGAGTGTGCTCACTAGTCTTGAAAAAGTACTAGTTGGCTTTACTCAGAAACTTGACCCAGGACTGAAAAGTAGCTGAGGTAAAAATTTATACTGGCTCAGCTCACAGTAGAAAGCATATCCAGGAAGAAGAAGAAGAAGAAGAAGAAGAAGAGGAAGAAGAAGAAGAAGAAGAAGAAGAAGAAAAGTGCTCACTGAAGCACACTGAAGCTCCCTGTGTAAAAGGAATAGAGACTATTTTCTGGAAGTATGTTTGTTATTTAAGAAGAAAAATATTTTTATGCAGAATATTCTTCTTTTATCAGATTATCTGTTGGCACGTTTTAGGTAACAAAAAAGTGCAAAAATACTTGTTTGTTAGGCTTTGTTTCTTTGTATGAGTGGGTTGCAAGTTTGTTCAGGTTTTTTTAAAAATCTGCCTGCAGCCTGGTATTTTAGCCTGTTTCTTTGTTCAAAGTAGTTTTAGCAAGAATCCATCCTATGTACCTAAATTTTCTCTCTCAATTCTATCCAACATCTAGATATTTCCTGTAAGTGGGAAGGTAAATTATCTGAAGTATTTTCTTTGTCCTGCAAACAACCCAGATATTTGTAAACATTGTAATGTTGACCATGCCTTCTTAGCATATCAGACTTTTCTATAGTGAACAATTCTCAAAAGTCAGAGAAACAAACCTCCAGGAAACCCTCAGAAGAAACTTCCAGATGTTCCAGCTTCTCCTGCGCCCCCCATCCACAGACTCCTCTAGTCACTTTATCATCCTTATCTTCTTCAATTCTCCCAAGCAACCCTCCATTAAACTGTTACCCCTAAAGAAAATGCCCAATAAACATGGTGCATCTAAATTACTGGTTCTCTTTTTATTATAAGACTTCAAACAGATAGATTGGGGCCTAGAAAAGTATTCTGATAACTCAAATGAATACAGACAGGTGTTCCAAAATGTTACCCAAGTGTTTGGTTTTACATGGCAACATGTTATGTCATTCCTAAGCCAAATGTTAAGTACTGCTGAGCAACAGGAAGCCGCACAGGCAACAGAGAGTTTCAGAGACAAATAGCATGTTTAATATATCCAGGCAAAGAAGAAAACCAGTCCAAAAAAAAAAAAATGATGGGAAAAGAGACAGAAGCCTCATTTCCAATAAGAAGGGAGACATCGCCCCTTAAAAACCATAACTAAAGACCTACTGATTTTGTGGAAGAGTGGAAACAAAAAGAGTTTCTAATGTGCGTGTTAAAAAGCTTCCAAGAAACTGGAATCAAACCTCTTAATTAATCAGAACTGGCCATATTGAAATAAAAACCAAATCAAAATATTCCAGCCTTAATGAAAGGCTGAGAGAGGATTCTGTGGATTTTTTGAAACAATCTTCTCTATCTCCTGGTTTAAATAAAATACAGGTAATCTTAATAGGCAAGTTTATTACTCAAACTTTAAATCAGAAGATAACTACAAAAGCAGACTACGGTCCCAGATACCACAGTAGAAAAATTGTGGGTGGCATCCTTGGTATTTTACAGCAGGGCCCACAAAGAGGCACAGGAAAGGCAGAAAAAGCAAGAGATAGGCAGAGGCATTAGTGACAGAATTACAGGTCTACAAACTCCAGGAGTTTTGAGCTGGACCTTCTAACTGCTGAAAGTTTGGCAAGCTCCAGGACTCTTCAGGAAGAACAGCAGAGAAAAGAAAACAATGCCACCTCAACTCTGTCCAGCCAGTGGTGGTGACCACTGGAAGGTGGAATGCCTGCAGAGACATAGTTTGCATTACAGGGCCAGATTTTAGATAATCAAGTAAGACTTATGCATCCCAGGGCTCAATTCAGGCTTCAATTGTAGTCTTACCAGTTCACCACATGTAGCAAATTCTCACTGTGTGACATCACAAAGAGTTATTTATCTGGGGTCCAAAAACTTGAGGAACGTGCACACAAAGTGAAGTTAGCGCTGAAGTTTAAGAAGGAAATTAAAATGGCTCTCCACGGTGGAAACCCAATTTGGTTGTCAGGTGTCACCCTGGTGTTTGGGGTCCTCATGTGCTGGGAAATGGAAGAATGTGATGATTGATCTCGGAAAAAGCATTACTCAGCTGGCTTTGGACTTTTGCTTGGGACAAAACAAGTGCTGATGTGAAAGCTTGGCTCACGACCTCTACCCATGACAAATCAGAGGCTGACATGGTGGTTCATACCACTTCAGGTTACATTCCAAAGCATGTCCAGAAAAGTGCCCACTAAAATTTATTGTCACCCACCGTGTACTTTCCTCACCCCCCAAAAAAGCCACTAATTTTGGAAGTCCATTGCTTATACAAAAGACAAGGGTGTTTTCTTGTTGTTCTTGTTTTTCAATCAGTATCTTTGTGAGCATATATTTGTGCACAAAGAACAAAGTTCTGTCTATGTCGGACTGTGTTTCTTCATGTGAGTGGGCTGAAGGTTTGTGTGAGTTTACTGATATGTGTCTGTAGCCTATTTTTCAGTAAGCTGGATCTTTGTTCCTAGAAGTTATACCAAGGGCCCCCCCAACTACCTAACTTTTCTTTACTGTTAGGGAGAGAACAACCCTACTACCTAACTAACTGCTGTTAGACAGAATTGATCTTTCTAGCTACCTCCCACTAGGGAGGGGGGTAGTGCAATGAAACGCAACAGCTGGAGCTCTGTCTGAGGTCAGGATAAGGTTTCACAGATGCATGGTTTTTCATAAGTGGTTTCATTTCCAGTACCATTTAGAATTTGATTTCCTCTATGTGAGAAGAAAAAATTGGGTTATAAAAATATGTGTTTTAAAATGAGATGAGATGAGGCAATAAACAACTTAAAAATTCTGAGGCTGCTCACATGCCCTGAAAACTGAGGGCTATAATTATGCCAGAGAATTGTGGATTCATAGGGCTTGGTTTTGCTTAGTGTCCTTAGTCTTATCCCCACAAAGACAAACACCCCTTAACTATGAGTCCACACTATACTTTCATTACCTGGCACGATTTGTAGAATAATTGCCCAGAAGAAAATATTGTTACATACTTTAAAATGTTAACCTTTTTTATGTTTTCTACTTAGCTGTAGCTGGAGATTTCTGACTGGCTCACAGAAATTAACAGGGTTAGTTTAAAATACAGGCAAATTCTAAAGACAACTAATGAGACTAGAAGACAATGGCCAATGTAAGATTTGAAACAATTTTTTTCTATTTTCCTTGTTCATTTCTGTAAAAAACAAATTTAATAGGCCTGGGTTGACAGCAAAATGGTCTATAATTTAATAGTTAAAATAACTATTGGCATAAACTGTGGGCCAAATAATTGCTCTTAAATAGGCTTTGTACATTGGTTTTGATGAAACTTTTCTTCATGAGGAAACTCTGATAAAACCCCTTAAAGCCAAGCACAACCATGGGTTTTACTTCCAAATACTGATGTGTTGCAGGAAATTAGGGACCCCAAGCAGAGGGACCTGCTGAAGCTGTGGTAGAAGAACATAAATTGTGAGGATTTCATGGGCATTTATTAGTTCCCCAAATTAATACTCTCATAATTTCCTATGCCTGTCTTTACTTTGATCTCTTAATCCCATCATCTTCGTAAGCTGAGGATGTATGTCACCTCAGGACCCTGTGATGATTGTGTTAACTGCACAAATTGTTTGTAAAGCATGTGTGTTTGAACAATATGAAATCTGGGCACTTTGAAAAAGGAACAGGATAACAGTGATGTTCAGGGAACATTGGAGATAACCATTAGGTCTGACTGACTGGGAGCTGGGCAGGACAGAACCATATTTGTCTTATTGCCAAAAACAGGTAAGATAAATATCACTGAATTCTTTCCCCAGTAAGGAATATTAGTAATTAACAGCCCTGGTAAAAGAATGCATTCCCAGGCGGAGGCCTCTAAAATGGCCACTCTAGGGGTGTCTGCCTTATGCAGTTGCAGGTAAGGGATGAAACACACCCTGGCCTCCTGCAGCACCCCCAGGATTGCTAGGATTAGGAAATTCCAGCCTGGTGAATTCTAGTAAGACCAGTTCTCTGATCTGGAACCCTGTTAAGATGTTTATCATGACACTGCATGCACAGCAGGACATGGAACTTCATTAGCAATTCTAGGTTCACCCTGACATTGTGATTTTGCCCTGAACTTCTGCCTTGTGATCTTTCATTGCCCTCTGAAGCATGTGCTCTCTGTCTCCCACACCCTATTTGTACACTCCCTCCCCTTTGAAAATTGCTAATAAAACTTGCTGGTTTTTGGCTTAGGGGGCATCACAGAACCTGCTGACATGTGATGTCTCCCCCAGACACACAGCTTTAAAATTTCTTTCTTTTTTTCTAACCTATCCTTTTATTTCTCAGACGGGCTGCCACTTATGGAAAATAGAAAAGAACTGAGGTTGAAATATCGGGGGCTGGTTCCCTAATACCTATGAATTGGTTAAACATTTTCCTTCTTGAGGTCCAAGCAAATGGGATTTCTGGACATGTTAAAAAGTGACCTTCCTTGATATTTGGGGTTTTGTAAAGACTGTTGCAGGGTCTAAAATGGCCTTTGTTTTATAGCTTATTTATAATGACTTCCAACCCTTTTCTACCTTCTGGTTTGGGAAATAATGTCTCTGGTCAGAAAAAAAAAATAGTGCAATCCTTAAGGTAAATACAGATGCCTACAGTGGTTGTAGCCCAGCAACATTTCTCTGGACATCCCATGCTTCTTAGTCAATATTAGTTTCCACTTAGTGGAGACAAAGAGATTATCCTGCAGCCATTCATATGGAGGCTTCTATATGGTCCAAAATATCTCTACCTAGTAATAAAGTGGGACTTTCAGGAATTATTAAATTGGTATGGCTAAATAGAAGGTTGTTTCAACTATAACTAATGGGCTGAGAAAATATTCTATAAAGGACTTTTGCTGATACATCCATCATTGTCACATTATGGGAGGAGAGAAAGCCTAGATTGAAAAGCAGAACAAAGACACCCACTCCAATTTTGAGAAGGAAGTCTACTTTCCTCCCTTCTTCCACCTTCAGAATCATCCAAGGATTTTGAAGAGTTTGGAACCCAAAGACTATGGCAGCTGTTAGAGCTGGGGAATTGATCTCCAGGAACTATCAGTCTTGCTGGACCATTTGTGAGACTGGTTCTGGACTTAGTGGTGTATGTCTCATTAATCAGCACACCCTTCAGTGGTCACCACCACTGGTTGGAGAGTGTTGAGGTGGCTTTCTATTGTTTTCTCAGCATTTGTTGGGAAAGTGTCCTGTCTTGCCACACTGATGGCAGTTAGCAGGTGCCACTCAGGGACTTGGATTTTTACAAAACTGTATTGCATTAGCTAGAGTCTCTGTTCTTCTCTTGCCTTTACTCTTCTTCTTTTGTGCCTCCTCATGTTTCCTATTGTAAAGTCTGAAGTACCCACATTCAGGAGGCTCTTTACAGTGTTACTGAGATGAAAAAGCTAGATTTAGTTAGAGAGGCAGCAAGGAAAGGGTCCCTGGAAAACCACCATTCTGCAGGTTCATTTCTCATTTACATTTAACACATAAGCAGCCTTAAAAAAATCAGTCTGCAGACACCAACAAGATAACTGACACAGAGGGTTGTATCTCAAGATCCGTATTTTCACAGACAGAAGAATCTTCAGTCCATTCAGAGAAAAGTCTTGTGCAAACTCTGGCTCATTGTGATAAGAGAACCAGCCATGGCTCAAAAATACCCTTGTATTTGTGTAATCGGTTGGCTCCCAGGAACCAACTATCCCAGGATAGTTTCTTGTCCATTTTTTTTGGCATAAACACAGTGGGTCCTGGTGGCTTCTGGTTGGCACATTTGTTTCCTTTTGGACTGTGAGCCCAGCCTTTATAAATTACTGTTTTAGTTCCTGATTAAGCCTGGGCCAAATTTTTGAGCCAAGGTTTTACGTCAGCTCCTGATAGGTCATGGGATGAGCTGAGCAGCAGCTATAAACTATGATTACACCTCCTGATTATTTCTAGGCAGATTTCTTGGGTTAAGCTTTTGAATTATTCTCAGGCCAAGACCCTGAGCCAAGTTAAATTGCATGGTCTTCTAAGCAGCCCACGGACTAAAAACATTTCTTTCTCTTGCTAGTTTGTAATAACCCTGAATCCCAACCTCATAGTGGGAAACACATTTGAGTCCTTCTTTTGATTGGCAGAGAGCTTTCTTCTTGTGCTGTTTTTTTCTTTAATCTCAACTTTGTTTCTCAGCTTCTTATTTTTTTTTTATTAAAGGAAAGATCTTTGGGTATAATTACAGACAAAGGGATACTCTTACATCTTGGTGCATTGGTGAGACTGCAACATATATTGGTGCATTGGTGAGACTATACATATGTTTCTGCATGGGCTGGGAAGGAAACAATTCATCAGAATGGTAAAAATAGACTTTAATCTTCCAAATTCATTTCAAAAATGTCTAGTTTATTTCAAGACTTTTTCTTCATAAAGAGCCTGGCAGTCACATGAGATTTAGAGGAGACCCCAGGGACACTAAAAGTTTCAGCTTGAGGCTACATCTCAGTTTTATCTGATTATCATTAGACTAATTCTGGTCTGTGACAACTCATCAGGCCATTAACACAAGGACTTCCTATTTTTATCTATTGAATTAAAATTTTTTCTTTTCACAGCTATAATATGTTTCATATTTTTTTCTATGCAGCGTTGTGGGCGTTTTTACAGCCTAGGTATACTAGGTATACAGGTTTGCTTAAGACAGTTACTCCTTGTCTCAGTAATTAGTAGTGTAATTTAAAAAGGTTTGTTTTTGTGATTTCTGTGAAACAAGGGGAATTCAAGATTTCACTATAAATTGTTACCTATAAAAGGGCCTTTTTGTCCCTCAATAACAGATAATCATGGCACTGTATGGGAGGGATTTGACTGCAAGTAAATACTCTTTCCTTTATCTGGAATTTTTTAGAAAGATATTATTTTCCTTCACATAAAAGTTACATCATGAGACAAGTTAACTTTTGCCTGTTGGGGGGTATTTAGTGGAGACAACCTATCTAACCCAAAATCTCTCTTTCTAACTTTTGAATAAAGATAATATTGTGTCTGAAATTTTAACCTAGCATTTCTAACATCACTCCCTAGTGAAATGAGATTTATTTTCTACCTGGAGCCTTGTGAATCCATTGTCCAAAACTTACAGTTTTGAAATTCTTTTCCCATTTACATTCTGCCATCAGCGATTAGCCCCCATGTCCTATCTTTAAACAGGCAGCCTCCACTATTAATTATTGGGAGAAAAACAATGTTAAAGAGCAGATTTTAGCCTCTTTGCTTTCCCCGTCTAATGAAGGGCCATTCACCCATTCAGTTTCTACAGTTTTGAGCCACCTGTTCTGCATTGCAATAATGTTGGATTTAAAATATTTGAAAGTCAATCTGTCTCATTCTCTGAGATTCTGATGTTTCACTGGGAACATAGTTACAAACGCCAAAGTTAGTATGAAGACACTTCCTCTATTAAAATATCTAGAACAAATTTTACTACTACATAACATTTGCAAGGCCTCTGGGGTAACTTTCAAGCCTTTGGGGTTCAGTGGGTCTAGGACAAAAGGAGAACAGAAAGCTACAGCTTTGCACAGGTGAGTGTGGCTAGTGCTTCTGACTAGCTCCTCCAGATATCTGTGCAAAGGCTATGCTTGCATTTCTGAGCAGCACCTATTTCAGTTTTGGTGGCACAGATGAGACAAAGGAAAAAGATGAAAAAGGATACTGTAACACTTTCTATTTATCCTGGGTAACACCAAAAGGAGGAAGTCATCTGAATGACACCTTGTTTACCCTCTGTCTCTAGATGGCAACAAAGCATCTGTAGACTGCACTCCCCTTGAGTGCCCTTGGAAGCACTGGGACTCCATTGACCCTGAGTCTCTAAATTTATAAACAATAATAATGATATTCAACTGGCAACAAGGCGGCCATATGGCCATGTTCCCGATAGGAGGACAGGCCTTCTCAAAGAAGCATAATTTCAATAATATCTAACAACTAGTTCCTTTTGCTCTTCAAAAAAACCCTAGATTTTGTAAACATTGTAAAATTACCCCTGTGCCTTTGGGAACCATACAAGGTAAGTCTACAATACATAATTTTCCAAAGTCAAAGAGAGAAATCTCTAGAGAACTGTCAAATGCAATTTCTGAGTGCCCTATCTGACTCCTTTAACTGGGACTCAGAATAGTCGTATAAAAGCACCTCTTGTTGTGCAAGCCCAGGAAACTTCCAACTTTACTGTTGCCCCTATAACAAATGCACAATGAATATGGTGCTACTAAGGTTTAAATTTCCTTCTCATTGCAGTAAACTTATATACATAAAGCTGGACTTAAGACAGTTCCCTGATGAACCCGATAGACATGGACAGGCTTTGCAACATTTAAATCAGCTGTTTCCTCTTATGTGCAGAAATGCAGTGCAACTTTTAAGCCACATTTCAACTACTGCTGAAAAAAAGGCAGCACTACAGACAGCAAAGGAATTTGAAGATGAACAACAGACATCCTATAGTCAGTCAAAAAATAAACAGAAGTGAAAGATGAAAATGGATGAGTAAAGAAGACATAATTACTATTTCCAATAGAAAGAAAAATAGTGCTGTTTGAAAACCCCAAATGAAGCCTTGGTAAACCTACAGATGAATAGAAAAGAAAAACACTTTCTACTGTGCATATTAGCAGGCTTCGAAAGAACCAGAACAAAATTTCTTAATTATTCTGAACTGTTCTTGTTGAAATCAGAAACTAGAAAAAAATCTCACAGATTCTTTGGAATGGATGAGAGAAGCTTTAGCAATACATATGTCTCTATCTCCTAATTCAATCAAGGGATACACAATTTTAAAATACTACTTTATTTCTCAGCCATCCTCTAATATCAGAACAAAACTACAGAAGCAGGCCGTGGGATCAGATATCACTTTGAAAAACTTTCTGGGGTGGATTTTTTATCTTTTAAAACAAGAACTGGGAAGAGGAGACCTAGAAAGAAGAGGGGAGTCACAAGAGAATGAAAGAGGCATTACTGGCCACTTCACAGGCCTACAAGATCCAGAATCTCCAAGATGCACCTGCTGATTTCTACTAGTGTGACAAGCTAGGACACTTTCAAATGAATTGCTCAGGCAGAAAAAAAATATATCTCAACTTTGTCCAGCCTGTGGGGGAGACCAGTGAAAGTAGAAGTGTTCCCAGAGCCATAGGTCACCAGGTCCAGTGTGTATTTCCCAGATTGTTCAGCAGAAATAATGGTTCCCCAGCTCTACAAGCCATTGTGATCTACAGGACTCAAGTAATTCTGGAGGTAAAATGGAAATTAAACAACAACAACAATAACAATGTTTTTCTAAATTCTAGAGGCTGTTTCTCTCTTCTTCTCTCCAATCCAGGGTTCTCCTCCTCCAATAGTGAAGAGAGTTCGCTAGGTTGCCTTCTATAGACAGAAAGAGAAATGTCTCCAGAAACTTCTCAGCCCACTGAACAGTGCTTCATTTCCACATAAGATAAAAATCAGCCTGGAAAGAAACATTCAAGCAGCAGACACCAATAAATGAACTAGAACAGAAAGTTGTGTCTGAAGACATGACTGCAGTTGCACAAATAAAAGAACCTCCAGCTCACTCAGAAACTTGCAGAAACTTCAAGATTACTCAAATGGGAAAACAAGGCCTGAAATAGAAATGCATTTATCCATTTTATAATCAGTGGACTTCCAGAAATATTTCTTTTCCTTTGGTGAACATAAAGAGAGTGGGAGAGTGGGAGCAAGTGCCTTCCAGGGAACAATTTTCTTTTCTTCTTGGATTGTGACCTCCACCTCTATGAATCATTACTTCAGCCTCAGATTAGTTCTGGACAAAATCCTAGGCGATAGGTTCACTTCAGCTTCTGAAAGGTTGTCTAAACTGAGTATCCCCTATGAATATTCACTGTAGCCACTAAGTACTGGACCAAAGTGTCAGGCTAAGCTTTGTGATTGGGCTGGGATCTTAGGCCCCACGTCGAACTACATCACACATTTTTTAAGACAGCCCACAGACAAAGTGTATTTCTTGCCATTCACAACACACAAAAACCCTAAATCCAAGTTTCATATTGGTTAACCCATTTTGACCACATCACTGCTGGCATCAAGCTTTCTTATTTCACTGACTAAACTTTCTCTTCAACCTTAGTGCTCTTTAGCCTTCTTAAAATGTGTCTGGGATCTTTATTCTTCTAAAACATAGAAAAGAAACCTCCAGTATTACCTTAGATAAGTAGAGACTGTTATGTGTTTGTGTACTGGTGAGCTAACAATAATAGCAAGATTGTGATGGGCTTCCTGGGAATGTACTAATGCTCTGCTAAACTATCTGACAAAAATTAAAAATAAAAAGACTATTGGGTCTCAAACTCTAAAGCTCAGCTCTCTCAGACTTCAGTACAGTAGCTGGATCTGCTCTTATCAGAAGAGACCAATGTACAAGGTCATGAAACAATTCAGCCCATTTTTCTTAACAGTTAAGAATATTCTTGGGCAGTACTTGATTTTTCAGATGGCAGGTACCTCAGTACGGAGAAGTAGCTCATCTTTTATACCACCTCATAGAAGAAACTAAAGCAGATAAAACTCATGTTTAACTTAATAACCTAATACTCAAAAAAATTTAACCAGTTAAATGAACCTTACTTAAAGCAGAAGCCCTCGGTTTTTTCATAGTAAAGCCACTTAATCTCCATGTATCAGAAATAGAGAAAGCAGATGTTGAAATTATGGATGAGGCTCGAGGTCCAGATCAACATCCAGTGGTTTACCTAAGGAAGAAATTTAGCTTGGTTTCTAAAAAAAAAATGGGCAACTTACCGCTGAGCAGCGGCATCAGTGATATTGTTGGTGCCAGAAACCATCAGGTTAACCATGAAAATGACATATCTGTTTCTACACTACATAGCATAGTAGTACTGTGTTTCCTTAAAAAAGTGTCTTGCGAACTGACAGTCACCTCCTTAAATATCAAGCTTTGCTACTGAAGGGATCTGCAGCACATTTGAAAGCGTGTACCTGCCTGAACCCAGCGGCTTTCTATCAGGGGAAAGTTGAGCTGTTGAACCTGATTGTGAACATATAGTGGTGTAAACCGGTGAAATAAATAATAGACACTTCTCTTGATATTCTCTGTAAAGTTAAATTAATGAAAACACTCTTAGAAAGCAATCGGATTAATTAAAAATGGAGATTTATGCTATACATGTATTCAAGACGTTCATGATTTTCTCCTCATAAATCTTGTTTCCTTGAAAATGTTTTTTCTTTCAGTCGACTAAGGTGCCTTTCTCCACTCTATCTTGACACTTTTGGTGAATGCATAAAAGGTTCTTGGATAAAAGCTGATGGTCAGGGACATCTTGAGGCTAAGAGAAGAGACACCACCAATCATCTTTTATGAGAAATCTGCATTTCTTACGTAGCTCTTGGAATCAGAAGTGAATAATACTTCTGAAAATGAAAGGCTGTCTCTTCCAGCTCTGCTTTTTTTGTTTGTTTGTTTGTTTCTGTTTTTGTTTTTTTTTTGAGGTGTGGTCTCACTCTGTCACCAGGCTGGAGTGCAGCAGTACACCCTTGAATCATTGCAACCTCTGCCTCCTGGGTTCAAATGGCTCTGCTTTCCTCAGCCCCCGATTAGCTGAGACTAAAAGTGCACACAAACATTCCCAGCTAAAAGACAAAATTGACAAATGGGATCTAATTAAACTAAAGAGCTTCTGCACAGCAAAAGAAACTACCATCAGAGTGAACAGGCAACCTACAACATGGGAGAAAATTTTCGCAACCTACTCATCTGACAAAGGGCTAATATCCAGAATCTACAATGAACTCAAACAAATTTACAAGAAAAAAACAAACAACCCCATCAAAAAGTGGGCGAAGGACATGAACAGACACTTCACAAAAGAAGACATTTATGCAGCCAAAAAACACATGAAAAAATGCTCATCATCACTGGCCATCAGAGAAATGCAAATCAAAACCACTATGAGATATCATCTCACACCAGTTAGAATGGCAATCATTAAAAAGTCAGGAAACAACAGGTGCTGGAGAGGATGTGGAGAAATAGGAACACTTTTACACTGTTGGTGGGACTGTAAACTAGTTCAACCATTGTGGAAGTCAGTGTGGCGATTCCTCAGGGATCTAGAACTAGAAATACCATTTGACCCAGCCATCCCATTACTGGGTATATACCCAAAGGACTATAAATCATGCTGCTATAAAGACACATGCACACGTATGTTTATTGCGGCATTATTCACAATAGCAAAGACTTGGAACCAACCCAAATGTCCAACAATGATAGACTGGATTAAGAAAATGTGGCACATATACACCATGGAATACTATGCAGCCATAAAAAATGATGAGTTCATGTCCTTTGTAGGGACATGGATGAAACTGGAAACCATCATTCTCAGTAAACTATCGCAAGAACAAAAAACCAAACACCGCATATTCTCACTCATAGGTGGGAATTGAACAATGAGATCACATGGACACAGGAAGGGGAATATCACACTCTGGGGACTGTTGTGGGGTGGGGGGAGGGGGGAGGGATAGCATTGGGAGATATACCTAATGCTAGATGACGAGTTAGTGGGTGCAGCACACCAGAATGGCACATGTATACATATGTAACTAACCTGCACAATGTGCACATGTACCCTAAAACTTAAAGTATAATAAAAAAAAAAAATTAAAAAAAAAAAAAAAAAAAAAATTCTGTATTTTTAGTAGAGATGGGGTTTCACCATTTTGGCCATGATCTCTTGACTTCTTGATCTCCAAACATGGGCCTCCCAAAGTGCTGGTATTACAGGTGTGAGTCACCATGCCCAGCATCAGTGAGGCTTTTTTTATTAGGCCCTGGAAACTATTCATAGCCCATTTCTTAAAGGCCCCAGCAAGAGGTCAATAATCCAATTGGAAAATTAGTCAAATAAAATTTTATAACTCCTGGAACTTCTGTTTTCTCTGTGTTTACATATGTGTTATGTATATATTTTAAAAATCTAATTAATTAACTTAGTGAAGAATAGGTAGTTGAACTAAATATTTTGCTTCCAAAGGAATGAAGGCTGTTGTACTTCTCAGTTCATGTGACTTTAACTTATGAAAAACGAAAGCCACCGAAGGCCTGAAGATGTATAAAAATAACCACTCCTATAACTATGCTGTAATAAATCATACTTTACCTGCACCCAGCCCGTAATTTTATAAACTCACCAGGTTTTACATTCAAGTTATTACATGTTAAAAGATATTATTATAATGTGTAATTGAGAATACTGTATATAAATTTAATTTCCAGGTGTGGTAGAAGAGTAAAATGTGTTTGTAGTGAGAATAAATTATAGAAAGGCATGGAAATGTGCATTTTGCCTAGAGTTAAAGAATATTCTTTAATTAACTAAAATAAAGCTGTTTACACAAATTGTGAAAAATACTGCAAAAAAATTAATCTTGCAAAAGAAAACTCTGTGAACCTAGTAACTAGATTGAAAAGGGTATTATGTTTATTTCTGCCATTAAGCATTGAAGTGAAAACACAACAAAACTTTCTTGAAACATTAATCTTCTCTTTAGCAAATTTGCAAAAGGTTGTTAAAATGTTGTAATAAGTTTGTGAAAATCTCACTTCTTTGTCAAACTTTCTAAGGTTAAAATAATTTTACATAAGGTTTCATTAAGCTGAGGGTTAACATTAGGAGACAACTACAAGGGCAAAATTTGTCCTTCTGAAAGAGATTATCATGTAATATTGAAGGCTGATAAAAGTGTTTCTTCCCTTTCAAACATTGCTACCTACTGTATTTTGGCAAAACAAATGATTTATGGAAATCTGGAATTGGATTTCATAACACTAAGTGTCTTAATCCTCTAAAATATTTGGCAGGCTTCCCAGAATAAAATTTTAACTTCAAGGATGTATTTTCTGAACCCTATATTTTGGATGCCTCAGAGAGTCCCTGGGGCATAAAAGAAAAAGTTAAACAGGATTATAAAACACATTTAAATACATGTGATTTTGATGGTAATATTTTATTTTTTTCAGAATATATTTTAGTGGGTAACATTAACACAGGGCTCAAAACCACATGAGGTTTTTAATGTTCTTAATATCTGAATACGTGCTACCATTTTTATTTAAAGTTATTATGTTAAACTATTGTAAACAACGGAAGTAACCAAATGTCTTTGCCTATTCTGTTTCTAACCACACTAGACATTTTGTCATTTACAGACATTTAATCTTCATCAAGAATAACGACTTATAGTTAGCTGTAGAACTGTGCCAGCTGTTCTCAACTGTAGGTTTTTTTATAACAGGAAAATGTACAGAACTTTGGAATAGCTAAAATGCTTATAAATGTCAAACAGGACAAATGTTAAAATAGACTAAACTAACAGAAGAATGAAACAATCTCTTTACCTTTGTTTTAGAACATTTCTAATTCTTGTTTTGTTTTTTAAAGTCAAGTGCACTTTCTTTTAAACTAGCTACAGCTTTTAGCACTGTCAATTGGTATACTCCTGTTAGCAAAACTCGAAAGATGCTTTTTTCCTCTGTGCCTACTTCCTCTAAAATTCGGAAAGTATGTGTGATTATTCTTAACTTACAACAATATAATTGTTTTACTCAGTGCAACAAAAATGTATTTTCATTTGCAACATAACCCAATAGAATAAGCTGGTTGATTTTCTAAGGCTTTGACTGGAAGAGTGTGCCTTCTTTAATGACTTACATCTGACTTCTAGAACCAATAAAAGCCCCCTAAGAAATGCAGCCTTATACTTTGTTTACACAGTCCCAATACAGGTTTTCCAATCTGCAGTAAGAGGAAAAAAAAAAAAGCCGCTTTCTATCAGGCCTAGGAACGACACGCACTTGGAATCTCAAAAAAATAGAGGAGTTTATCCAAATAATATGTATCTAAGGGTCAAACCTGTAGTTGGACTCAGCTTTATAATGTCCTATTTAAGATTCCTTGTAGAATATAGATTCATAAAAGCCCATGAGGAAAGCACATGTAAAGGTATTTCTCACAGCAGTACAAAAATATTCTGGCTAAGTATAGGACAAGTCTGTTTTGCCAACAACTAACTGTTGTCATAATTTTTTCTTAACAAAAATTAGGACTGAAAAAAAGATAGATGTCTCACAGCCTGTCACACCTCTGTCACTAACTTCTCATCCCATACGTTGTTTTCAAGATGTTCGTACAATATTAATTAACCTTTTTTTTTTTTTTTTCTGTGAGACAACTGGTGAGGTCCAGCTACAGTTCTTGGAAAACAGAAAGATATGAGTAATAGAGAAATCTAGAACAACATTCTAATTCTGGGAACTCATTCCACAAATATTTGCAGGTCATAAAAGAAAATAGGGTTTCTGTAACAGAATTTTTGTTTCAAAGGATCAAATCAAGAAAGCTAAATAAATCCAAGTCTCATGTAACAAAATCTTAACGGGTGTAAATATAGCCTCAGTTATACGGGCACATCAGCAGCCTTGAAGTACTTCAGTTGTTCTTACTCTCCTTGTCTAGTTGTGATATGCTTTTTCTAATAATCCAAACTGGTTTTCTTTTTGTGCCTAAAGTCTATCACACTTTAAAACGTAATGCAAATAAAACCATGCATTAACAGGCGTTTCTTCTACAAACGCTTAAACCAACCCTCAGTAGATCCTACATACTGTTTTCTACACAACACTCTTCTCCAGCAGAAAGTATCCAGAAAGACCAATGCCCAATCTCCTAAGAGAAGTTAGAGTTTTCATTTCTGAGGGAGGACAAAGACAACTTAGCCAGCTTTTCCCATGTAAACAGCAAGGAAAGGGTTCCTGGAAGACCTCCAGTAAACAAGTAAGGGCCTGATTCCAACATAACATAATAACCAGACCAAAAAAAAACGTGTGTGTACCAGTAAGAGATTTAACACAGAAGTTTGTGCCTCACAGCATGGTTGCAGCAACACAGATAACAGAACCTTCAGTCCATTCAGATAAAATCTTGTACAAACCTCCCACTCATTCAGATGGGGAACCAATGCCTGGCATAGGCTTGTTGTTTTCTGTATATTCAGAGGGCTTTCAGAAAATAAAGTTGTTTTTTGTTTTTTTTTGTTTTTTGTGGGCATAAACGCAGTGGGATCTAGCGGGTATTGGATGAAATATTTACTTTTGTATTTTACTGGTTGCTCAACCCATATGAATCATCACTTCAGTCCCTGATTGGTCCTGAGCCAGCATCCCAGAACAAGCTTTTACTTTAGGTCCTGTACCGAGCTAAGCAGTCTTTGCAAATTACCACTTCAGACTGCTCCCAGGCAAAGTGCCTGGGCTAAGCTGTCTAATAGGTCCTGGGCCAGGGTAAAGCTAAGTCACACATTCTCCAAGACAGCTTGCAAACTCAGTATATATCTTTATTTTTTAGGCCATAAAAACCTTAAACCCCAGTGGACAACTTATTCAAGCTTCTATCTCTGCTGGCAGAGAGCTTCTTTTGCCACTTATTTAAACTTTACTCCGAACAGTTTCCTTTGTCTACAGTCCTTAATCTTCTTAAATGTAAAATAAAAGACTCTTAGTGTAATCTCAAATGAAAGAAAGGCTGTTACGTCTTGGTGCATTGTTAAAAGAACAATATTATCTGAACCTATGACACATTTTTGCAGTTTTCTTTTGATGTCAGGGTCTGCTTGAGTAATAAACTTTTCTCTTAAGATTAACTTTATCGTAACCCAATAGGGAGATAGGAACATGTGTTTCACTAAAGCCTCTCTCAGGATTTTAAAAAAGGCTCTATAATTTTTCTGTGGTTTTAACCTATTATGAATAGTTTAGAGTAACTATAAAGTTTTGTCCTCTTCACTTGTAAGCCTTCCAGTAGGCTCACTAATTTTTTTTTCACTCCTCTATAGGATCAATAAGATTCCAATCGAGTTTTCAGCACTCCGTCCTTTCCTATTACAAACAAGAATTCTGTTATCAGTTCAACATTTTTTATTCCTTTTCACCCTCCCTTTTTCAAGATTTTATAAAAGACATGTGGTTCATCCATGGATAACTCTGCTCTCTGTAAAGCTGCCTGCTTTAGGGCAACAGTTAGGGTTTGTTTTAGCGGTAATGTATCATCTATTCAGGTATGATTGAACACTTGAGTTAGATTTTGAAATATCTCTGTATATCCACCAGGGTCGTCAGAGGACATTTGCTTATCTTTTTCATTTTTTTGTCTAAGTCCTTGCAATGAGAAGAAAACTTCTGCTATACTAGTATCGCATCTATGGAGTATTTTCTACAGGGGCAACGGTGAGTTTGGGTTTTCCTTAGTGGCACAACAAGACAAGATGATGAAATGGCTATTGGAACTTCTAAATGAGGGTGGCAGGTATGACATTTAGAAGATACATTTGAGTGTTCCTCAGGGGCTTGTCTCTGACTTTAATGAATTATCTCTTTGAAACTTGCCTGTTATGACTGCCAAGAGGGCGGAGTCATTTTTACAATACTTAGAAAGATCTGGGTTGTCTCCCAAGTCAAAGTAAGGTTGTCCAAAAAAGAAAAAAAAATCATACTCTTTTCTTTGCCATCTGAAGAAAAGATATACCTGTTGAATAGTACTAAAGCGAACACTTCCCTCAGAAAACCAGGCATGTCTGTCCTGGAGCTGGTAGGGCTGTCATGCCCTTGAGCAATAAATACATAAATAAACCACTTTCATTTTTCAGAGTCTCACAGTCAATGAAATTTCTGTGTTTCAGAATGTAATCTAGAGAGGTGCGTACTGCAGACAGTTTGTGAAGTTTCTAAAGAAATAAATAAAAAAATTTCCTATTCTCTTTTTCCCCCTTTTGAAATAGCCCTGACTGAATAAAAAGATAGGATATTCCTTGTTTTTGCATTCCTCTTGTCTTTTCTGAGTCTGGTGACTGACATAGGTGTCCCACATGGATGCAAGCTAAACCTTCACCCACAGTTCTAGGGGATCTAGACAGCAGGACAAGTAACGTTTTCCTGCACAGGCTTTAGCTCTCTACTGGTGACTCTTGGTTGATTTCTTAAGCCTACTCAACCCAGAAGATACCCAGAGTAACTTGGGAGCCTAAAAAAAAAGATTATATAGTCATTGGATTCTAGCAAGACACTTGTATAGAGTAAGAATTTTAATACTATTTATGGCTTCCCTTGCTATGGCTTAGAAAAAATACTGAAATTGCAGGAAATAAGATCGATTGACTTTGAGACATAAAATTCTCTGTTAGTTTAAATGTCAGTGCTGCTGGAGGAAGAAGGTGTGCCTCAAAACAAGTAAAGCTTGTATGGCTGGCTTTCATAAGACAGCACTTAGCTAAAATATGTCTCTCAAAGACACCTTCTTTCTGATTATTGAAAGTGGAAATTTTCTGTTTACTGATAGGGCACAGAGTTAGAGAGATCTAGCAGGGAGAGGAATTAAAATCCAAGGGTTTTGTGCAAAGTACGGACAAGGCTTCCCCAAGAGAAAAACCTCATTTCATTAAGTTTCATTTTAAGTTCTCAAACATTCCATGAAAATGCTGAATCCCAGGTTTATATAGTCAAAACTTAGAAAGGGAAGGTTAATGCTCTATCACCTGTCCCCACATTATGTGTCTCTGCAGAAAAAAGAAGATGTGTCTCACAAAGAAACTGTTTAGATATATATGGCTGTGCTGAGCTTTTTAAAGAGAAATAACCCACTAAACAGGGAAAATTTATGTGAATGTATGCCATCCCCTACAGTGTCATGAATGTCTATCATCGGCGTACAAAAAGACCCTTATCAAATAAAAATTTCTAGACCACAATTTTGAATTCTTCCTCTTTTGAAAGAAAAAAAATAGCAACTCTTTGAATTATATTTCTACTGACTGACTTTTACCAGTAAGCTTGTATCTCCAGGTCTCAACATTGCATACAAAGAAGAAATAGGAGGCATTAGCCACACAATGACAAAAAAACAAATAAACAAAATGCCACCGAAAAGCCTGGAATTTTTGGTGGCAACACTCTGATGGGCTGTCAGAAACGAGTTAGTTTTGAGGCCTTCACGTAACACCGTGGTATAGTCTTAACCAGAAATCTTCAATTAACTTAGATATCCTTTCAGTCCTATGTGACAGCTGGATCCTCTCTGAAAGAAAACAGTTGGAACAGAGGCAACATTTTCAACAGTGGAGGGTGAAAGGAGACTGCCAGTGTGTCTCCCAGAATCCCTTTCTCCTAAGCTTTGTAAGAATGGCAGGCAATCCATTGGATGTTACCTGGCACTGGCCCAGAGCTTTGTTTGCTCTCCAGAAATTAAAAAAAGAAAAAAACAAATAACAAAAACAAACAAACAAAAACTGAGAACAAGCTGCAGATATGAAAGCAAATAGAGGACAAGCTGAAGATATGAATGTAAATAGTTTGGAATGGCACCCCTATTCACTTTTTTTTCTAATGGATTCTCTGTCACTTAAACTGGAGTCCAGTTGCATGATCTTGGCTAACTGCAAGCTCCATTTCCCGGGTTTATGCCATTCTCCTGCCTTAGCCTACCAAGTAGCTGTCACTAAAGGTGCCCACCACCACACCCTGCTAATTTTTTGTATTTTTGGTAGACTTCATGGGGGCTTCACCATGTTAGCCAGGATGATCTCGATCTTGATCTCCTCCTGATCTTCCTGCATTGGCCACCCAAAGTGCTTCAATAACAGTCATGAGCCACCATGCCCAGCCCCTATTGACCTTTTTAATTAAGGCCTTTCCAAGTCCATGAACCAAAAACAAACCTTGCTGTCCCCCAGTGAACCACAATGTATCAGTCTCTCATTTTTAGGTGACACACAGATCTTTTTAATCTCAAGAAAATTAAAAATTAGGAATGCAAAAGGTGAGATGACAATAAATGTTTAATATGTTAACTTCTGGTGGAGTAGAGTCAGTTGCCCACTTTGAGAAAGAGTCCGATATTTTTATGGACTCAGAAGGAAGAAAAGGTACTAACTAGTTTTGAAGAAAGCACTTCTCATCTTTTCTGGGTCCTTGTGCCTGGAACTATTAATGGCTGATGTAATGACTCAGCTTGGCTCAGGAACTTGGCCCTGAGCCACACAAGAGCTAAGGGGAAAGCATGGCCCAGGACCTTGGTCTGGGACCAGAGTCTTAAATGATAATTTACGGAAATTTGGCTCGGAGTCTGAAGCATGTTTAGTAATATAAGGTACCCTTTGTAACACATTGGAGTCCAATATGTACATGTTCTAAAAAAGAGAGAGACTATTTCCTGGAAGCACTCTGGTTACACAAAAGACACAACATTTTAATGCGGGGTCTTGTTTGTTTTTTTTTTATCTGAGTAGCTGTGGGCATATCTTAAGCACACACACGCACAAAGTTGGGCTTTTTAAAAGAAATTATTTGCTTGGGCCACAGGATTGTGCAGGATTCTTAAATTTGTGTCTGCAGCCTGATATTTCAGGCTGTTTCTCTGCTTGCAGAAATTTTACCAATAATCCACCACAACTGTGTAGCTTTTCTTTGTCAATACTATTGGAGACCTAGATAGTTTCTGAGAGTCAAAAGCACATTGTTTGAAATTTCCTATGTGCAAGGATTTTTGCCCTGTGAAACAACCCACATCTTTGTAAATACTGTAAAATTGTTCCTGCTTTCTTAGCAGTCATATCAGAAAAGCCCACAAGAAACAACTCCCAAACGTCAGAGAAACATTCTCCCTGGAAACACTCAAAACCGCATTTGTTACCACAGGCTTTCTCGTCTTCTTGATGCAGAGAATCTTTTAGTCACATCATCATCAGCTTTTCCAGTTTTTACATCCAACCCTCCACGTTCCTTACTACCCCTACAGGAAATGCCCAATGAATGAGGTGCCAGTAAAGTGCAAGTTTCTTTTTCATTGCAGTACCTTAAACAAATAAAGTAAGACCTGGGGAAGTTTTCTGATACATCAATAAATATATAGAGCCTTTCTAATATCTAGCCCTTTTTTTGATCTTAAATGGGAAGATGTTACGTTATTGCTAAGCCAAAATCTTACTGCTTCTGACAAATAGCCCTACAGTCAACAGAAAGATGCTGGGCCAAAATGCATTTCTTCTATAGCATGCCATAGTAAATAAAAAGCAGTCAAAGAGAGAAAGAGTGAAGAAAAGACAAGATGCTAATTTCCAGTAGAAAGAGAGACAGAGCCCTTTGAAAACCCTAATTTAAGTCATAGTGATCCCACAGATAAGAAAAAAAAGCAAAAAGTAAAAAGAAAGCAGGACATTTGACCTTTAGATACCCCAGCTCTAAACCTTTCCCATGCCAGGGCTAGGATGACATCTTTGGGTCTTTGCATTTTCTGGCATTTCTTGTTTTGTGGATGCCACTGCATTCTTCAGTGCCTGCAGCAGAGAAAGCTTGTGGTATGCCTGATTCACCTAAAGATTTGCAGGGAGCTGTCACCTGTACCAGCACCTGACCTGCTTACCTCATCACAGATAACAGGCAAAGCTGTGTGCAGTGGCTGGACTCAACCAACACTCACTCATGCATCTGCCTCCATTCTGTGCCTGGTGCATCCATAGCAAAACGAAACCTAAACCCATAGTTTGAGCTGAGTGCAGCCTGTAAGATGGGTTCATAAAATTAGAAAAGCAGGCTCAAGGGAAACTTGCACAAAGGTGCCATCATCCACAGAGATTCTTGGCTGGTGAAGTGACACTCTAGAGATCTTGTGACAAAGATGACATTCATCACCAGTGGCCAGTGGATTATTCAGTTATGCCTATGTAATGGAGCCTCGATAAAAACCAACAAGACAGGGTTCATAGAGCTTTTGCATAACTGAGCACGTACAGTGTTCTAGAAAATGGTGTGTTCCTAAAAAGAGACACTGATAATTGTAAAGGTCATACAAAGTGTAGGGGTGTTTGTTTTGAAAGAAGTTTCAGCCTTTAATAATGTGTCCAGAATTTTAACTTATTAACTAGAACATACACTAAGGTAACCTAAATCTGCACATTCCACACATTAGAACCTGGATATTTCCACCAAAATCATTCCATAATTCACTAATGTGGTGTAACAAGTTTTACTTTAGAGCAATAAAGTTTTCTTTTGTTAACTGGGTAAGAACTAGACATTTATAAAGGAAAAGAAAATCAAGTGATATCTCACCACCAATTCTAGTGATGTGTTCAGTTTAGGAGAATGATCATCAGTGGATTTTGTGCCATAAGTATTTATTCTAAAAGATAAGTCTTTTATAATTGTGTGTCTCTGAAGCGTTTGTGCCACTGTAAAGTCAAGGGCACCATCTCTGATAGTTCTGTGTCTTTCTGGGAGGGAAGCTAAGGCTGCTTTATATCCCAATAGAGGTATTCTAGGATATAAAAATAAGAAAAAATCAACATTCTTACAGGATTCTCTGTCATAAACATCTAATAAAACACAACTCTGGTCTTATATATAGTAGTAGCCATAGATACATATTAGAGCTTGCAAGAAGAGTCTAGTACCCAACAGTCTGTTTTTATATTTGGGCTTAGGTGTGCATAAAATAATCACATTTGGGCAAAGAAGCTGTTTTGTTACTCCTTGTAAAGCTACAGTGCTTAAAAATGATGTGATAATTTAAATACATAGCTTGGACATTTCCAGTTCTGTTTCCAAGCCTTAGCTATGGGTGAAATTGTTTTGGGCTATGAAGATGGATTAGGGCATCTTGCAACTCATGGTGCATTTGTTGCCCCTTAGTTCTTGTGTCCTGAGCAGACAGACTGACAATCAAAACTCATCAATTTTATTTTCAACGTACTTTAACATGGATTCTATCCCTTGGGCTGAGCTCCAGATCTTCCTCAGCACCTCACACTCTCTCTCATTGGCCTGTTCCAACTCCAACTTAATATTACAGTGAACAAGGGCCTTACATTCTTCCAGTACAATTGGATTGTATGAGGCAAGCTCCTTAATTTGAATCATAACCTCTTGGGTGAAAGTTCCAGTCAAAAATACCTGAGAGACCAGGCCTTTGGCGCATGCCTCCCGTGCTGTCAGCTTTCGCCCAGCAATTAACATTTCATTGGCAGATGCTTTACCCATCATTTTGGGGAATGTAATAGAAGAACAGCCATCTGGACTCTGTCCAAAGGTCGTATAAGGGGTTTGGAACCAAGCCTTTTCATTAGCCCACACGAGATCACAAAGAGGCAGGATGGATGCACCTAGTCCAATGGCAGGGCCATTGACTGATACAACAATAGGCTTTTTAAATTGAATAAAAGTATTCACAAAGTTCTTGATGGTGTCCACCATTTCAAGGCTTGCTCTGTTTCTGTCATTCCTTAAGTGTTTCACAAAGTACCCAAAATCAAGACCGCAGCAAAAGACACTTCCAGCTGCACTGAACAGCACGAGCTTGCTGTCATCTGCAGCAGCACTATTCAGAGCATTAACCATTTCTTTAATTACTTCTGTATTCAGTGCATTTTTTTCTGTCGATCTAGTTGATAGCACTATCTGGGTGAATCCATCCTCTTTCTTCACTATAATGTCTCTGTATGTGCTGGCACTTTCTGTTAGTCTTATGGTGAAGTGCATCTTCTTGACAAAAGGCTGGTCTCTGCTGTCATCAGTAATATTTCTTTGCCCACCTTTCACTCTTGGAACTGAGGTATGCATGTCTGTTGTCCCATTGGCTGCTAATGGGTCTATTAATACCACTATACCTTTTCGGGTAGCTGAACCTGTGGCCATGGAAGCAGTAACTGAGCCAGACATCTGCGACATTAGTGGGTGTATCTGAGTCTTGTTCTGTATTCCAGTCTGTTCTGCACCAGGACGTGACAAAGGGTCCCGGAGGAGTTTCCCTTCTGTCACCTTGAAGACCACCGTGTCCTGCTGATCTGCTGCAATAGGGTCCAGTTTCTCAAGTTTCTGAAAGCCACTCACAGTTTTCTTGTGGTTAAAGGGGCTGTCAGGTGCAAGGGTCTCGATAGTTGAATTTATTATCTCCATATTCTTTGTGTCGGAGAGAGTTGAAGCTGACTTTCTCCTAACGTTCTTGCTGGCAGCAAATAACTTGCGGTTTTTGGACCTGTGGTGTTTATCAGTCACTAGCGTTTTAGGGGAGTTCTTAGAATAGTTTGCTTTTGTAGATCTGGAAGTTCTTCTTCTGGCATTGTTTGAAAAAATTCTACTGGTTGTAGTCCATGTCAGTTTTTTCTGTTTTTCAGTCTGTCGTCTATTAAAATCATGTACGCATTTTTCACAGTTCATGAGGTGCTGCTCTGGTTCCCAAGTGTCATCCTGTTTGTCATAACCTTTCCACCGAACCAAATACTGTGTATTCCCATTTTTATCCTGTCTTTTGTCAACAATAGTTTCAACCTCAAACTCCTGGGAAGCCATGAGGAAAGACACGGGATTGGAACAGTTGCTGTGCCACCTTTGTTTCAGTTGCGTCTCCACATAGACACTTCTTTCTGCCTCCAGCTCTTCACCAGGTTCTGTGTATGGATGAACCTCTTCTATTTTGTCACCACTGGTGTAGTGAAAATTGTGCGAAATAGCAGCTATGCCATGTGCCTGAACCTCTCCACACTTACTGCCTGGTGGGACAGCTTGGGCGGCGGTGCATGACAGCTTGCCCAGTAGCCTCAGGTGAGAGTAGCTAAATCCACAGCCCCAACCCTCTGGTGTAGTACAGAAAGCTTTCTTCCTGCCTGTTACTCTTTTGTGTTTCTTTGTTTAATTGTGGTTGCTATGACGATTATATGGAACATTCTAATGTTATAACATTTTTAAAGTTACACTAGCTTACCTTCAGTAACATAAAAAACCTTTACTCCTGTATAATATACCTCCATTATTTCACTTACCGAGTTCTCAAAATTATACCTTTATTCATTTTATGACAAAAACACAAATTAGTGGTATTTTTTTATTAAATATATTTGTGCTTTAAGTTATGTGGAGAACAAACTGTGGAGGTGCACATTGTTGATTGTTCTTTTCGTTTTGTTTTGTTTTGTTTTGAGATGGAGTCTCGCCCTGTCAACCAGGCTGGAGTGCAGTGGTGCAATCTTGGCTCACTACAAGCTCCGCCTCCCGAATTCGCGCCATTCTCCTGTCTCAGCCTCCCGAGTAGCTGAGACTACAGGCACCTGCCACCTGGCCCGGCGAATTTTTTGTATTTCTAGTAGAGATGGGGTTTCACCGTGCTAGCCAGGATTGTCTCGATCTCGTGACCTCGTGATCCACGCACCTCAGCCTCCCAAAATGCTGGGATTACAGGTGTGAGCCACTGCGCCCGGCCAAATTTTTTATCTTACATATTTGTTCATGTATTTATCTTTACCTTAATCTTTGTTTGTTCATACTGCTTTTGAGTGTCTGTCCATTCTACCCTGAAGTACTCCATAAGACATTTCTTAAAGGGTAGTCTACTTGTAAAAGGTGCCAGTTTTTATACGGGAATGTCATAATTTGTCCCTCACCTTTGATGGACAGTTTGGTGGATCATAATGTTTAGGCTTGACAGTTTTTTCTGACATCACTTGGAATATATTAGGCTACTGCTTTCTATCGTTTTAGTTTTCCGATAAGAAGTCTACTGCTTTTCAGTGGTTATTCAGATAAGCGATCCACTGGTTATTTTTAGGGTCCCTTTTACATGACTAGCTACTTCCCCTGCTTCCCTTGAAAATCCTCAAGATTCTCTTTGTATTTATTTTAGACAGTTTAATTATCAGGTAAGTTTGTGTTTGTTTCTTTGAGTTTTTGTTACTTGGAGTCTGTTGAGCTCCTTGGGTGCTTACTTACTGTCTTAAATTGTTGCATTCTTTATGACTGTGTTGTTAAATAGTATCCATGATTTTTTGTCTCTTCCTTGGAACTTCCAAAATGCATATGTACGGCTGCTTGATGGTGTCCCTCAGGTTTCTAGGCTGTATAAATCTGCCTTGCCCCTTTTCAGACCCCATTGGTGACCACTATATGGTTGACTGACCCCAAGGGTGTGTATCACAGTGTGGGGAGAGTGTGTCAGTTGGTCTCGCAAGGCTGATGCATCCCAGAGCTCAATTCCCAGACTTCAATCATTGCAGTCTCATTAGTGCACTACAATCTAGAAATCTCTAATTGTGAGGTATCACACAGAGTTCCTTGTCTCATGGCCAAGAAAATTAAGGAGGATGGGTGCAAAAAGGCTGAATCAAAACTTTTATAAGTGAAAGTAAAAAACTCTTCACAGTGGGGGTGGCATGTGAGTGGTTTACCTACTATGAGGCTGTGCATTATGGTTTCTAAGGGCAGAGAAGTAAAGAAATGTGCTTAGTGTTCTTGGAGTAGACGTTATTCGGCTTGGCCCTGAAACTTGGCCTTGGGTTCGTCTGGAGCTGAAGTGATGATTTGTAGAAGCTACAAGGCTCAGCCTTGGAACTTGGCCCTGGACCAAGAAGGAGCTGAAGTGACAGCTTGGCCTGAGACCTTGGCCTTGGATCAATCAAGGGATGAAGTAATGTCTCATGGCCACAATAATTAAGGAGGCTGGATGATGCAAAGTTCAAGTAGGAACTAAAGTAACACAACAGCCATCTGGACTCTGTCCAGATGTCATATAAGGGGTTTGAAACCAAGGCTTTTCACTAGCTCAGAAGAAATCAGAAAGAGGCAGTGTGGATGCACCTATTCCAAAGGATGGGCCACTGACTGATACAAAAATAGGCTTTTAAAATTGATTGAAAGTATTCACAAAGTTCTTGATGGTGTTCACCATCTCAAGGCTTGTTCTGTTTCTGTCCTTCCTTAAATACTTCAGAAAGTACCCCAAATCGAGACCACAGCAAAAGACACTTCCAGCTGCACTGAACAGCACAAGCTTGCTGCCACCCACAGCAGCCCTATTCAGAGCACTAACCATTTCTTTAATTATTTCTATATTCAGTACATTTTTTATGTCCATCTGGTTTATAGCAACATCTGGGTGAATCTGTCCTCTTTCGTCACTGCAATATCACGGTATGTGCTGGCACTTTCTGCTAGGCCTATGATGAGGTACATCTTCTGGATAAAAAGCTGGTCTCTGACACTGTCAGTAACATTTCTTTGCCCAACTTTCACTCTTGCAACTAATGTATGCACATCTGTTTTTCCATTGGCTGCCGATTGGCCCATTAATACCACTATACCTTTTTTGGTAGCTGAGTCTGCAGCCATGGAAGCCATAACTGAGCCAGACCTCTGAGAAAATAGTGGGTGAATCTGGGTCTTGCTCTCTATTCCACACTGTCCTGCCCTGGGATCTGATAAAGCCCTGATGATCTTCCCTTCCTCCTCCTTGAAGACCACTGTATCCTGCTGATCTGCTGCAATAGGGTCCAGATTCTAGAGTTCCTGAATGCTACTCACTGTGTTCTTGTTGTTAAAAGGGTTGTAAGGGGCAAGTGTCTTTCTTGATAGTTGAACACAGTAGCTCCATATTCTTTGGGTCGGACAGAGGTGACCCTGGATTACTGCTAACATTCTGGCTGGCAGAACGCAACTGGCTGCTTTTGAATTTGTGGTGTTGGCCAGACACTAGCGTTTTAGGAGTATTCTTAGAAAAGTTGGGCTTGATAGACATAGAAGTTCATCTTCTGGTATTGTTTGAAAAAGTTCTCGTTGTTCTGGTCCATGCCACTTTTTTACTTTTTCTGTTTTTCAGTCTGTCATCTGTTAAAGTCATGTATACATTTTTGACCAGTACTGCTCTGGTTCCCAAGTGTCATATTGTTTCTTCTTAACCTTTCCAACACCAAAATTTTTTTGTTTGTTTGTTTGTTTTGTTTTGTTTTGTTTTGTTTTGTTTTTTTTTTTTAGACAAAGTCTTGAGCTATCACCCAGGCAGGAGTACAGTGGCACAACTGCACAATCTCGGCTCACTGCAACCTCCACCTCCTGGGTTCATGCGATTCTCCTGCCTCAGCCTCCCGGGTAGCTGAGATTACAGGGGCCTGCCACCACGCCTGGCTAACTTTATGATTTTTAGCAGAAAGAGGTTTTCACTGTATTAGCCAGAATGGTCTCCATCTCCTGAACTCGTAATCTGCCCGCCTCAGCCTTGCAAAGTGCTGGGATTACAGGCATGAGCCACTGTGCCTGGCCTCTGTCTTTCCATTTTTGTCTCATCTTTTGTCAACAATAGTTTCAACCTCAAACTCCTGGAAAGCCAGGAAGAAAGACACAGGATTGGAGCAGTTGCTGTGCCAAATTTGTTCCGTTTGCGTCTCCACATAGCCACTTCTTTCTGCCTCCAGTTCTTTACCAGGTTCTGCGTATGGATGAGCCTATTCTATTTCATCACCACTGATGTAGTGAAAATTGTTTGAAATACCTGCTATGCTATGGGCTTTAGGCTCTCCACACTTACGCCCTGGTGGGAAAGCTTGGGCTTTGTCTCATGGTGCATGATAACTGGCTTAGTAGCCTCAAGTGAGAGTAGCTAAATCCACATCTCTTACTCTCTGGTGTAGTACAGAAAGCTTTCTACCTGTCTGTTACTCTTTTTCTTTTTTAATTGTCATTGATACTGTGATTACATTGAATATTCTAAAGGTATTCCACTTTTAAAGTTATACTAGCTGACTTTCAATAACACACGAATCCCTTAACCCTGTATAACTGCACCCCCATGATTTCCTTATTGAGTTCTCAAACTGATACCTTTATGCATTGTATGTCAAAAACGCAAGTTAGTGATAGTATTTTTGTTAAATATATTTGTGTTTTAAATTGCATGGGAAACACATTGTGGAGGTGTACACTGTTATTCTTTATGTTTTATAATAGCTTATATATTTATCTTTACCTTAATACATATTCATTCATACTGCTCTTTATTATCTGTTCATTTTACCGTGAAGTATCCCATAAGGCATTTTTTAAAAAGATAGTCTACTGGTAAAATGTCCCAGCTTTTATCTGGAAACGTCATAATTTCTCCCTCACTTATAAGGGACAATATTTTGAACATAAGATTTCTGTTCAAAAGTTTTTTCTCACATCATTTGGAATATGTTAATCTATTGCTTTCTGTCCTCTGAGTTTTCAGATAAGATATCTGCTAATTATTTTTGAGGGTTACTAGCCAGTAACATAACTAACCACTTCTTTTGTTGCTTTCAGGATTTTCTCTGTCTTTCTTTTGAAGAGTTTAATTATCATATAATTTGAGTTTGTTTATTTGAGTTTCTCTTACTTGGAGTTTGTTGCCTTTGACATTCTTTAACATTATTGTTTCTAAATAGTCTTCCCGATTCTTTTTCTCATCCTTTGAACTTCCAGTATGCGTAATATGGCTTCTTGATAGCGTTCCATGGCATTTTAGGCTTTATTCCCATTGCTTTATACTTTTTCTATCATTTCCTAACTTAATTATGTCAACACCCTTTCTTTGGTTTGCTGATAGTTTGTTCTTCCCCCAGCTCAAGTCTGCTTTTAAATATCTGTAGTGAATATTTTTTTCTTTTTATCCCTAGGCTTTTTTAGGTTTCAAAATAATTTTACTTTTTTATTAATTTTTGTTCATAATTTTTGTGGTTCTTTTGTTTCTTCTATTAGCTTACTGTGAAACTTAATTTTAAATGTTGTGTTTCTGTAAGATCACCATTTGGGCTGTCTAAAAAAAGTTTCAGACCATAGTTTTTTTTTACGTCTTAAAATGAGCCATACTTCTCTGCTTCACTCTGTGGTTTATCTCTAGACTTTTTTAGGTTTTAAAATAATTTTACTCTTTTGATTAATAATTTTTGTCCGTAATTGTTTGTGCTTCTTTTGTTCATTCTATTAGCTTATTATGTGGCTTAATTTTAAATATTATATTTTAGTAAGGCTGCCATTTGGGCTGTCAAAAAAAGCTTATTTTCTCGTAATTATTTTGTAGTTGTTATTAAAATGAGCCATACTTCTCTGTTTCACTCTGTGGTTTGTGATTTTGCTGGTGCTGAAAAAGAGCATTTAAATTTTAAAGTGCTGTAACATTGAAAATAAGATTTTCTACTTCTATGGGTTGGTAGAGTTTTGTTTACTCATTAAAAAGGCTCTTTCTCTCCTGTAAATCAGCTGTACTGAGCTTCGTCTTGGGTCTCTTTTGAGGCACATTGTTTTGGGGCACATATCATTAAAACCACAATTCATTATATATATATATATGTGTGTGTGTTTGTGTGTGTATATATATATATATATATGATTAATTTTGAATGTTTTAGTCTACAAATGTCTTAAGAGCAAAAGAAGAACAATCAGGAAAAAATATTTTCACTTTTTAAATCTACTGAAAGTTGGTTGCACAGAGGGACAAAGAGCCTGCATAATATTTGGGGAATATAATAATGACTATTCACCTCTGTCGGGACCTCCATAAGCAGAAGCAGCAATCGGCAAATGAGTCCTCCTGAGATTTGGAGGACAGGGTCCTTTCTGTTTGCCATGGCTCTTGTAAGCTGCTCCAGAAATATTTGCAAGGCAGCATCCCACAGTGGTGGTGATTAAAGAATAAGTAGCTGCTGTTGATCTGTGCTACAAAATTGATAAAATTTAATTTTTATTTACTTTACAAATCTTTTTTTGGAAGCTGTAAACCTTCAGGTAGACTCGGAATTCTATAGTAATTGCATCATACTAATCCTGCCACTGCACCCATTGTATAGTTGAAGAGACGGATATACAGTGATCCCTTGTGCATTGCAGAACTTTCCCAGAATCTAGTATTATTTTACTTTGACCTATTTGTCTTTGCACCTAAAGTATGCCTTGCATAGAAGTCACAAAAGCGACTCCTTCGTTTAAGGGTACACTTGCAACAGTGTGTGCCTTTTTAAGCAAGAGCTCACATTTACAGTTCTTACAAGTAAAATATTACGTACTCTGACATTGACTTACATGTTTTCTATATGCTCTTTCTCTTGCTTGATCCTCAATTTCTTTTTTGCTCATTTAAAAAATCTGGATAATTTTTAAAAACTGCTGTTGTATTTTTCATATTACTATTAGGTGTACTTGGGATTTCAATTATTATTGAAAAAGTAAAATAGCCTACTATGAAGAATACTAACTTGTGTGAATAATTTAATGTTTAAGGTCAGCAGTATAAAAATATGCTGCTCTTGTAGTTTTCCATCCTTCTCAATTTATATTACTTTCTCTGATTTTATCTGTGCACACAGATGGTTCGTTAGCAGTTAAGTTTTCCAGGGTTGAAAGAGCAATAGCATTTTGTTATAGAGAAGCTTAAGTCACAATTTCCTTTAGCTTTTCTTTATCTATATATGTTTTCTTAGTTTCATTTTACCAGTTATATATTTCAGGTTTCATAGCATTTTTCTTAAAACTTGGTTATCCCACCACCTTCTGACTCCATGGATTCAGCTGAACAATCATGTGTTTATTTTAATCAAGACCTTCTTGTACATAGCAAGTTGCTATTCCCTTTCTGCTTTTATAATTTTCTTTGTATTGGCTCTTGATTGCCTATAATGTTTTCTGATATGGCTATCACTGACTATATTGTGGTTGAAGATTTTTGTCCTCTTTCATCTTTCAGATTGTGATTTTTAAGTTCAGTAAATGTTCAGTCATTTTCGCCTTAAAAGTTTTTGGCTTCTGTTTTTCTTCATTTATATGATGCTCATAATGCACGTACCAGTATAACGCATGGTGTTCTATTTACTCTTCAGTTTTTTTTTTTTTTTTCACTTTCTTTAAATTGTACTTCTCAGACTGGGTTATTTCAGTTTTTATTCCTTCAGATTGAGTGAATATTTACTTGCTCAAATCTGCAGTTAAATCCCTTTAATATCTTCAGTAGTTTTCCCATTTTTATGGGTTCTTTTATAATTTGTCTCACTGATGCTCTCAGGTTATTCTTTCATCATTTGTCCATCATTTCTCTTTAGCATTACTTAAAACTGTTGTTTTAAGTTCTTTGTCTATAAAATTTGGGACACATTTAATTCCTGCATTTAGTTTACATTGTTCAAAACTTTCTGTTTGTTTTTGTGTTTTTGGTTTTCAGAAAACTATATTTGAAATGCCATAATGTGCTAACACTGAATGTTACCTCTGTATTTGAAATGTCATAACGTGCTAACTCCGAATGCTTTTTGCTATTTCTGAAATGCAACGTGTTAGTTATTAAAAGCTCAGCTTACATTCCATTAGCAATTTGAATAAGAGCAATATGAAAACTATCACTTTTAAATACAGGGTATGTATTAACACTCTCCTTTAACTCTCAGGGGGGTTGTTTATAATTCTTTCCTAACATTCACTTTCTTCTGACTCTGAAGCTATAGATAAACTTGAGGGCTAAAGTATATTGTTTTACATTTTTTTAAGAATGTTCCTGTCATAAGCATATACATGATTTTCTAAGTGCTTCAGTATATTAAACTGCTTTTGAATATTCAGAATTTTGCAAATACAAATCTCTCCAACTTTTGCTCCTGTTTATCCTTTGCCTAGTGTAAAAGATAACTGTATTTTTTGTACTCAGCAACTTAAACGTTCATGACCAATTCCTGGCATTTCCGACCGAGAGTGACTTCTGAGTTAGGCAAAGGAGAAATAAATGTTTATTTTATCAAATTTTCATATATCCTCTAGAAAGACTGCAAAAAAAAAAACACAATAATTTCACACATAAGGGTTTCCTTGCTTTTTTGAGAAGCAGGAATCAAGTCCTCATTTTGACAATGTGGATTTCAATTCTGAAAGCTTCATCTGTGCCTAGGAGGTGATATGACAATCCTTAAGAAAAATAAAACTTTACCATTTTATAATTGTCTTTCTGGATTAAATGTTTACTTGGTTTATATAAACTATTGATTTTCAGGGTCCAGACCATTTTTGATGGTTTGAAACTTTTTTTTTTTTTTGGAATGGTTTGAAACTGCCATCCCTGCCGTTTTACTTTTATTTTTGTCTACGAAGCACTGAGTGTTTTCTAATTTCAGAGTTTATTGTTATTTATGAGGTTTATGTTTTGTCTCTTGTTTAAAATACTTAAAGTGAATGTTACATTTCCAATTTGCAATCCCTGGTGTTAGGTTTTTGTTTTAGTGGTCATGTTATAAAGTTTTTGTTTTTCTATTAAGTGAAATTATCAATTTTGTATAAAATGTATGAGGTAAGATTCTCTGTTATAAAGTACATTTTGGTTTTGTAAAACAAACATACAATAAGTGGCTTACAAAGTGACTTTCAAATAATTATCTAAAGAAAATAAGAAAATAATATAAGCATACAGCAAGATCAATAAGTACAATGATTCCTGGTGGAAGGCTGTATAAATTGTTTTTAAAAAGTCAGCTACCTGTGGCTGCAGCAGGCTGTAGAAGGGGGGAAATTATAGAGGATGAGCTCATAGACGTAAAACCCAATGATTTTCTTGGGTTTTTGTAGGTCTTCAGATTTTACCTTAGATTTCACCCTAACCCTGGTTTGTGACTCAAAGTAGAATTGGTAAGGTTGTTACTAGCATCTATTGGTGAGAGGTTAGAAATGCTGCTAAATATCCTAAAATCTTGAGTCTCAGGCACCTTTGAGAAGTTAACAGTGTTGAAACATCTCTCGAGAAAATTATTTTTAAAAGCTCACATTTAGAACTCTTTGATGTTATATTTTGAAGGTTTCTTAAGTCCAAGTTTGGTTTCCGTAAGCAGAAGGATTTGAAAAAGTGTACATAAGTTCCATTGATTCAACTTAGGGTAAACATTAGTAAAGTAAGGTCAGTTCAGTTAATCAATGATTAGAAACTAAATGATATGTTTTCTATTTCTCTGCTTTTCCTTCCAATTACTTTTTCAATATTTTTGTAAAACATGAATGTGAAAAAATAAAACCCTAGTCAGCCTCTGTTTTGGAGGTACCAAGGGAGAAATCTCAATGAATGGTATTTGGGAATGGAGCTAATCTTTCACACAGGTGAAAGGCATAAATAACACACATGCCTACAGACGCATTGGCACACTATATTATGGATACACATTGTGCATTCAGAAAGCACAATGTGTATCCATAATACAGTCATGAATGATCCTAGTCATAATATAGTCATGAATGATCCTGGGATATTACAATAAGTGAGTCAAATGGAAACAAAGTTTGCAAGGATTATAGCTGGGGTTATAGGATTTTCAATTTTGCTAAAGTTGTTCAGTAGAACCAATATTCAAGTATCTCCTACTTTTAAAAAAATTATTTGATAGAAGTTTGCATAGTGGACAGCTTTAATCAGAATTACTAGTTCTTTGCCAACATAATAAAAGTATGCATTCACAAAAAATGCATATTAGACAATAAGAGAAAATAAAAATCAATGAATGAGGAAACTGCTGTAATAGGAACAATTTCTGAAAATGTTCAGATAAATCCAAAAGGAGGTGAATTTCTACAGTGGAAAGTCTTTTTCATTTCAATCAAAAATTTGTTTCAGAACATTAGCAAGTAGCAGCAACATGGTAATTATCCAAATTTACACCGTTTCCTTAGTTCCAACTTAGCGCCTGAGATGTAGGCTCTGTTGCTGATGCTAGGGCCTTTTACATGAGGCAGAACTCCTACCCATATAGGGCTTGCTTTTTCTCCAAGGTTAATAAAATGCCATTGAACACCTAAAAGGAAAAGGCAAGTTTAATGTTGTTTGCTTAATATACTAAGGGAGAGCTCTGCTGTTTAGACACATTCTTGGAACAACGCAGAGAGTGTGAAATTGAGGCATTGACAGACATTAAGTTGTACACAGAAGCTGGCATTATTTGTAGAAACAAAGTTGTTCAGCTAAAATTTGTAGTGAAAGATGAATATTTATTGAAATCTGTGACTGACCTGATTTTTCAAAGTGCTGGCACTGTTTTATTATTATTACTTTTACTATCACTATTATTACCTGTAACAGCTTTTTCACTAAGGGAGTTAAGCTTTATAGATTACTTAAATTTAAACCTGAATTTGATGGGTACATTTTACAATGATTGCAGAACCACTATTTACTAAATATTTCTGAAAGTCTAAATTGTCATTTTTTAAGAAGACATAATACACCTTTGTTTTTAAATAAATGAAGAGTATTTACTAATTGGTAACCGTTTGTTAAATAATTACTCTGATATATGTTCTAGAGCCTTGGAAGTAAGTAAATAGGAAAATAAGTACTTTAAAGGTTTTTTTTTTTTTTCATAGATGCATATGGACCACTGAAACACATACGCACATGTTTATTGTGCATATAGGTCAGGATTTTTTTTTATGGAATTAGTTTATGGCATCACCATCAAACAAGCTGACATATTAAAAGAAGGTTTATAGTTTTAACATTTATTCAAATAATGTTTTTTGATTGTATCCTAGGGATAGTGATCAGCTCAAAACCTGAAGGAAGAAGATGGGTGACTTCTCCATTTCCAACTGAGGTACCAGGTTCATCTCACTGGGAGTGCTGGGAAGTGGGGCAGGACAGTGGGTGCAGTGCATCAATTGTGACCTGAAGCAAGGTGAGGCATCACCTCACCCGGGAAGTAAAAGGGGTCAGGGAATTCCTTTTCCTAGTCAAAGAAAGGGACACCTGGAAAATCAGGTCACTCTAACCCTAGTACTGTGCTTTTCCAATGGTCTTAGCAAATGGCACACCAGAAGATGATATCCCGTGCCTGCATCAGAGGGTACTACACTGATGGAACCTCACTCATTGCTAGCACAGCAATCTGAGATCAAACTGCAAGGTGGCAGCATGGCTGGGAGAGGGGCGTCCACCATTGCCAAGGCTTGAGTAGGTAAATGAAGCAGCTGGGAAGTTTGAACTCTGTGGAGCCCACCACAGCTCAAGGAGGCCTGCCGGCTTCTGTAGACTCCACCTGTGGGGGCAGGGCACAGCCAAACAAAAGGCAGCAGAAACCTCTGCAGACTTAAATGTCCCTGTCTGACAGCTTTGAAGAGTGTAGTGGTTCTCCCAGCACGCAGATGGATATTTGAGAACAGACAGACTGCCTCCTCAAGTGGGTCCCTGGCCCCCAGGTAGCCTAACTGGGAGGCACCCATCAGTAGGGGCAGACTGACACCTCACATGGCCAGGTACTCCCCTGAGACAAAAATTGCAGAGGAATGAGCAGGCAGCACCAGTTGCTGTTCACCAATATCCGCTGTTCTGCAGCCTCCGCTGCTGATACCCAGGAAAACAGGGTCTGCAGTGGACCTCAGCAAACTCAACAGACCTGCAGCTGAGGGTCTTGACTGTTAGAAGGAAAACTAACAAACAGAAAGGAATCCACACCAAAACCCCATCTGTATGTCACCATCACCAAAGACCAAAGATAGATAAAACCAGAACGATGGGGAAATAATAGAGCAGAAAAACTGGACGCTCTAAAAATCAGAGCACCTCTCCTCCTCCAAAGGAACACAGCTCCTTACCAGCAATGGAACAAAGCTGGACGGAGAATGACTTTGACTATTTCAGAGAAAAAGGCTTCAGATATTCGAACTACTCTGAGCTAAAGGAGGAAGATCGAACCCATGACAAAGAAGTTGAAAACCTTGAAAAAAAATAGATGAATGGCTAAGTAGAATAACCAATGCAGAGAAGTCCTTACAGGATGTGATGGAGCTGAAAACCAAGGAACAAGAAAAACGTGATGAATGCATAAGCCTCAGTAGCTGATTTGATCAACTGGAAGAAAGGGTATCAGTGACGGAAGATCGAATGAATGAAATGAAGTGAGAAGAGAAGTTCACAGAAAAAAGAATAAAAAGAAATGAACAAAGGTTCCAAGAAATATGGGACTATGTGAAAAGACCAAATCTACGTCTGATTGGTGTACCTGAAAGTGATTGGGAGAATGGAACCAAGTTGGAAAGCACTGCAGGATATTATCCATGAGAAGTTCCCCAATCTAGCAAGGCAGGCCAAAATTCAGATTCAGGAAATGCGGAGAACACCACAAAGACACTCGTCAAGAAGAGCAGCTCCAAGACACATAATTGTCAGATTCACCAAAGTTGAAATGAAGGAAAAAATGTTAAGGGCAGCCAAAGAAAAATGTCAGCTTATCCACGAAGGGAAGCCCATCAGACTAACAGCTGATCCCTTGGCAGAAAGTCTACAAGCCAGAAGAGAGTGGGGGCCAATATTCAACATTCTTATAGAAAAGAATTCTCTACCCAGAATTTCATATCCAGCCAAACTAAGCTCATAAGTGAAGGAGAAATAAAATCCTTTACAGAAAAGCAAATGCTGAGAGATTTTGTCATCACCAGGCATGCCCTGCAAGAGCTCCTGAAGGAAGCACTAAACATGGAAAGGAACAACCAGTAGCAACCACTGCAATAACATGCCAAATTGTGAAGACCATCGAGGCTAGGGAGAAACTGCATCAACTAGTGAGTAAAATAACCAGCTAATATCTTAATGACAAAACCAAATTCACACATAACAATATTAGCCTTAAATGTAAATGGGCTAAATGCTCCAATGAAAAGACACAGACTGGCAAATTGGATAGAGAGTCAAGACCCATCAGTGTGCTCTATTCAGGAAACCCATCTCACGTACAAAGACATACATAGGCTCAAAATAAAGGGATGGAGGAAGATCTACCAAGCAAACGGAAAACAAAAATAGACACGGGTTGCAAGCCTAGACTCTGGTAAAACAGACTTTTAACCAACAACGATCAAAAGAGACAAACAAGGCCATTACACATGGTAAAGGGATCAATTCAACAAGAAGAGCTAACTATCCTAAATATATATTCACCCAGTACACAAGCACCCAGTACCCAGATTTGTAAAGCAAGTCCTTAGAGACATACAAAGAGACTTAGACTCCCACACAATAATAATGGGAGAATTTAACAACCTACCATCAAAATTAGACAGATCAATGAGACAGAAAGTTAACAAGGATATCCAAGATTGAACTCAGCTCTGCACCAAGCCGATGTAATAGACATATACAGAACTCTCCACCGCAAATCAACAGAATATACATTCTTTACAGCACCACACCACACCTATTCCAAAATTGACCACATAATTGTAAGTAAAGGACTCCTCAGCAAATGTAAAGGAACAGAAATTATAAAAAACTGTCTCAGACCACAGTGCAATCAAACTAAAACTCGGGATTAGAAAATTCACTCAAAACCGCTCAACTACATGGAAACTGAACCATCTGTTCCTAAATGACTACTGTGTACATAATGAAATGAAGCCAGAAATAAAGATGTTCTTTGAAACCAACAAACAGCATCTCAAGGGTGTGTCTTTGAGAACAAAGACACAACATACCAGAATCTCTGGGATGCATTCAAAGCAGTGTGTAGAGGGAAATTTATAGCACTAAATGCCCACAAGAGAAAGCAGGAAAGATCCAAAATTGACACCCTAACATCACAATTAAAAGAACTAGAGAAGCAAGAGCAAACACATTCAAAAGCTAGCAGAAGGCAAGAAATAACTAAGATCAGAGCAGAACTGAAGGTGATAGAGACACAAAAAACCCATCCAAAAATCAATGAATCCAGGAGCTGGTTTTTTGCAAACATCACCAAAATTCATAGACCATTAGCAAGACAAATACTGAAGAAAAGAGAGAAGAATCAAATAGACACAATAAAAAACGATAAAGGGGATATCACCACAGATCCCACAGAAATACAGACTACCATCAGTGAATACCATAAACACCTCTACACAAATAAACTTGAAAATCTAGAAGAAATGGATAAATTCCTCAACACATACAACCTCCCAAGTCTAAACCAGGAAAAACTTGAATCTCTTAATAGACCAATAACAGGCTCTGAGATTGAGAAAATAATTAATAGCTTTCCAACCAAAAAAAGTCCAGAACCAGATGGATTCACAGCCAAATTCTACCAGACTGACAAGGAGGAGCTGGTACCATTCCTTCTGAAACTATTCCAATCAAGAGAAAAAGAAGGAATCCTCCCTAACTCATTTTATGAGGCCAGGATCATCCTGGTACTGAAGCCTGGCAGAGACACAACAACAAAAAAAGATAATTTTAGACCAATATCTCTGATGAAGAGATGAAAAAATCCTCACCAAAATACTGGGAAACTGAATCCAGCAGCACATCGAACAACTTATCCAACATGATCAAGTCGGCTTTATCCCTGGGATGCAAGGCTGGTTTAACATACGCAAATTGATAAATGTAATCCAGCATATAAACAGAAGCAACGACAAAAACCACATGATTATCTCAACAGATGAAGAAAAGTCCTTTGACAAAACTCAACATTCTTTCATGCTAAATAGTCTCAATAAATTAGGTCTTGATGGGATGTACCTCAAAATAATAAGAGCTGTCTATGATAAACCCACAGCCACTGTTATACTGAATGGGCAGAAACTGGAAGCATTCCCTTTGAAAACTGGTGCAAGACAGGGATGCCCTCTCTCACCACTCCTATTCAACATAGTGTTGGAAGTTCTGACCAGGGCAATCAAGCAGGAGAAGTAAGCAAAGTGTATTCAATTAGAAAAAGAGGAAGTCCAATTGTCCCTGTTTGTAGATGATAGGATTGTATATCTAGAAAACCCCATCGTCTCAGCCAAAATCTCTTTAAGCTGGTAGGAAACTTCAGCAAAGTCTCAGGATACAAAATCAATGTGCAAAAATCACAAGCATTCTTAAACACCAATAACAGACAAACAGAGGACCAAATCATGAGTGAACTCCCATTCACAATTGCTTCAAAGAGAATAAAATACCTAGGAATCCAACTTACAAGGGACGTGAAAGACATCTGCTAGGAGAACTGCAAACCACTGCTCAATGAAATAAAAGAGGATACAAGCAAATGGAAGAACATTCCATGCCCATGGGTAGGAAAAATCAATATCGTGAAAATGGCCACACTGCCTAAGGTAATTTATAGATTCAACGCCATCCCCATCAAGCTACCAATGACTTTCTTCACAGAATTGGGAAAATCTACTTTGAAGTTCATATGGAAACAAAAGGAGCCCACATTGCCAAGACAATCCTAAGTCAAAAGAACAAAGCTGGAGGCATTACGCTACCAGACTTCAAATTATACTACAAGCCTACAGTAAGCAAAACAGCATGGAACTGGTACCAAAACAGAGATATAGACCAATGGAACAGAACAGAGCCCTCAGAAATAATGCCGCATATCTACAACCATCTGATCTTTGATAAACCTGACAAAAACAAGAAATGGGGAAATGATTCCTTATTTAATAAATGGTGCTGGGAAAACTGGCTAGCCATATGTAGAGAGCTGAAACTGGATCCCTTCCTTACACTTTATACAAAAATTAATTCAAGATGGATTAAAGGGTGGAGCCAAGATGGCCGAATAGGAACAGCTCCAGTCTACAGCTCCCCGTGTGAGTGACACAGAAGACGGGTGATTCCTGCATTTCCACCTGAGGTACTGGGTTCATCTCACTAGGGAGTGCCAGGCAGTGGGTGCAGAACAGTGAGTGCCATGCACCGGGTGTGAGCTGAAGCAGGGCGAGGCATTGCCTCACTCCAGAAGTGCAAGTGGTCTGGGAGTTTCCTTCCCTAGTCAAAGAAAGGGGTGACAGATGGCACCTGGAAAATCCTGTCACTCCCACCCTAATACTGCACTTTTCCAATGGGCTTAAAAAAACAGCACACCAGGAGATTATATCCCGCACATGGCTCGGAGGGTCCTACGCCCATGGAGTCTCACTGATTGCTAGCACAGCAGTCTGAGATCAAACTGCAAGGCGGCAGTGAGGCTGGGGGAGGGGCGCCTGCCATTGCCCAGGCTTGAGCAGCCAGGATGCTCGAACTGGGCAGAGCCCAGCGTAGCTCAAGGAGGCCTGCCTGCCTCTGTAGGCTCCACCTCCGGGGGCAGGACACAGACAAACAAAAAGACAGCAGTAACCTCTGCATACTTTAATGTCCCAGTCTGACAGCTTTGAGGAGAGTAGTGGTTCTCCCAGCACACAGCTGGAGATCTGAGAACCGGCAGACTGCCTCCTCAAGTAGGTCCCTGACCCTCGAGCAGCCTAAGTGGAAGGCATCCCCCAGTAGGGGCAGACTGACACGTCACAAGGCCAGGTACTCCTCTGAGACAAAGCTTCCAGAGGAATGATCAGGCAGCAGCATTTGTGGATCACCAACATCTGCTGTTCTACAGACACCAATATCTGCCGTTCTATAGCCACCGCTGTTCTGCAGCCACCACTGCTGATACCCAGGAAAACAGGGTCTGGAGTGGGTCTCTAGCAAATTCCAACAGAGCAGTAGCTGAGGGTCCTGTCTGTTAGAAGGAAAACTAACAAACAGAAAGGACATCCACACCAAAACCCCATCTGTACGTCACCATTATCAAAGACCAAAAGTAGGAAAAGCCACAAAGATGGGGAAAAAACAGAGCAGAAAAACTGGAAACTCTAAAAAGCAGAGTGCCTCTCCTCCTCCAAGGGAACACAGCTCCTAACCAGCAATGCAAGAAAGCTGGATGGACAATGACTTTGACCAGCTGAGAGAAGAAGGCTTCAGATGATCAAACTACTCTGAGCTACAGGAGGAAATTCAAACCAATGGCAAAGAAGTTAAAAACTTTGAAAAAAATTAGACGAATGGATATCTAGAATAACCAATACAGAGAAGTCCTTAAATGAGCTGATGGAGCTGAAAGCCAAGGCACAAGGACTACGTGATGAATGCACAAGCCTCAGGAGCCAATGCGATCAACTGGAAGAAACAGTATCAGTGATGGAAGATGAAATGAATGAAATGAAGAGAGAAGGGAAGTTTAGAGAAAAAGGAATAACAAGAAACGAAGAAAACCTCCAAGAAATACAGGAGTATGTGAAAAGACCAAATCTACTTCTGATTGGTGTATCTGAAAGTGACGGGGAGAATGGAACCAAGTTGGAAACTTGGTTTCCAACCAAGTGTTGGAATACTCTGCAGGATATCATCCAGGAGAACTTCCCCAATCTAGCAAGGCAGGCCAACATTCAGATTCAGGAAATACATAGAATGCCACAAAGATACCCCTTGTGAAGAGCAACTCCAAGACACATAATTGTCAGATTCACCAAAGTTGAAATGAAGGAAAAAATGTTAAGAGCAGCCACAGAGAAAGGTCGGGTTACCCACAAAAGGAAGCCCATCAGACTAAGAGCTGATCACTTGGCAGAAAGCCTACGAGCCAGAAGAGAGTGGGGGCCAATATTCAACATTCTTAAAGAAAAGAATTTTCTACCCAGAATTTCATATCCAGCCAAACTAAGCTTCATACGTGAAGGGGAAATAAAACCCTTTACAGACAAGCAAATGCTGGGAGATTTTGTCACCACCAGGCCTGCCCTACAAGAGCTCCTGAAGGAAGCATTAAACATGGAAAGGAACAACCGGTACCAGGCACTGCAAAAACGTGCCAAAATGTAAAGACCATCAAGGCTAGGAAGAAACTGCATCGACTAATGAGCAAAATAACCAGCTAACATCATAATGACAGGACCAAATTCACACATAACAATATTAACTTTAAATGTAAATGGGCTAAATGCTCCAATTAAAAGATACAGACTGGCAAATTGGAAAAAGAGTCAAGACCCATCAGTGCTCTCTGTATTCTGGAAACCCGTCTCACATACAGAGACACACATAGGCTCAAAATAAAGGGATGGAGGAAGATCTACCAAGCACATGGAAAACAAACAAAAGGCAGGGGTTGCAATCCTAGTCTCTGCTAAAACAGACTTTCAACCAACAAATATCCAAAGAGACAAAGAAGGCCATTATATAATGGTAAAGGGATCAATTCAAAAAGATGAGCTAACTATCCTAAATATATATGCACCCAATGCAGGAGCACCCAGATTCATAAAGCAAGTCCTTAGTGACCTACAAAGAGACATAGACTCCCACACAATGATAATGGGAGATTTGAACACCCCACTGTCAACATTAGACAGATCAATGAGACATAAATTTAACAAGGATATGCAGGAATTGAACTCAGCTCTCCACCAAGCAGACCTAGTAGTCATCTACAAAACTCTCCACCCCAAATCAACAGAATATACATTTTTTTCAGCACCACAGCACACCTATTCCAAAACTGACCACATAGTTGGAAGTAAAGCACTCCTCAGCAAATGTAAAAGAACAGAAATCTCAACAAACTGTCTCTCAGACCACAGTGCAATCAAACTAGAACTAAGGATTAGAAAATTCACCCAAAACTGCTCGAGTACATGGAAACTGAACAACCTGCTCCTGAATGACTACTGTGTACATAACGAAATGAAGGCAGAAATAAAGATGTTCTTTGAAACCAACAAGAACAAAGATGCAACATACCAGAATCTCAGGGACACATTCAAAGCAGTGGGTACAGGGAAACTTATAGCACTAAATGCCCACAAGAGAAAGCAGGAAAGATCCAAAATTGACACCCTAACATCACAATTAAAAGAACTAGGGAAGCAAGAGCAAACACACTCAGAAGCTAGCAGAAGACAAGAATAACTAAGATCAGAGCAGAACTGAAGGAAATAGAGACACAAAAAACCCTTCAAAAAATTAACGAATCCAGGAGCTGGTTTTTGAAAAGATCACCAAAATTGGTAGACTGCTAGGAAGATTAATAAAGAAGAAAAGAGAGATGAACCAAACAGATGCAATAAAAAATGATAAAGGGGATATCACCACTGATCCCACAGAAATACAAACTCCCATCAGAGACTACTACAAACACCTCTATGCAAATGAACCAGAAAATCTAGAAGAAATGGATAAATTCCTCAACACATACACCCTCCCAAGACTAAACAGGGAAGAAGTTGAATCTCTGAATAGACCAATAACAGGCTCTGATATTGTGGCAATAATCAAGAGCTTACCAACCAAAAAAAAGTCCAGGACGATATGGAATCACAGCCAAATTCTACCAGACCTACAAGGAGGAGCTGGTACCATTCCTTCTGAAACCATTCCAATCAATAGAAAAAGAGGGAATCCTCCCTAACTCATTTTATGAGGCCAGCATCATCCTGATACTGAAGCCTGGCAGAGACACAACCAAAAAAGAGAATTTTAGACCAATATCCTTGATGAACATTGTTGCAAAAATCCTCAATAAAATACTGGCAAAGCGAATCTGGTAGCACATCAAAAAGCATATCCGCCATGATCAAGTGGGCTTCATTCCTGGGATGCAAGCCTGGTTCAACATATGCAAATTGATAAATGTGATCCAGCATATAAACAGAACCAAAGACCAAAACCACATGATTATCTCAATAGATTCAGAAAAGGCCTTTGAAAAAATTCAACAATCCTTCATACAAAAAACTCTCAATAAATTAGGTATTGATGAGACGTATCTCAAATTAATAAGAGCTATCTATGACAAACCCACAGCCAATATCATACTGAATGGGCAAAAACTGGAAACATTCCCTTTGAAAAGTGGCACAAGACAGGGATGCCCTCTCTCACCACTCCTATTCAACATAGTATTGGAAGTTCTGGCCAGGGCAATTAGGCAGGAGAAGGAAATAAGGGGTAGCTGATCAGGAAAAGAGGAAGTCAAATTGTCCCTGTTTGTAGAAGACATGTTTGTATATCTAGAACACCCCATTGTCTCAGCCCAGAGTCTCCTTAAGCTGATAAGCAACTTCAGCAAAGTCTCAGGATACAAAATCAATGCATAAAAATCACTAGCATTCTTATACACCAATAACAGACAAACAGAGAGCCAAATCATGAGTGAACTCCCATTTACAATTGCTTCAAAGAGAATAAAATACCTAGGAATCCAACTTACAAGTGACCTGAAGGACCTTTTCAAGGATAACGGCAAACCGCTGCTCAATGAAATAAAAGAGGATACAAAGAAATGGAAGAACATTCCATGCTCATGGGTAGGAAGAATCAATATTGTGAAAAAGGTCATAATGCCCGAGGTAATTTATAGATTCAATGCCATCCCCATCAAGCTACCAATGACTTTCTTCACAGAATTGGAAAAAACTTTAAAGTTCATATGGAATCAAAAAGGAGCCTGCATCACCAAGTCAATCCTAAGCCAAAAGAACAAAGCCAGAGGCATCATGCTACCTGACTTCAAACTCTATTACAGGGCTACAGCAACCAAAACAGCATGTTACTGGTACCAAAACAGAGATACAGATCAATGGAACAGAACCGAGCCCTCAGAAATAATCTTACATATCTACAACTATCTGACAAACCTGAGAAAAACAAGAAATGGGGAAAGGAGTCCCTATTTAATAAATGGTTCTGGGAAAACTGGCTAGCCATATGTAGAAAGCTGAAACTGGATCCCTTCCTTACACCTTATACAGAAATTAATTCAAGATGGATTAAAGACTTAAATGTTAGACCTAAAACCATAAAAACCCTAGAAGAAAACCTAGGCAATACCATTCAGGACATAGGCATGGGCAAGGACTTCATGTCTAAAACACCAAAAGCAATGCCAACAAAAGCCAAAATTGACAAATGGGATCTCTTTAAAGTAAAGAGCTTCTGCACAGCAAAAGAAACTACCATCAGAGTGAAGAGGCAACCTACAGAATGGGAGAAAATTTTCACAACCTACTCATCTGACAAAGGGCTAATATCCAGAATCTACAATGAACACCAACAAATTTACAAGAAAAAAATAAACAACCACATCAAAAAGTGGGCGAAGGACATGAACAGACACTTCGCAAAAGAAGACATTTATGCAGCCAAAAAACACATGAAAAAATGCTCATCCCCACTGGCCATCAGACAAATGCAAATCAAAACCACAATGAGATACCATCTCACACCAGTTAGAATGGCGATCATGAAAAAGTCAGGAAACAGCAGGTGCTGGAGAGGATGTGGAGAAATAGGAACACTTTTACACTGTTGGTGGGACTGTAAACTAGTTCAGCCATTGTGGAAGTCAGTGTGGTGATTCCTCAGGGATCTAGAACTAGAAATACCATTTGACCCAGCCACCGCATTGCTGGGCATATTCCCAAAGGATTATAAATCATGCTGCTATGAAGACACATGCACACGTATGTTTATTGTGGCATTATTCACAATAACAAAGACTTGGAACCAAGCCAAATGCCCAACAATGATAGACTGGATTAAGAAAATGTGGCACGTATGTGCCATGGAATACTATGGAGCCGTAAAAAATTATGAGTTCATATCTTTTGCAGGGACACAGATGAAGCTGTAAACCATCATTCTCAGCAAACTATCTCAAAGACAAAAAAACCAAACACCGCATGTTTTCACTCATAGCTGGGAGTTGAACAATGAGAACAAATGGACACAGGATGGGGAACGTCACACACCAGAGCCTGTTTTGGGGTGGGGGGCGTGGGGAGGGATAGCATTTGGAGATATACCTAATGTTAAATGACGAGTTAATGGGTGCAACACACCAACATGGCCCATGTATACATATGTAACTAGCCTGCACATTGTGCACATGTACCATAAACTTAAAGTATAATAAAAAAAAGAATGCTTTTTGAAAATACTTACAAACTGTTTAATTTTCCATCCCTTTATATATTTTTATATATGCATATATATGTGTGAGTGCGTGTGTGTGCCTGTGTATATGTATATATAAATATTTAGGGGAGGTGTACACGATCACAATAGGCTGCCTGCAAGCTGAGGAACAAGGAGAGCAAGTCTGAGTCCCAAACCTGGAAGAACTTGGAGTCCACTGTCTGAGAGAAAAAGTATCCAGTATAGAAGAAAGATGTATGCTTTGGAAGCAAGTCTCATCTCGCTTTTTGACACGTTTCTGTCTGCTTGATATTCGCTAGAAGCTTATGAGATTGTGCCCATCAGATTAATGTAGATCTTCCCATTGACTCAAATGTTAATTTTTTGGGGGGAACCACCCAAGAAACCCATCCACGATTAATACTCTGTATCCCTCAATCCAATGAATGAGACACTCAGTATTAACCATCACAAGTCCACCCCTTGTTAACTCGAATCAAAACACATCTCCTGCTATAATACATAATCTTCAAATGCAGACAGAAATGAGGTAATAATTACACCTAACATAATACGATTATCCTCTTACAACCAGGAATGCAGCAATCCCCAATCCAAACACTATTTCATAAAGTTTACAATACACAGATGTTGATAAGAACTCAATAAATCTTACGTAGCATGATAAAGGAAAATAAAAAAATATTTTCTTAGTACATGTGTATACATGCACAAACTTTTTTTTTAACAAAAGAAGGAGGAAATACTTAAGACAATTAACGTCCTCATTTCTGCAGCTGGTCACTTGTTTATAGCGGATATGGATGACTAACTTCTTCTAACACCCATTCTGCGATGCTTTTGTCTTCCTCAAGCACCTCAGCAGGTTGCGGTTTTTATTGTTTTGTTGTTGTTGCTGTTCCTTTTGTTGTTGCTACCCTGGTGAGTGACCCAAACCTTAATACCTGAAGGGTCTGATCCAACTGTAGCCCTGTCAGAATTGGGCTGTTGTAGTTTCCACTGACCTTAATCGCATGTCATGGTAATTCTGGAACACATCTTAATGCATCTTCTGTATTTTATGCCACACTCTTTCTTCCCTCCATTGTGGAGGAGTAGGCTGATTTCATCTTGATAGTTCAGGTCAATCACCCCAGTCAACACTGTAACTGCCTTTTTACAATGCTGACGTAAAGGTAGGAGGAGGCCCAAGTGTCCAGGTGACAATCTTGACTTCCAGTTTAATGGAATCATGATTGTTTCATCTGGTGGCAGCGCTTTTCCTCGGGGAGCTAAGACCTCTAGGCCAGCAGAACATAATATCATAAGAAACAGGAAACAAAAATGTTGCTAGTGAAGCACGAGGAGCGATAGTGAGTGGTGAAATTTCTACTTCCATCGCTTGACTCCTGGACCAGCGAATTTTGCCTACGGAAGCAACAATACCATATATTGGATGCTGATTCAGAGAACATACGGTCTTCTGGAGAACTTTGCCACAGCCCTGCAAAGTATTGTCACATAGTTGGCATTGCAATTGTAACTTCAAAAGGCCACTTCATAATCCTATTAATTTAGTTGCTTCAAGATAATGAGAAACATGGTAAGACCAGCAGATTTAATGAGCAGGAGCCCACTGCCACATTTCTTTAGCTGTAAAGTTAGTGCACTGGTCAGAGAAAATCTTGTGTGGAATACCATAATGGTGAATATGGCATTTTGTGAGTTCATGAATGGTAGTCTTATCAGAAGCATTGCATGAAGAATGGGGAAACCCATACCCACAGTAAGTGGCTATTCCAGTGAGGACAAACCTCTGCCATTTCCTTGATGAAAGAGTTCCGATATAATTAATCTGTCACCAGGTAGCTGGCTGATCACCCCAAGAAACTGGGCTATACTGAGGGCTCAGTTTTGGTCTCTGCTGCTGGCAAATTGGGCACTCAGCAGTGACCATAGCCAGGTCAGGCTTTGTGAGTGGAAGTCCATGTTGCTGAGCACATGTGTAACCTCAATTTCTGCCACCATGGCCACTTTGTTCATGGACCCATCGGGCAATGACAGGGGTGGCTGGGGAAAGAGGCAGAGTGGTGTCCCTGGAACCAGTGTTTTTATCCACTTGATTATTAAACTCTTTATCTACTGAGGCTGCTCGTTGGTTAGAACTCACATGGAATACAAATATTTTGACAGCTTTCGACCACTCACAAAGGTCCGTCCACACACCTCTTCCTCAAATATCTTTCTCACCAATATTCTAATCATGCATCTACCAAGTGCCTGACACCCAGACAAACCATTGGCTATGGACCATGAATCAGTATATAGTCAGAAATCTGGCCATTTGGGTATCGACATAGGCTGAAGGAGAGAAGATGGGGTGGCTGCCGTGGAGATCGTGAGCGTTTGAACCACTTTCTCATGTAACTTAGTTGTGCCTTAGGACCTGCTTAAGCCTGGCCACGTGTATACCACATCCATTTCATGATGAAATGCTGCTGTGTACAACCCACTTTAAGACTCGATGGGTCAGAAAGCACCAAGTTCATGATAGGCAGTGTAGTTCACATGGTGACTTGATGACCAACATTGAAATGTTCCACCAAAGCCCAGCAATGGGCCAAGAGCTGTCTCTCCAAAGAATACTAATTATCTGCAGAAAATGGCAGGGCCTAGCTTCAAAATCCTAGAGGTGTATGGTCCGATTCACCTGTGGGAGCACTGCAAAGTATTGTCACATTGTTGGCATTGTAATTGTAACTTCAAAAAGCCACCTAACCGTTCTGTTTATCCAGCTCCTTCAGGATAATGGGAAACATGGTAAGACAAGTAGATTTAATGAGCAGGACACTGCTGCCAGTTATTTAGCTCCAAACAACATTCCTATCTGCCACTGAAATTTCAAGCGCCATTGAATCTCATGGTTCATATGGCCCAAAGAGTAGAGGGGTTTGCAACGCAGCCTGAAGTAGTTGCAGAGTCTTTTCCTGTTTTGGATGCCCCTGAAAGCTGGCAGCCCTTTGGGTCACTAAGTGGGCCAGTGGGACATATTCAAATAAAAAATGTGCTGCTTCAAAAATCTAACTAGGCCTAGTAGGTATTGTGCCTCTTTCTTGGTTATAAGAGGGGCCTCACACAACAACTTGTTCTTCACCCTGGAAAGGATATTTTGACAGCCTTCCCAAGACTGGACCTCTAGGAACATTACGGAGGTAGAAGGTCTCTGAATTTTAGTCATATTTATTTCACATCCTCTGGTACATAAATGTCTCACCAATAATTCAAATGTGCTTGCTACTTCTTGCTCACTCATCAAATCAGCCTAATTTCATCAATGAGATGGATGAAATCATCGTGATACTTTACAGGAGTGAAGAGCAATCAGGGTCTCTCTGAGTAAGATTATGACTGGAAGCCAGAGAGTTAATATACCCCTGAGCAAGGTTAATAAATGTGTATTGCTGGCCTTGCCAGCTGAAGGCAAATTGCCTCTGGTGGTCCTTATAGACAGGAATAAAGAAAAGGGCACTGGCCAAGTGAATGGCTGTATACCACGTAACAGGAGATGTATTAATTTGCTCAAAAAATAAACCATACCTAGAATATCAGCTGCATGTTGATTCACAACTGTATTAAGTTGCAATACTCCAGTGTGATTATCCAAGGTCCACCTGTCTTTTGCACAGGCCAAATGGGAGAGTTGAATTAGGATGTGCTGGTAATTACCAATCCAGCATCTTTGAAATTTTTGATGGTGGCACCCATCTTCACAATCTTCTCAGGGTTTTGATATCATTTCTTATTTACTATTTTTCTAGGTAGGGGCAGCTCTTGTGGCTTCCATTTAACCTTTTCTATTGTTGTAGCCCTCACCTTGGAAGTCATGGAAATGTGGGATTCTGCCAGTTGCTAAGTATATCTATGCCAGTTATGCAATTTAGCACTGGGAAAATGACCACAGGATGACTCCAGGGACTCACTGGGCACTCTGTAAATCTGACCTAATAAGCTAAAGAGCTATTAATTACCTGACCTCCCTGAGCTCCTACTTTAACTGTAGGACCACAATAACATTTTGGGTCCCCTGGAACCCACATCAGCACAGAGCTAGTGGCCAGTAGCTTCTGCAAAGTCTGACTATTTCCCTTTCCCTAGTACACAATTACCTTGGTAAAGCCTGGAGGTCTTCTTGGGGAAAGATGGTGTAAAGATTCACTGCATAAATAGTCAGTTGTGTTGCGGGTTTCTTGGTCAAGGGAACCCAGCCTCCTCTTCATTCGATGGATTCTTGGTCTTTAAACTGTCTCTAGCCTGGTAATTGATGGAGGGGCTGTGCTTCTCTGTTTTCATCATTCTGAACAGTGTTTTGTCCTTTTGACCCAACGATTTCTGTATGTATAACGTAAGTATGAATGCAGTAAGCTTTCCATCAATTTCACTTGCACGAACACCGTGACTAATTAACCAATGGCAAGGCTCTACAGGAGTCACATTATTTGACTGCCACTATCCCTTCGCTGTGCCCACATCACCTTTGATGGTTGAGTGGTGCCACTTGACCCCTATCACATCGGGATCCAACTATTCTCATTATATTTAAATGTCGTTGCATGACTGTGGTTTCCAGAGAAGAGCAATTACAGGGCAATTGTGCCCACCAGATTAAGGGTGGAACTACCTTCTCCAGCCCACTGCCCCTAGTGTTAATCTCTTTTAGGCAACACTCACACAGACACATGCCAAACTAATACTCTGTATCTCTCAATCCAGTCAAATTGATACTCAGTGTTAGCCATCACAGGCTCTTGGTGATAAATTTGCTGGTCCCCACTGAGGCTCCACCTTCAAGCCGGTTACAGCCTGAAGTCTAGGTTCTAGGCTGATGGACAAGAATGGGAACCGCAGTTGCTTTTTTCTGAAACACACGCATTGTTGCCAAATAATCCAGTTAGCAAGCACTTTCTTTCCTTTGAAGCAAATAATATTCCTGGACTCAGCCACATTTGAGGACTATTCAAACTACCAGCTGTGGAGAGGAGCTACCTACCCAAGGGCCATCTCTCTCCTGCAAGCTTAGGAGATGTCAGGACTATCAGCAGTGGGCTGGAGATACCCACTACAGTCTCTGCTGAAAGCTGGGGAGATAATGGGATGACCAGCTAGAGTGAGGAGCTACCCAGTCGAGGGTCTTCCCTTTGCTGAACGCTTAGCCAATCTTGGAACCACCAGGTGTGAAGTAGACCTACCCATTCCAGGATCTTCACTCTGTGGAGAGCTTAACATCTCATAATATGACCAGCTGGATGGAGAAGCTACCAAGTCCAGCGTTTCTTTCCTGCTGAGAGCTGGACACTAAGCCTTGACAACTTGCCTGTAGAGATAAACTGCCCACTCTAAAGCCATCTCTCCGCTGAGAGCTGGACACTCATCAGAACATCCAGCCTGTGGAGAAGAGCTACCCAATCAGGATCTCTTTTGAGTTCTGTCCCTCAGGAAATCTTGTCTATAAATGTCTCACTCTCCACGTGTCCATCTACCTCATTCTTCCTGGATAAAGAACTATTATTTGAGAATCACTGAATGGTGGTGCTGAAAGAACTGTAACACAAACAGGGAAAAAAATGCCTCTTGCTCATCACATTGTGAAAGACAAAAATAAGAGGACAGCTAGGCTATCTCAAAACCAGGGCTGTGACACCCTCTTTAGGGCTTTGCTGTTTCTGGCATCCTGAAACTTCTGGGCACCACTACATTCCCCAGTATCAGCTGTGGAAGCTGCTTGCAGTATGCCTGGTCCAGCTGCTACATCTCAGTGAGATGGCACTTCTGTTGGTACCCAAAATCTCCTGCTTTGCAACAGCTGGCAGGCCTGGCCGTCTATAGCAGCTGGACCCCACACTTGCTCAAACACCATTGCCACTCTACCTCATGTTTGCCCTTGGCAGTTGTTAAATCCTGGCCCATAATGCAAGCTGAGTGCAGCCTGTCAGGCAGAGTGGGTAGAGCTAGCTTAGCAGGCCTGAGAAAACGCAGGCAAAGGCACCACTGGCCACAGAGGTTTTCAATTGGCAAGGTGACTCTCCCAAAATCCCATGACAAAAGGAGCATAGCTAGTTGCGTTTAAATGCCTTTCTTCTATTGGATCTTGAAATACTTAAAATTCAGTCTCCTACAATTTGGAATGTTTAAACCTTATTTGAAAATCATTATATTTCAAAATCTTTTGGAAATTAAAGTTGAAAGACTGGTATTTCCACTGAAACACCCTATCCCTCTTACTTGCACAGACATCTAGTCTCTGAGAATATACTTCTGTAATTCACGGCATTGGGCTTCAGTTTAGCACTCTTCCACTGTGTTGTAAAGCTTTCTAATGAAACATAATTTCTGATTTTGACATTTTGTACTCATAAAATTTCTTTATGTGAGGAGCTTTTGCTGTGCATTGCAGGATGATGAGCAGCATTCCGGGCCTCTTCCATTAAGTGCAATTGTAAACGCCTTTTTTTTTTTCCCCCATGGAAGAAATGCCCAAGTATGTTTGTGCCTTGTGGAAGCAAAATTGATGGCTATCTTTATCGTATAAGTTAATACCCATGAAAAAACTGATGGTAGTGAGCTAGTGCAGTCATAGGAATGCTTTTTCATTGTTCTTTGGAATGTAAATCAGTACAGACAATGTGGAAAAGTGTGTGGTGATTCACACTTTTAGTCTTTCAGAATGCCAATCCCACTGGACTCAGCAATTTCATTACTGGGTGTATAGCACCTGCAAAATAAGTCATTCTATTACAAGGACACATGCTTGTGTATGTGTATTACAGCACTATTCAAAAAATCAAAGTCATGGAATTAACCCAAATGCCCATGAGTGACAGACTGGATAAAGAAAGTGGGAAAACAACAGCTTCAGGACAAATAGCTAATTTATGCAGAGATAAATACCTAGGTGATGGGGTAATAGGTTCAGTGAACAACCATGGCACACGTTTACCTGTGAAATAAATCTGCATGTCCTGCATATGTATCATGAAACTTAATATAAACTTAAATTAAATTAAATTGAAATTAAAAGGCTTTCATTTTTGTAGCAGTTATAGTAACTTTGGAATGTGTGCCACACCTTATTTAAGAGATTTTATAAAATAACTATAAATCAGAGTTTTGACAAACTGCACCAAAAAGTAAATAAGTAGTATATTTCAATTCTCAGTTGATTGAATTTCTTTTCTTTCATTTTGAGGATGGAATCCTACCCAGTGCCTTCAGCTGGAGTGCAGTGGTGCAATCTTGACATGCTGCAACCCCTGCTTCCCAGCTTCAAGGGATTAATCTGCCTCAGCCATTTGATTAGCTGAGATTACACGTGTGCACCAACACAGCTGATGGGGTTTCACCATGTTGGCCAGGCTAGTCCCAAACTCCTGATGTCAAGTAATCCGCCTGCCTCATCATCTGAAAGTCCTGGGATTATAGGTGTGAGTCAGGATGTCTGGCCATTGAATGAATTTCTAATTGAGAAACTTATCCATCTTGCAAAACTTCATTTTCTATATCATACTTTTATAAGTTTCTTCATATGTCCCATAAGTCAAGAAAAATAATATAATTTTAATGCATTCTCTTTTCATTGGAAATGAATGTATATCCATTTATATGTAATTAATAGAGAAAGTCTATTTAGAATGTCATTTTTCTTTTGTGTAAAACTCTGGGGTTTTAGAAATTTCCTTAAAAATATAACTTTGGGAACTAATTACATTTCTTGACATAAATGGTTGTTTTTTAAGGATCTTTTTTGGTAAGAAAATTCAAAATCATTTGAAGATAAAATGAGATGTTTAATTATATCAAATAAAGGTAAAGGTATTTTCTTTGAGAAAACAGGCTTTTCTTAATTTAGGTTTTCTACAAATAATATTATGATTACTTTCTCTTCCTAAAATTAATTTATGTTTTCATCTTCCCTGTATCAATAGTTCACCTGCAATGTATAAGAAGTAAGAACTGCCAGCAGAACAGGCATTTCCAAGATGTAGGTCACCCACTACCATGAATCCTAGTTTGAGCTACTTGTTGCGCCAGCTATTGACTGTGTAAAAAAATCTAAAAATGAGAGTAGGCTCTTTGACTGCAATATATGACACAGACAAAGCAATAACTGTGAGTAGTTTAAATTATAAATCTGATTTTATTCATTAATATTCATTTACTTTGGTTTGAAATACTACTTTTTCATTTAGAAAAAGAAGTAACTCACTTTTTTTTGTTTGTTTGTTTTTGGTCAACTAGCCCAACATTTCGTAGTCATCAGGTATGTAAGTAGAAGAACTTTAGTGAGAGAATACAATTTTTTTGAAGAAGATGCCTTTCTTTAATGGTTTCCTATAGCTGGTTTTGGTAACTTAACACATGAGTTGTTTTTATCGTATGTGAAAAAATACAGAAATGTTACATTAATGAGGGGCCAAACTTAATGCTATAAAATGTTATATTTAAAATGTATGCAATGAAGTTGCTTAATGTTATTTGAATTAAATTCTAAAAGAGGAATGGTTTTGAAAATCGTGATATTAGAGGGAAACATTTGAGTGCACTTTATTACTTCTAAATGTCCAAATATGTTCCACAAAAAGGTAGCAATGTTTAAACTTACACAGAACTGAAACTCAAAGTGGGAGGTAATGTAAGCAAATTAACATACAGTAACATAAAACTTAGTGTATTTCAAGATTAAACTAAGTGTTCAATATGTAATTAACAAACATATTCAGTATAGGCCTGTAATTAGTAAATATGAAATTATATATATATACATATATATATATATTTCCATGTAAGTATTTTTTTAACACGTTGTAGGAGTTTCCAGCTAACTCACAGCTTAAAAGATCAAATCTTCATTTGCATTGTGAGATCCATGTAGAGGGAAAGATTTGCTTTTAAAAAACACTGTTTTTGTTAATTTATTTAATGATTGTATTGAAATGGTAAATACATATTTGCAAATGAGTTTTTTTAACAAACACTGCTGTTGTTAAATGCTTTAGCTAACTGTTTTACATAGTTAATATATATATTTTCACTATACAGGATGATATATACTCAAAATTATTAGCTGATCACCAATTTTATATTCCTGTTCCAGAGATTATCTCTGTGCCTGCAGTAATCCATATATTTAGCTATTTATTTATTTTCTCACACAAATGAATATATACAATAGACTATATTGTTAACTTTGTTTTGTACTTCATCACACATCTGTCAGTATATGAAGATCCATTTAATTTTGTTTGTAGCTGCATAACTTGCAATTCAATGTGCTCTAATTTATGCAGTCCACCGCTGAGATGGATTGACGTGTAAGTGGTATTCAGTTTTACAGTAAATAAAGAAGAATTTACACTTTCACCATAATTTTAAACACACCATCTCATTGACTTCATCTCACAACAAAATTCTGAGTGCAGGCAAAGTGATTGTCATTATTTGCTGAGGAAAGAAGCAGATCTTTACATGAAAGTTATAGCTTTATGAGTCAGAACAATAACTTAAAGCAAGTGCTCAATTAAAACCTGGAAAACTCTCATTTTTTAACGTAAAGTTCTAACGGCAATGAATTGAATACAATCATTTTAAGTGCAAAAGTTTTTAATGAGTAAACTCATAATGATCAAAGTTAAGTCTGTGTTTAACACATGAAAATTTAATACTATGCTGTCTTCTATAACTCTTTCAAAGAAAGCGTTTTTTTTTTTTTTTTCCTTATCTCAGCTTGTGAAATATTTACTGAGTGGGACTATCTGCCCCCGTTGGACCCCACCCAACAAAAGTATTTGTGGGACTCAAAGACGCTGGTGCTACTTATCAAATACATTCTGTGATCCAGCAGCTATACCTGATCCCTGTCATCGGCCACAGCATTTCTAGCATTGAAAACACAGGTAGTGACATAGATGATGATCGTGGGGCTGGGAAATGAGGGTTTTCATCCTTCAGACTTCAGAATGGTTGGTCCATTGACAGCTTGATGGTGTGCCCAGAAAAGCCCGTAGACACTCAATGCCAGATAGTGAAAGCAGTTGGGAGGAAGGCTGTACCCCATAAAGCCTCATGGGGGGATCTGCTCAAGACCATGGAAACCCACCTCTTGCATCAGCATGACCTGGATATGAGACATTAAGTTAAAGAAGATCATCCTGGAGCCTTAAATTTTTAGTGCCTCATCAGATTTCAGATGGGCTTAGGGCCTGTAATCCCTTTATTCTGGTCAGTTTCTCATATTTGGAATATCTGCATTTTCCCAATGCCAGTACCCCCATTATATCTAGGATGTAACTAACTCGCTTTAATTTTTGCAGGCTCATAGGCAGACAAAACTTGCCTTGTCTCAGATAAAATCTCAGACTTTGGGCTATTGAGTTAATGCTTGAATGAGTTAAGACATTGCAGTACAATTGGAAAAGCATGACTGGTTTTGATATGTGAGGATTTGAGATTTTGGAGGGGCCAGGGTTGGAATGATATGATTTGACTATGTCCCCATCGCAATTTTATGTTGCATTTTTACATGTGGTGGAGGGGGAATGAGATAGGGAGTAACCATATTGTGGGGGCAGGTGTTTTTTGGTGCTGATCTTGTGATAGTGAATAAGTCTTATCAGATCTGATGGCTTTAAACATCAGTGTATCCCTGAACAAGCTCTCTCTTTGCTTGCTGCCATCATATAAGATGTGACTTGCTCCTCTTTGCCTTGCCAGATACATAAATCTCTAAGTCTATATACTACTCTTCATTTTATAAATTGCCCAGTCTAGCATATGTCTTTATAAGTGCATGAAAAATGTACTAATATAGTACAAATGTCATATTGACTAATAAAGCTCTGAAACTTTAGTTTCACAGTCAAGTCAAGAAGTAAATAAAATGCAAGTATACGCAGGTCTCTGAAAATGTATATCAAACACTTTTTAGTTCAGCAATAAAACAATAAAAACAAGGCAGAAAGAGTTGTGAAGTCGTTATTATAATGCACTCTATACTTGTATAATTTGTACTAACTTAAGACTAAAGCCATTTTACTTTTCTTAAGAGACAATTTTCTAGTGCTCCAGCTGGAATGAGTACAGTGGTGCCATCGTCACTAACTGCAGCTTCTAACTCCTGGACTTATGTCATCCTGCTTCCTCAGCCTCCCAATTAGCTACATCTAGAAGAAAAGGCCAGTAGGCTCAGCTAATTATTTAACTTGTATATTTATTTTAATTTTTTCTTAGAGTCAGAATCTTGCAGTGTTACTCAGGCTGGCCTCAAATCCTAGGCCTAAAGTGATCCACCCATCTTGGCCTCATTAAGTGCCAAGATTACCAGTGTTAAGCCACCACATCTTCTCATTTTTAACAACTTTTTGTAAAGATGGTGTTTCAGGATTTTGCCAAACTGTTCCAAATTCCTGGCCTCAACTGTCGTTTTTTTCCTTGCCCTTCCAAATTATTGGAATTGTCAACATGAGAAACAAAATCTGATGTAAAAACTGATCCACTTTTTAAATTATAAGTAAAGATTTTGTTTAGAATAGATAAAGCTTAATACTGAATGATAAAGTAGAATAAGCTATGATAGAAATTTTTTGAAGTCAGAGATAATTTTTAATTAAAAAATGCATATTTAGATTAGAGAATTTTATGTTTACCAAGAATTCTCTCACAATTACTGCAAAAATGTTTTTTGTGTATTTAAAAATTGAAATAATAATTTTGCTGTTAGGAAATATAAAGCAGTATAATAGACAATCAAACCAATTATAACTACATTATGAGTGAAATCCAAAGCCATGTACCAGTCACTGGCAGGAACACAAACATTTTTTGGTGTAAAATCCTGTGGTAATGATGAATATAGAGGCAATTTGTACGCTAATCATAGCAAATTCTTTTCCTTCATGCAGAAAATAATTCTACTATTCAAAAAAAAATTATATACAGAGTCAAAAACATTTGTATTTTCAAGCTGTTAATAAAATATTTGTTAGTTAAGCCAAATCTTAGTGATTACCTCACCGCTTCACTGACTCATATTTCAAACTTCTTGAGTAAAAAATAATAATTAATATAATACATAAATGCTCTTCCATATTTCCATATATAAAAAACCAATATTCTAAGGTAAAGATATCTTAAGTATTTTACCTTGAAATAACTAAACCAAAAAGGCAACACATTCATATAAATTAGATCTAATGATTTCATAAAGAAAGAACAAGCAGATTTAAGAAATAGATTAAACACATTCGATACCTTGTAAAAACTCCTATGAGCCAAACACAAATTACTTATCATAAGAAGCAAATCTAAATTGTTACACTGAGTACAGTTTAGGTTTTAAGAAATCTGTGTTTGCAGAATCTGTAGGTGTAAAAGGTTACTTATTTGTTGTAAATTACAAAAGATTACTGACACAGACACTGATGTTTTTGTGGTTCCATATAGCCACTACTATCTGACTGTTACTGTTCTGATGTTTTCTTTTATGCTGTGAAGCAGAATTTGGTGTGAGTAAACTGAAGATACATGATAAGCAATAATAATAGCAGCTGATATTTATAGCACTTAAAGAAGAGGTAATACACTAAGAGACACACAGATACTAATGAGTTTAATTCTCACAGTTTTTTTTCTTTTTTCTTTTCTTTCTTTCTTTTTTATTTTTATTTTTGAGATGATAAGGTTTTACTCTCTTCCCCTAGGCTGCGGTGCAATGGCAGGATCTCCGCTCACTGTAACATATGCCTCCCCGATTCAAGAAATTCACCTGTCTCAGCCTCCCCAGTATCTAATTTTACAGGCATCTGCCACGACGCCTGGCTAATTTTCATATTTTTAGCAGAGGTGGAGTTTCACCCTTTTGGCCAGGCCGGTCTCACTGTCTTATAAAAAAAACGTTTAAGACCTGGCCGGGCGCGGTGGCCTGTAATCCCACGCCTGTAATCTCAACACGTTGGGAGGCCGAGGTGGGCAGATCACGAAGTCAGGAAATCCAAACCGTTCTGGCTAACACGGTTTAACCGTGTCTCTATTAAAAATACTAAAAAATTAGCCAGGCGTGGTGGCTGGCGCCTGTCGTCCCAGCTACTCTGGAGGTTGAGGCAGGAGAATGGTGTGAACCTGGAAGCTGGAGTTGCAGTGAGCATAGACTGGGCCACTGCACTCCAGCCTGGGTGACAGAGTGAGACTCTATCTCAAAAATAAATAAAAAATAATAAAATAAAATAAAATAAATAAAATACAACATTAAGACCTATATATAGTTATTTTAAGAGGTTTGCATTAAGAGTGAGAGAAAGGGTGAAAAGAAATTGTTTCATTTCTCAGAGATGTGAATAGCAGGCAATATGATGTTACAAATGAACCACAATCTAAATGACAGCTAAGTTCACAACAATGCAGACAGCTTGGAGGTGAGAAGTTATGAAGGTCGGGAAAGACATCATCCATGTTATTTAGCTTACGTCTCCCAAGATAGTTCTTCATTCCATACCCCAAACAAGTTCCAAAGAGATAAAATGGGCTGGTTAGGCCTAAAGAATGAAATCTGTTTGTGAAACTACTCGTGGTTGTTAACATCTGTTGTAACCGCATAAAATGAAGAGGTATCTGTAATAGAAAAAGAATATTTTCTTCTGTCAACTCTTCAATATTCAATCATTAAATTGCAATTTATCATAGAGGACAGATGAAAACCCTCTGTGAGATCTTCTACATCCAAAATTATTCATTTAATAAGAATCATTTTTCTTCAAGTCAGTCGCTGTATTTTGTCAATATTATTTTCCTTTAAACCAGTTATCATCTGAACTACCTGTCTGATACCACTAAAACAGTAAAGAGAAACCAGAAGTTAATTTTGCAGATGAGCAAAAACAACTCTAATGTCTTCTGGTTTTGTTGAATGAGATCTTTGTTTTTTTCAAAACTGAAAAAAACATACGTTTTATCCCATTTTACAACAATGTGGATTTGCCCCTTCCATTGGATATACTGTTCCAAAGAATCAAGAAGATTTTGATGACTGTTAATGTCCACGTTTAAAGTGTTAAAATATTTTTCACATTTTTACCTAAAGATATTTTTAAGGAAACAAATTATAAATATATATTCTTTATGTTTTTGTTTGGTTTGGTTTGGTTTGGTTTTCCAGTGAAGATAATAGAAAATTGCCTTTCACAAAACAGATCCCTTGTGCCAATTGTTTGCAGTCACACATAGATGCATGCACACATAAATTATTGTGCAAAAGTTTTGAAGACAGAAACTCATAGTGTTATAGTAATTTGAATGAAACAGAACAGAAATGTTGACTAGATTTCAGAAAAAAATGTTTTGAGTAGATCAAATAAATGAAAATAACTTGTTGATGCAAGGAAAAGGGAGTGTTGGTCACACGTGAAGCTATAGAACTGAAATAGGTCAATAAGAATTACATATGCAAATTACACTTACAACCCTAAGTTTACAGTTTAGCTATGGAATCTAGAACCTCAAACTGAGAGATACAATGGGGAGTCAGTGCATTACAGGTGCGCTGCAGACATTTAAAAGAAATCTAAGTGATATGCTAATACAGAGAAGGGAGCTGCTGTGAGTGAAACAGAAGGAAGCCCAGAAACCAGAAGATCTCTTTTACTTTCTACCTCTGAGATATCTACGAATTACCTTCCTGAAAGAACAATAAACTCTCATGAGAAGCTGCAGCTTGTTTTAGAAACTAGAAAGAGCAATATATTACAGTATACAGTAAAAAGTTGTGTGACAGTGTTTTATTGTCATGCATGCCACATATTAGACCTTGATAAAATGAAGGAGACAAAGGAAACAAAATCAAGCTGTTATTAAGCTTTGTGTGTGTGTAAGGGTTGGAAGGGGAAGCCCTTCTCTTCATTGCACAGGTTGGAGTGCAGCAACACAATCACAGCTCAGGAGATGTTTTCCTCTCACTGTCCCAGGTAGCAGGGACTACAGGTGGAGACAATTACACTCACCTAGCTAGCTTTTTGCATCTTAATAGAGATGATATATCACCATGTTACTCCGGCTGGTTTCGATCTCCTGAAACCAAGTAATCTGGCTGCCTTGGCTTCCCAAAATGTTAAGACTACCAGTGTGAAGGAACGTGCCTGGCACAAGCTTGCAAATATATATATATATATATACACATATATATGTGTATATATATATATACACACATATATGTGTGTATATATATATATACACTATATATGTGTATATATATATATACATATATATGTGTGTATATATATATACACATATATAGTGTATATATATATGAAAATATATATGCAAATATATATAGATACACACACATATATGCATACATATACACATACACATATGTTTTATATAAAGTTATACATTATATATGTATATGTAAGTTTATCATATACATATATTTTCTTGCAGGGCTAGAAAGGGGTACTTTCTTGACAGGGATGAAAACGTTCATTTGATAAGAAAAAATGTTTATTTGATGATGAGTAATGTTGATCTTTGATAGACATAATCTCATGGATAAACATTACTCTAGAAACTAAAAGACGTCATTGATGCACTAATCTAATTTGAAATGAGTAATGAAGGAACTTTAAGCATACCCCAAAAGTCAGTGAATGAAATGGCATTTTATCTTCCCAAGGTAGCTGATACTACAGGCTCAAACCACCACACCTGAGTAATTTTTGTATTTTTTGTGGAGACTTGTTTTTGCCATGTTGCCCAAGCTTATGAAATAATTTTTATTATGTGTGATGACAGCACCATGGTCAAATTTTCAGGAAAATCTTTATAGATGTGTTCAAACACTTATAGAGATAAAATCATATACTTGAGATTTGCTTCATTAGAGAACTGTTAGATCAAGGAAATGGCTACATTTTAATGTTTAGTTTATATATAGAGTATAAATCTTATTTTAATAAGAATTTAATTGTATCTTAAGTGATGAAAGAATACATGACCTGTCTTTGCTGTGACAACTTTTGTTTCTTTCTATTGGGATAATACTAGTAGAAATGACCAAGAAAGACAGCTATAATATTACTTTTGTTTAAATATTTAACATCAAATACATTATGGATTTTAAGATATATTTAAAAATTTTAGTTTATGTAGAGTTGATTTCATCAAAATTAAATGATAACTCACCCATAATTTACCTGAACTGTTTCCAAAAATTTTTGGGTACGTAGCATTGTAGTCAGAAAGCAGCTAAATCAAAAGATTGACCTGAAGATGTCTTAGGACACCAATATTGTACTCTTTACTATCTTCTGTCTTGTTTAATGCTAGTTTGTCTTCACATTTATGACAATACTTAAATGCATCATCGTGACGATGAGCCTTACTCTAGAAGCCAAAAGGTAGTGTCTTTAAAAGTATTGTGAAAGTAGTTGAATGAAATATATACCAAAACTGAGTTAATGAAATGATTCGCAATTTTTGTAGCATTTTCAAAGAACTTACTGTGTTTAATGTTTAGCGTTAGTGTTTATTTCACAGGTGGACCATCATAAAGAGTATACAGAAAAGTTATCAGTAGAAATAATAAAATAATAACATACCTCACAGGTAAGAAAATAGAGTACAATCTTCTCAAGTCGACAGGATTGAAGAAATCAGTGCTCTGCCATAAATAACTTACAAGAACTAAGTACTTTTTTCTCCTGGAATGCAGTGACTTCTTGTGAGTATCATGCATTTTTGACATTTACATGGTATAATTTATGTGATGTATTGAGAATTATTACAGATCAATAAATATGGCCATTAAGAGCAGTTGTGGAAGGATCGAGAGCATACACAGAAGCTCCAAAGGTCATAATTCCCTTGTAGCTACAGAACAAAATACAGCTGTTTTACACATATGCAACATGTTTCTCTATGCTTTGGTATGCATCTGAGGTTTATGACGCAGAAAGAAAAATTATCTGCTTCATGTCCTGACGAAGTTCATGGCACAGAAAAAGTAGCTAGGCAGACATGCATGCCACAGTGAAGGGCTGAGACAACATAAAGCACAAGCAGCTAAGCACAATGGTGGGGACTTAATTTGAATGCTATATTCTGTCTACTTCATTCGCTTCTTGCCAGTACAATTTGCCATCTCTATCAGTTTTCAATTCCAAACCCTAGAGGAAAAACCAGCTAGAGGATCAGGACCCAAATTCTATCATTTTGTCCAGTAGTGGCTGTTAACCAAGTAAGAGTGGACATCCCATAATGAGATCCTACTGAAAGGAATGCTACCCAAGTTGTAATGCCTGCATAGTGTGATCTGTCATATCTAGAAAGGCAGAGACAAGTGTGTGTTTTGTAATCTCCGTAAACTTTAAGTGCTAAGATGTTATTTGAAGGCAAAGTTATTTCTGACCACTGAGGAAAACAAAGGTAGAAATTTTGGAACTGTTTACTACAGTTAAAATATTCTAATTTCTTTCTTTAGTTTCTATCAATATCTATGCAAAAAAAGTAAAGGAATGATAAACAGTTTGAGTGTAAACATTTCCAAAATTCAGGTTTTCTGTGTTAACTTACTTAATAGCTACATCTTAAATATGTGATCTGCCACTAAAGCCTAACTTTTTGCTGCCTTATGATCAACCGAATACTTTTTATTTTCAACCGGGTGCTTTTATACCTTTAGTAGCCTTATTGTAATTGTGAAATAATGTTGATAACAGGTCCATGTAGCATTATCTGAAAAACAATTTTTTTCTTAAGCAGAAGAATAGCTAATTTGAGGAAAATATACAGAAAATCCTAAAAATAAACACAACTTATATAACACAGATAAAATTAAGGTCAAAAAACTAAATAGCATACTTCAAATACAAGATGAGAATATGCTTATTAAAATAAATATTTTTATTCTTAAAATTCTGAATTGCATTTACCATGTCATACAAATATGATTGTATCAATTGTGCTTTGAAAACAAACAAAAAATAATAAAAACTGTCAAGTAAACTGTCAAGTTATTAGATAGTGAGCATGAAAAATATGCCATTCATAGTATCTCAGATATTCTAGCCATATTGTGAAAATGCAGTCCTGACAAAATCTCATGAAAGTACAGTAATCTCAGGAAGAAAAACAGTACCTGGTATGAGAATATTAAAAACAAACAAATAATTAAAATTTAACTCACACCTTTGTTACTCATCTTTGAACAATCATTGTCTACATCAGCACATGTGTTTCTAATTGTAGAACTACTGTTTCTAACCACTAACATTATGTATAGTTGCTAGATCACACAATTTATGTGACTAGTCACACCAGCCTCTTTGAGTCCCACAAGTCATTTTTGTGGGCAGGGTCTGATCGGGGGCAGATATTCCTACTATCTGAGTGTTTCACAACCTCAGAGAAGAAAAACTGTGCTTATGCTACAAAAATGATGACTCTGTCCATAGTTCTTCTAATCAGGCTGGGAAATTCATTTTATCAGGCTAACACAGCAATTTTCAAATGGTGCCTTAAATTTTTATATAATCAGAAACATGATCCAATATATGCACCATTAACTAGAGATATCTTAATCCTGCATTTTTAATGGCATTGCTTCTGTAACAGTTTTATTTGAAAAAGTCATATAAGATGGTATAATATTAAATTTCCATGTGCTAACACAGACTTAGCTTTAATCATTATGTGTTAACTGATTGAAAAACTTTTGTACTTAAAATAAGTGTATTCAATACACTGTCATCAGAAATTTATATAAATAGGACATTAGAGTTTTCTCAGTTCAAACTGAGCACTTCATACAAGTTATTGTTCTCAAACCTAAAAACTATAATCTTCACATAAATATCTGCTTTTTTCCTCATTACATAGTGATGATTAATTTATATTCATTTTATTATGAGATAAAGTCAATTAGGTGGTGTATTTAAAATCCCTGTGAGAACTAGAAATCTTCTCTATCTTATAAAACTGAACACAACTTACGCATCAATCCATCTTAGATGTGGACTGCATAAATTAGAGCACATTGAATGCCAAGTTATGTAGCACAGAACAGAGATAAACAGATCTTCATGTATTGACAGGTGTGTCACTAAGTAAAAACAAATAACTATATTGTATATTTTATATTCTCATTTCTGTAAGAAAAGAAGAAGAAGAAGAGGAAGAAGAAGGAGAAGAAGAAGAAGAAGAAAAAGAGGAAATAACTTTATGTATGAAGAAGTGCAAATACTTCAAAAAACATCTCTGGACCAGAAATACAATATTCGTGGCAAGTTAATAATTTTTCTTGCATGCCGTCTTATATATTTGGAAATATATATTAACCACACGGAAAGAAAAGATTGACTTAACGTTTCATAACAGTAGTGGTTGCTTAAAAATTTTTTAAATATTTATTTACTCTGCCAATACAATAGTTAAATAAATTAACAAAAGTCTGTGTTTTTAAAACGGAAACTCTCCTCTTTACATAGATCCCACAGGACAAATAAAGATCTGTCCTTTTCAACAGTGAGTTTAGCTAGAAACTCCTGCAATTTGCCAAAAAATACACTCACAGAGAGAAACATATAAACTAACATAATTTCACATTTTCGATTAAATATCTGTACAGAATACTGTTGTTAATTATATTTGTAACCCTCTGATTTCCCTTGAAATGAACTAAATTTTATGTTTTTTGTTTGTTTGTTTGTTTTGAGACGGAGTCTCGCTCTTTCGCCTAGGCTGGAGTGCAGTGGTGTGATCTCGGCTCACTGCAAGCTCCGACTCTCGGGCTCACACCATTCTCCTGCCTCAGCCTCCCATGTAGCTGGGGCTACAGGCGCCCACCAGCATGCCCGGCTAATTTTTTTCTATTTTTAGTAGCGACGGGTTTCACCTTTGTAGCCAGGATGGTCTCGATCTCCTGACCTTGTGATCCGCCCTCCTCTGCCTCCCAAAGGGCTGGGATTACAGGTGTGAGCCACTGTGCCTGGCCTATTGTTTTTCAATTTACTTACATCACCTCTCGCTATGAGTTTCAGTTCTGCGTAAGATTTGAACATTGCTATCCATTTTGTTTAATTGATGTGGACATTTAAAAGTAATAACATGCACTCACATGATCTCTTTTCACATTATGATTTTAAAATAATACTTCTCTTGGAATTTAACTAAAACAACATTAAGCAACTTCAATGTTTGGGTTAGAAAAATCTTTTTAATGTATACATTTTTAGTATAAACTTTTTGTACCATTAAATTTGGTTTCTTCTTACTCAAAAGTCTTACTATTTTTTTGTATATGATTAAATCAATTCCACTGTGTTAAATTACCAAAGCCATATATGAGAACATTTAAGTAATACATCTCATTCAAAAAATAATAATATTCTCTGATATAAATGGTTTTAATTATATACCTGATGGCTACAAAATGTTAAGCTAGTTGACTAAAAACAAAGCAAAACAAAAGCGATGAGTTAATTTTTTCTAAATGTAAATTTAGAATTTCAAATAAAACTGTTATTAACAATAAAAAAACCTCTTTATGATTTTAAATACCCACTAGTTATTTCTTTGTCCATGTAATATATTTCCATCAAACAGACTGATATCTTTTTGAGATTTTTTTACCCAGCCAATCTTGTGCTGCAGGTAGCTCAAAACCAGGGTAGATGGTAGTGGGTGAACTATGGACCAGAACAGCCTGCTCTGCTAGCAGTTCTTTATTTCTTAAATATTGCAGGTGAACTTTTGATGCTGGGAAAATTTAAACATCCATTAATTCCTAGTAACATACAAAAGGTAATCACACAGTATTAGTAGAAACATAGCTTAAGAAAAAGTTGTCTTTCAAAGAAAATACCTTTTAAGTTTATTTGACATAGTTAAACATCTTATTGTATCTTGAAACAATTTAGAATACTCTTACAAAAGAAAATCCAAAGGAAAAAAAAATGCAAGTGTAATCAATAAATGCAAGGAGTTTTCCAAATGAGATATGTAAAGCGATTTCTAAGATGTGAGAACTCTTCACCATAGAAAAACGACTTTCTAAATATACCTACTCTTTTAATTATGTGTTACTGGAAATAAATTCATTTCCAATAAAGAGACAATGCACTTAAGTTATCTTTGTGAATTATGAGACATAAAACAAAACTCATCAAAAATATGATATAAAAAATAAGGTTTGTAAGACCAGTGTATTTCTCAATTGGAAACTTAGACGAGGGCCGGCAAGCCTTGGTGGCTCATGCCTGTAATTCCAGCACTTTTAGAGGCCAAAACAGGCAGAGTACTTGAAGCCAGGAGTTTGAGACAAGCATGGCCAATATGGTGAAAACCCTTCGAGTGTGTTGGTGTATACCTGTAATCTCAGCTATTCAAGAAGCTGAGGAAGAATGAACATTTGAACTTGAGAGGCAGGGTGCTGCAGTGTGCTAAGATTGCACCACTGCACACCATCCAAAGAGACAGTGTGGGATTCCATTCTAAGAATAAAAGAAAACAAATTTCATCAATTAAGAATTGAGATATTCTACTTATTTGCTTTTCAATGCAGTTTGTGACAACCCTGATTTGTAATTAGAAAATGTCTTAAATAAAGTGTGGCACACATTTCAGCTAGTATAACCTCACTTCTAAGAAAAGAAAGCCTTTCTAGTTTTATTTAATTTATTTAACTTTGTTTTGTATTAAGTTCCAGGGTACATGCAGGACATGCTGGTTCATTGCATAAGTGACAGGATATTAGAACAGCAGAAAGTTAGATAAAAATAAGATCTCATATAAAATTTGTGTATTTGTTTTGTTTTTTAAGACAGAGTTTCACTATTGTGATGCAGGCTGGAGTGCAATGGCATGATCTCAGCTCATTCTCGCCTCCTGGTTTCAATCGATTCTCCTGCCTCAACCTCCCGAGTAGCTGGGATTACAGACGACTGTCACCATGCCCAGCTAATTTTGTTTGTTTGTTTGCTTATTGCATTTTTAGTAGAGACAGGGTTACACCATGTTGGCCAGACTAGTCTCCAACTCCTGACCTAGGGTGATTCTCCCAATTTGGCCTCCCAAAGTGCTGGGATTACAGGTGTGAACCACCCTGCACAGCCTCTGCAAAATTGTTAAAACTGGTTTTTTTATTCATTCTTCATAACTCTTTAGAATAGTCAATGTCAACAATTTAGCTTCCAGAAGACACTAAGGTATTTGGACATTTCAACCATGGAAAAAATATGTTACTATTGTACTTAGTGGAAAAGGTCAGAAATGCTGCTCACCCTCTTACAATGCACAGCAAAAGTGCCTCCACAAAAAAACAAAAACAAAAACAAAACAAAACAAAACAAAACAAAAAACACGAATGTGAGTATACAATGTCAAAATCCAGGGATTAGAAATTGTGTTCCATTGTCAAGTTTCACAATCTGCTAAAAGAATGCTAATCTGAAGCCCAATGCTTATATTTCAGAAATATATTTTGTGAGAATCAGGTGGTACCATGCAAATATATTCTTGGGATTCACGTGGTTCAACGCAAATACCAATTATTCAAATTTTATTTCTAAATAATGTTGAAATATAATACTTTCCAAATAAGGATAAAATACGAAAATATTCAGGGCATTGACACTGAATTATCAGTGTCTCAGGATTTAAGAGAAGTAAGGCATTTAAACACAATTAGCTATGCTTCTTTTGTTACAGAATTTTAGGGAGGTCATTTTGCCAGATGAAAACCCCTGTGGCCACTGGTGCCTTTGCTCCAGTTTTTCCCAGGCCTGCTACATGTGTTCTACCCACTCTGCCTGACAGGCTGCACTCAGCTTGCATTAAGAGCCAGCATTTATCGCCTGCCAAGGGCAAGCATGGTGGAGTGGTGAGTGTTGTAATGAGCAAGTGTGGGCTCCAACCACTAAACTCATCCAGGCATGCCAGCTGTGGCAAAACAAGAAATTTTAGGTGCCAACAGAAGTTCTGTCTCACTGAGAAGCAGCAGCTGGGCCAGGGATACTGCAGGCAGCATCCACAGCTGATACTGTGAAACATAATGGGGCCCAGAAGCTTGGAGATGCCAGAAGATGCAAAGCCCCTAAGAGGGTGTCACAGTCATGGCATCGAGAGCCCCTAAGTCTGTGCACCCTGAAGGGCCATAGCTGTCCTCTTATGTTTGTGTTCCACAATACGATAAGCAAGGGGGCGAGTTTTATCCATAGTTTTGTTACAGGTCATTCAGCCCTGATAGTCAGCTGATCTCAAATTATTGTTCTGCATCCCAGAAGAGAGAGGTACATGCTGCCTTCAGTCTTTCCACCTCTACCTATAGAGATAAACCATGCGCTGGCTGAGGCCACAGTGATGGCCTCCCCTGAGTCAGTTGCTGGGTATGATAATGTTGATTCTTTTCAGAGGCCACACCCAACATCTCTGTTTGGTTCTAAGCCTATAACTAAACTAAAGTACTGGTGGGCTCTTTAAGGTGATATTGAGAGTGCAACCCATGAGAAGTTGTGGTAAACTGAAAAACAACTGTTTGAGTTCTATAATATACATGAACAGCAGGCTAGAGAAGACAGAAGCAAATGGATATTAAGGGTATGGGATAATAACAGAAGGAACACAGGGTTGTATCAGGCTGAATTTATTGACTAGGGCTGACCTACTAGGGACTCTGCATTTAAAGATGCAGCACAGGGAGCTAAGAATTTCTAATAGTTTATCTGCTTGGTTAGCTAAAATATGGATTCAAAGATGGCCCACTGTGAGCTCTATAAATGTCCGCTCTCCATTGGTTTAAAGTAAAGGATGAAATCCGAAGGCCTTGGGAGATTGGAATGGTGGAGTGGATTAGTTCACTTTAGACCTACTCATCCCAGCTGAGAGAGTCCAGAGGATATATACTTGATCAATGCCTTGTGACGTAGAGCAGTACCCGCATCTTTGAACAGCTCTGTAACTACTCTTCTCTGTGTGTCAGATCTAAGGGTGGGAACTGCAGCCACTAACTATAACATTTAAATACACTAGGGATAATTGAATCCCAAGGTGGCAGGAACCAAGTGGCAACACTCGACCATCAAAGGCAAGGTGGGTGTAGGTACCATAATGGACAGCTGTCGGAAAGCAGCAATCAGAAGAGTCTGACACCTGTGGAACCCTGGCACTGGCTAATTAATCAGGGTGTTCCTGGAAGTGAAATTGATAGAAAGCCTACTGCATTCCTACTTAAGTTATAGAAACAGAAAACTCTGGTGTCAAATAGATGAAGAACTGTTCTAAATTATAAAGACAGAACAACAGCTTCTCAACCTATTTCCATACCAGAGCCAATTTAAAGACACAGAACCCCCTGAATGAAGGGGAGGCTGGATCCCCTTGAGGAAAGACCCCACTCCATTACCAACAGTTTATGCAGTGAATCTTTCTCTCATTGTTCCTTAAGTAACTCCTGGACTTTTGTCAGGGTAACTGTGCATGGAAGAAAGGGAAATGATCAGAATTTTCGGGCTACTGGACCCTGGATCTGAGCTGATACTGATTCCAGGAGACCCGAAACATCATTGTGGTTCTACAGTTAAAATAGAACCTTATGAAGGTCAGGCAATTAATAAAGTTTTAGCTTCCGTCAGACTTATGGTGGGTCGAGCGTGTACCTAGAGTCATCCTAAGGTCATTTTCCCAGTGCCAGAATGCATTATTGACATAGACACACTTAGCTGCTGGTAGAACCCCACATTTGCTTCCTGACCTGTAGGGTGAGGATTACTAAAATGGGAAAAGGCAAATGGAAGCCATTTGAGCTTCCTCTACCTGAAAATACAGTAAATCAAAAACAATATCACAACCCCAGAGAGATTGTGAAGATTAGTACCATCATTAAGGACTTCAAAGACACACAGTTGGTCATTACCAGCACATCTGAAAGCAACTCTCCCATTTAACCTGTGCAGGAGACAAGTGGATCTTGGAGAATGACAGGAGATTTTGGTAAGCTTAACCACTTGGTGACTTGAATTGCAGCTGCTGTACCAAATGTGGTTTTATTGCTTGAGCAAATAAATATATCTCCTGGCATCTGGTATGCAGCCATTGACTTGGCAAATGCCTTTTTCTGCATTCCTGTCCCTAAGACCCACCAGAGGCAATTTGCCTTCACCCGACAATACCAGCAATACACCTTTACTCTCCTACCTCAAAGGTATACCAACTCTCTATCTTTGTGCCTTAATCTTTTTCAGAGAGATCTTGATTTCTTTTGGTGGCTGCAAGATATCACACTTGTCTGTTACACTGATGACATTACGCTGATTTGATCCAGTGAGCAAGAAGTAGCAAACACACTGGACTTATTGGTGAGGCATGTTTATACCAGATTATAGGTAATAAATCCGACTAAAATTCAGGGACCTTCTAGCTCAGTAAAATTTCTAGGGGTCCAGTGGTGTAAGACCTGTTGACATATTCCTTCTAAGGTAAAGAACAATTTGCTGCATTTGGCCCCTGACACAAACAGAAAAATGGGGGACAATGTCTAGTGGGTTTCTTTGGATATTGGATAAAACATATTCCTTATGTGAGGTTGTTACTCTCCCCCTTTTATTGAGTGACTCAAAAGGCTGCCAGTTGTGAGTAGTGTCCAGAACAGGAGAAAGCTGTGTAGAAGATCCAGGCAAGCTTTTCTGTCACTTGGGTCATATGACCCAGAAGATATAATGGTGACTGAGGTGTCAGTGGTAGATAGGGGTGCTGTTTGGAGCCTAATGCCAGGATCTCACAGGTGAATCACAGCATAGGTCTCTAGGATTTTGAAGTAAGGGCCTGCCATCTTCTGTAGATAACCACTGTCCTATTGAGAGATGGCTTTTGGCCTGTTACTGGGTTTGGTGGAAACTGAACCCTCGTCTATAAGTCATCAAGTCACCAAGTGAACTGAAATGCCTATCATGAACTGGGTGCTTTCTGATCCATCTAGCCATAAAGTGGGTTGTCCATAGCAGAATTTCATCATCAAATGGAAGTGGTACATACGTGCCCAGTCTCAAGCCAGTCCTGAAGGCACAAGTAATTTACATGCGTAACTGGCTCAAATGCTCATGTTCTCCAGTCTTGCCACCATGGCTTCTCTCCTCCAACCTGCACTGATAGTCTCATGGATAGTTCCCTGTGGTCAGTTGACAGAATAAGAGAAGAGTATGGCCTGGCTCCAGACGGTTCTGCACCATATATGGAGCCACCACCCAAGAACGAACAGCTGCAGCAGTACAGATTTTTGCTGGGATATCCGTGAAGAACAGTGTTGAAGGGACCTCTTCCCAGTAGACTTAATGTCAAGGAGAAATAACGAGATGGGTGATTATATACTGGTTCATGGGCCATAACGAATGTTCTGGTTGGATGATCAGGAACTTGGAAGAAGCATTATCAGTAAATAAGTGGCAAAGTAATTTCAGAGAGAGTTACATAGATGAGCCTCTCTGAGTGGTCAAAAACTGTGAGGATATTTATATTTCATGTGAGTGTTCAACAACGGTGACCTCAGAAGAGGAAAAATTTGGTAAGCAAATGGATAGAATAAACCATCCTGCGGAAACCATTCAGCCTCTCTCCCAAGCTTCTGCTGTCATCACCCAGAGGGCCCATAAACAAAGTGGCCATGATTGCAGGGGTGAAGATTATGCATGGGTGCAGCAAAATGGACTTTTACTCGCCAAAGCTAACCTGGCTATGGCCACTGCTGCATGCCCCATTTGCAAGCAACAGAGTTCAACACTGATCCGTGGATATGGCACCATTTCTCAGGGTGCTTACACTGGATATGCGTTTGCCTATTCTGCATCCAATGCTTCTGCCAAGACTACCATCTGTGGACACGCTAAATACCTCATCCACCAACATAGCATTCCACACAGCATTCCCTCTGACAAAGACACTCACCTTATGGCTAAAGAAGTGTGGCAGTGGGCTCCTGCTTATGGAATTCACTGGTCTTACCATGCTTCCCATCATCCTAGGGCAGCTGGATTAATAGAATGGTGAAATGGCCTTTTAAAGTTACAATTGCAATACCAACCATGTGACAAGACTTTGCAAACCTGGGGAAAAGTTCTCCAGAAGGCAATGTATGTTCTGAATCAGTGTTGAACATATACTGTTTTTCCCATAGCCAGAATTATTGGGTACAGAAATCAAGGTGTGGAAGTGAAAATGTCCCCGCTCACCGTCACCCCTAGTGATCCACTAGCAAAATGTTTGCTTCCTGTTTCCTCTTCATTATGTTCCGCAGGCTTACAGGTCTTAGTTCCAGAGGGAGAAATGTTGCCACCAGGAGACAGAATGACATTTCCATTAAACTGACAGTGAAGATGGTCCCCTTGGCATTTTGGGCTACTCCTGTCTTTCAGTCAACAGGCTAAGGAAGTGACAGTGTTGGCTGTGGTGACTGACTTGAATTAGCAAGATAAAATCAGTCTACTATTTCACAACGGAGGTATGGAAGAATATGCAAGGAACACAGGAGATCCATTAGGGTGCCTGATAGTATTTAACTGCCCCGAGATTAAGATCAACGGAAAATTACAACAGCCTGATTTTGACAGGACTGTGAGTGATCCAGAACCTTCAGGAATTAAGGTTTGGGTTACTCCAACAGAAAAGAAAGGAAGAAAGCAAGCAAGCAAGCCAGCAAGCAAGCAAGCCAGCCAGCCAGCCAGCCAGCCAGCCAGCCAGCCAGGCAGCCAGCAAGCAAGCAAACAAACAAGAAAGAAAGAAGAAAAGAGAGAGGGAGGAAAAAAGGAAGTAAGAAAAGAAGGGAGGAAGGGAGGAAGGAAAGAAGGAAGGAATAGAGGAAGCAAGGGAGGAAGGAATGGAGGAAGGAAGGAAATAAAGAAGGAAGGAAGAAAGGAAATAAGGAAGGAAGGAAGGGGATTAGGGGTCTCAGCTGAGGTGCTTGTTGAATGCAAAGGGAACACATAAAGGTTGGTAGAAGAAGGTAGACATCAACACCAGCTACAGCCAGGTGACCAGCTGCAGAAATGAGGACTTTAATTGTTCTAAATAGTTCCTCTTTTTGTTAAAAAAAAGTTTGTGTATGTATACACATGTAATAGTACCTTCATTTTTTCTTTTTCTTTATTATGTGACATTAGATTTATTGACATCAAATCAACATTTGAGTATGGTTAACTTCACATAATAGTGTTTGGATTTGGGATTGGTGAATTACTGGTTGTAATAAAGAGAGTTGTATTACGTTAGGTGTAATTATGATGTTATTATTTTCTTTACTTGAGGATTAGGTATTCCCTTAGGAGACGTGTATGGGTTCAAGTTGTCAAGGGGTGGATTTGTGATGGTTAATACTGAGTGTTGACTTCATTGGATTGAGGTATACAGGGTATTAATCCTGGGTGTATCTGTTGGAAGTTTTCCCCGAAACAATCTTTGAATCAGTGAGCTGTGGAATGCACATCCACCTTATTCTTGTGGACACAATCTAATCAGCTTTTAGTGAATATAAATCTGGTAGAAAAATGTAAATTCATGAGATGAGCCTAGCCTCCAAACCATGGTTAACTACCATGTTGTTGCTAGCTGCTAAAGTTTGGAAACAATTTTTTTAATCAAATGTAAAAGATTTTACGCTGTACGAATTAACCTCCTTTTTTGATTTATCTTAACATTTCCACGTACATTTTTCTATTACGTCTACTTCTTCATTCACTTGTTTTTATTTTCTCTAATTGGCTCATGTAAATTTTTGTGAATGTATTTATTTCTGGTTAATTTAGAACATGAGAGAGCATAACAAATTGCGATCAAAATTTCCCACTATAAAAATCTTCTATCAAAAACAATTTTAGAAAAGTAGGAGGTACATCAGTGTTAATTCTACTCAGCAACTTTAGCAAAAGCAAGAGTTCTCTAACCCCAGCTATAATCCTTGAAATCTTTGTTTTCATTTGGCTTGGTTATTATAATGGCTTAGCAACTTTTATGTCATAAGACATATTTAATTTTTGCCTTACGATAAATATTATGCCCATTGTGCATGCATAATGTAGTGTGCCAATCCACAAGTGTGTACGTCTTTTCTGTATGCCTTCCAGCTGTAGTCAAGTTTAGTTCTATCCCAAAAGCCGTTCATTGAAAAAGTAATGGGAAAAGAAAAGGGGAGAAAAATAAATATATGCTTTACTTTGTAATCATTGACTAACGGAACTGACTTTGCTTTACTAACACTTACCTTAACTTGAATCAACAGAACTTTACAAAAGTTTCTTAAAATTCTTCTTATTTATAGAAACCAAAGATTGAGTTAAGTAATCTTGAAAATATAAAATCAACGTGTGCTTTTTTTATTTACAATTTTCTGGAGAGATGATCTATCACTGTTAATTTATCAAAGAGAGGCCTGAGACTCTAGATTTTAAGATATTTATCAGCTTTTCTAATCTCTCAGGGCTAGATGCTAGTAAAAACCTTACCAATTCCACTTCTAGTCATGAACCAGGCTTAAGGTAAAAAGAAATTAAAATCTATTGACTTATAGAAACCCTAGCCACGCACATGGACTGTCTGTTACCTCCATGAGCTCAATGTCTATAACTGTTTGCCTTCCACGGTCTGCTCTGGACACAGTGACCTGGCTGTTTTTCAGACAATTTAAGCAGGCGTCTGGTGGAGGTCATCAAACTTGTTGATCTTGATGCATGCTTGTGTGATTATTCCCTTATTATTTTATTTAGATATTTACTTCAAAGTCACTTTAGAGACTAATTATTTTATGCTTGTCTCACGAGACCAAGCTGTACTCAATAGAGAATTTTACCTCATGCATTTTATATGAAATTGATAGGATCAATTAATATAAAGCAAACAAAAAACCTTACACTATAACCACTAAAACAAACAAATAAAAAATCTAGAAACCCAAATTAAAAGTGTAACATTTAACTTCAGCATTTGAAACAACATTTTCATGGGACAAAATTTAGATCTCCTAAATAAAAATAAACTGAGATTAGAAAACAATTCATGCTTCACAAATAAAACTGAAACAAAATTGCAGAGCAGGCAGCGTCAAACCATTCAAAGAAATCTCAAACAAATAAAAAACTGTCTACACCCAGGAAACCAATAGTTCACCAATAGTTCACATCAACCAAGGAAACACTTAATCAAGAGAGACAATTTTAAAACAGTTAATGTTTTGGATTGTCATACTGCCTCCCAGACACAGATGAAGCCTGCACAACTGAAATCCACATTTTCAATTTGAGGCCCTGATTCCTGATTCTAGAAGGAGTAAAATAGCCCTTATGTGCTAATTTATTGTGTTTGTTCTAGTCTTTCTAGAGAATAAATGATGAATTGATTAGTCATTTTTATTTCTGTTTTGCCAAAGTCAGAAGTCACTCTTGGTTGAAAATGCCAGGAATTGGTCACAAACATTTAGGTTACTGAGAACCAACAATGCAGTTACTTCATATAATTGACAATCTGATAATATATATTCAGTTTTTTTAAATAATAGCTTATATACTGCTCTTATACAAAATGCTATTTAAGTGGATACTAAGCTGCCAATAACTAAGAAGACACCTTGGAGAAATGAAGAACATTTATAATTTGTAAAATAATACACAAGCAGAAAATGTCTAGATAAAAATAAGCTAGAGAAATCTGTGTCTAACCCTCCCCCCACCAAAATAAAGCTATTACTATTACCTAGCAAAGATAATTACTACTATTATGCTTATTATAGGCAGCTATTACATACAAAAATATACAAATTTAATTTCATGGACACTCTGTGTGTGGAGACATAGTCTGAGACAATATAATATAATTTGAGAAGAACAGAAAAGTACAGGAGCAGAGTACCTTTATATTGTTGAACTTAGACTTTAGATTATTTAAATAAGGTAGTATTATCCAACGTAGGCTATTTTAAGTTTAGAATATTTATTGAGGTCCCAAATGTAACTAACTATAATATAAAATATATAGAAAAAGACAGTTTTGAGAAATTAAGGAATTTTTCTGAGAGATCAAAGGAGAAATTAAAAAATTCAAATAAGGTAAAGAACATACAGAAAGCAAGTAATTAAATATCAGAGTGAATAGTTTTTTACGTTTAATAACTTTAAATGTGAGCTCTTTCATAAAAAGGCACAGAATAATGCAAACGTAACTTTAAAAGAAGGGTTCACATATGTGATTTCCCTGCAAGTGTTACTTTAAGTGCAAAGAGAGAGATTGAAAGTAAAATGATACAGGTTCTTGGAAAAACGAGACAATGAATTACAGAGCACTATGTATCTGTCCTTTCAACTATTCAATATGTGCAGTGGCAGAATCGCTATGATGCAAATAGTTTGGAATTATAGATCGTATCTGAAGTTTTGAAGCTTTCAAAAGATGATTTGTAAAGTCAACAACAATTAAGTTCGATCAATTTTACAGCATAGGTCAACAGCAGTTATTTATTCCTATCAACTACTGCCGTGGTGTGCAGCCTTGCAAATACTTCTGGAGCAGCTGGCAGTAGCCACGATAGGCAAAAATGACCTTATCCTCCAAATGTCAGGAGGACTTGCTAACCGATTGCTGTTTCTTATTACGGAGGTCCTGCGAGTGGTGAACAGTCATTGTTTCATTTTCCAAACCTTTTACAGGCTTTTTCTCCTCCTACTCAAGTAACTTTCAGACGATTTACAAAGGCAGAGCCTTTCTTTCCTAATTTTTCTTTTCTTTTTCTCTCTCTTTAGAGGCCAGAGAATGATAGACAAAACATTCAAAGAAAACATATGTAAGTGAAAATTTAGAATAAAATGTGTTGCTACACATCTGTGCTCCACAATGATGCAGCCTCAAGAAAAACCCCCAACAAAATCAGTAAGACTGATTGTCATGACAGAAATAGCCTAGATGATGAATAAACAAATCCCTAGCAAGCTACAGGGGAGAAAATCTGATTTTCAAAGGTACAACACTTAAAAATTTATATGCCTGTTTTCGACACCAACAGAATCACAAAGCATATGGTGAAATAAGAAAGTGTGGTTCGGCCGGGCGCGGTGGCTCACTCCTGTAATCCCAGCACTTTGGGAGGCCGAGGCGGGAGGATCACGAGATCAGGAGATCGAGAACCATCCTGGCTAACACGGGGAAACCCCGTCTCTACTAAAAAAATTAGCCGGGCGTGGTGGCGAGCGCCTGCAGTCCCAGCTACTCTGGAAGCTGAGGCAGGAGAATGGCGTGAACCCGGGAGGCGGAGCTTGCAGCCAGCGGAGATCTCGCCACTGCACTCCCGCCTGGGGGACAGAGCGAGACTCCGCCTCAAAAAAAAAAAAAAAAAAAAGAAAAAAAAGAATGTGTGGTTCACCCTAGAAAGAAAAAAAATCACTAACAGAAGCTTTTCCCAGGTGGCCCAAATGGCAGGCTAATTAAAAAATAATTTTTAAAATTCATGATTTTTTTAGAAAGCTAATGCAATGAAGAAAAGCACAGAAAGCCATGAACAGAAAAAAATTATTAATAGACAGTAAACTTACAATAAACAAAACTTACAATAAAGTAAACACAGTAAAACTAAGAAGGAAATTCTAGGCCAGGTTCAGTGGTTCTCTCTCTCTCTCTCTCTGATCTATCTATCTACCCATCTATCTAATCTATATATACATATATTTTAGACTTTAGATTATGTTAGACTTTAGTTTATATATATAGAATACATAAAAATATATTTCTATATTATATATAATATATTTTTATTTAATATATAATATAAATATATATGTGTATATATGTGTGTGTGTATATATATTATATATGTATACTTATACATATATATCTGGAGCTGAAACGTTAAACAACTGTCACTAAAATTTAATACAGCCTGGCACAGTGGCTCACGCCTGCAATCTTAGCACTTTGGGAGGCCAAGTCGGTTACATCATGAGGTCAAATGATGAAGATTATCCTGGCCAATATGGTGAAACCTTGTCTTTACTAAAAAACACAAAAATTAGCAGGGTGTGGTGGCATGAGCCTGTAGTCCCAGCTACTTGAGAGGCTGAGGCAGGATAATTGTTTGAAACCAGGAGATAGAGGTTGCAGTCAGCCAAGGTTGCCTCACTGAACTCCACCCTGGTGACAGAGGAAAACTCAATTAAAAAAAAAACAGGCTGGGCGCGGTGGCTCACGCCTGTAATCCCAGCACTTTGGGAGGCCGAGGCGCGCGGATCACGAGGTCAGGAGATCGAGACCACCCTGGCTAACACGGTGAAACCCCGTCTCCACTAAAAATACAAAAAATTAGCCGGGCGTGGTAGTGGGCGCCTGTAGTCCCAGCTACTCGGGAGGCTGAGGCAGGAGAATGGCGTGAACCCGGGAGGTGGAGCTTACAGTGAGCCGAGATCGCGCCACTGCACTCCAGCCTGGGCGACAAAGCAAGACTCCGTCTCAAAAAAAAAAACAAAAAAACAAAAAGAAACTCTACGGAGATTTAAAAGGACACTTGACAAGACAGAAGAACAAACTATCAGCAGATCTAAGAAAAGGGCAGTTGAAATTGTTAAGTCAAGAAGGGAATAAATACATAAATAAATAAATAAATAAATAAATAAATAAATAACTGTGAAAACAACCTAGAAACCAGTGGGCCACCATCAAGCAGTCCTCCTAAAGGAGACTAAAACAGTACTGGTCAGAAAGGTCATAAATTTGAGGAAATAAATAAACACCAAAGAAGTTCAACAAACTCCAAGCAGCATAAACTCAAACACATTCAAACTTACTTGATAATTAACCTTTCTAAAACAAAAACAACTTGAAAGTTGAAAGTTGCAAGAGAAGTGACTGGTCATGTAAAAAGAACCCCCATGAGTAATCAGTGGATTTCTTTTCTGAAAATTCAGAGGTCAGAAAGTAGTAGACTAAGATATGCCAAATGCTGTAAGAAAAAAACTTTTAACAGAAATCTTATGCCTACACTAACTGCCCATCAAAAGTGAGAGAGATATTATAAAATTCCCATGTAAAAGCTGCAGTCTTTTACCAGTAGACTACCCTTTAAGAAATGCTTTATGGAGTATTTTAGGATAAAATGAACAGACAAGAAACAGCAGTGTGAATAAGTAAAGATTAAGGAAAAGACAAATATATAAACAATATAAAAGGTAAAAAAAAAAGTGCACCTCCACAATTGGAAATGGAAGTGGGAAAATGTGAAAGAAAAATGCTGCAGCTGCTGTGGAAAATAGTTTGGTGGTTCTGCAAAAGCTAAACATAAAATTACCATAGAACCCCCAAAATGCACTCCAAGCTATATACACACAAAAAAAATGTAAAAGAGGTATTCAAACAAAAATATGTATACGTATGTTCATAGCAGCATTCACAATAACTAAAATCTGGAAACACACCAAATAAATGTCCACCAACAAAAAATAAGAAAGAAAATGTAGTATGTCCATACAACGGCATACTATTCAGCTGTGAAAAGGATTACAACTCTAATGCTACAATGTAAAGAAACTTAAATTTTGGCTCAAGAAGCTGAGCCAAAAGTCACATAGTGTATGATTTTATTTATATAAATATTTAGAATAGGTAAATCCATAGAGAAAAAATGCAGATTATTGGTGCTGGTGTCAGAAAGAGAACAGATTGGGTAGGAGCTTCTTAATAAGTAGGGTATTTCCTTTTGGAATAATGAAAATATTTTGGAACTAAGATGTGGTGGTTGCACACAAATACGGATGTACTAAAGATCACTAAGGAATTCATTAAGAAACAGTTAATTTTATATTACATGAAGGAATTTAACCTCACTAAAAAGACAAAATTTCTTCCTCAGCATTCTCTCAGCAACGTGAGTGCTCTTTCCACAGAGTGTTTGCAGCATGGGGTTCTGGTCCCTCCACAGTCCAGAACTGCCTGGGGCCAGGCCAGCCACACACTAGACATGAACTCCCGCCACCCTGTCCAGCAGCCCCTCGAACTGTTACCAGTGGAAGTTATCTGAGTTACTGGCATCAAATCTATCATGGTCTGCAGTAACCTCAACTCTTGCCTCCTCAGGAGAAAGAATTTGACTGAGGGGAGTAAAGTAGCAAAGGAGACTGAGAAAGTTTCACAGAAGAAGGGGATGTTTATTTAAAATATTTTAGAGTAAGAAAAAAAGAAGAGTGCATTAGGAAGCAATCCAAGTGTGTGATATGAATATATACCACATATATGACTTGCAAATATTGTGTCCCATGCTGTTGGTTTTCTTTCCACTATACTGACAGTGTCTTTTAATGCACAAAAGTGTTTAGTTTTGACGAAGTTCAAGTGATCTATTTTTTCTTATGTTTTGTGTTCAGTCAGTGATATAGCCAAGAAATCATTTACAAATCCACAGCCAATAAGCACATGAAAAGATGTTCGAAATCACTAGCCACTTAATGCAGGAATATCTAAACCACAATGAGATTACCACTTTATCCCCATTGGAATTTTTCTTTCTTTTTTTTTTTTTAAAGAAAACTTTGAGAGTATGTGGAGAAGTTGGAACCCTTGTACATTGCTGGTGAGATTGTGAAATGGTGGTGATGTTTGCACAATTTGAGCATAGTTAATGCTTCCAAATTATACACTCAAAGTGTTTGAAATGGTGCATTTGTTTATGTATGATTTTCCACTTATAACAAAAGCTTCCTCAGAAATTGTCCTAAAATAGTTCCATGTGTGATGAAAGAAGACACTCCTCTCCTGTCATGAGTAGAAGCCTATTTATTTATTCATGCCATTATACACACTCTTGACTCTTCCACATGCCCAGCATGATCTCATCAAGCAGAATGAGTCTCTTCTCATCTAGCCCATTTGTGCTCCTTTCCATAATTGCATTCTCCTTTTCAACTCACTACCTGCCCGCTAAAAACAACTGTAAGTTACAGGCCAGTTTACTGTCTCTATAAATATTTCTTCTCTGTAACATAATAGAAATGAAATAATACAATATGTCACCTCTTCAGACTGGCTCTTATCACTTTGCTTTATGAATGCCCGATTCATCCATGGCTTTGCATGACTTCATAAATCACTCCTTTTGTTTTGATGAATAGTATTTCATTTTATGAATTTACCTGGCTTGGTTAATATTGAAGGGCATCCTGATTCCTTCAAGTATGTGGCCATTGTCAAGAGAGCAGTTATACATAAATGCTTGTGGTTTTTGGTTAGATGTGAGTTTCCAAATCAGTTGTCTAGATACCTAAGTGTTAACAATTGTTAGCCTATATGTTGGGACCATGTCCGCCTTTGGGAAAAACTGTCAAACTCTTTCAGAAGAAAACAACCATATTTTAAAGTTGCTGTACAATTATGCATTCCTTCAGCAATGAATGAGATTTTCTGTTGCAGTTTTGAGTATATTTAAAAAGAAATTTAGACATAGTATAGCTGTTTAGTGCTCACACTCTTATTTTAATTTGCCTTCCCCGAACGGCAGGTGTTGTTGAGCATTATATTGTTGTCATTGTTTGTTCATTAATCTATGATTGCTGCCAAAAAGCATACATGTGTTGTGCAACAGAAAACCAATTTTAAAAAACATACTCACAGCTCTACTTGGTAAAAAATAAAAAAATTAAGTGTCATACTGCCCAAGGTAATTTATAGATTCAATGCCATCCCCATCAAGCTACCAATGACTTTCTTCACTGAACTGGAAAAAAGTACTTTAAAGTTCATATGGAACCAAAAAAGAGCCCACATCACCAAGTCAATCCTAAGCCAAAAGAACAAAGCTGGAGGCATCACGCTACCTGACTTCAAACTATACTACAAGGCTACAGTAACCAAAACAGCATGGTACTGGTACCAAAACAGAGATATAGATCAATGGAACAGAACAGAGCCCTCAGAAATAACGCCGCATACCTACAACTATCTGATCTTTGACAAACCTGAGAAAGACAAGCAATCGGGAAAGGATTCTCTACTTAATAAATGGTGGGGGGGAAACTGGCTAGCCATAGGTAGAAAGCTGAAACTGGATCCCTTCCTTACACCTTATACAAAAATTAATTCAAGATGGATTAAAGACTTAAATGTTAGACCTGAAACCGTGTAATGACTTGCTGTTTGGTTTTTACTTACTACTGTTACTGTGTTTTCTGTCTTGAGAATACCAAAATAGTAATGCATTGTACCAAGCCTTCTAAAATAACTGCCTAAAAATGTAATTGAGTCCTTTTGTTGTTGTTGTTCTGTTCTGTTTGTTGTTGTTGTTGTTTGTTTGTTTGTTTGTTTTGAGATGGAGTCTTGGTCTGTTCCCATGGCTGGAGTGCAATGACATGATCTTGGCTCTGGTAACCTCAGCTTCCCGGGTTCATGAAATTCTCCTTTCTTAGCTTCCTGAGGATCTGGGTTTACAGGACCCAGACACCACTACCGGCTAATTTTTTACATTTTTAGTAGAGAATTTGTTTCACCATGTTGACCAGGATGATCTCAAACACCTGACCTAAGGACATCCACTGGCTCGGCCTCCCAAACTGCTGGGATTACCGATGTGAGCCATCATGCCTGGCCACGCCAATTCCTTTATTTCTTTATGGAATCAAATGTAGGTTGAGAATCATCTTTCCTAATACTTGTCAGTGCCTCAAGATTGTTAGAATAAATCTAAAACTTCCAACCAAAGGATACTGGTTGACATCCAGAATTTTAAGAAAAGTTGTGAAATAAAATATCCAGCTTCTGGCTCTTTCCTCATGAGCATGCTCAATGTCTCGGAAATCCTTGGAACCTGGAAGAAGGGTAGAGCTGGGGTAGGTGGGGATGATCTTTGAAACCACTGCCTCTCTGGCAGCCACTGTTGCTCCTCAGGAAATGGCTTGGAGCCTCAGCCTTCAGAGAAGTAGCAGGGGCTCAGCAAGCAGTATTTTGTGTGCCAGGTTTTCCAGCTCCATATCTGTTTTGGTGATGTATCTATTCAGGTCTCTACTTATTAATTATGTCATCTTATTTGTTTGTATATTTTGCATAAAAGTCACTTTTCAGATGCGTTTCCTAAACTTTTCTTAGCCTGAGGCTTGTTTTTTTCGGTTCTCTTAACCAGAACATAGTTTTTGTTTGTTTGGTTTTGTATTGTTTTGTTTTCTTCTTTTTTGTTTTTTGCCTTTTTTTGAGGTGGAGTCACACCTTGTCACCCAGCCTGGGGTGCAAAGGCATGATTTTGGCCCACTGCAACATCTGCCTCCTGGGTTGAAGGGATTCTTCTGCCTCAGGTTCCAGAGTAGCGTGGATTACATGTGTCTGCCAACAAGCCCACCTATTTTTTTTTTTTTTTGTATTTTTAATAGAGACAGTGTGGCAGTCAGTTACTATGGGATGAAACAAAGGTGGTTGAATGCAAAAATGAAGACAAAGACAAAAAAGATCTGTTTTGAAAGGGGGGTCGGGGGCTCATTGCTTCTAATCAGCAAAGGCCCTGAGCTTCTACAGGCCTTCATATTTAGTAGGCAGAATCAACAGGGAGGAAAGGTAATTGTTGGTCAGCTGCTTGAATTATCACAGGCTCACATAATTGCTTTCTATGTACTACAGGCTTCAGATGTTCCTATATATAACCACAAGAAAGACTGTGCTTGGGGCATGACTGCCCTCAGCATTCCTTCTGACACCAGACGTGGTGTGTCAGGTTGCCAACATGCTGCTTTCATGAGAACAGTTCCCTCTCTGCTCATAGACCCTCCAGTCATTACTGAGTTGGTCACGACCCTCATTCTTTTGGCCTCCAACATCTCCTCCTTTTTATTTTTGCATTAATTGAGTAAAGATAATTGCAGGCTGTGCAGCTCTCCACTGCTGCTTGGTGGTCCAGCTGCTTTTACAGACAATGAACATAAAAGAGGGACATCATGACGTTACTCTGATAATCACAAAAAAGACATTTAGGTGATGTTTGGAGGAGGTCCAAAGGCTAAGGCTCTCTAAACCTTGCTGGAATTCTGCCCAAGTTTTCAGAGACGGCTGAATTACTTGAGTATGCTTTTTCAAGTTAAGCATTTCGCTTTGTGAATCAAGTTTCCATGGATATTCCCTTTGGTTTTATTCCAAATTGGTTACACAAATATGAGCATGCTTAAAATGACAATGCAATTGCTGCCGCAACTGCTAGTGTGTTCTTGGTTTCCTAGCCACAGAACTGTAATCTTTAACTCTTTAACATTGCTACTTCCATGTGTATCTCAGTGTTAAGTTTATTTTTAAGCATCCATGCCTGGTCGGCTGTACACATCCAATTTTCTACATATTGAGCTGTGATTTGAATGGAGCTGTACATTTCTACTAAGGACACCACAACAGAAGTTATTAATGTACCTAAGGAAACTTTCCCCAAAATTTTCATGCCTAAGGCTCTACAAGCACAATGAATAAGCTGACTAAGAAAAAAGTTTACAAAATGGAAACCAGAGGTGGCCACCCAAGGCTCAGGCAGATTTACAGGAATCCATAATCTGGGATTGCAACCTACAATTACTAGGGTGGATATGCTGTATGTTTGTACTGTGTTATGATTAAGGGAATAATACAGTTAACAGGAATCACAAGTCAGTCGGGCATCGTTTACCTGGAGTTGGTCCTTTTTGCTGCCAGAAAAACATAAGTTCAAAAACACAAATTGTAAATTGAGTGGTAGTGTTTTCTACAATGTAACGTTAAAACTGTGTTCAGCACAATTACTATAATTAGATAGTGTTCCGACACAAATGCTGCCATTCATATAGTGGAGTGCTGCCTTCCCTATCGACTCCTGAGTTGGACCTCTCTTTCCTTGGTAATGCCATTGAGGCAAAGTTGGGCTGAAGCCTGTTCCATGCCAAGTGAAACTTGCTGCAGGTTGGGATTGAATCCCAGCTCAATGTAGTGAAGAGATGCTGACCAGTGTCAGCGAAGTTTATGCCTTGAGGTCGGATTCTCATCTCTCCCATCTAAATGACCACAGGGACCTAGAAAATAATGTCTCCCATTAGCATGTACTCTTGTCTAGCTAGGGGACCAAGACACTGGGTCCAAGGAGCGGGGTAAGAATTATCAAAGGGAGCCCATTCTGTATAATTGATACGATTTGGGAGATGGGGCTGGGAGTGATTAGTAGCTACACCAGTAATGTTAATAGAGCTAAGGCCTAATAGGTACATATTTCTTTCCATGGTAACTCAGCCATACTTGGGATTAATTTGCAAGGCCACTGCAGTTGAGTGATGTACCCTGGGTGACTCATGAAGGAAGTCCCTCCAATGGAGCAGCATAATTGATAATCATTGTTCTGAGAGTCTAATTACTGTTTGTCAGGGGGTGTTAGGGGTCCTGGTGCCCCTGCTTCATGATCATGATAGATGTCAGGGGGAGTGTCACTCCAAATTACACTCCGTAATACTGGGGGATTGGGAATATATGCCCAACATGTTTTTGTCTCTCTGCACAAGGGAAACCTACTGCACAGGATGTTATGGGTAGCATGGCCATAAACGTGATGTCAGGGGTGTTTGCCTGACCCTGGTGCTCCAGCAATTTCAAGTGACTCATGGCTTGTAATGGAGGAGTTGGATTCATAGCTGGGACCCATGGCTCTCTCCAGTCTCCCTTTACATGGTCACAAACACATTGAGGGCACCCCACACAGATTATCCATCTCCTGTAAAAACACAAGCATACCCTCATCCTTACATCAGTAAATCTCCTGAGCATTTCCACCATCCTTAGGGGGATTTTCATAATATTTTGGGGTATACTTTACTTTTTCCCTATAAGATTTACCAGTGTCATTCTGCCATAGTCTTACTATCTGTGCCAGGAATCAAAAAAGTTAGAGTAAATAAGTAAAAAAAAAATTAAAGTAAAAGTAAATGTATTTTGTTTGAGGTGGTAACTGATCTCTTGTTTCCCCTTTCAGTTTTTTTCAGCACAGCTTGTAATGTTTGATTTGCCCCCTCTATAGTTCCTTGTCTTTGGGGTTTGTAAGGAATTCCTGTTTTATGAGTGATTGACCATAGCTGTAAAAAATTTTAAAAAGCATGACTAACATAAGCTTGTCCATTGTCAGTTTTTAATTGTTTAGGGACCCCCCCATACGAGCAAATGACGACAGACAATGTCATTACACATAACCAGCTGTGTGACCTGGTTTGCAAGCTTTATGAGTAACATCCATCTGTCAGATTTCATTTGAAGCTAAGTCTCATGGGTTACAGCCTTCTATGAGTGTGACTCCAGTGACATGCTGGCAAGCAGGACAGGCTTGTACAGGCTGCAGCCTGGCTGTTAGGCAAATGAAACATATGAGTAAAGGCAGAGTTTTGATGCAGTAATATATGAGAAGGTTGAGCTTGTTGAAATGCAGAACAAACCAATTTATTGGCTTTATTATTACCTAGATATAGTGGTGTAGGTAGTTGTGTGGGAGAGCAAATATAAGAAACATAAAAAGCGGCACAAGAGCAAGCAGCTTCTTAAAGTCTTAGAAACAAGTTAAACTGCTCTGGTTCCAGGGTGCTTTTAATAGTGGCTGTCCCAATATGACCGGCTACATTTACAACATAGGCTGAATCACAGAGAGTGTTAATAAGAGATGAACCAGTGAGCTGTAAAACCTGCATAACTGCCATTAGTTCTGAGCGTTGATCTGAAACTCTGGGATTTTTTATTGTTTGAGCATGCTTAGTACCATAAGTAACTTTGCGACCTTTGGAAGAGCCATCAGTAAGTAGGTCTGGCTGCCTGAAATGGGCTTGTGATGAGTAATCACGGGGAAGATGAAAGGTTGAACTTTTAAAATTGCCAACTGTTGTCTGATGGATAATGTTTATGTATTATTCCTACACGATCTGAAAGAGCAATTTGCCACACAGTCAACATTTCCCATGCTGCAGCCTGTTGCTGGGAATCCAATATTTCTCCTCATACTTTTAGACTGGCTCTAAAAGGAGAACAATAATTTTGTGTGGATCATATCTCTTAAGCATTTTTGATCTATCCCTACCCCTTGTTATAAACTGAGTAGTTAAAGAAAGATAAACTTGCAGAGATTTTACTCTCTGATTGAATTTCAAAAAAAGCCATTCTATTACAATTACATATTTTTTTCTATGATCTGGCCTAAAAGTCCTGTTGGAGAATGAGGGGTAGAGAGAATAAAGGGAACCAAGGGCTTTTGTGGCTGTAGCCGGGAGGCATGTGTTTGCTGAAGAGTCTTCTCTACAAGCTGTAACTCAGCTTCAGCCTCCTTAGACAAACCAGCAACTGGGTTGTCTCCTAAGCCCATTGCTCCTAATGAAGAATTTCCATGGAGTGCCTGAGTGTTTGAGTTGATGAGTAGCAATACCTAGGATTGGACACAGCCAGTTTGTATCTCCTAATAGTTGTTGGAAATCACTGAAGGTTTGTAATCTGTCCCTATGGAGGAGTGCTTTCTGAGGTCGAACATTTGTTTCAGTAACAATAGTGCCTAAGTATTGGTATGGGGAGGTTGTTTCTACCTTTTGTTGAACTATTTTGAGATGTCCCCCTGTTTTGCTTCTCTCAACAATTGGTGTAATAACTCTTCCATTAGAGCAGCCAAAAGAATTTCATCCATATAATGAATGATGTAGGCAGTAGGAAATATATTATGAGGCTCCTTTAAGCACTGTCCTACAAAACGCTGAAATAGTGTAGGACCCGTGATCATGCTTTGGGGTGAAACTTTGCTTATCCTTCTCATGTAAGGGTATAGTAAGGAAATAATCTTTGAGATCTACTACTATAGGAGGTGAGTCACTTGGAATGGCTGCCAGGAATGGCAGAGCTTGCTGTAATGCACCCATTGATTAAATCTGTGCATTAATCGCTCTCAAATCATGTAGCAACTTGCTGGCAAATCGGTCTGTTTTTATATACTAAAATTTTGCTGAAACCTTACACTTGTGTTGATACATATGCATATGTATATGTGTGTATATATCTCTATATGTGTGTATATATATATACATATACACATACACACACATATGTATGTGTGTACATATATGTATGTTATATGCAGATATGTAATATGCACATATGTAATACCCAGTTTATGGATGTTTACCTATACACTCTGGTATGTGTGTATAGATGATATGTGTATATGTAGGTATATATGTATACACATACACATATGTATATGTATATATAATACGTGTATATATACACACATATATGCACACATACAGACAGATATATAAGTGAGTGTGTATATTTACATATATATGCATGCTCTGTCTATAAATGTGTTTATATATACACACAAACATATATATAACACATATATACATATACACATATGTGTATATGTGTATATATATGTGTATATATGTATGTCTATATATGTTTATATATATAATTCCTAATTCCTCATACATATATAAAATTTTATACACGTGTGTGTGTATATATATCTATGTATATCTATATATATCTATATATCTATATCTATATATCTATATATATCTATATATCTATCTATATCTATATCTATATCTATATCTATATCTATATCTATATCTATATATATGGATATATAATTTGTTGTTTTTCTCCTAAGCCCATTCAACCCAAAACCTTCCAGGTATGTGGGAAGCTTAAGAGAGATTTTGCAGTAGTTAGATGGCAGCAAGAGTCTTTAATAGAGTTTGAGTCTTTATACTATCCCTGGCTTCCCTTACTGTGGTCCTAGCAAAACACTGACATCCTCGTAAATAACACAAACTGACTTTGAAAATTAACATTCTCTTCTTATTTAGGTATCAATGTAGCTGGATGTAGAACAGCTGCCTCAAAAAAAAAAAAAAAGAGATTCCATTCTTTTCCTTCTTTTATAAAAACTTCAGCAATGAGGTTGGAACTTGTCTCTCAAGGGCAGCTTCTTTTTGACTGTTGAAAGTGGAGATTTTCTGCTTACAGATGGGACATAGAGTCTTATAATTATTAGTGGGACATGGGAGGAAGAGAAAGGTAGAAACTAGACGTTTTGGGCAAAGGGCTGACAAGGCTCTACACAGAGAAAATTCCTATCTTACTAGGTGGCACTGTAGGATCTGAAAAATTAGATTAAAACTCTGATTCCAAACACTTTTCTGTCAAAAGTTAGAGAAGGGGGGTGGAGCCAAGATGGTTGAATAGGAACAGCTCCAGTCTACAGCTCCCAGCATGAGCCACACAGAAGAGAGGGGATTTCTGCATTTCCAACTGAGGTACCGGATTCATCTCACTGGGGCGTGTCAGACCGTGGGTGCAGGACAGTGGGTGCAGTGCACCGAGTGTGAGCCAAAGCACAGTGAGGCAACACCTCACCCAGGGAGCACAAGGGGTCAGGGAATTCCCTTTCCTATTCAAAGAAAGGGCTGGCAGACAGCACCTGGAAAATCAGGTCACTCCCACACTAATACTGCGCTTTTCCAGTGGTCTTAGCAAACGGCACACCAGGAGATTATATCACACACCTGGCTTGGAAGGCCTACACCCACGGAGCCTCACTCTTTGCTAGCACAGCAGTCTGAGATCAAACTGCAAGGCGACAGTGAGGCTGGGGGAGGGGAGCCCGTCATTGCTGCGGCTTGAGTAGGTAAACAAAGTGGCTGGGAAGTTCCAACTGGGTGGAGCCCACTGCAGCTCAAGGAGGCCTGCCTGCCTCTGTAGACTGCACCTGTGGCGGCAGGGCATAGCCAAACAAAAGGCAGCAGAAACCTCTGCAGACTTAAATATCCCTGTCTGACAGCTTTGAAGAGAATAGTGGTTCTCCCAGCATGCAGCTTGAAATCTCAGAACGGACAGACTGCCTCTTCAAGTGGGTCCCTGAACCCCACATAGCCTAACTGGGAGGCACCCCCCAGTAGCTGCAGACTGACACCTCACACGGCTGGGTACTCCTCTGAGGCCAAACTTCCAGAGGAACAATCAGCCATCAGTATTTGCTGTTCACCAATATCTGCTGTTCTGCAGGCTCCACTGCTGATACATTCTATGTGTCAGAAAGAGAAAAAATGGCAGTTGAAGTTTTAACTCAGACTGTGGGGCCCTGGCCAAGGCCAGTGGTCTATCTCTCAAAACAACTAGATGGGGTTTCCAAAGGCTGGCCACCATGTCTAAGGGCCCTGGCAGCAACAGCCCTGTTAGCACAAGAAGGAAATAAACTTGCCCTTGGGCAAAACCGGAATGAAAAGGCCCCCCATCTGTGGTAACTTTGATAAACACAAAAGTACATCATTGGCTAAGAAATGCTAGATTAACCAAGTACCAAAGCTTGCTATGTGAAAATCTGCACATAGATATTGAAATCTGTAACACCCTAAATCCTGCCACCATGCATCCAGTATCAGAGACACAGATTGCATATAACTGTGTAGAGGTGTTGGACTCAGTCTATTCTAGCAGATTTGACCTTCAGGACTAGCCATGGGCATCAGTAGACTGGGAGTTATACATGGAGGGGACCAGCTTTATCAATCCACAAGGATAAAGATGTGCATGATATGCGGTGGTAACATTGGACACTGTCGTTGAAGCCAAACCATTTCCACAGGACACTTCAGCCCAGAAGGCTGAGCTCATTGCTTTAACTTGGGCTCTGGAACTCAGTGAAGGTAAGACTGTAAACAGCTACACTGACTCTTGATACACCTTTCTAACCCTCCATGTGCATAGAGCATTATGTAAGGAAAAGTGCCGTTAAACTTTGAGGGAAAGAACATAAAATATCAACAAGAAATTCTAAAATTATTAGAGGCAGTGTGGAAACCTCAGAAGGTGGCAGTCTTGCACTGCAGTGGACACCAGTGATCCTCCACCTCAGTGGCCTTAGGATACTCTCGAGCTGATTCAGAAGCTCAAAAAGCAGCATCTACTTCTTACTGGGCACCAGTAGCTATCCCCTTACTCCCTCAAATCCCTGACTTGGTGTCTGCCTATTCTAAGGTAGAAAAAGACTTCTTCCATGCAGAAGTGGGGCAAGTAATAAAAGGAGGATGGATCCGACTGCCAGATGGGAGGGTAGCTCTGCCACAGTTGCTGGGAGCCACAATCGTATTGAACATGCACAAAACACTCATCTAGGACAAGAGTCACTTGAGGAATTGTTAGGCCAGTATTTCTACATCTCACACTTGCCAGCACTTGCCAAAGCAGCAGCACGATGGTGTGTTACTTGCCAACAGCCAATTCGAGGCAAGGCCCCACAGTTCCACCATTCATACAAGCTTATGGAGCGGCTCCTTTTGAGGATATTCAGGTGGATTTCACAGAAATGCTGCAATGTAGAGGTAACAAGTATTTGCGGGTTCTTCTGTGTACTTACTCTGGGTGGGTGGAGGTTTATCCAACAAGAACTGAAGAGGCCTACGAGGTAACCCATCTGCTTCTCTGAGATCTTATTCCTAGGTTTGGACTGCCCTTATGAATCAGCTCAGATAACTGGCTGGTGTTTGTGCCTGACTTGGTACAGAAGACAGCAAAGGCATTAGGACTCACTTGGAAGCTACATGCTATCTACGGACCTCAGAGTTCTGGAAAGGTGGAGCGAATGAATCACACTATCAAAAATAGTTTAGGGAAAGTAAGTCAGGAAACAGGATTCAAGTGGATACAAGCCCTTCCTGTGGTATTGTTTAAAATTAGATGCACTTCTTCTAAGAAAACAGGATAATGACCTTATGAAATACTGTACCATAGGCCTCCTCCTATACTGTGGGAGCTTCCAGGCACTCCCAGAGAGTTAGGTGAAATTGAATTACAGCGACAACTACAGGCTTTAGGAAAAATTACACAAACAATCTCAACTTGGGTAAATGAGAGGTGTCCCATCAGCTTATTCTCCCCAGTTCACCCTTTCTCTCCAGGTGATTGCGTGTGGATCAAGGACTGGAACATAGCCCCTTTGGGGCCATGGTGGAAAGGACCTCAGATCATCATCCTGACCACCCTCATGGCTGTAAACGTAGAAGGAATCCCAGCCTGGATCCACCACAGCTGTGTGAAACCTGCAGCCAATGAAACCTGGGAGGCAAAACCAAGCCCGGACAACCCAGCAAAGCGACTCAGAGGAGGACGATAAGACCTGTTCCAGTCACACCCAGAAGCTGACTGTTTTACGAATGTCTGAAGCATGAGAACAATCATCATGGGACTCATTTTCCTTATAATTTGGACTTGTGTAGTAAAAACTTCCACTGATTTTCCACACATGGAGGACAGCTCTCAGTGTATATATCAGGTTACCAAGGTAGGGCAACGAGTTAAAAGAATCTTTCTGTTCTATAGTTATTATGAATGCCTAGGAACTTCAAAAGGAACACGTTTATATAATGACACTCAGCACAAGGTATGTAGCCCAGGAAAGGACAGACCAGATGTGTGTTAGGACCCCTCTGAGCCTCCCTTGTCCACAGTTTTTGAAATAAGATTAAGGACTGAAGACTGGTGGGGACTCATAAATGGTACAAGTTAAGTATTAGCCAATAAAGAAGAAAAAGAGGAGCCTGAAAGGATAATCTTGAAATTTGATCCCTGTGCTGACATTAATAGCAATAAGTTAGAAAGGGGATGTGGCTCTTTTTGTTGAAAAAAAGGCTATATGACCAAAAATAAGTACATTTGTCATGATTTAGGACTCTGTGGAAATGAATGCGGATACTGCTCTTGTTTCGTGTGGACCACTTCGATAAAAAATGAAACGGATTCAGTCCACCTTCAGAAAGGGAAAAATGGACCTTCCTGTACCAAGGGACAATGTAACCCCTTAGAGCTAATAACAACCAATCCCCTTGATCATCGCTGAAAAAAGAGGGAGTGTGTGGCCTTAGGAATCAATGGGGCCAGACTGGATCCTCCACTAAATATCTTGGTTCAAGGAGAAGTTTACAAGCAGTCTCCTGAGCAAGCGTGTCAAACTTTCTATGATGAACGAAATGTGCCAGTACCAAAAATTCCAGGAAAAACAAGAAATTTGTTTTTGCAATTAGCCGAGCATACAGCCTAGTCTCTCAATGTCACTTCATGTTATGTATGTAGATGAACTGTAATGGGAGATCTATGGCCATGGAAAGCCCAAGAATTAGTAAATACAGATGCAATTCCTGGCTCAGAAGAATCGCCCTGATAATTTCTGGGTCCTAAAAGCCTAATTATTGGACAATATTTCATAGCTAGAGAAGGAAAATAATTAACTCATCCCTTAGGACAACTTAGTTGTCTTGGAAAAAAACTGTAAACTGGTACCACAAAAACAGTCACTTGGTGGAGTTCAAATCACATAGAGAGGAATCCGTTTAGTAAATTCCCAAAGCTGCAAATCATGTAGACCCACCCAGAGTCCCACAGGGACTGGACAGCCCTCACTGGATTGTACTGGATATGTGGGCATATAGCTTATGCCAAATTACCTGACCGGTGGGCAGGTAGTTGTGTTATTGGCTCTATTAAACCATCTTTCTTCCTACTGCCTATAAAACCAGGTGAACTCCTGGGCTTCCCTGTCTATGCTTCCCACGAGAAGAGGAGCATAGCTATAGGAAATTGGAAAGGTGTTGAATGGCCTCCTGAGAGAATAATACAATATTATGGGCCTGCTACTTGGGCACAAGATGGCTCATGGGAATACTGGACCCACATTTACATGATCAACTGAATAATATGGTAACAAGATATCTTAGAAACAATCACTAATAAAACTGACAGAGCCTTGACTATTCTGGCCTCACAAGAAACTCAGATGAGAAATGCTATCATCAAAATAGATTGGCCCTCGACTACTTGGTAGCAGCTGAAGGAAAGGTCTGTGGGAAATTTAACCTTACCAATTGCTGTCTACACAAAGATCATCAGGGGCCAGTAGTTGAAGACATAGTTAGAGATATGACAATACTGGAACATGTGCCCGTGCAAGTGTGGCATGGATTTGATCCTGGGGCCATGTTTGGAAAATGGTTCCCAGCACTAGGAGGATTTAAAACTCTTATAATAGGAGTTACAATAGTAATAGGATCCTGCTTACTTCTCCCTTCTTTGCTACCTGTACTTCTTCAAATGATAAAAAGCTTCATCACTACCATAGTTCACCAAAATGCTTCAGCACAAGTGTACTATATTAATCACTATCAATCTGTCTTGCACGAAGACATGGGTAATGAGAATGAAAGTGAGAACTCCCACTATTGAGTAAGATTCTCAAGATGCGTGGGGGGAATAAAGGAGGAGACCACCCCTCATATTGTCTTATGCCCAATTTCTGCCTCCAAAGAAACAAGAAGTAAAAATTAAAGGCAGAAATAAAATCCACAAGCACACAGCCCAGCACCACACTCTGGGCCTGGTAGTTAAAGATCAACCCCTGACCTAATCAGTTATGTTATCTATAGATTATAGACATTGTATAGAAAAGCACTGTGAAAACCCCTGTCCTGTTTTGATCAGATCTAATTACCCATGCATGCACCCCCAGTCACGTACCCCTGCTGGCTCAATCGATCATGACCCTCTCACGTGCACCCTCTTAGAGTTGTTAGCCCTTAAAAGGGACAGGGATTGCTCACTCGGGGAGCTAGCCTCTTGAGACAGGAGTTTTACTGATGCTTCTGGCTAAATAAGCCACTTCCTTCTTTAACTCGGTGCCTGAGGGGTTTTGTCTATGGCTTCTCCTGCTACAACATGAAAACATCATTACAACTCATAGGCAATATGAAGAAATATTAAAGGCTGCAATGAAAGATTATAAGGGAACCTGATTGCTTGGGAGTGATAATTCAGGAGAAACTTTTCTAAGGAACTGATTTAAATGATTTTTAGTTAATTTGATACTGCAGCTTTCTTCTGACCCTATCACATTGAATTACAAGTATAAATCTATTCCAGGGATCTTGATGCTGGGCTCAGTTGTGAATAGATTGATAACTCTGGATCTATTGGTCCTTTTGTACTGATCAATGAAAATGTCACAATTCTTTGATTTATAACTTCTCATAGATCTTAGCTTTCTTCCTTCTGATTAGGCTGAACTGGTTGATAAGCAGATTGTAGATACAATTTTATACATCCATAAATTTGGTTAATAAGAATTCCTTTCCCCCACTCTATTGCTTTGATCCCTTCATAAGCATCAAATTTCCTGAGTTCTCTCACCGACTTTTCTAATATCCTTAGTCGGCAACACAATTGTCAACCTGACTATCTCAGTGTCTGCTCCCTTGCTCAGCTGTTCTCTTACCCTCTCTTGACATTCAAGGACAGAACTTTTACTAAGCAATCTTCCAAATGCAAATTAAACCCCTCCACTACTGAATTTATGGAAATCAATATTAAAGAAATAATCTAAACAATTAATTTCGCTCTTCTGTCAATATTACTGCATAAAAAAGAAAAACAGAGACTTCTAACTATTTTAAGAAAAAATCAACAGTCCCAATGTAAGGATTGAGTGTTTTCATTAGCATGTTAAATACTTTAAAATTTATAAAGGGTTTTATCACACATTTTCTTTTGTGCCTATTTTTCTATGTACGGGAGTTGTGAGTATAATTCTACTGATAACAAAACCATGGCTCAGAGATGGAAATGTGTAGCCTGAGGTCAAAACCTCACCTAGTACAATCTGTTTCTATTTCTGATTATAATGACAAAGTAGCTCACTCAATGTTGCAGCTTGTCTTATCTTGTGTTCTCTCTTCTGGTCCCTGGGAGGCTGTTTATTTGCAGTTCAACAAGGCTCCTGCAACTTTTATTTGCTTTCTCCAGCTGTTCCTGCTGTTTGAGAGCTGGGTCATCAAAGCTTTGCTTGAATCCTGACACTTTAGCCATGAAAATTTTACAATTTTCACTGCTCTACTTGGAAGCTTAACTACACTGAACTCCCATTGTTTCTCAATAGAGAAAGTGCTGCAGCAAGAACCCCATGTGTTTCAGGTGGTTTTACTGAGGATATCTTACACACCCACAGGTTGTGACCTGTGGGAGAAACTCTCTAGCCAACTAACAGCACATGCTGGATCACTGCCTCTTAAAAAACCATATCCTGCCCTGCCATCTGTAGCTATGGTTGTTTTAAGGATTACTCTGTGCAGAATTTTCCATATAATTCAGAAAGCCAGACTTTTTATCTGGGTTATCATTAGGAATTATTTCCATTATGACTATTTTTAAAAGAGTAATTTAAGAATAGCATTGCAAGCTTTTCAAATGTACAGAATGCGGTTTTCCTCCCAACTCTATTCTAGTCACTATCAAAGACAGGGAACTGGGTCCTTCCTAAAGTCTTATGTCTACCTCTGTGAACATTGAGGCAGAAAGGAAACTGGCCTCACCAGACTCTTTTTCATCCTCAATTCTACCTTTTGCTCTTTATCATTCAATAGTTTTCTCTGGTTCTTAAGCTGTCATGAAAAAGAAACTGCAGTTGCTAAAGTGCTCTTCACAAATGTTTTCTGAATTTCACTTTGAGACCCAGATGTAAGAAAACATACTCAGGCACATGTCTGCTCTTTGCCTTTCAGTAATCTGACTATATTTGAAAACGTCTTTCCTTCAGCACTGGTCTTTGCACTTTAGCTCCCACTCAGCACTTTATCCTCCCTATCACTGTCTGACCTCTCTTACCATGTACGTAGGAATCATTAAAATAGCAGTATATAAACTTCTGATTCCATTGTCTTAAAGTATCTAATATGGTTGAGAGTCAAAATGTCTAGATTTAAAACCTGGCTCTACTGCTTATGAGAAAGTTGCCACAACTCTCTGGATCTTAGTCTCCTCATCTGTAGAATGAGATAATTGAAAGTATCTACCAACCCCAAGTTGCAGTAAGAATGAAAAGTGATAAGGCATGCAAAGTGCTCAGAATAAGGTTGAGCAGGTAATAAGGATGCAATAAATGTGAACTATATTATTATCACCCCAATGTATGTTTCTGTTAGATAGAGTCAACTTTATTGATGTCATAGGGCTACCATGAAAACTAAATCATGTAGGCAGAATGCCTAGCACAGGGTCTGGTATAAAACAGACATTTGGTAAATACTCCCATTCTGCAACAAATCACTCCACCTTTCCATGCCTCCTTGCTTAATGTGAAGAGTCGTTTTCTTCATATATTTTTTCTTTTCTGAATTGACTATTATACTACAATTCTAAAATGAAAGTTAAAGTACTGGGTTTGAATTAAGTCCAAAAATATGGGAAAAAAATGTAAAAAGAAAAATTGTCAAGTAGCAGCTGTGTTGTCAGGCAAGGAGATATTAGAGTGGTGACTCATTTATAAGAAGTTTCTTTTAACTCTACAGTGAAGTGGACATTGTAATAGCCCTTACCTTCTGGTCATAAAATACTTGAGGACTGCCAGAAAAAACTGAAAAACTGGCTATTCTACCTGAGGTCGTTCTTTTTAATTGCATGAAGTCAAGGGTAATGTGTAATCACTTAACTTCTGTTCAACTGGTGCCACTTTTCAATTTGTTCTTTTTAATAGTCTCACAGATTCCTCAGCCTGGGAGAGGATAGGAAATGCCATATTCTCCTACTTGAGTTATAGTGTTTGATGGCCTCTAGGTCACTCCTGCCAGGTGGTCATCCAGTCTCTGTTGATGCCTTTCAGGGTGAGGAAGCTCACAATATCCAGAGAGCTGCCTAAACCAGTTTGAGAGCGATATATCTGTGAGAAAAACTTTCTTTTGATGAGCCAAAGTTTGGCTTCACATGTTCATTGCTAACATCCTAATATTGCCTCTTCAGGCCTTATAGAACTGTGTCCTCTTTCTTGTGAAATAATAGCCAATCTATTACTGGAAGAAAATTCTCATATCCTTCACAGATGTTTTTGTTTCTCCACATGGATACTATTCTAAGCTAATTAACATTTTTTTTTAAATTGAGATAAGTATCCAGATAACGTAGACCCAGGGATGCATTCATTCCTGGTATTTAGTATACCCTTAAACAATTTTCAGATTTGGGAACACATTGCATGCCTCCAGATGCCACTCCATAATGTATTGTTTGAGGGAATAGCAGGAATAACAGTTGATGTTTGTCGTAGTTCATTCAGGCTGTTATAACAAAATACCATAAACTGGTGGCTTACAAAACAAAAACAAAAACAAAAAAAAACAGAAATGCATTTCTCCTAGTTCTGGAGTTTGGAAAGTTCAAGGACAAGATGACAGAGGAGTAGATATCTGGTGAGGGGCTACTTTCTGGTTCATATATGTTGCCTTCTAGCTGGGTCCTCACATGGTAGAAGGGGAAAGACAGGTCTCTGGGGCTTATTTTGTAAGGGCATTCATCTCATTTATAAGGGCCCGACCACCCTGACCTAATCATACAGATTTTACATTTGGATACCACCACATAAGTGATAATTTTTCAACATATAAATTTGTGAGGGGGTGGAATAAAAAGAATCAGATTATAACAGTTTTAGAAAAATACAGAATCTGTGCACAGATGTTTATTTATTCATTCATTCACCCCAAGTTGTAAATATTTGATATAATTTTTATGACATAAATGTATATTTTTCAGCATAATATTTTACAATATTCTGTTCATATCAGCCTTCTCCCAACTTTATAGTAAAATAATCCACATTTAAAAAATGGGGGCAGAGGAGACAATTATTTTAAAAGATGGAAATAACACTGTTGCCATTACAACAATCCTTCTTTTTCCTTTAAACCACACTCTCCTTGTTCCATCAGTTTTCCTTCTTTTGCCTTTATGGGTTTATGATCTTCAGCATTTCCCATAGGCATTGAAGGCTCATGAGTCACAAGACAGCTTGGTGCTTGGGTCTTTTTTTCATATCCAGAATCAGTATGTCAGCTGGCACATACTTTGACTTAGAGATTCACTTATCAACTACAGGACAGTAGAAAAATCATCCTAAGACAATGGAGAGGATAGTTATCATTACTTTGCTTTGTTCACTAGATAAGGAAATGCAATGTGAAAGGCAGGAGAGCTCTAACATTGCTTGGTGCTTGGAACTTTACATTTATCTGGAGTAGCCATAACTTTAAACCCTTTAGGGTTTAGGTGGGATATCCAGAAAACTGATTCAATGAAAATTGTTTGTCTACCTACCTCCCATTATCTCAAGTCAAAGACCAGAAGAAACACTTCCATGGTTGAACCACTTGGGTTTATTTTTCATTGAAGCATGAAAGGAGCATGCATACCATAAGATGTCTTAGTAACATATAAGAAAATAGTTTATAGGATTTGGGTTTACGTTAGGAGATTTGGGGTAAGGTTTACAGAAGCAAGGCAGTGTCAGAAAGCAAAAGCTATTTTATGATGGGGTGTTTCAATAAGTCTTATGTAGAAGGAGGGGAAAATAGAGCAAGTTTAAATTGGTAGTTGATGAAGAAGTGATCACTCACATCAGCCCAGATAGGTGGATATTTGGTCATTTTTTTCCGACTTGAACAATGTTTCTGTTATATATGGGTTTAGATGATTATGGAGTGGTGTTGCTTTTGTCTTCATCCATCATGGTCACAGAGTGGCCTTATATGATGTTGCTGCTCTGTGAAATTGTTCATGTTCAACAAAAGAACACCAAGACCTTGCCATAAGTGATAGGCCAGCTCCTAGCAAGACCCAGGCCCAGCTGATATGACCACATCAGCTCTTTGATGTCAGGGCTGCTCTTCTTCTTCTCACTGGTGGGCAATTGTGGTGCATCAGTGAAAACATTAGAAAACAAAGCGGATGGCAATATGTCCATTCTCATTGGGAGAAGGGGATACAAAAAACCAATAAACTTGGTAAGTAAATTATATAGTGTCTTAAATGCTATGGGAAACGATAAAAGATAATGGAACACTGCAAAAGGATAGGAATTGGAGAAGGCATAGCAGAGGAAAGTTGCAGTTTTAAACAAGGCAGACCTCTCTGAGAAGGTGACATATGAGTAAATACTTGGAATGGAGGTGAGGAAGTGAGCCATGAGAACAGGGAATTCTGGTCGAATTTCAGAAAAATTACCCCAATATTGAGTATAGATGGCTAATAATCATCTGCTTACTCTACAGGCAATTGAACCCATCCTCTGCTTCATGTCCAGTTCTTGGTTTTCCCATTGACCTCTCTGAGGCCTTTCTGCCCTGCACTAGATAGAAAGGGATGAATAGAAGGCACAGACAAGTTGGGAGATGATTTCCTTTTCCTCAGAACTTCTGCTTTATGACATAAAGGCAATGAGTAAACTTCTTACCCATCTTCCTTCCCAAAGCTGCTAACATCAGTGATCTGTCCTCCATGGAAGGCAACTGCCCACCTGACTATTCCTATTACAAGATGATTCTTGCTTCATCTTCACTGTAGCCAGGATTCTGCATATTCTCTTCTCATGCAAGGTAAAGGTTGTTCAAGTTCTATCCCTACCCATTAGAACTGGAATCAGAGACATGATTCTGAGCTGTCTCCTAGGAGATTTCTTCTGTTGCTTCTGTTTCTTCAGAGCATATTTATGGCTATGAGACTTATTTCTCTTCTAGGAAAATCTCCAATTTCTCTTTGGTATGCATTATCATCAACTGTCAAACTTAAAGGTATAAACACAGGCCAATAATTTATCTATACTTTGATCAAGATCGCAGCTTATAAGTGATATATCTAAGTGAGCTCAGTCTTCAAATTTCCTTAACAAAGGTCTTGTTTCTAGGTTCCAGTACATTCCTACCTGGTAGCTATGTTGAAATAAAAAATTTTTCAACAGAAATGTTAAAGGTGAAAATAATTGACACCAAGTGACATAATGTAGTACCCTTCTGTGATAAATTGAATAAAACCAATTTAAATTTGTACACTTCACTACAATGAAAGTAATGGCATGGGAATCTCTTGATAACCAGCACAGCAGTATGACAAAAAGTGTACTCTATAAATTTCTGGTTTTAGAAAGATATAATTCTTGATTTGATATGTTTAATAATCAGAATGTGGGACCCATTTTTATTACTGAATTATAATAACTGTAGTAACTTACATTTTTATGGGGAATTATGCCTTACTTTTATATTTAGTTTCTCATTTGAGTCCCTTAATATCTCTGGAAGGTAGATCATGTCTTGGTAGACATGGAGTTATTGTCTTCATTTTACTGTGAAGAAAATAGGGCTCAAAGAAAACAGACTTGCAAATTTAATAAGAGCTGAATGCAGGGATGGAATCCAGTTCTCCTTAATATGAATATATCTTTCAAACAAAGGTCAACAAGTTATTATTTCAATTTTCTATCTGTTGCTTATTACACATCTGAACTTGGACAAGTCCTATAATCTGTGAGTTTTCATTTTCTTGAGGCTAATGGCAATGCCTACCTCAATATATTATTTTATAATGAATATCTAAACATGTATATCAATCCTAGTATAATACCTGGCAAACTCAATGTGCTCAACAACTGATAGCCCTATTATTATGAGCAACAGCAACATTTATAAAACTATTTATTAATCTGTAAAACAGGAAGACTAGAACTTGACTCACAGGGTTGTCATTGGTATTAAATGAAATATCAAAAGAAAGTATTCAACATAGTATGTGTCACATATGCAGACAATCAATGGTAGCTTATACTGTAATTATTTTCAATTGCATCTTAGGATTCACTTTTTCTAACAGTGATTGAAAACTGGTCTCAAATTTAAGTAAAGATGAGCACTTACTGGTGCAAGTAATTTAACAATGAAGGAATATATCTTGCTTCTAGTGTACCTAAATAAAGGCTATTAAATGATATCTTCAGAATCACTCCCATCATGTACTCTGCTCCTCTTTGTTGACTCCATTATCAAGTAGTTCCAAAGTAGCTTTCATCAGTTCCCACGTCTACATACTCCAACATGTTTTTCTGGTGGGAAAGAACAAAAATATTTATCCAACCATTACCATCTTAATGTCACAAGATTCATGTGATTTTATTGAGTTAGGTTAGGTATCAATCAGTTTGGCCAGAGAAATATGATGCCTATGTTGACATGCATCCTGAGTAATATGCAAGTGTCTATTATGTTATTAGTAAGCTATATAGACTCATTCTCAAGGAGGTAGTTCCTTGATCTATGTAATTTGGTTATTCTATTGTAGTTCCCATACCAATAGTTCACCTTCATCCATGCATTATCTCATTTTTCTGTTGATAGCCCAGCAAAGTGGAATTTAGCACAAAGGAATTGAACAAAATTGTTACTTAACATACTAACAATATCAACCTATTCATTGTAATTAGCATTTCTGTGATACATCCTTACATTGTGTAATCATCTGTCTTGAACACCAAAAGAAGATGAAAGAATTATTCTTGCCTTCAAAGGATCCCAAGCTCATAACACAAGAGACAGGTCTTTTAAATATTTAGGTGAATGTGAGCAGTAAGATAGAGCCATCCCAAAGTGCTCTGGAAATGCAGAAGATATTATTTCTGAATGAGACTGAACAAAGGCAAAAACTTGAGATAGCTAGAAAATTTAATGAGAACAGTTGAGAAAGCTGTTGGTGTAAGACATTAACACTGTAGTTTTCCAAGGTAGGCCTGGGTGTATTCTGAGGAAGTTATTCTAGATTCAGGGAGCACATAGTTTGCAGATGAATGAGTGTATGCTTTCTTTTTATTTTTCTCAAGACACTTTTTTCCTTCCCTTTTCTGCCTCTTGATAAATGAAATCCCATTATCTTTATAAATTTCCAGAGACAATTCGTCACTTAACCCCACCCCCAGGACGTACTCTCAGGATTAAATTGGGTTAGGTAGCAACATTCATTCATTCAGTCTATCAGTCAGTGGGCTCCTATTTGGTGTCAGTTGTGTGCCAGCCACATTAGGGAATAAAAGTTTAGTTAAGATATATATTTTTTGCCTGAAATTTAAGGTGTATCCATTTCACTTAAGGAGACAGATATGTTACCAACTCAAAAGTATAATTTGAGCAATGCTGTACTGAGACATGTGGAAAGTATTTAGAGACATCAGAAGGAAAAATAACTAGTACTGCCTGGTGCAAGGTGCAGGTGGATAGTTGATTAGAAAGGTTTTCACTGAGGAGATGGCCTTTGAACTGGACTGCTAAGCAGAGGAGGAAGTCTATACAAATGAAGGGAGGCATAAAAAAAAAGAAACACTTGGGAAGTACCTAAGGATTCGGCAGTAGCTTGGTATGTCTGGTATGTGTATAGCTTCAAGGGAGAAAGTGGCATGAGATAAGGCCATAAAGTTGTGCAAGCACAAGGTCAGGAAGGTTCGTAGAGATATGGTATTATGACATAAGTGAAGGTAATGCAGGGTATCAGAGGAGGGAAAAGAAAAGATTCAATCCAGGCTGTTGCCTAATCATTAAACATAACTACAAAGTGTAATTACAAGTTTTGGAATGGAAGGCTGTAATTGTAACACGCTACAGAGGCCCTGTTTTAGAAAATTCTAATGAACCCAATGCAAACAAAAATTAAATACAATAAATAAGTAAATAATATTTCATCTTAAGAAAACATATTTCCTTGAAATTGAGATCTCTTCTGGTATAATATGATATGGAATTCTATTTATAATAAATCATCATTATATTTTCTCCAGAAGTATGTCCATTGGTCTCCACCAAAGGCTACTTGCTTGCTTGGGCCAAATATGTTAATCTGAAGACAATTGACTACATAGCTGAAATGCATTGCTGGACATGTTCAATATTTGAAGAGAAATGCAAAGGTGACCAAGCTATGTACTCATAATATACCAGAGCCTAACTTTAGCAGTAAACCTTGTGATTCCTATTGAAATATCACTACACAGGTAGAAGGAAACAACAACTGAAAGACTTTGTAATGCTTGAATAAGTAAATCCATTATATTAAATCCAAAAGCCCATATGGCATGGTGGCAGAGAATATTAGCAAATATCAGGTTTATATTAAAATTGTGATGACCTTGTGCTTTTCCTTTAGGAAGTTTACAAATATTGATATTCAAAAAGTAGTTTTTGGACTTGCATTTCTGAAGTTATTGAAAAGGCTAACAGAATGCTATGTCAATCATTTAGTTTTTCTAATTGACTTTGCAGTTACATCTTCTTAAGTGTTTATTTCTAACACAACCACAGTCCTCTCCCTTTTAAGCTTTCAGTGCTGAGGGCAAAAATTCTGATAATCACAAACAAAACTCTGAAAATGCCATTATGTTATCACCCAGGAACACAGACAATAAAATTAATCATCACTCCCAATGCATTTCCATTTGCTAACACAGTGAAATCACCAACCACAACTTCATTCCCCTGAGGTTTCCATAGAAAGTTTTCATATCTTATTCCAGTGAATCAGACAAAAGCTCTAGGTGTCTATTTATCATGATGACAGTTTTTAAATTTAAATTGCAAAATGCAGCCATGTGATCACCTATACAACCATGGAAATTTGGTTTCCTAATCTGGGGAGTAGGTCTGAGTTTGTAGATACTGCTAAAAATTTCCAACGAAGTGTATGGAATTGTTGCTTAGATAATAAATATTTGGATAAGTTGGACACAAAAGGGGCTAATATACAAGGAAAGTGACCTATATCATTTGAAAATATATACTTTTCTCTAATATTTTATTCATTTTGGGAAAATAATTCCTTTTGCAAAGAGATTTCCAATGCTCTTGGTTTTGTGGGTACTCTGCATTTGTGTGTATAATAGACAACTGGGCAAATCTTACCCCAAGTTTACCTTTCCTGGCTTCTCTATTTCTACTTATGATCACTATTGAATCTTGAAGCTGGAAGGAATCATGGGAGCTATTATTCATTTGGCAATTTTTTTACATGCTTATTGAATATCTGTTACAGATTACGCTCTATTTTAGGCACTGAGGATTTACACATATTCTTGGGAAACTCTTCAGAGTGCAAATAATACACAACTAAATGAGAGAAATAAGCTCAGATGGTAATGGTTGCTATAATGAAAACTGTTCAGGGAGATATTTAAATTAAGCTTTTGATCAAGAACTACTTCAATGAGATGATATTTAATCTTGAGAAAGAGCTGGCCAAGTGGAGATTAATGAGGAGAGTATCCCAGATAGAGGAAAGAGCAAGTATATACAATGAGGTGCTAGACAATTTTTGATAAATAAATAATTATCTGTACCTTACAATTTTAAAGTATTTTCATATTTAGTGTCCATCTATATTTTAAGTGATATTTTCAAATTTTCTATGAGGGTAATCATATTTTAGTAGAAAGGGATTTTTTTGCCTTCAGGATATTAACCATTTATTACTGGTATTGCAAATACTTTCCTATTTAGTTATTTATACTGTGACTAATTTTGTTCTTTTTTAAATAAAGATTATATGTTATATGTAACTCTATTAATTTTTTATGTTTCTTAACTTTCATTATATGCTTAGAAATAATTTCTCTACCTAAAGATATTTAGTGGTTAAGTCTCTAGTAATTATTTATGTTAACACTTCATCTTTGATTTAATGTTTTTAAGTATTTGATGTATCTTTGCATTTATTTAAGAAACCATTTTAGTTTTTAGAATATGGTTAACCAATAATCACAATGAAATTAAATAATTCAGTCTCTCTGCTTATTTTAAATGCTGCCTTATTGTATACTAAATTACACGTTCTTGAGTCTAAATCCACACTTTGCACTGTGTTCCTTTCAGCTACTGCTCTGTGCCAATACTAACCGTTTTGCTTTTTTCTATCTTTATAATTCCATTGATATACGTTGGGACCAGTCTTCCCTCACGTTTCTTTATCAAAAGTATTTTAATATCATCTATTATTCCAGATATATCTTTGAGTTCTTTTGCCAGCTCACTTTTAAATAATATTTTGATGGGAACACAATAAACATTATAATTTTACTTACATAAGATATACATTTAACCTTGATTATTTCAAAATACATTTCGTTGTTGTTTATGATAATAAATGTGCCCACATTTTAAGATACTAAACCTGTGATTAGTTCTAATAAGACATAGAATGAATTTTCTCAGATTTTCTGGGTATATAACAATGTAATTTACAGATAATTAAATACCTTAAAAGGAATTGCAAATTGTTATTACATATATGTGTATATTCATTTGTTTATTTATAGGAGCTAGAGCTCATATGTTTTAAAATAGCTGCTGTGATACTCTACATCTCTTAACTTCAGCTTTCTGTAAGATGGTGAGACAGTTACTTACCACAGAAGGTGGTTTTGAGCATCAAAGGATCACGTTAGTTCTTTTAGACAAAATGCTTAAAACAGTGTCTATCACATAGTAAGCACTATAAAGTGTTTTTGTTGCTGATATCATTATTAGTATTATTTTATTGGCTGCAGTTTCAAAATAAAAGATAAATAACCATGGTGTGAGTAAACATCTTTATTTTGCTCTTTATCTTATGGATGATACACTTTAGAGGTTTATTTTTCTATTATGAATCATGTAAACTTATTTAGACATTTAGACATTTTGACATTGTGTAACTTAAGTTTGATATGCATATTAGTCTGTTCTCATGCTGCTAATAAATATATAACCAAGACTGTTTAATTTATAAAGGAAATAGGTTTCATTGACTCCCAGTTCAGCATGGCTGCAAAAGCCCCAGGAAACTTAAAAATCATAACAGAAGAGGAAGCAAACACATCCTTCTTCACATGGCAGCAGGAAGAAAAATGAGTGTTGTGTTACTCCATTTTCATGCTGCTGACAAAGGCATACCTCAGCCTGGACAATTTTACTATAAAAAGAAGTTTATTGTGCTTACAGTTCCACATGGCTAGGGAGGCATCACGATCATGGCAGAGGGCAAGGGAGCAAGTCACATCTTATATGAATGGTTGCAGACAAGAAGAGAGCTTATGCAGGGAAACTCCACCTTATAAAGCCTGCAGATCTCATGAGATTTATTCTCTATCAAGAGAACAACAAGGGAAAGACCTGCCCCCATGATTTAGTTACCTTCCACCGGGAACTTCCCACCATATGCGGAAGTTCAAGATGAGATTTAGGTGTGAACAAGGCCAAACCATATCATTATGCCCCTGGCCCTTCCCAAATCTCATGTCTTCACATTTCAAAACCAATCATGCCTTCCCAACAGTCCCCCAAAGTCTTAACTCATTTCAGCATTAACTCAAAAGTCCATAGTCCAAAGTCTCATCTGAGACAAGACTACTCTCTTTCACCTATGAGCCTGTAAAATCAAAAGCAAGTTAGTTACTTCCTGGACACAATGGAAGTACAGGAATTTGGTAAATACAACCATTCCAAATGGGAAAAATTAGCCCAAACAAGGAGCTAAAGGCCCCACACAAGTCTAAAATCAAGTGGGGGAGTCAAATATTAAAGCTCCAAAATGATCTCCTTTGACCCCATGACTTGCATGTGAGTCACACTGATGCAAGAGGTGGGTTCTCCTGGTCTTGGGCAGCTCCACCCCTACGGCTTTGCAGTTCATAGTCCCCCTCATAGCTGCTTTCACAGGCTGATATTGAGTGTCTGTGGCTTTTCCAGGCACATGGTTCAAGCTGTAGGTGGACCTACCATTCTGAGGTCTGGAGGATGGTGCACTTCTTTTCACAGCTCCACTAAGTGGTGTTCCAGTAGGGACTCTGTGTTGGGGCTCCAACCTCACATTTTCCTTCCACACTGTCTTTCTCTTCTATAGTATTGTCAGGCTGTAAATTTTTCAACATTTTTTGCTCTCCTTCCCTTATAAAATGGAATGCCTTTATCAGCACCCAAGTCACCTCTTGAATGTGTTGCTGCTTAGAAATGTCTTCTGACAGATACCCAAAATCATCTCTCTCTAGTTCAAAGTTCCACAAATTTCTAAGGCAGGGGTAAAAGGTCACCAGTGTCTTTGCTAAAATGAAACAAGAGTCACCTTTGCTCCAGTTCTCAACAAGTTCCTCATCTCCATGTGAGACTTCCCCAGCCTTGATTTCATTGTCCATATCATTGTCAGCATTTTAGTTAAAGGCATTCAGCAAGTCTCTTGGAAGTTCCAAACTTGCCTATACTTTCCTGTCTTCTTCTGAGCCCTCCGAACTGTTCCAATCTCTTCCTGTTACTCAGTTCCAAAGTCATTTCAAATTTTGGGGTATATTTTCAGCAATACCCCACTCTAGAGATGGGGTATTTACTATATTCATTTGTTTTCATGCTGCTGATAAAGACATATCTGAGTCTGGGCAATATTATGAAAGAAAGTGGTTTACTGCACTTACAGTTCCAGATGGCTTGGAAGACATCAAAATCATGGCAGAAGACAAGGAAGAGCTCATCACATCTCACATGAATGGTGGCAGCCAAAAAGAGAGCTTGTGCAGGGAAACTCTGCCTTATGAAGCCATCAGATTTCATGAGACTTACTCACTATTAAGAGAACAGCATGGGAAAGGCCTTCCCTCATGATTTAATTACCTCTCACTGGGTACCTCCCACAGCATGTGGGAATTTAAGATGAAATTTGGGTAGGGACACACCAAAACCATATCAATGTCCATCAAAGGGCAAAGAACCTTATAAAACCATCAGATCTTTTGAGAACTAACTCCTTATCATGAGAACAATAAAGGGGAACCTGCCCCCATAATTTAATTATCACCACCTGTTTTTTTCCATGACACATGGGGATTATGGGAAGTACAATTTAAGATGAGATTTGGGTGGGAACACAGCCAAATTGTATTATTATGTATCACTAAAAAGCAACATTTAAAAAATAAACTGCAAAATTATTAAGATAGCAAACAAAAGTAATATCTTCTAAGGCCAGACACAGTGGATCATGCCTGTAATCTCAACACTTTTGATACCAAGATGGGCGGATACCCTGATCCCAGGATTTCAAGACCAGTCTGTGAAACATGGTGAAATCCCATCTCTACAAAAAGTATGTACAAAAAAATAGCTACTCTGGAGGTTGAGGTGAAAGACCTTTTGAGCCCAGGAGGCAGAGGTTGTGGTGAGTTGAGATTGTGCCATGGTACTCCAGCGTAGGTGACAGAGTGAGGCAGAAAAAAAAATTCTATTATTATTGTATTCATATTTAAATTTGGCTGAGCTCTTTTCTTGGCTGGTTCATTGAAACATACATCTCATCAAGAATTAAGCATTTCACTTAGTCACTGCATCTCAAATCTCAGTCTGGAGTAGTCTCTACCTTTATATTAATGATATTGAAGAAAGGTTGCCATCTTCTGAAATTTTGTGCTTGTTTACTCATGGTGTAATTTACTTTCTTCTGATATCATTGTATTTTCTGTAAACTGGTACTTCAATCTGAAGGCTTGATTGAATTACAGTTACAAATATTTTGTGAAAGAGCACTCTTTACAACATTATGTGTCACATCTGGTCCTCTGGGAAGCAGATGTCACGACATAATTAGATGTGCAAAAGATTTATTGAGAAAAATGCCTGGGATGATAGAGGGGAGAGGGAGCAAGAGGTTTTATGATCTTCACCAAAATTCTGAAAACTTTAAAAAGGTAAAATTATTTAGGATTTGTATCCTATTCTCCTTCAGGTGTTCACCTGCTCCCATTTCCCCTCAGAAAACCTAATTTGTAAATTTGAAATTCTCTGAGTTTTTGAGTGGCTATGATTTTTGTCATTTCTAATAGTTACACACGCTATTCATTCCCTTGCTTGGAATATTCTTTCCATCGTAGTCAATGTGAACTCTTAATTACACTATAAAGATAACTTAAATATCATCTCCTGCAGCAAGTTCACCTTCACTTATGTGGACACTGGTTGACTGATTCTTTCTCTAAATTTCTGTAAATCCTCATATGTTGTCTAGAACAGTGCTAATCTTATGGTTTATCACAAATTATATATGTGTTTGTTTCCTCATTTCACTGTGGGTTAGGAGGACTGCAAATATGCTATTTCATCTGTGCATTATTAGTGGTTAGTACAGAGATTGGTCAATTTCAAACTATCATCCAAAATGCATTTTAGGAAAAATAAAACACTTAGTGGTTACACTCAAGGGCTCTGAAGCCAAATACCTGGAGTTAAAATCCTACGTAAGCCACTTATTTTGTGACCCTAATCACCTTGGCCTTATTTTCTGCACCTGTGAAATAATAATTAGCTTATGAATTTTATATGATTGCTTCAAGGATTAAATGACACAATAGGTGAACATTCAATCAACATTAGTTACCATTTCTGAACATTGCATCTCATTATAAAATCTTTCTATTTACCTACCCCTTCCACACATGCATCACATGCTCCAGCTACATAAAAGTCACTGATGCAAATAATTCTATCAGCTGGCTGGGCGCAGTGGCTCATGCCTGTAATCCCAGCATTTTGGGAGGCCAATGTGAGTAGATCATAAGGTCAGGAGTTCAAGACCAGCCTGACCCCCATGATGAAACCCCATCTCTACTAAAAATACAGAAATTAGCTTGGCATGGTGGTGCATGTTTGTAATCGCAGCTACTCGGGAGGACGAGTCAGGAGAATTGCTTGAACCAAGGAGGCGGGTGTTGCAGTGAACTGAGATCACGCTCACTGCACTCCAGCCTGGGTGACAGAGTGAGACTCTGTCTCAAAAACAAAATCAATTAGCTTGTAATTATTTACTATGTTCAATGCACAATTTAATTGACTGAGCACATATTTTGAATCATGCACTGTTCTAGATATTAGAAATAAGGCAGTAAACAAACAGATTTTTTTTTCCCTCATGTGGCTTATATTCTAGGGAGAGGAGGCAGGCAATAAGCAAAAATAAATATGCTAAATATGTACTATGTGTGATAGTACACAATGAAATGGAGAAATAATGTAGAGTGTGGGGGTTCAGGGAACGCTGAGGAGATGTTGTTTTCAATAGAGTTCAAGTAAAACCTCACTGAAAAGGTGACGTTTGAGAAAAAACTGAAGAAGATGAGGGAGTAAGTCACGTAGGTATTTGAGGAAAAGCAGTTCAAAAAAAAAATAATGAACTTCTTTTTATTCAGAAGCAAGGCTGAATTCTTGAGGCAGAAATGTGCTTGGCATATGCAAAGAATCATGGAGAGGCCATATTGACCAAAGAAGAATAAGAAACAGGCACAATAATGGAGGCTAAAGTCACAGAGGTAGCAGGTTCTAAATGACATAAAGTGTGTTTTTTTGCTTTGAGCAAACTGGAAAGGCATTGCCAGTTTTGACTGAACAAGTGATGTGATGAATTATTAAAAGGTTATTCTAGAAGCTGTATGTAGAGTAAATTGTGGATTGATAAGGATGGTAGTAGAAATGTCAAGTAGGAGTCTATTCCAGTAATCCATATGAGGGATGGTGATGATTCAGTCTAGACTTGTAATGGTAGAGATGGGGAGAAGTGGGCCAATTTGGAAAGTATCTTAAGGATCATACAGGATTTGCTGATGCATTGGATTTGGAGTATGATAAAAGGAGAGGAGTCAGGCATAATAATAATAATAACAATAATAGCTAATACATTTTCATTTAATACATATTCAACACTATCAATTTTTTAATAAGTATTAGCTAATTTAGTTTTCAGAAACAATGAAGAAATAATTTCTGGCATATATGAGTACTCAATATTTACTAACTGAGGGACAGAGAAGATAACTAGCTTATCCATGCCATGCAGCTAGTAAATAGTGGATCCAAGATTCAAACTGAGACAGTGTAGTGACAGAACCCATGATTTTAAGTACTGCATGATGGATGGATGCCTTGAAAAAATGTTAGGGCCAGGGTCTGGGTTCCATGAAAATAAAGGAGACCATTCTTTGTGTAAGCTCAGGAGCCAAGAGCAGGAGTGCTGCTAAGAGGCCCATGGAGATACCTGCTACTGAAAGGTAAAGCCAGCTGGACTTCCTGGGTCGAGTGGAGACTTGGAGAATTTTTCTGTCTAGCTAGAGGATTGTAAATGTACCAGTCAGCGCTCTCTGTCTAGCTAAAGGATTTTAATGCTCCAATCACTACTCTGTAAAAACACAGTAATCAGCACTCTGTGTCTAGCTAAAGGATTGTAAATGCATCAGTCAGCATTCTGTAAAAATGCACCAATCAGTGCTCTGAGTCTAGCTAAAGTATTGTAAATGCACCAATCAGTGCTCTGTAAAATGGACCAATCAGCAGGATGTTGGCAGGGTCAAATTAGGGAACAAAAGCTGGTCAGCCCAGCCAGCAGCAGCAACCCACTTGGGTCCCCTTCCACACTGTGGAAGCTTTGTTCTCTTGCTGTTTACAATAAATCTTGCTGCTGCTCACTCTTTGGGTCCGTGACACATTTAAGAGCTGTAACACTCACTGTGAAGGTCCACAGCTTCATTCTTGAAGTCAGCAAGACTAAGAACCCACCAGAAGGAAGCAACTCCAGACACATCTTGGTGACCAAGATGGGACCTAGACTCAGATCATGGGGACTGGTGTTGTAAACATCTGCTGACCTGTGTTCTATAAGGACTAAAAAGAATTAGGGAAAAGCCCATGAATTATTCAATGATGTCCACTACAACTCAGGGAAAGGAAGAAAATCATTTTGCCTTCCTCAAGTGGCTATGGGAGTCCTTCAGAAAATGTACTCCCCTGTCACCCAACTCCCTCAAGGGTCAATTGATCCTAAAAGATAAGTTTATTACCCAATCAGCCGCAGATATCAGAAGAAAGCTCCAAAACCAAGCCCTGGGTCCTGAAAACATATAGAGGTGTTATTAAGCCTGGCAACCTTGATGTTCTATAATAGGCACCAAGAGAAACAGGCCAAACAGAAAAGCAAGATCAGAAAAAGGCCACAGTGTTTGTCATGGCCCTCAGAAAAACAAATCTTTATGGTTCAGAGAGGACAGAAAATGGAGCAGGCCAATCACCTGATGGGGCTTGTTATCAGTGTGGTTTGCAAGGACCCTTTGAAAAAGATTGTTCAGTGAAAAACAAGATGCCTCCTCACCCATGTCCCCTACGCCAAGGCAATCATTGGAATTCTGGCACAGTGCCCGAGAGGTCAAAAGTTCTCTGGGCCAGAAGCACCCAAACATGTGATCCAACAACAGGACTGAGGGTGCCCAGGGCAAGTGCCAGCCCATGTTATCACCCTCACTGAGCCCCAAGTATGTATAACCATTGAGGTCCAGGAAGTTGACTTCTTCCTGGACACTGGATTGGCTTTCTCAGTGTTGATCTCCTGTCCCGGACAACTGTCCTCAAGGTCCATTACCATCCAAGGAATCCTGGGACAGCCTGTAACCAGGTATTTCTCCCAAATTCTCAGTTGTAATTGGGAGACATTGCTACAGATAGTAAGTGTGCTTATCTAATCCTACATGCCCATGCTACAATATGGAAAGGAAAGGAGTTCCTAACCTTTGGGGGAGCCCCCATTAAATATCACAAGGAAACCATGGAGTTATTGCACACAGTGCAAAAATCCAAGAAGGTGCCAAAGCCATCAAAAGGGAAGGGAAGGGGAGAACAGCAGCATAAGCAGCTGGCAGTGGCAGGGAATGACCAGCAAAGAGGAAGAGACAGAGAGACAAAGAGAGAAAGAAAGAGACAAAGTCAAATAGAAGGAGATAAGGAGAGGAAGAGACAGAGAGACAGAAAGTCAATGAGAGAAGGAAGGAGAGGAAGAGACAAAGAGGGAGTCAGAGAGAAACAGAAAGAGAAAGAGAGACAAAGTCAAAGAGAGAAGGAAAGAGAGGAAGAGATAGACCAAGGAGTCAAAGAGAGAGAAAGAAACAGATAGAAGTAGTAAAGAACACACAGTGTAACCTATTCCTTTAATTCCAAGGTAAATTTAGAAACTATAATTGATAATTGAAGGTTTTCTCTGTGACCTTATAACACTCCAATACCACCTAGATGTCAGTGTAAACAAGGAAGTAACCTAAAATCACTGAGGCCACTGACAACCCATAGCCTTCCTATCAAAAATCCTTAACCCAGCAGGTTTCTTAAAAGGGGATCTAAATTTTAACTAATTACCATACAAAGGTCCGACCAGAGCTGGGATGATCTCCCTTCAGGACAGGATGACAGATGGTTCCTCTAGGGTGATTAAAGGAAAAAGACACAATGGGTACTCAGCAAGTGATAAGAAAATTCTTGTAGAAGCAGAATTGGGAAAATTGACTAATAATTGGTCTGCTCAAAAGTGTGAGCAGTTTGCACTCAGCCAAACTTTGAAGTACTTACAGAATCAGAATGGAGCCATCTATACCAATTCTAAGTTAATATGGACTGAACGACATCTTATTAATAGCAAAGAATAAATGAAATCCCACACTTAGAATGTTTTTAGCAAAAGTAGAGTTTGCTAAAAGTTAACAGTGTAACATGTATTATCCTAACTTCTAATCTTGTGGAAAGCAGACCGTATTAGTGCCCCTCAAAGCTCAAGTTGCAAGAAATAACAAAATCTATCCTTACTCTACAAACCCAAATAGATTTTTTGGCAGCAGTGACTCTCTAAAACCGTAGAAACATTGACGTACTCATTGCTGAGGAAGGCAGACTTTGCACCTTCTTAGGGGTGTTATGCCTAGATCGTTAGTTCCTTAAAGAAGACCACCAGAGTCCAGAGTCAAAGCCAAGTGGCAAGGATCTTTACTACAAGTTCGAACCTGGTCCTTCCATTCTACAGCATACAGGAGGGCCCTGAACAATGCGAGTGTTTGCTTTTTATAGCCTGAAAGTTACAGGGGAACAAAGGAATTCTTTTGGTTCCTGCTCATTCAGTAAAACTTTGAACGGCTGTCTCCTTATTGGAGACTTTCCTGGTGGTGTTTGTACTGGGCTCAGGAAGTTTGAGAGATATATGGCGATATGTGGTGGGATGGGAGGATGGGATGTGTTTGTACTGGGCTTGTTTGTTTTGAGCCCGGGGCTGAGGAATGTGCCCGGCTCCTTTCAGGGGAAGACTGTTTCTTTTACACTAACAAGTCAGGGATAGTACCAGACACCACCCACATTTACAGGAAAAGGCTCCTGAAATCAGACAATACCTTTCAAACTCTTACACTGACTTCTGGGTTCTTACTGGGTTAATAACTTCAAAAATGTTCATCTTCTTTTCTAGCTTCATTTTCATTTAATTCACTACCTCATTCTCTCTTCCCTGAATATTTCTGGTATCATCTTTGCTAGTTTTCTTGCCTTCTACAATTAAGGCTTGGTTCATATTTGTGCAAAGTGATCCATCATTCTAAAATGCGTACAATGACACAAAGGAGTATATAGAAGTAGAAGAGAGGAGCTTTAGCGAGAGCCACCAGCATGAAGGAAGTTGGATTTTTTCCGCCTATTTCCATGTGAGATTTGTTTTCTTTAGATCATTCATTATGCATTAACTTACTTTTGCTATTGCTTACAGACAGTGTACTTTATTTTGTTTAGCAACTACAATAGTGCAAAGCACAGGAATGTAGATGCTCACCACCATGTACCGTTATGTGGGTGCTTCTCTACTTCCTATACTCGTCACAGGACATTACAGTGCAAAAGAGAGATGACTTTTCACATTCCTAGTTAAGATACCATTCATAAGCCACAAAAAGAAAAGCCATTAATCCAACTGATTCCTAAACTCTAACAATCTGTATTCAAATTCTTTATTTAGCATTACAAAATGAAGACTGAACTTGGAATCTTAAGCATCAAAGATGAATTCTACTTTTAACTCTTATTGCATGTATGGCCTCAGTACAAGCCACTGAACCTTTCAAACCTGTTTCCTCATCTGAAAAAATGAAGGTAGAAAGGAAATTTAACTTGGGTTGGGAACTGGGCTACACACGTATGTACACTGTCTCATCTAATTTGCAAAAAAAAAAAAAGCAAAGAACTGTTAGTGCACAGACTTGTTTTTTCACTCTTCTATCTAAAAAATCAAAAGTTTTTGTGAATTATAATAAGAGATAAGGCTGAAATATGAACTCTGCATAACTGAGGACCTTAGCTATAATTCTAAGAGAATATCCATTTATTCCAAAGGACGTCGGGGAAGCTGGCATCTAGTAACTACTTTGTTGTTGATAAGATGTGTGATTTTAGACAAGCTACGTGCTCCCACTTGGGTTCAGTTTTTACCCCCTTCTTAAAATGAGAGGATTGGGTTATTTCTACAAAACCTTCCTTTTGATATTCTATGCCAGGAATTGGCAGCTATCTCCTACAAAGGGCAAGGTAGTAAAGATTTTATGCTTTGAAGGTCATAATATCTCTGTCAAAACTACTCAACTCTGTCTGTACAGAAAAACAACAGCTGTAGATAATATGTAAATTAATTGACATGACTGCATTAGAGCAAAATTCTACTTACAAAACAGATTGTGGCCTAAATTTAGCCCAGAGAACTTAATTTGATGAGCCCTGATCTACGAAGCAATGAAGAATTTTGTGTGTTACCAATTCTACACTCCTCCTGTTTCTGTTTGGATCAATATAGTGAGAACTTATTTTGCTCATGGCTTGTCTAAAGATGTCTCTCTGTTGAAGTGGAGTTTACTTATGTGCTTCAATCATTTGTTTAAGTCGGGATTAAGCTGAGTATTTTGAGAAGTAAGTAGACTGGTTTTTGGCTGTAGCTTATGTAGAACAGCATTGGCTATTTTAAGCATACATGAATACTATCATGTTCTACACATGAACATGACAGAAATGAAGAAAACCTTAATAAATAAAAGTTATATGACAGGAATTAGGATAGACTTAAGATCCTACTGTCACCTATTTATTCCAATTTTTACATATCATCACATTATCACAGTATCCCAGCCAATATATTGACATTCATAAAAATACACATTGGATTGCATTTTAAGTTATCAAACATCACTTTTCTGAAATGCACAGAGGTCTTCAATGAGGCTTCTTAGCTACAAGGGACTGTTTTACAAAGTATGGGAAACAAGGGGGGAATTAAGGATTTTCATTTCTGCTGATGGTAGATGGACAAATTGCCTGTTAAAGGTGTTTGATTATGTTAAGCAACTATCACAGGAAAGGGACCTGGGAATCATTGTCAAAGCCAGCAGCTGAACAATAATATAACTCTAGGTCTGAATACTGTAAGTTTTTCTTTATATAAGGCTTGGCCAGTTCAACCATGGTAGCATTACTTTACGACTTTCTTTTTCTTTGCTGTTGTTTAATTCAGCTAGCTCTTTGTGCTAAAGATGAATCTGATGGCAATATTTATCACCAAAGTTTTTCATCACAGCAAGAAGCACTTCTGAAGCTGGAGGAAGCTTTGGGCACACTGACAAATTTCCCCAAAGCAAGATTGAACTATGGTCTCCTAAATCAGCAGTGTTTTGATATTTGCACATTCTCTTTATTTTCTATTCTCATTGTTTCTTTCTGTTCCACTATGCCTTCAACTTCACTTGTTCAATGACTTCAGTCATAGAACATATTGAGAGGGCATGGGCAGATGGTGAATTCACCAGGGAGTTTATTCAATTCTCTGATTTATTTCATCATTCTAGAATTATACAGAAATAAGACTAGTATGAGCTTAAGCATATTCTGCCTTTAAGAATGAAAAAAATGACACCAAAAATGATTAAAACATAAATTTAAATAGAGTTCTATTTTCCCTATACAATATTTCCAGTTAGATTTTAGCTGAATTCTGTCAGTTCCTCACCCTGATAGCTGCAATTTTCAGTTCTGGATAGCATTTTTATCAGTGTTTTCTTTTTTTTTTTTCCAATAATGACATTTTTCTCACAATTTTTTATCTGATCAGCCTTTCATGAATTTTGTAAATAAATATGTATTTATTGTTTGAGTTTCAACATTATTGTGCTTACTTTTGATATGATCCATTTTTGTTATTTTGCAAACACAGAATTTAACATAGGATACAAACATATTATGCATATTACACACCACATATACACACACACATATCCATATGCAGTCTTGTGCTGCATAGTCTGTCAATTCCATTGATCCTCAGTGAGATGCAATTTTGTTCCATGTCACATATTTGGCAATGTTTGGGACATTTTTGGCTGTCACAACCTGGAGTGAGAGGAGACAGGGAGAAATTCTACTTGCATCTAATGGGTACATGTCAGGGATTTTGTCAATGGTCTTGCTATGCACAGTCCAGACCCTCATCCCCAACAAAGAAAAAGAATTATCCAGCCCACAGTACCTATAGTGCACAAGTTTAAAAAATTCTGGTCTGGCCTAAAAGCATGTAAAAATGTACAGATAATTCAAGCAATTCTGTATCATATCATTGATCATTAACATGTCATAAGTCCTTACAGTATATATGAAAACGTTTTACAGAAAAATGCTAGAAATTTTTTTTCTGGTGGCATACAATCTACTCTTATTAAGAAAATTGCAAAGTAGAGTCTTACAATGCCCTCAAAGTAATATATTTTTTCTTGAGAAATGACAATGAGGATTTGATTAAGAATATATATTTATATTTGTAGTTATTGTTATAATTGTATCTGCCCCGAATATTTTTATTCTATTACTTGCTATCCATCATTCTATTCATTTTTTTTTTTTGGTACCTGTACTTGAGTAATAGAGAAGCTGCCATGTTTTATCAATATAAGCTTTGAACCTGGAAATTTGGGGAAATACATTGGGAGTGAGAATCTACTCTTTCTTTCGCTATGGCTACTAAACTATTATATGCAATGTATCAGGTATTTCTAAGGCTTTCGACTACATGAATTGAAGAAGCGCTGAAGCTCTCAAGGGAAACAGAGATAAACAAAAAGAGGAGGAAGGTGTGTAATAAGCTTTTCTGTGCATTATGAATGTATTTTCCACTCTGGCAATTTTTCAAAGTGGGAAATAGAAAATAAAGCTGCTTTTTGCATATTGGCAATGATAGACTGCTGTTTCTTTCTTTTTTTCTCCTTTTTTTTTTTTGAGACAGTTTCTCTCTTATTGGCCAGGCTGCAGGGCAATGGTGCGATCTCGCCTCACCGCAACCTCCGCCTCCCGGGTTCTATCAATTCTCCTACCTCAGCCTCCTGGGTAGCTAGGATTACAGGCAGGCACCACTATGCCCGGCTAATTTTTGTATTTTTTAGTAGAGACTGGGTTTCACCATGTTTGTCAGGCTGGTCTCCATCTCGACCTCAAGTGATCTACCTGCCTCAGCCTCCCAAAGTGCTGGGATGACAGGCTTGTGGCACCGCACCCCGCCGACTGTTGTCTCTTTGCATGAGAAACACTGGAAATAGATTTTAATGAGAGAACACGGAGATCAAGATTATTTTAGTCATATATTCATATATGCGCACACACACTTACACCTTTACACATATAAATCCATAATGTATATGTTATCTGCTACTTTGCTACTTTTACTCATGAATGTCTTGTAAACTCCTTTTTATTTCCACTTACATCACTATTTTCATAAATGCTGAATGGCTCCTGTCTTGACGGCTCTTTACTAAGCTATGTTTTCTTGTTTGGAATTTAGGTGCTTTGTTACCAGAAGCTCCCTGATAAAACAATGCTGCAGTGATCATGCTTGTGCATACTCGTTATGAATTTTTTGCTATCATCTCCAGAAATATTTCTAGAAGATCTGTTGTGCCAAATGACATTTAATTTAAACAATTTTGAAGCACAATGCTAATTTCCCTTCTGGAAAGGCTGGGACAAGTTGCATTCCCACCAGTAAACAGATACGGCCACATCATACACCTTTCCTGACAGTGGGAGACTACATGTTCTTCCATCTTTGTTAGTATTTTCCTAGTTACCACTATGAAGGGTAAGAAAATTTCATTTTCATATAAATTTTTGATAAGCAGTAAAGATGAACATCTTTTCATTTTTACTATTTTCAATTATTATTTTGGCTTATTCAATTTCTATTTTGGCATTTTCAGTTGTTATTGGCTTTTCATGTTTGTTGCTCAGTTTTAAAATAATGTTACTTATCTTTCTAGTTTTGATTTATCAAGCTCTTTGAATACTAAGAAAATTAAACGGTCAAATGTATTACAAATGTTTTTTCCCAGGTTGCCTTTTAACTGTCATCATGGTATTTTTAGCTAAAAAGAAGCTTTACATTTTTTATGTCATCATATTTATCATTTTTTATAAGTTCTTGGTATTCTAGTGAGGTTTAGTATGTATAAATATGCTCACATTCCATGACATCCCTGACAGCAGATTTCCTTATGTTCTTTCCTTTTTGCTAATGTTTTCCTTTGTTACCAATTTGAAAGTTCAGAATATCACATTTTAATCTCTTTATAGACACAAGAAGGACTGACATCTTTAAGTCACTGCCTTTTCTATGTTTCTCTACTTTTTTCAGGCCTTTTTCTTTTAAACTCTCCCAGTAAAGTTTTATATGGTAGCTTTCTTCATTTAGTACTCATGCATTGCTTATTTAATTTATTAATTGTTATTTTCTTTTCATTTTACTTTTGACTGCCTGTGTGAATGGGCCTTTTCATCTCATTTTAGCTTTTTGTTTGTATGAAAGGAAGATATTAGACATTATATATTAATTCTGCAGCCACTTTCATATCAAATATGTAAATTTGTCCTACTCTTTTTTTTTTTTTTTGAGACAGAGTCTCACTCGGTTGCCCAGGGTGGATTGCAGTGGTGTGACCTCAGCTCACTGCAACCTCAACCTCCCAGGTTCAAGTGATCCTTGTGCCTCAGCCTCCCAAGTAGCTGGGATTACAGTCACATACCACCATGCTCAATAACTTTTGTATTTTTAGTAGAGACAGAGTTTCACCATGTTAGCCAGGCAGGTCTCAAGCTCCTGACCTCAGGTGATCCACACCACAAAGTACTGGGATTACAGGCATGAGCCACTGAGCCCAGATTTTTCTTTTCTTTTCTAAATGTATTATGTAGCAATTGTTAAAAAATATTTTTTGTATGTATTCAAGTTATAAAACATGATGTTATAAGATACATATAGAAGAGCAGAAAATCTATCAATTTGAAAATAATTTTAAATAACTGTCAAAACCTGCATCCTAATTTTGTGCACATATAAATTTTAAAATTTTCAATTACTTTTACAATTAAACATATGGCTTTTAATTTGAATCACATATTACACATTTTCAGAAAGCACTCATATTTAAATGAAGGTTTAAGTTTATAAATTGCCTCATTGACATCTGCCAGAATGACCATATTTCTCTCCTCCTTTGGCTTGTTAACATGGTAAAGTATATTTATGCAATTCTTCACAGGATTCCCGATTTTGAATGTTTTTCATTCTCAGAATGTCTCCCACTTCATCATTATATATTATTTTATTGATATACTGTTGGATTACATTTACAAATATTTTCAAATACTTGATTTCAGACTTTTGCATTGACATATTTTTCTGTAGATTTATTTGCATTTATTATTGTCATTAGGTTGATTTGGGTGTTAGTATTATACTTTCTTAATGAAACAATTAGAAATGTTTTGTTGTCGTCCACACTCTGAAACAGTTTAAAATGTGTGGAAATTATACTGGTTAAAGGAGTGACATTTCTAGCCATAGAAATGCAGAGAGAGAGAGAGAGAGAGAGAGAGAGAGAGAGAAATATTCAAAATCTGGATTTCCTTACTCTTCTACCTTCTCTTTGTTTTTACATTTATAAAATCATTATAATAATTGATACAATTTGCTGTGTCCCCACCCAAATCTCATCTTGAATTGTAGCCTCCATAATTCCCATGTGTTTCAGGAGGGACCTGGTGGCAGATAATTGAAACATAGGGGCTATTTCTCCCATACTGTTCTTGTGGTAGTCAATAAGTCTCATGAAATCTGATGATTTTATAAGGGGAAACCCTTTTCTCTTGATTCTCATATTCTCTCTTGTCTGACACAATGTAAAATGTGGCTTTTGCCTTCTGCCATACTGTGAGACCTCCCCAGCCATGACTTAAGGGCTCTTAAGCCCAGTTGAGTTAGTGCTCTTTTTGGGCAATGAAAATGTTCTACAACTGGATTCTTAGGATGATTGCACAACTGCATAAATTAACTAAATATCATTAAATTACACAATTTAGAACTCATAACCTTTATGGTATGTTAATTATACCTCAATAAAGCTGTTAAAGTGAAGAAAAGATAGAAAACAGTTTATGCAAATAATGGTAAGAAATGATAGATTTGGTGATTTCATATGAGAGAATGTGGAATGAAAACATTTTATCATAATACCCAAGGCTCTGCATTGAGTACCAGGGATTACAGTCTTGAAATTCACTGTACTGATGGACACAGGAGGAGAAATGAGATCCACAGGAAAAGATAAATTCATGTTTAACAGTTGAGTTGGAAGTGCTAGTGAGATTTTCAAGTGGATGCCTGTGAGGCAGTTCAGTATAAGAGTTGGAGATTAAGAGACTGGTCCAAATGGTAATTTGGATTTGGAACTTCTCTTCATTAGTATTAGTGTTTTTCACCCTTTCCAAATAAGTAACTCTTGCAATCTTCCTTAATCTGCTTTATTTCTCTAATATCTCATATTTTTACTCTTTATATTCAATACTCTATATAAGAAATAATTGCTACTGGTAATATGTGTTTTTGAACTACATATTCTCCCCCATCATGCACTTTTAGATACTTTGATAATTCTTCTAGGGATTTTTATTGAAACATTTCATCTGTGGTAACTGAATCCATTGGAGTGGCTGAATTTGCTCACAGCACAATGAGAAGGGACCATAGATCAAAAGGCTGAGAAATATAGAAATATTATTAATGAACTTATGGGAATAGCTTCAGAGGACCAGAAGGAACAGAATTCCAGTTACAGTGGGAAGTTGGCTGTGAAGCAATTTTCAGCTAAGACAGAGAAAAGATATAGGGCAGTAGCTGGTGGGAATGGAGAGATGCAAAGGTTAAGATTAAAAATATGTTAGTGTATTTATATGTAGATGTGACAGATAAATGATATAACTGGAGATTAACAAAGCATGAATATTTAAAAAGTTAATTCCCTTAAAAGATGAAAGGAATTTGGTGCTCATACTCAACAGTTTATTCTATTATAACCTAAAGAAAGGATGAAAGAATTGCTTCTCATACACAGATATTCGTAGTTGTTCCTCTGTGTTCATCCCCAATCTCATCATTTTCTATTTGAAATTTTGGGGATATTGGCTCCATTACATTATAATTATTTATAACATATTAGATTGTAATTATTTATAAACTATTTTGCTCATTTTTCAAGGGTGGGTGTGTGTGTGTGTGTGTGTGTGTGTGTACATATATTCTATAATCACCAAATAATGCTTTATGGATCAGTACACTGTTTTCTACACAGTAACCCTTGACTTATAGCTCTAGAAGAGTTGCTTTAAGACTCTGTTTAGGAAGCTGGCCCAGAAAAAACGTGGTGATACATTTAGTCCTGTGGCTGTTCCTCTAGCCCTCCCTTCCCTGTAGAGAGCTGAGGTCAAGGAATACAAAGCAAGAAGGGTATGCTATTTCTCATGATTTGCTTTTGCTTCCTGTCCCCAGCATTCTAAGCTGAGACCTATCAATGGAAATCTTAATAACTTAGTAACTGACTCACATCGGCCAGGAAGCTTAGTTCTGTTTCCAGATGAAGGGTCATATTTCTGTTTCTTGGTATTCATATTGCCAGTGGTGCTAAAATGAGACACCAACTGCAGGTTCCTTCCAACTATAAGAGAAACATAGTTCAGAGCATGGACTATGGAGGGCAGGATTAGTATCTTCATATTTGTTCCTCAAGATGGATTTTCCAAAATTCATTGACTTCTCACATTACATTTAGATTTTTATTGGCAATTTTTGAGGTCATTAATCACTAGTTCATTTTGCTAATCCCCCATCATTGAGCACCAGTCAGTTGCACAGCATTGATTCAAGTGTTGTGAGGCAGCAAAGGTTAACTAGATGAAGTTTATCCCTGACAGGAGATAAAGGTTTCACTGATAAATATGTGCATATTTCAAAAATAAAATAGAGGACTGCATACATTTTCTTAGTGTAGTCTAAGGGAGGCCTCATAATGTAGGGAAAAGAACATTAATTTCACAGTGGTGTGGACCCAAATGTGTCACTTAAATATTTTTTGACCTGGGACAATTTATTGAACTTCAAGTCCCAATTTTTTCAACTGTAAAGTGGAAATGATGAAAATCCCTACCTAAATGGTACACGTGTGTGCATATGTGCATGCAGTGAGCAAATAAAATAATATGCAAAGCACTGTGGAATATAGTAGGACTTCAGTATATTTTTACTTAGTCTCTTGTCCCTGCCAAACCATCCCAACACCTTAAGTAGTTAATTCCTCAGAAGTCAGAGGAACATAAAATATTTGGTGATATTATACTTCTTTGATGAATTATCCAACTTTAAAAAGTACATGCCAATACGTATATACGTATAGTTTTCTCAAAATTCAAAATAATGCCCTTACTAAAACAATTTGGAGTGGTGACTTACAATGTCCTTGCATACTGCTTCAGAGATTTGGCTTATATTATCAAGAATAGCATTTTATTTAAAAAGCTCATCCTCAGCTATTACTGATTTAGGAGTAGCAGATATATGGAAACTTTAACACTCTATTGAATGGGATTATACATTTTTCTCTAGCCTACATAACTCATATTTCCAGGATCTTTCTAAATTCTTCACTTTCTGATTAATGATGTGGATAGCATGGCTCCAGGTAGTGTTCCCTTATCTGACCATGCCAGAGACTCACTTTCAATTGCCCTTCAGAAAGCATTAGGCAGCAGTTTGGCAAAACTTCCTTTAGTAAGGAATACTGGATAGGAAGATTGTAATTTATAATTCTAAAACTACATAAAAAGTTCACACACACATATCCAAGGACTCTGGATTGCTGACATATATATATATATATCTCACTTTAGATATGAGCTATAATCAGTCTTATTATATAGTACTGCTATAAGGATGACTGAGATATATGCAAACACTGACACATAATAGAACAAATATTTGCTTAAATGAATTTTTCCATTTAATCATGTGAGGATGTTGCAATTCAATTTAAGTAACTTTCTCAAGGTCATACAGATTTTAATAACAGTTGTATATGTGTGTGTGTGTGTGAGCAATCCAGAGTCTTCTTATATTTTATATATAAAATGACCTTATGTAATTGTGTGTGTGTGGGGGGGGGGGGTGTTTGTGTATAAATTAAGCTTATATAGGCTCTCTTTCAGTTATTAATTGACATCAATTTTTTTCTGGAGCACAGTATTATTAATTACAAAAATAACTGGCAAATTTCTCATTAAGGATAAATGTGAACTGAGAAGACTAGATAAATCATTGTCTGCCTCATTCAGATTGAAAGAAACATCTAGACTCTTGAGGAAGCCGTGAAAATGTGTATATTATATAGTTTTATGTTTTAATAGCTTCACCTCATTCTATTAAACCTCTAACTCAACTGTAATCATAAAAGGTTAATACTGAGATAAACCCTAAAGACATAAATTAGGCTTTGCCATTACTTGCCCCCAAAAGAGACTTAAGCTATGTAATACTTGATCAGCAGGACTCTTCTTTATTATTAAAGAAATGAAGATACGCTGCATTGAATGATATTATTGAAAATGCCTAAATTTTCTCATCATCCTACAACTGCTTAAAATTGCTGTTGCAGATTTCTGTAGGCAAAATCTTAGGTCCCAGAGTAGCCCTGCAGAATGTTATGGAGTATTAATAGGTAATGTGTTTCAGTTAACCACAAAAATATACTTAAATAGCCATATTGGGTATTTTCAGGATGAAATGAGATATTTTATTTTTATTCTACTATAAAGAAGGGTCAATCTGAAATGGTGTGCTGGAATTACAGGCTAAAAATCAAAACTGAGGCATCATCAAAAATATTTCTCATTTATGAACATTTCATGATATTAAAACACCAATTATCTATCATATCTTGCTCCTTGCGTAGCTTCAGTTTTCAGTATTAGATATTACCACTTCACATTTGCTATTCATCAATTTTAAAAGCAACACTTTTCTAATAAAAATTGTTGCATTATCCTTGGCAAAGACATGGCACTGTTGGGTTGCCACATATATCATCAATTTATTCTAAGAAGAAATCCCCAGGTTTTAACTAATGAATCTGCAGCTCTCTCAGAGGTAAAATAATTTCACACAAATCTTTCTTAGCATTTTGTTTTCTAAAAAAAATGTTAAATTTAATTTAAAGATTTCAAAAGTTTTTTTCTTCAACATTTGTGCTAAAATAGTATGTTCCTAAGACTTTAAAAATATATAAACCTTAACTGTTTTAATTTGTGGCACAAAGGTGTAATGGTACATAGCATAGGTTTCTAGAGCAGTGACATTTATTTAATCTTAAACATTTTTCTTTTAAAGCTTCCTTTTAATATTCAACTAACAATCTCAATTATAAGACTATGATTTTAATTTGATCATCATATATAACTCTACAAACAATTACCAGTGGCTATGATTATTCAGATTTTTCATCAAAACACAGGGGGAAAGAATAGACAACAATGTAATTACTGAAATGTTATGCTTTGTCAAAACAAATACATCAAATTTAAAGTAATAGTATGTTTGGTGAGTACTTTCTAATTTATAAAGCATTTTCACATTTTTGCCCATTTGGTCCTCTTAATGTGAGGAGACAGGGAGGGCCTCAATAATTTTCTGATACTCAAAAACAACAAAGCTGAAGGCATAACTCTATGGGTATACTTCAAGGAATACTACAAGGATATAGTAACCAAGACAACATGGTACTGGTCAAAAAACAGACACATTAGATCAATAGAACAGAATAGAGAACTCAGAAATAAGACCGCACACCTGCAACCATCTGATATTTGATGAACCTGACAAAAACAAGCAATGGGGAAAGAATTTAATAAATGGTACTGGGAGAACTGGGCAGCCATATGCAGAAAATTGAAAAAGGACTTCTTCCTTATACCTTAGGCAAAAATTAAGATGGATTGAAGGTTTAAATATAAAACTCAAAACTATAACAACCCTACAAGAATATCTAGGTAATACTATTCAGGACATAGGCATAGGCAAAGATTTCATGATGAAAAAGCCAAAAGCAATTGCAACAGAAGCAAAAATTGACACATGGGATCTAATTAAACCAAAGAGCTTCTGCAAAGCAAAAGAAACTATCATCAGAGTAAAACAGATAGCCTACAGAATGAGAGAAAATGTTTGCACCCTATCCATCTGACAAAGGTCTAATATCCAGAGACTACAAGAAAGTTAAACAAATTTAGGAGAAAAAACAAACAACTTCATTAAAAGTGTACAAAGGACATGAACAGACACTTCTTACAAGAAGAAATTCATGTGACCAACAAACACATTAAAAAAAAAACCAGGATCGCTGATCGTTAGAGAAATGCAAATCAAAACCACAGTGAGATGTCATCTCATGCCAGTTAGAATGACAATAATTAAAAGGTCAAGAAACAACAGATGCTGGAGAGGTTGTGCATATAAAGGAATGCTTTCACACTATTGGTGGGAATCTAAATTAGCTCAACCATTGTGGAAGACAGTGTGGTGATTCCTCAGAGATCTAGAAGCAGGAATACAATTTGACATGGCAATCCCATTATTGGGTATATACCCAAAGAAATATAAATCATTCTATTGTAAAGATGCATGCATTCTTATATTCACTGTAGTACTATTCACAGTAGCAAAGATGTGGAATCAACCCAAATGCCCATCAATGATAGACTGGATAAAGAAACTGTGGTACCTATACACCATGGGATACTATGAAGCCATAAAAAGGAACAAGATCATGTCCTCTGCAGGGACATGGATGGCGCTGGAATCTGTTATCTTCATCAAACTAATGCAGGAACAGAAATCCAAACACCACATGTTCTCACTTATAAGTGGGAGCTGAATAATGAGAACATATGGATACACAGGGGAGACAACACACACTGGGGTCGGGAGGGTGAGGGGAGGGAGAATATCAGGAAGAATAGTTAACGGATGCTGGACTTAATACCTAGGTGATGGGTTGACCTGTGCAGCAAACCTCCATGGCACATCTTTGCCTATGTAATAAACCTGCACATCCTGCACATGTACCCCAGAACTTAAAAGTTGAAGAAAACATTTATTTTTTCACCTATTAAATTAGGATAATCCCTCTTATTAGATAGTACTGCTATAAAGATGACTGAGATGTCTGCAAATCATCTACTGTAGACACTGACACATCGTGGATGCTCAACAAATATTTGCTGAAATGAATTTTTCCATTTAATCATGTGAGGATATTACAATTCAATTTAAGTAACTTTCTCAAGGTCATACAGATTTTAATAACAGTTGTATTGTTAGAAGTCAAGTCTTGATGATTCAGCTGAATTACTGCTAAATATGAAGATTTAACGTCACTATCAGTTCACTTTTATGCTATTGTATTAATCAATGTGATTTAGACTTATTAAATTTATTTTAGTTAATGTTAGTAATATATCTCAAAGAACAAATGAATTAAAGTATGTTTCAAAATTGTTATAACTTAAACATGAAACACATTCAAATCACAAATTTGACTTATATCACTTAGCCTTGTAGTATGAAGATAGTAGAATGAATACATTGTTAACAACAACAATTTATTTATCACTTATTTTGGCCCAGAAACCTAAATGGTTTACAGGGGTCATCTAAATTAATCCTTTCAACATCTTAATAAGGCTATTATCATTATCATTTTGTGATCTAGACAAATAAAGTTCAGTGACAGGTTAAGTGACTTTGTAAAGGTAGATGAAGTAGGAAGTAGGGAAAGAAGGAATTTTAACCCAAGCACACTGACTCTAGTCTAGAGTTCATACTCTGAATTCCCATAATCCCTAGCTTCTGTGGAGGGTATGTAGGTAAGAATGGCTCCATTGAAGTGCAGAGAAATCCACAGTTCAAAGCAAGAGGATCAAAACTTGACTGTTAGGACAATATGGAAAAATGGAATTAGAATGTTTGGAAGAACAAGGGAAATGTAAATGGACAGCAGAATAGGCTTGCAATTTTGCACAGCAGTCTTGCATGAGAGTATAAAAGCTGAAGGCTATGTGAAGATTGTACTTCTGCATCTGTCACAAGGCTGAGGTGTGTAGAGAGGTTGACAGTTCTATGAAAGGACACTCCAGAATGTTCTGGCATGTTCTACAATAAAGACATCAGCTGACAGGTTAGGGAAAGTGTGCAGCTGTAACCCAGTGGGCCAAGGAAGGGAGCTGAGGTTGTATATCAGTGTGTAGTCATGGTGCAGGGAGAGCTACAATGGTGCAAAAATAAAGGAGTGAAGCCTTTTCGCTCATTTGTCTACATTAATTAGATTTCTGAAGCCAGATCAGTAGGACTCAGAAGACATGAGGGAGCAAGGAAGAATTCATTAAGTGAGAATTGACAGGAATGAGAAGCCTACTAGAGTATAGTGGTAAACAAACTGAGTGTGTGTTGATCTGAATGTGTGGTCAATATGATACACACACACATTAAGCTACACTTCCAAATCTAGTTTGTCTTCAGGAGTTTTTTAAAATTTTATTATATCAGGATTCAAGTTGAAATTATCTAATATTATGTGTGAATTCTTCCATGAAATTTAGTTTTATTTGGTAACACTTGTAGATAGCTCATATATAGCTTGATCACTATAATGTTTTGTTCCAAACATATGGTATCATAATGTGCTTGAGCTTTCATAATAAAATATGATAGAATTGGTGGCATAAACAACAGAATTTTATGTCTCATAATTATGGAAGCTGGGAAGTCCAAGGTCAAAGCACCAGCAAATGGCTGGGTGTGGTGGCTCACACTTGTGATCCCAGCACTTTGGGGGGCCGAGGCAGGTGGTTCGCCTGAGGTCAGGAGATTGAGATCAGCTTGGCCAGCATGGTGAAACCCCATCTCCACTAAAAATAAAAAAAAAATTAGCTGGGTGTGGTGGCACAGGCCTGTAATCCCAGATACTCAGGAGGCTGAGGCAGGAGAATCACTTGAACCCAGGAGGCGAGGGTTGCAGTGAAGCGAAATCGCACCATTGCACTCCATCCTGCGCAACAAAGCGATACTCCATCTGCAAATGGAAAATAAAAAAAGGTAACAGCAAATTAGGCCTCCTTCTGAAGCTTTTTCTCTTGGCTTATAGGCAGTTAACCGTCTCACAGTTTGCTCCCACTGCCTCTCTGGTGTTTCTTCTTATAAGGCCCATCATGAGGGCCCTACCCTTTTGTCATTTAACCCTGATGACTTCCAAAATGCTGTATCTCCAAATGCTATCACGTTGGGGGTTAAGGATTCAACATGCGCATTTTGGAGGGACACAAACATCCAGTCCTTAACATATGGGAACTATGTATACATATGGTGGAATTTATGCTAAATGCTGTGAAAAAGTTTCAAATATTTTCAAATAATTGTCAGATAAGTAATTACTTGTTATGTTTTATTCAAACTTTCTATCTTCCTATAACTATGACCAAAAATGTATTCTCTAGATCTTGGTAATTTGTCTATGCTGTGCCATTATTTTTCCCTTTACTCAGAAATTTTGACCTATCAGCCAGACTTGTATCTATCAAAAATAGGTGCAATGGTAGCAAGAGATTTAAACTGAGAGACAGTGATATAGAGTACAGAGTGTTAAATTTGACATTAATTTGCTATGTAACCTCCACTTGCTCTGTCTTAGCCTTCCTTTACTCATTAGAAAAAAAATGTATGGTTGAACTTATTTATGGTTATTTTAATGAATCACTTGAATGACCAAATGACTGGGTTTCCCTGAGACTGTTTTGGTTTTAGCCCTAAAAGTCCCACCTACCCGAAAACCTCTACCCTGGGATGTGGAAAAACCCAGTTTCCCTTTATCATTGGAGAGGGATGGGGAGGAAACAGGCAACCCCTACAATAGGAGCTGAAAGTAATACTATTTTCAGTGTTAAATGGATAAGTATCAGATTATTTGTCTTCTGTGTTTCTCTTGTTCCCCCTCCACCCCTCCTTATTGCTAATGTTGCAACCCTGATCTGTGATAAACACTAATAGGTCATCCACTATTGCCTCACTTTAAGATAATGCAGACAAAAGTGTCTGCAACTTATGTGTATTGTGTTAACAGTTCAGTTGTTAATTTGCCTGTTGTGCTTTGTATCAAGATACTACTAGTTTAACTTTCTAACATTGTGGGTCGTGCTACCATGTTATGTAACAGTTCAGATAATGACAAAGATGATTGCAATATCAATGCAGAACTGGCTATCACTGAAAAAGAAGGATGTGTGATTTTAGTATTGACAGAAGGACTCAGATAGGAAATAAAGGAAGTAAACAACCCAAACAGAGAATACTGTGCAATATGCAGAAAATAATTTGAGATTAAGCATAATGCAGAAGGAGATGTGAAACACATATGTAGAATGAATTTCATAAGTCTTGGGTGAGACAGGTGAGAAATGTTTTTGGCTCCCCAAAAGACACCAATTGTTAGTTGAAAACACTTGCCACTGAATTAACCTGGGCATACCACATAAAAGTACATTCATGATCATATCATTCCTTTGATTGCTCTATAAATCTGAATAAACTTACATTTCAGATTTTCATTCAGAGGTTTCAACTAAATGTACTTTATAGGTAAAAAAAGGGATTTGATAATGGATGTGTTGGTTTATTACAGTGTAAAGCTGACTCTGTCCATTTTTTAACCAAATATCATGCTTTCTACAGTATATTACTTGATACTTTATATCATAGCAACAAGTCTTCTCTATCTTTTAGGTGTTTTGATTTGAAATAGAGAGTTTCAAAAGTCATCCTATATGAAGATTTTAATTATGATATAGGAAACATAAAACAAAAGATATAAATTAGATTTTACTCATTTATCTGCATATTCAGCAGACAGTACAAAGCTAAATTTTGGCAAATTTATTTCAATGTATACACTTCTTACCAAAGAACAGTAAAAGATCTTATCTAGCGAATATTCTGTAGGCCTTAGCCACAGTACTTCTGAAAAAGTGTGCAACTTGTGTCATTAAGGCTTTTGTAATGGAATGTTTTTGTTTCCCAAAACGTGCAGCAGAATTTGATGCATTGTTTTTTTACTTTACAGAAACAGAATTCATCTGTAGACCTTTGCTTTCAAGATAACTCCCATCATTGTTGCTGCCTGTAAAAAAAGATTAAAATTTTGTCCTGCCATAAAATCACATTTTCAAGATAAACAATCATGTCGTCTGCAAACAGGGACAATTTGACTTCCTCTTTTCCTAATAGAATACCCTTTATTTCCTTCTCCTGCCTGATTGCCCTGGCCAGAACTTCCAACACTATGTTGAATAGGAGCGGTGAGAGAGGTCATCCCTGTCTTGTGTTTATCTAGAAAACCCCATTGTCTCAGCCCAAAATCTCCTTAAGCTGATAAGCAACTTCAGCAAAGTCTCAGGATACAAAATCAATATACAAAAATCACAAGCATTCTTATACACCAACAACAGACAAACAGAGAGCCAAATCATGAGTGAACTCCCATTCACAATTGCTTCAAAGAGAATAAAATACCTAGGAATCCAACTTACAAGGGATGTGAAGGACCTCTTCAAGGAGAACTACAAACCACTGCTCAAGGAAATAAAAGAGGATACAAACAAATGGAAGAACATTCCATGCTCATGGGTAGGAAGAATCAATATCGTGAAAATGGCCATACTGCCCAAGGTAATTTACAGATTCAATGCCATCCCCATCAAGCTACCAATGACTTTCTTCACAGAATTGGAAAAAACTACTTTAAAGTTCATATGGAACCAAAAAAGAGCCCGCATTGCCAAGTCAATCCTAAGCCAAAAGAACAAAGCTGGAGGCATCACACTACCTGACTTCAAACTATACCACAAGGCTACAGTAACAAAAACAGCATGGTACTGGTACCAAAACAGAGATATAGATCAATGGAACAGAACAGAGCCCTCAGAAATAACGCCGCATACCTACAACTATCTGATCTTTGACAAACCTGAGAAAAACAAGCAATGGGGAAAGGATTCCCTATTTAATAAATGGTGCTGGGAAAACTGGCTAGCCATATGTAGAAAGCTGAAACTGGATCCCTTCCTTACACCTTATACAAAAATCAATTCACGATGGATTAAAGATTTAAACGTTAGACCTAAAACCATAAAAACCCTAGAAGAAAACCTAGGCATTACCATTCAGGACATAGGCGTGGGCAAGGACTTCATGTCCAAAACACCAAAAGCAATGGCAACAAAAGACAAAATTGACAAATGGGATCTAATTAAACTAAAGAGCTTCTGCACAGCAAAAGAAACTACCATCAGAGTGAACAGGCAACCTACAACATGGGAGAAAATTTTCGCAACCTACTCATCTGACAAAGGGCTAATATCCAGAATCTACAATGAACTCAAACAAATTTACAAGAAAAAAACAAACAACCCCATCAAAAAGTGGGCGAAGGACATGAACAGACAATTCTCAAAAGAAGACATTTATGCAGCCAAAAAACACATGAAAAAATGCTCATCATCACTGGCCATCAGAGAAATGCAAATCAAAACCACTATGAGATATCATCTCACACCAGTTAGAATGGCAGTCATTAAAAAGTCAGGGAACGACAGGTGCTGGAGAGGATGTGGAGAAACAGGAACACTTTTACACTGTTGGTGGGACTGTAAACTAGTTCAACCATTGTGGAAGTCAGTGTGGCGATTCCTCAGGGATCTAGAACTAGAAATACCATTTGACCCAGCCATCCCATTACTGGGTATATACCCAAAGGACTATAAATCATGCTGCTATAAAGACACATGCACACGTATGTTTATTGCGGCATTATTCACAATAGCAAAGACTTGGAACCAACCCAAGTGTCCAACAATGATAGACTGGATTAAGAAAATGTGGCACATATACACCATGGAATACTATGCAGCCATAAAAAATGATGAGTTCATGTCCTTTGTAGGGACATGGATGAAATTGGAAACCATCATTCTCAGTAAACTATCGCAAGAACAAAAAACCAAACACCGCATATTCTCACTCATAGGTGGGAATTGAACAATGAGATCACATGGACACAGGAAGGGGAATATCACACTCTGGGGACTGTTGTGGGGTGGGGGGAGGGGGGAGGGATAGCATTGGGACATATACCTAATGCTAGATGACAAGTTAGTGGGTGCAGTGCACCAGCATGGCACATGTATACATATGTAACTAACCTGCACAATGTGCACATGTACCCTAAAACTTAAAGTATAATAAAAAAAAAAAAAAAAAGAAAAAAAAATCACATTTTCAAAGTGTGGCATAAAAAAAACTGCTGTTCTCTCATTGGAAAATACATTGATGATGAAAATGGAGGAAAATGACAATAAAACATCCTGTATATGTTGTTTCTTTAAAACTCTTTGAGGATTTTTGATGGTGTCATAACTTACCTAGAAAAGGGTGAACTGAATGACCCTGAGTTCTTCAATGTTATGTGTAGTTTCAATAAACAACTCACAGCCTAAAAGGGACTCACTTTTCAAAAATAACCCTGCTTCCAAACTCTAAATAGTGTTACCACAATGGGGTTGTTAAATGGAACCTCCTCAATTTAGTTCATAAAACTGTATATTATTTGATAATAAAAATATCTCATGTATTCCACAAATAAATAAACCTATTATGTCACCACAAAAATAAAAAAAAGAAACAACTTCAATTTTTACAAACAGTAATTACCTTTGTGGATTGTAACTGTTTCAAATTATCCTCTTCTCTATAATGTTTAAAAATTACAGGCCTTTTAATACATGGATACCATATCTGATAAATTTGTGGCTGCAATAGTTCAGTTTGAGCAACAGCTGGTCTACCAAAATAAGCCTGTAGTTACAAAGTGGATGGGTATGTTCGGAGACCTAGAAATTAATTCTTGCAAGTCTGAAAACCTGTTCTCACCAGTAAGTAAAATCTTAAGTATCCCCTGCTTAAACAGTTTTTTTGTTTGTTTGTTTTTGTGTTTTTTTGGGGGGGAGGGGTCTCACTTTGTTGCACTGGCTGGAGCACAGTGGCACAATCTCAGCTCACTGCAACCTATTCCTCCTGGGTTGAAGTGATTATCCTGCCTCAGCCTCCCAAGTAGCTGAGACTACAGGCCTGTGCCACCACACCCAGAAAATTTTTTTGTATTTCTAGCAGAGATGAGATTTCACTGTGTTGTCCAGGATTGTTGTCCAGGACGGTCTTGATCTCCTGACCTCATGATCTGCCTGTCTTGGACTCCCAAAGTGCTGGGATTACAGGCATGAGCCACCATGCCCAGCCCTTAAACAGTTTTTTAGAGGGTAGTTAGCATGATGCCATCACACTGGACCCATATCAGTAATCATTTTAATGTGGTCTTGAGAAGAGCAGAGTTGCATGTCAAAATAAATTATATATTTGGCTGTATTCAGTTTTATTATTGTATGAAAGAAAAGAAGGATGTCCTAAAGCATGTAGGCAGTTCAGACATTATGTAGAAATGGAAATGGAAACAGTGAATAGTAGAAACATCATGCAGCAGGAAAAAAAGTCATTATTTTTGTCAAATACAAGTAACCTTTTAAACATGTCATGTTCTTTTTAAAATCATGTCATGTTCTCTTTTTTAAAAGTCTTTTTTAAACTCAAGTGTCTTCAACTAAGCATTGATGTCTTTTGGGGAAAGGGAGAGTTCTCTTTTTTAAGAGTCAAATGTCTCAAGATGTAAGATGTTAAAGGTAAGCAAGGTGATAGGTATGTTAATTAGTTTGACATAATCCTTTCATATGTACACATACATCAAAATATCACATTGTGCCCTATAAATATATATAATTAGTATTTATTAAAATATTCAAAATAAATACAAAAGCTACTTGAAAAAACAAAAAGAACATATGACAATATGGCCTACAATATTTAAATATTCAATAGTTTTTAAAAAGAGTTAAATTGCTATATCAGAAGACACACTGATGTATTATAAATTATATTTTTCTCACAACCATAAATTTATATGAATTACTGCTAATTGTGACTGTTAACTAGTTTGATTTTAAGTATGAATTATAGAATTTATGCAACCAAAGTAAACACAGATAATATATATTTCCAAAAACCTATTCATTTTTCATAGTTTACTTAAAATAATAACACATATGGGTATAACTATTTATTATAGGTTATATTATTATAGATCTTTGTCTGGTATTATTGTGTCCCAGTTTTGTTCTCTGATAAGTTAGTCACTTACTCCATGTGCCACTCAGCTCTAATGTTCTGTCTCCATGATTGCAGATGGCATCCTTTGCAGTATAAATAAGACAAGTAGCAAAATTCCTGGAGTTCACAAGAATTAATGAAGCATTTCGGTAAGAAAACAGTCTAACCTACTTTTCACAGATGATTTTGAGACTGGCCAGAATGAGCGCAAAAGAAAACATAGGGTAACATTATATTCCTAAGAATTCTCAATACTTTGACATGATTACTTCATTTCTGGTACACATACTCTTACTTTGTCAATGAAAAATCCCAGTGATTTCAGTTCTTAAAGTAAGGGACTTTAGGGGTATATATGGAATGAAGTAGGGCAAGATGAACAAGGTGTCACACCATTTGGAAGTGTAGTTATTCCTCACACACATGATGTGGAGAAAGATTCCTTTTGGCCAATTGCATAGTTAGGAAGTAAGAGAGGTTTTTGTTTTGTTTTGTTGTTGTTTTTGTTTTTTTAACACAGAGCTCACCCTGTTGTCCAGGCTGGCGTGCATTGGCGTGATCTCAGCTCACTGCAACCGCTGGCTCCCAGGTTCAACCAATTCTCCTGCCTCAGCCTCTGGAGTAGCTGATGTGTCCAGAGTTGGTTCCTTCCAGTGGGTTCTTGGTCTCGCTGACTTCAAGAATGAAGCCACAGACCTTCGTCGTGTTACAGCCCTTAAAGATGGTGCGACCAGGGTTTGTTCCTTCAGATTTGTCTGGAGTTTGTTCCTTCCAGGGGATTCGTGGTCTTGCTGACTTCAAGAATGAAGCAGCAGACCTTTGTGGCGAGTGTTATGGCTCGTAAATGTAGTGTGGACCCAAAGAGTGAGTGCAGCAAGATTTATTGTGAAAAGCGAAAGAACAAGGCTTCCACAGCATGGAAGGGGACCCTAGTGGGTTGCCACTGCTGGCTCTTGTGGCCAGCTTTTATTCACTTATTTGGCCCTACCCATGTCCTGCTGATTAGTCCATGTTACAGAGCACAGATTGGTAAGTCTTACAGAGTGCTGATTGGCTGATTTTACATAATGCTGACTAGTGCATTTACAATCCTTTAGCTAGACACAGAGTGCTGATTAGTGTATTTACAACTCTTTAGCTAGACACAGATCGCTAATTGGTGCATTTTTACAAAGTGCCAATTAGTGCATTTACAATCCTCTAGCTAGAGAGAAGAGTTCTCCAAGTGCCCACTTGACACAGGAGGTCTCCTGGCTTCACCTCTCACTGGGATCAGAGGCGCCTGCCACCACGTCTGGCTAATTTTTGTATTTTTAGTAGAGAAAGGATTTCACCATGTTGTCCAGGCTCATCTCAAACTCCTGACTTGATGATCTGCCCTCCTTGGCCTCCCAAAGTAGGGGGATTACAGGTGTGAGCCACTGTGCCCAGCAGGATGTAAGAGAGCTTTTTATACACCTGCTCTGTGAAAAACATTCTATTAAGAACACTATTTTAGGTGACATTTTCCAGAAAGTGAGTATACTCAAAATTATATATACTTCATTCTAAATATTGTGTTGGCATAAAGTATGAAATCAAATTAGTAGTGCCCTGGAGGTTAATATGGTAGCAGAGGACTGTCAAAAATAATTTGGGTGAAGGGAATTTTGGGAAAAAGAAATACAATACAAACAACTTTGGCCGTGGTGAAAATTTACTCACAACTGCAAGCTATTAGATAACAGCTATGCCAAATTATTGGATTTTTATATATTTCTTTTTTCTCTCTTATTAGTAAAAAACAATTAACCTAATTAAGTCTTCTCTGTGTTATTGGCAATAATGACAAGTGAAGATCTAAACATACATCACATGAAAATTAAAAACAACTTAAAGATCCATACCCATATATCTCACATATGCCCTTTGTGAGGTGCTACATGTAAGTCATAAAATTGTTTTTTAGTGATTAGCAACAATCATTTTCAATATACTTGAAAAATATTTAAAATCATGAGAGCACTACTAAACAAATACAAGAAAAATTGTTTGAAAATAGAATATTAAAATTAGAAAATGAAAGAAAAAGGAGTTTTATGATGTTACTGCTTACCTTTCATTTGCTTTTTTGTTATAGAAAAAGAAGAGAAAAAAAGTCAGAAAAGACATTGTAACAAAAAGAATGCAACTGATGATCATAATCTCATAAAACTCAGAGACTTCATCTATTGAGACCTCAAGATCTATTTTTCTGGGTCCTTTTGTCTTGCTCTCACTCACCTCACTCCCTTAAAGGAGATTATGCCATGAATGTTCATCAACAATCCATGTTTAACTTAATACAATATTTCAGAAACATCGTTTATTTTTAAGCTTCATTATAAAATATATACATGGAAGACTGATATATATACTTTGCCAATATATATGATGCTCTCTGATTATTCCTTCTTAATGTTATTCCCTTATCTCTCATGTTATTAGTATTCTGCATATTATGGTAATTATTCCCATGCTCTCCTTCATATTTTACCACCTATGTATGTATCTTTAAACGACATAATTGTTTGTTTTTTTCCTGTATTTGACTTTTTATTATTGGAATCATATGTGTTTTTCTGCCACTTGTGCTCATTACATTTTTGTCTCCGTGTTGATAAAAGTAGCCAGTTTTCATAAGGTGTATAGTATTTAGCATTCCATTGTAGGCATAAAATGTGTTTGTTTTGTTTTGTTTTGTTTTGTTTGTTTGTTTTGAGACTGAATCTCACTCTGTCACCAAGGCTGGAGTGCAGTGGCATTATCTGGGCTCACTGCAACCCCTGCCTCCTGGGTTCCAGAGATTCTCCTGCCTCACCTCCCTAGTAGCTGGAACTACAGGCATAGACCACCATGCCCAGCTAATAAATATAGTTGTATTGTCCATAGATTTTTTGGTTAATTTTAGTGTTTCGACGGCACAAACAATATTTCTCTATTTCTATGGATATGGTTGCTAGATAAAATACGAGTTGCTCAGTTAAATTTGAATTTCAGATAAAACAATTTTTTAGAATAAGTACATTCCTAATATTGCATAGAAGATACATACACTATGCTTTATTATTTATATTAAATTTAAATTTAACTGAAAGTCATGTACTCTTATTTGCTAAATCTGGCAACAACTCTACAAGGTGCAAATTTTTAGGAAGTTAAGTAGGACATATATATTTAAGTATGTAATTGTTACTTGTGTAGCTGTTATGTCTTGGGTAATAAGTGTGTTCAATTTATTTCCAAATTGGTTATATTGATTTATATATCTATTGTGGTTCTATTGGAGTGCTAATTACTTGCTATCTTCACTAATGCATAGTATTGTCCGACTTCATAACTTTGCCAGTTTGATGAGTGTCAAATTTTATATCATTGTGGTTTGAATTTCAATTTCCCACGTTACGAATTAAGTTGAATATCTTTTCAAATAACTGTGGACCATTTGTGTTTCTGCTCCTGTGAGATGCCCGGTTACATATTGTGCCTCCTTTTTCTATTGTGTTATCAGCTTCAGGATTTGGAGGATTTCTTTATATGTTCTGGATGCTAACCATTGTTGGTTTATGTGTTGCATATACAGGCTGCCATTTTGTGGGTTATCTTTTGATATTAACATTAGTTTTTGTTCATCCCATGTGTGTAGATTGGCTTCCAGGATCTCTAGTTAGTTCTATTTTCTCATCGTCTATCACTGAGCCCAAAATACATAATGTAATTATTATAGCTCTACAAGAAAATGCTGTAATAACTTGTAGGGCATTTCTCCTAATCTTTTTGACAACTGACTTAACGGCTGGCAGATGGTCAATTTATGTTAATGTTTCCTATACATTTAAAATGTACATTATCCAGTTGTTGGGTGCCATCATGTTCTATTTAGATGTCCATTTGATTAAGCATGCCATTTATCCTGTTCAAATCTTCCAGATATTTACTGATATTTTTCTGCTTAACCTGTCAACTATTTAGAGAAGTACGTTAAAATTCTCAAATATGTGGCAGGGAGCGGTGGCTCCTGCCTGTAATTTTAGTACTCTGGGAGGCTGAGGTGGGCAAATCACTTGAGGTCAGGGGTTTGAAACCAGCGTTGCCAACATGGTAAAACCCCATCTCTACTAAAAATACAAAATAGCAATTAGCTGGACATGGTGGCACGCGTCTGTGGTACCGGCTACTTGGAAGGCTGATGCAGGAGAATCACTTGAACCCGGGAGGCAGAGGTTACAATGAGCCGAGATTGTACAACTGCACTCCAGGCTGTACTGCACTCCAGCCTGGGAGACAGAGTAAGACTCCCTCTCAAAAAAGAAAAAAAAAAAAGAATTCAAATATGATGGTTGGATTTGTTAGTTTCTTTTGATTTGTAGTTTAGTCAAATTTCACTTTTAACCTATTCTCAAAACTATTTTTACTATGTTTTGAATTGCTTAATCTCATAATGAATTAATACTTCTGTAACTATTTATTGGCCCTCTTTATAGAAATAAATGTTGCCTAAAATTTATTTTGTCTGATACTAATGTAGTTGTGCCAAATATTTTTCTTCTCATTTATTTTGTATATCTTTCGTATTCTACTTATATGGTTCTTGTGTCCTCATGTTTAAATATGACTTTCATTAAAATGTACAAATATGTCTTAAAAATATGATCTGACAGTTAACAGCATAGTTTGTGCTTTGTAATATATGTATATATGTTTATATATACATGTATATATGTGTGTTTATATATACATGTATATATACATGTGTATGTTTATATACACATGTATATATACATGTGTATGTTTATATATACATGTTTATGTTTATATATACATGTATCTATATATGTGTACATGTTTATATATGTATCTATATATGTGTACATATGTTTATATATACATAGATACATATGTTTATATATGTGTGTATATATACATATATACATGTAAGTACATGTGTATATACATATGCATATACATATGTATATTCTTTGTTTCATTTTCTTTTTAATTGGCATAATAAATACACATATTTATTGGGTACTATATGATGTTTTATACATGTGTATATCATATAATGATTAAGTCAGGATGATTGGCATTTGATTTATTTCTATCATCTTATTTAGTATTTCCTATTTGTCCCACTTTTATAGTTTTTCTTCTTTCATAGTTGATTACTTTTGGTTTGATCATGATTCTTTCCCATTGTTTCATTTTTTGTTGTACTGTTCTAGAAGTTGTACATTCTATTTTGTTTATTTAGTAGTTAATTGAGGAAATTTAATATGTATATAAAATATCAAAAATTCTAAATAACATCTGTCTCTTACGTTATATGAAAATGTTAGAATGCTTGAACTCCAATCAAAACATCCCAAATTATTTACTCTTATTATTCAGTATTTTCAGATTTGTTTTGATTTTCTGTGAAGATATAGTCTTTCCTATTAACAGAAAATAAATAAAAATATATTTTATTAAATATTTTTTATCTTACATCATTTTAATCACATAATGTTCAAGTAATTATTTTGATAAATCAGCATTTGTCCTGCTGACTTTTGTTGGACATTCAGATAGTTTCCGGACTACACTAATGCCAACAATAGTCTTAGTTGGCTGAAAATTACTTAAAAGGAAACCTAATAGCTCACAATAACAGTTAAATTTTGACAATTTAACATCATTCTATATGAAGCAGTGCAAAAATGTATCAGGAAACTGAAACTCTAAAAATAAATAACTTGGTGAAGTTCAAAGGGCTATTAAGTGGTAAAAGTGGGCTTTGGACCCAGATAGTTTACATTTTGAGACATACAGCAAAAATGTGGAAATCACACACACACACACAATTTCCAAGTTCTACTTAAGGAACAAAAACTGATGTAAAACTGTTCTAAGACACACACATACACACACACACAAATATCAATTAGTGACAAAAATGTGTGAAGTAGGAACATTCATTTTTGACCTATTGTCTTGAGTCGTCATTATCCCAGTGTTTCTCTTTTTGCCAAGCCTTTATCACTGCAGGCTATTTTGGACAATTGGACAATTTGCTTTCAAATATCTTTTCTTACCAAGGAAACACCATTGAGTGATTACAGTTCACATTGCCTAATTCTTAACATTTCTACTATACAGACATATCTGCTGTAACCTTTAGGCCTCTCCAACAAAGGTATTTTCTCAGTCGCAAAATAGATATTCATTATAAAGAGAGTTGCATTTTATGAAAAGGAAATCTTCACTTTCTAGTTTCCATTGAAATTGAATTAAATGAACATGAAGATCTTTTATACCACTATTCAGAAACATTCCTCTAGCATGACAATAAGAATACCTATAATATAATTTAATTGTAGATATGAAGCTTGAAATAAAAGTGCTTAAAATATTGACTACTTTAAACTGAAGATAGAAAATTGATTGACTTAGGAAAAAATATAGATTTTGAAATTTAATTTTACTAAAATTTGCACCGTCTTATTGATTTTTCCATTGGCTACCACTTTGTATCACAGACCATTAAGTATGATTTCAGACTTTCATGAACAACAATTTAAACACATTTGAAAATAAAATACGCATTTTATAAATTAAAGTATCTCCCACTCAACCTAAGGTGAAAGACACTTATAGCCAGAACACCAAAATTTAAGGAGCATGAAAACAGGAATTTTTGCCTATTTGTTCACTACTACAATTGCAGTTTCTTGGATGTACATGGCCCACAGTATGCACTCAGTAAACATTTCTTGAATGAATACACACGTGAATAATTATTTATCAGCATTCACTATTTGGTGCATATTAATTGTGTGTTATAAATTTAAAAAGGACCCAAAGTGCCTGGTTCTACAGCAGCAGTTTTCAACAGGTGGGCTAGCTGCTCCAAGAATATAACTGGGGCAGGAATTGTAGTTCAAAAAACTTCCCTTGATGATTCAGCATTACAACCATGCTTTACAAGTTTTCCCGGTATCATAAGGGCAAGACAGTTAATCATGTTTCTCTCAAAATAGGTTTATTTTTTTTTCTATTTAATAGTGATTCTGAAAGTCCTGAGTATGGCCTAACATGTCTGATAGCATTTTCTCATTGTGAATCATCTTTTGTCCTTTATTGAATAAAATTGGTCTGTCTTGTGCAGTAGCATATGTGGAAAGGAATTGCTAGGCTGTTGTATAGGGTCAAATAGGATGAAAGGAGATAGCAGGCAGAATGTTAACAAATGGTGGATACAATTACTAATATCGGAAGAGCCATTTTAAGCATTCCATTTGTGTATTCACTGATTTGCAGATGTTCTGGAAAACATCCTGTTATTTCTTTTTTAGTGTCTGAATAAAGAGACCATTCTAATCATTTTAAAAGCTTTTCGTTATAAAAAGTTTGAAAAGAAGCTGGGTTTTATTAACAGCTATTGAATATATACATTTTGAAAAAAAAAATATTTTTGAATAGTTTTCTTTGCCCTTCTCATAGATAACTTGGCAACATTGTGCATTGTTTCTCAAAGGGAAATGTAGATTTAAATAAATACAAGTATGCCCCAATTTATGAAGTCCCGATTTATGAAAACATGAATTTAAAAACTCAGTTGGTTCATTAAATTTTCTGCCTAGAGACAATCTTCGTGTTCAGAAAAATACAGCAAGACCTAATAGAGATCATAGAGACAAGTTTTTGCTTTTCTGTCTTTGTGTTGCCTTATAAAATCAGACTGTATCACTCTTGGGCTCAGTTTTCTTATTCGTAATATAAGACACAAAGAATTCTCTAACAAGCATCAGTGAAGTAGTTAAAGCCTGATCAAATTGTATTATAAATAATTGTTCCCAATGGCAGTTTTGCTACTACTACACCTTCTGAAGTGCTATTTAATATTTTAGATACTATGACCCCACTTTTAGATACCCTGGAGGTCTGTAGTTTTGCTAAATATTTTGTTAAATATACTCTCTATATGAATCTCATGGACCCTTTTGCCCAAAGACCAAAATTTTGGAACCCCTGTTTTGAAAACTTATGAGAGCTATTGAATTGACCACAGACATATATTGGTCAAATTTAAAAACAGACTTTTTGGCCAGGTGCGGTGGCTCACGTCTGTAATCCCAGCACTTTGGGAGGCCAAGGCAGGTGGATCAACAGAGGTCAGGAGTTCAAGACCAGCCTGGCCAAGAGGGTGAAACCTTGTACCTACTAAAAATACAAAAATCAGCCAGGTGCAGTGGTAGGCGCCTGTAATCCCAGCTACTCAGAAGGCTGAGGCAGGAAAATTGCTTGAAGTCGGGAGTCAGAAGTTGCGGTAATCCAAGTTCAGGCCTCTGCACACTAGCCTGAGCAACACAGTGAGACTCCATCTCAAAGAACAAAAAATAGACCTTTTATTGTATGTCTTTTCATGTAGCTGATTTGATTATTCGTTTATATTCCGTTATATGTAATACTGCAAGTAGACTTATTGTTGAATAATTATTTTTCCTTTCTTTTTCTTATTTCATATAATCTAGTTTGGTTCACTTTTTAGATGTGGAATAACTGAATCAAAGGCTGAGTGTTGCCAGGCATGTCGATACTAAGTACAGGGGTTCTAAGTAGAAAGGAAGCATTTGCCTTGGACAAAAGATTTTAATAGTGTTTAAATGCAATATTTTAAAACAAAATTATAGCAAAAACCTGTGATGAACGAAATCACATTTCAAATAAAGACAGGATCCAATTTCGTCATTTTGCCTCAGGTTCCAATGTGACTGTGGACAGCACACCGGCCAGCATCATTTGAATATTATCATTTCTGAGGACACTTACAAATTTGACAGGTGGAAAATAATCTCTTCATATCATTATTTGTCTCATATGAACATATTTATACCCATCTTTATACCACAATGCCACAGTAAAGTATGGTGTCTTTCCAATCACACGTAACGTGGCAAAATGATGTAAATTTCAAGCAGGTGAGAAAAGATAGGTGATGCACTTTTGTCTCTGTAATTCTTTCTGGATTTGTTTCATATTGTTCAAAACTAGGTGTTTGTTCTATACCAGGTCATGATTGTTATGTTCTTGGTGGATTGTTTTTTTACTAGTGTGCACTCTCTGTCTGTGTTCACATTAATGCTTTTTCACTTTCAATTCAATGCTTTTTCACTTTTGATTCTATTTTGCTATATATTAACATTTATTTGAATTATTTGTTAATTTACTTGATATTTTATTCTAAACTTATTTTGTTTATATATGACTATAGTAAATAGTCTATAGAAGGAATTATTTTGTTTCTGATTTGAATACTTGCCTTTCCATAGGCATGCTTGATTTATTTCCTTTTCCTGAGATCACTGATCTGTTTTCATGTGTGTTTGTATATACCATCTTCAGCATCACATCTGTTTTCGTTTCCTGTTTCATTATGGATTGTGGAGCTTACTCCATGCGCTTCTCTATTAGATTAAACTTTTATTTTCTAGTCTTTCTCTAATTTTCCTTATATTTTTAACATTTAAACAAAACTCTGAAACTACTGGGACAACTGGGTATATACCTGTAATATAGTGAAGTGTGATCTCTACCTTAAACTGTATATAAAAATTAGAGGTCTCAAGATGCATTGTAGACCTAAATATGTGCTGAAAATGTTCTAAAAGTAGAAGGTTGTGATGTTTGCATAATCATGTGAATATACTTAAAAACACTGAATTGTAAAGTTTAGAAGGGTGAGTTTCATGGTACTTTATCTCAAAGCTTATATTAAAAATCTAAAATTACTATGTCTATCTTTCTAAGACAGCTTGCTGTAGTATCTTGATTTTCTTAATTTAGATTTTCCTATTACAATGCTATCTCTTTCATTAATCTGAATTTCCTTTTGTGCTTTTTGATGGAGGGTTGTCCTGACTGGGAGGTGGCTGTTTTATTTTGTTTCAAATCATACATTTTCCTCCACATTTAGCAATTTCATTGTTGCTTCTGCTACACATTTTGGATTTGGAGACTCAAAAGAGAGCCACACGAGCAGTTTGGAGCTCTTTATTTGTATAACACAATCCTAGTCACTATGTTTGTGTGCAATTCAGGCTGGGTCCTAATTTCGTAGCAGCATCTCAGCTTCCTTCCTGTTCCACAGGCAGCTTTCAGTGGACAGCTACATCTCCTAAACAAGTCAGAGAGCGCAATTCTTAGCCCTGGCTTCATGAAGGAAGCCTGGTTTTGCTATCCAACCACTTAAGGGATGAGGTCACTCTCTGTTACTGCAGGACACTAAAACTAGACCCCTGCTACTTGTTTCTGATTTTGGTGTCTTTCACCTTTAGTTAGTTTTCTGGACTGTGAGTTTCCCCTTTCCCTGGCACACAGTACCACTCTGTATCAGTGTAATTAGGCATTTTAAAAATATTTTAAAAATGCACACATGGTCCCATGTTTTCAGTGAAGGACAAACTTTTAGTATATGCTCAGTCATCCACCTTATGTGGGAAACTAATCAAGGTTAGAAGTATGGAGCTAGAATTCAGCTAATATAAAATACTGAGAAATAGTGGGCATAACCTAATACTATTACTTAACTATGATTACTACTAATGAAGATGAACATTTCCCTATATTGTTGTTAATGTTTTATATTTTATTTTAGTAAATTAGGTTTTAATATTCTCTTCCACAGTTGTCTTTTTGAAACTTGCTCTTTTCCTCGTCGGTTCTTATGAGCTACAAATGTGCTTCACTTTATTTATATTTTGATATTTAATTTAGTTTTTAAATAATGTTCAAGGTAGTTTAGTTATTGGTCAATTATGGAATGAGACCACCACTTCTGTTGTCCTTCCCAGCCTGTCTCCCACCTCCCATTTTCCCTAGTTTATAAGCAGGAGAAAAGGGAGAAAGCAAAACGTTGGAAGGAAACAGAAGTAAGACAAATAGTTAGACGATCTTGTTGCCAACACCTGGCCCTGGTGGTTAAAATAATAATAATAATAATAATAACAATAATAATAATAACCTCTGACCAAAACTACTGGTGTTATCTTTAAATTCCAGACATTGTATGAGAAAGTGCTGTAAAACTTTTTGTTCTGTTAGCGGATGTATGTAGCCCCCAGTCACATTCCTCGTACTTACTTGATCTATCATGAACCTTTCACGTGGACCCCTTAGAGTTGTAAGCCCTTAAGATGGCTAGGAATTTCTTTTTTGGGGAGCTCAGCCCTTAAGATGCGAGTCTGCTGATGCTCCCAGCTGAATACAAACCTCTTCCTTCTTTAATCCGGTGTCTGAGGAGTTTTGTCCATGGCTCATCCTGCTACATTTCTTGGTTCCCTGACCAGGAAGCAAGGTGATCATGGATGATCGAGGCAGCCCTTCAGGTGGCTTAGGCCTGACCTGTGGATTATCCCTGTGGGGAACTCAGGCCAGCTTGAATGAGAGCAGATCCTGAGAGTGCTCCTGGGCAGGCAATTGCCCCAGTGGAATGCCTCACGAGAGCAGTGCATGGCAGGCCCCCATAGAGGATCAAGGCAGTGGCTGAACACTGGGAAAGAAATGGCAGTTTAAGTCTGGATATCTGATACTTGGTAAGACTGGTCTTTGGAACTAGCCCACTCCATTTGAGTGGAAGCGTGGCCTGATCACCCATGGTGTGCCTGTGCCAGTACTTTGGTTTTTGTTTTTGACTTGACTTCAGTTGTTTGATACTTTGGTTTTGGTTTTTACCTGGTTTGATTTCTGGATATTGTGATTTTGGTTTTGATTCTGGTTTGGTGTAAACTGGGAAAGTGTGTGTGTGCCCTTTTTACCCATTCTTTGTTCTGTGGTGTGTGTGTGGTGTGAGTTTGGTGTTTTGTCTCAAGGTAACATGGATCAGACACAAAGTAAGCCCACTCTGCTAGGAACTATGTTGAAAATTTTAAGAAGGGATTTAATGGAGACTATGGGGTTACTATGACACCAGGGAAACGTAGAACTTATTTTGAAATAGATTGGTCAACATTAGAAGTGGGTTGGCCATCAGAAGGAAGCCTGGAGAGGTCCCTTGTTTCTAAGGTATGGCACAAGGTAAGTGCCATACCTTACTTACTTACCTGGTAAGTCAGGACACTCAGACCAGTTTCCATACATAGCCACTTGGTTACAGCTGGTGCTAGACCCCCCACAGTGGCTAAGAAGGCAGGCAGCAGCAGTGCTAGTAGCAAAGGGAGAGATTGCCAAGGAAGGATCCTACTCCACCCGCCGAGGGAAATCAACTCCTGAAGTTCTGTTTGACCCAACGTCAGAAGATCCATTGCAGGAGATGGAACCAGTGATCCCAGTGGTGCCCTCCCCTTACCAGGGAAAGATGCTCCCCACTCTTGAGCCCACAGTCCTTGTGCCTCCACAAGACAAACATATCCCTAGGCCACCCGGAGTAGACAAGAGAGGAGGTGAAGCCTCGAGAGAAACCCCTACATTGGCAGCTTGCTTAAGACCCAAAACTGGGATACAAATGCCCCTGAGAGAGCAGTGGTATACTGGGATAGATGAGGATGGTCACATGGTGGAGAGGTATGTTTTTGTGTACCAGCCCTTCACCTCTGCCAACCTTCTCAATTGGAAAGACAATACCCCGTCCTATACTGAAAAGCCACAAGCTCTAATTTATTTGCTCCAAACTATTATCTAGACCCATAACCCCACTGGGGCTGATTGCCTCCAGTAGCTCATGTTCCTCTTTAACACAGATGAAAGGCAGAGAGTGCCCCAAGCAGCAACTAAGTGGCTAGAGGAACATGCATTGGCGAATTACCAAAATCCCCAAGAATATGTAAGGACCCAGTTACCAAGAACCAACCCCAGTGGGACCCAAATGAAAGAGAGGATATGCAAAGGCTAAACTGATACAGGGAATTTCTCTTGGAAGGATTAAAGAGGGGAGCCCAGAAGACCACAAACACTAACAAGGTCTCTGAGGTCATTCAGGGAAAGAAGAAATTCCAGCACAATTCTATAAGAGACTGTGTGAGGCCTATCATATGTTTACTCCCTTTGATCCTGATAGCCCTGAAAATCCTGCATGATTAACATGGCTTTATTTAGTCAAAGCACAGAAGACATTAGAAGAAAACTGCAGAAACAGGCTGGGTTTGCAGGGATGAATGCATCACAGTTATTAGAAATAGTTAACCAGGTGTTTGTAAACAGGTATGCAGTAAGCCATAAGGAAAACCACAAAGAGAATGAATGTCTGGTCCAGTGAAATGCTGTCCTGTTAGCTTCAGCAATCAGAGGGGTCTCCCCAAAGAGGCAAGGGAAGAGGGGACCTGGGAGAGAAACTCAGCCTGGCTGTCAGAGCTTGCAGCATAACCAGTGTGCTTATTGTAAAGAAATAGGACATTGGAAGAACAAATGTCTACAGCTAAAAGGAAAACAAGGTGACTCAGACCAGGAGGCCCCAGATAAGGAGGAAGGGGCCATGCTCAACCTGGTAGAAGGGTTATTGAACTGAGGGGGACTGGGCTCAAGGGCCCCCTCTTTAGGGGCATATGGTCAGGATGACAGTCTGAGGTAAAGACACTGATTTTCTTGTAGATACCGTTGCTGAACATTTGGTAGTACACTTGGACCCAGCTTCCCCAAGGGTTCAAGAACTCTCCCACCATCTTCAGGGAGGCATTGGCTCAAGACCTCCAGAAGTTTCCCACCAGAGACCTAGGCGAGTGTTGCTCCAGTAAATTGATGACCTTCTGCTGGGACACCCCATGGCAGTCGGGTGCACCAAGGGAACGGATGCCCTACTCTGGCACCTGGAGGACTGTAGGTATAAGGTGTCCAAGGAAAAAGCTCAGATCTGCCAACAGCAGGTACATTACTTGGGATTTACTATCTGACGGGGTAGCGCAGCCTGGGATCAGAAAGAAAGCAGGTCATTTGCAGTCTACAAGAGACTAAGACCAGAAGGCAGGTGAGAGAATTCTTAGGAGCTGTGGGGTTTTCCAGACTGTGGATCCCAAACTTTGCAGTACTAGCCAAGCATTTGTATGAAGTCACGAAGTGAGGCGGCGGAGGGGGGTGGGGGGTGGGCTGGGAACCATTTGAATATGTTATACCCAAGCGAGTTAGAGAAAACTCCACACTTTGAGATGAATTAAGAGTCCTTTATTTAAGCTGGTGGCCAAAGAGACAGCTAATGCTCAAAATTCTCTCAGCCCAGAGGAAGGGGCATGATTAACTTTTATACCTTGGTTTAGGGAGGGGAGGGGAGTTTAAATGCAATAATTCTACAGAAGTAAAAACATGCAAGAACCAAAAAAAAAAATGGTTACAGAGAGATAAACAATTTAAAAGACAACTGGTTACAAAAAAAGGAAAGGGAACCAGGTGCAGGGCTCTAAATCCTTCATTAGAGTTAGATATGGATGCTATGCTGGACACAGACTCAAGGCTTTATGTTGTTATCTCTTTGATCAAAATCCTGGGAACTTCATACATTGTTTGTTCCAGTACCTTATCAGTTATTTGGGTTCCTTTGAAATGCTGAGGATCTGCTTACACAAGTTAACTCCTTGAGGAAGGGGGTTGGGTAAGGAGCGCTTACTGTCTTGTAAGTCACAGGGCCAAATGGAGTTCATCCAGCATTCCCAGCTTAGAGAGAGTCTATTTACATTGGAAACAAGGCTAGGTAATTACAGAGACAAAAAAGGAAAATTTAAAAATAGTGAGTTAGAGTGAAAACAAGGTTAGGCATTACAAATGGGGATCCCAACAACAGTAAGCCTTTCATGAGTTACAGGAAACACTTATGTCAGCCCCAGACCTGGGGCTACCAGATCTGACATTTACATCTTATGTGTCAGAGAGAGAAAAGATGGCAGTTGGAGTTTTAACCCAAACTGTGGCGGCCTGGCTGAGGCCAGGGGCCTACCTCTCTAAACAACTAGATGGGGTTTCTAAAGGATGATGCCTGTGTTTGAGGGCCTTGGTAGAAACTGCCCTGCTAGTACAAGAGTGGATAAGATGACTTTGGGTGGAACCTGAACATAAAGGCCCCCTATGCTGTGGTGACTTTAATGAATACTAAAGGACATCATTGGCTAACCAATGCTAGACTCACCAAGTACCAAAATTTGTTCTATGAAAATCCCCATATATCCATTGAACTGTGTAACACCCTGAACTCTGCCACCTTGCTCCCGGTATCAGAGAGCCCCGTGGAACATGACTGTGTAGAAGTGTTGGACTCAGTTTATTCTAGCAGACCTGACCTCCAGGACTAGCCTTAGGCATCAGTAGACTGGGAAATATACGTGGATGGGGGCAGCTTCATCAGCCCGCAAGGAGAGAGATGTGCAGGGTATGCAGTGGTAACCCTCAGCACTGTTGTTGAAGCCAGATCTTTGCCCCAGGGCACTTCAGCCCAGAAAGCTGAACTCATTGCCTTAATTTGGGCCTTAGAACTCTGTGAAGGTAAGACTGTAAACATTTACACTGACTCTCGGTATGCCTTTTTAAATCTTCAACTGCATGGAGCATTATATAAAGAAAAGGGCCTATAGAACTCTGGGGGAAAGGACATAAAATATCAACAAGAAATCTTGCAATTAATAGAAGCAATATGGAAACCCCACAAGGTGGCAGTTATGCATTGCAGAGGACATCAGCGAGCTTCCACCTTGGTGGGCTTGGGGAATTCCTGCACTGACTTAGAGGCTCAAAAAGCAGCATCTGCCCTCTTCCAGGCCTCAATCACAGCCCCCCCTGCTCCCTCAAGCACCTGGTCTTGTACCTACTTATTCTAAAGAAGAAAAAGACTTTCTCCAGGCAGAGGGAGGACAGGTGATAAAGGAAGGATGGGTTCGGTTACCAGATGGGAGAGTAGCTGTGCCACAGATGCTAGGAGCTGCAGTTGTACTGGCTGTTCATGAAACCACCCATCTAGGTAAGGAGTGACTTGAAAAGTTGTTAGGCCAGTGTTTCTACATCTCACATTTGTCAGCCCTCACCAAAACAGTGACACAGCAGTGCGTTACCTGACAACAGCATAATGCGAGGCAAGGTCCAGCTGTTCCACCCAGCATACAAGCTTATGGAGCAGCCCCCTTTGAAGATCTCCAGGTGGACTTCACAGAGATGCCAAAGTGTAGAGATAATAAGTATTTACTAGTTTTTCTGTGTACCTACTCTGGGTGGGTAGAGGCTTATCCAATGCCAATTGAGAAAGCTCGTGAAGTAACTCATGTGCTTCTTCGAGATCTTATTCCTAGATTTGGACTACCCTTACGGATCGGCTCAGATATTGGGCCATCATTTCTGACTGACTTGGCACAGAAGATAGCAAAAGTATTGGGGATCACAAGGAAACTACATGCCACTTACAGGCCTCAGAGTTCCAGAATGGTGGAGCAAATGAATTGGAGTATCAAACATAGTTTAGGGAAAGTATGTCAGGAAACAGGATTAAAATGAATGCAGGCTCTCCCTATGGTATTATTTAAAATAAGATGTATCCCTTCTAAAAGAACAGGATGTTCCCCTTATTAAATGTTATATCATAGGCCCCCTACCATATTGTGGGGACTTCCAGGCACTCCCCAAGAGTTAGGTGAAATTGAGTTACAGCGACAGGTACAGGTTTTAGGAAAAATTACACAAACAATCTCAGCCTGGGCAAATGAGAGGTGCCCTGTTAGCTTATTCTCCCCAGTTCACCTTTTCTCCCCAGGTGATTGAGTGTGGATCAAGGACTGGAACATAGCCTCTTTGTGCCCACAGTGGAAAGACCCCAGACTGTCCTTCTGACCTCTCCCACCACTGTGAAGGTAGGGGGAATCCCAGCCTGGATCCACCAGAGCCATGTAAAACCTGCAGCGCCTGAAACCTAGGAGGCAAGACTATGCCTGGACAACCCTTGCAAAGTGACCCTGAAGAGGACCACAAGCTCTGCTCCAGTCACACCCGGAAGCCGGCTGGTCCATGCACAGCCAAAGCATGAGGAATCTCATCGTGGGATTCATTTTTCTTAAATTTTGGACTTATACAGTAAAGGCTTCAACTGACATTAGTTAAACTGGGGACTGTTCCCAGTGTATTCATCGGGTCGCTGAGGTAGGAGAGCAAATTAAAACAATCTTTCTGTTCTATAGTGATTATGAATGTATGGGAACATTAAAAGAAACTTGTTTGTATAATGCCACTCAGTAAAAGGTATGTAGCCTGGGAAATGTCCAACCTGATGTGTGGTAAAACCCACCTGAGCCCCCTGCAACCACTGTTTCTGAAATAAGATGAGGAACTGGCCTTTTCCTAAGTGATACAAGTAGAATAATAACTAGAACAGAATAAAAAGGAATCCCCAAAGAGGTACATTTAAGATTTGATGCTTGTGCAGTCATTAATAGTAAAAAGGTAGAAACAGGATGTCGTTCTCTTAACTGAGAAAGGAGTTACAGAGTAGAAAATAAGTATGTTTATCACAAGTCAGGGGTTTGTGAAAATTGTGCCTTTTGTCCATGTGTTATTTGGGCTAGTTGGAAAAAGGACAAAAAGGACCCAGTTCATCTTCAGAAGGGGGAAGCCAACACCTCCTGCTCCGCCAGTCACTGTAACACATTAGAACTAATAATTACCAATACTCTAGATCCCCATTGGAAAAAGGGAGAATGTGTAACCCTAGGGATCAATGGGACAGGGTTAAACCCCCAAGTTGCCATTTTTGTTTGAGGGGAGGTGCACAAGCGCTCTACAAAATCAGTGTTTCAAAGCTTTCATGAGGAGCTGAATCTGCCAGAACCAGAACTTCCAAAAAAGACAAAAAAATTGTTTCTCCAATTAGCAGAAAATGTAGCTCATTCCCTTAATGTTACTTCTTGTTATGTATGTGGGGGAACCACTATCAGAGACCAATGGCCTTGGGAAGCCTGAGAGTTGGTACCCACTGATCCAGCTCCTGATATAATTCCAGTTCAGAAGGCCAAAGCTAGCAACTTCCGAGTCCTAAAAACCTCAATTATTGGACAATACTGTATAGCCAGAGAAGGAAAAGACTTTATCATCCCTGTGGGAAAGCTTAATTGTATAGGACAGAAGTTGTACAACAGCACAACAAAGACAATTACTTGGTGGGGACTAAATCACACTGAAAAGAACCCATTTAGTAAATTTTCTGAATTTAAAACTGCCTGGGTTCATCCAGAATCTCATCAGCACTGGACAGCTCCCGCTGGACTATACTGGATATGTGGGCACAGAGCCTACATTCGGTTACCTAATAAACAGGCAGGCAGTTGTGCTATTGGCACTATTAAGCGATCATTTTACTTATTACCCATAAAAATGGGTGAGCTCCTAGGTTTCCCTGTCTACGCCTCCAGAGAAAAGAGAGGCATAGTTATAGAAACTAGAAAGATAATGAGTGGCCCCCTGAAAGGATCATACAGTATTATGGGCCTGCCACATGGGCACAAGATGGCTCACTGGGATACCGAACACCCATATACATGCTCAATCATATCGTATGGTTTCAGGCCATCTTAAAAATAAGTGCTAATGAAACTGGCAGAGCTTTGACTGTTTTAGCTCAGCAGGAAACCCAAATGAGGAATGCTATCTATCAGAATAGACTGGCCTTGGACTACTTGCTGGCAGCTGAAGGAGGAGTCTGTGGAAAATTTAACTCAATCAATTGCTGCCTACAAACAGATGATCAAGGACAGGTAGCTGAAAACATAGTCAAGGACATGACAAAGTTGGCACATGTGCCTGTACAGATTTGGCATGAGCTCGATCCTGGGTCTTTATTTGGAAAATGGTTTCCAGCTATAGGAGGATTTAAAACCCTCATTATAGGTGTATTGTTAGTAATAGGAACTTGCTTGCTGCTCCCTTATGTATTACCCTTGCTTTTTCAAATGATACAGGTTTTGTTGCTACTTTGGTTCATCAGAAAATTTCAGCACATGTGTATTATATGAATCACTATCGCTTTATCTCATGAAGAGACTCAGAAAGTGAGGATGAAAGTGAGAACTCCCACTAAGAAAGTGAATATTCTCAAACGGGGGAAATACGGAATGAGACCACCACTTCTCCTGTTGTCCTTCCCAGCTTCTCCCCCACCTCCCCTTTTGTCTAGTTTATAAGGCAGGAGAAAAGGGAGAAACCAAAAAGTTGGAAAGAAACAGAAGTAAGATAAATAGCTAGATGAACTTGGCACCAACACCTGGCCCTGGTGGTTAAAATAATAATAATAACAATAATAATAATAATAATAACCCCTGACCAAAACTACTGGTGTTATCTGTAAATTCCAGACATTGTATGAGAAATCACTGTAAAACTTTTTGTTCTGTCAGCTCATGTATGTAGCCTCCAGTCATGTTCCTCATGCTTACTTGATCTATGATGACCCTTTCACATGGACCTCTTAGAGTTGTAAGCCCTTAAAAGGACAGGAATTTCTTTTTTGGGGAGCTCAGCTCTTAAGACATGAGTCTGCTGATGCTCCCGGCTGAATACAAACCTCTTCCTTCTTTAATCCTGTGTCTGAGGAGTTCTGTCTGTGGCTTGTCCTGCTATAAATGAAATCTGTTAACTTTCTTTGTAATTTCCCATTTCAAAAGTGATTTTTTTTATTCCTTTTTTATTATTATACTTTAAGTTCTAGGGTACATATGCACAACGTGCAGGTTTGTTACATATGTATGCATGTGCCATGTTGATGTGCTGAACCCATTAACTCATCATTTACATTAGATATATCTCCTAATGCTATCCCTCCCCCAACCCCACAATAGGTCCCTGTGTGTGATGTCCCCTTTCCTGTGTCCATGTGTTCTCATCATTCGCTTCCCACCTGTGAGTGAGAACATGTGATGTTTGGTTTTTTGTCCTTGCAATAGTTTGCTGAGAATGATGGTTTCCAGTTTCATCCATGTCCCTACAAAGGACATGAACTCAACCTTTTTTATGGCTGCATAGTATTCCATGGTGTATATGTGCCACATTTTCTTAATCCAGTCTATCATTGTTGGGCATTTGGGTTGGTTCCATGTCTTTGCTATTGTGAATTGTGCCACAATAAACATATGTGTGCATCTGTATTTATAACAGCATGATTTATAATCCTTTGGGAATATACCCAGTAATTGGATGGCTGGGCCAAATGGTATTTCTAGTTCTAGATCCCTGAGGAATCACCACACTGTCTTCCACAATGGTTGAACTAGTTTACAGTCCCACCAACAATGTAAAACTGTTCCTATTTCTCCACATCCTCTCCAGCACCTGCTGTTTCCTGACTTTCTAACGATCGCCATTCTAACTGGTATGAGATGGTATCTCACTGTGGTTTTGATTTGCATTTCTCTGATGGTCAGTGATGATGAGCATTTTCTCATGTGTCTGTTGGCTGCATAAATGTCTTCTTTTCAGAAGCGTCTGTTCATATCCTTTGCCTACTAGTTGATGGAGTTGTTTGTTTTTTTCTTCTAAATTTGTTTAAGTTCCTTGTAGATTCTGGATATTAGCTGTTTGTCAGATGAGTTGGTTGCAAAAATTTTCTCCCATTCTGTAGGTTGCCCATTCACTCTGATGGTAGTTTCTTTTGCTGCACAGAAGCTCTTTCCTTTAATTAGATCCCATTTGTCAATTTTGGCTTTTGTTTCATTGCTTTTCGTGTTTTAGACATGAAGTCCTTGCCCATGCCTATGTCCTGAATGGTATTGCCTAGGTTTTCTTCTGGTTTTTTTTATGGTTTTAGGTCTAACATGTAAGTCTTTAGTTCATTTTGAATTAATTTTTGTAGAAGTTGAAAGGAAGGGATCCAGTTTCAGCTTTCTACATATGGCTAACCAGTTTTCCCAACACCATTTGTTAAATAGGGAATCCTTTCCCAATTTCTTGTTTTTGTCAGGTTTGTCAAAGATCAGATAGTTGTAGATGTGTGGTATTATTTCTGAGGGCTCTGTTCTGTTCCATTGGTCTATATCTCTGTTTTGGTGCCAGTACCATGCTGTTTTGGTTACTGTAGCCTTGAATCATAGTTTGAAGTCAGGTAATGTGATGCCTCCAGCTTTGCTCTTTTGGTTTAAGATGGACTTGGCAATGCAGACTCTTTTTTGGCTCCATATGAACTTTAAAGTAGTTTTTTCCAATTCTGTGAAGAAAGTCATTGGTAGCTTTAGGGCGATGGCATTGAATCTATAAATTACCTTGGGCAGTATGGCCATTTTCACGATATTGATTCTTCCTATACATGAGCATGGAATGTTATTCCATTTGTTTGTGTCCTCTTTTATTTCACTGAGCAGTGGTTTGTAGTTCTCCTTGAACAGGTCCTTCACATCCCTTGTAAGTTGGATTCCTAGGTATTTTATTCTCTTTGAAGCAATTGTGAACGGGAGTTCACTCATGATTTGGCTTTCTATTTGTCTGTTATTTGTGTATAAGAATGCTTGTGATTTTTGCAGATTGATTTTGTATCCTGAGATTTTGCTGAATTTGCTTATCAGCTTAAGGAGATTTTGGGCTTAGACCCTGAGGTCTTCTAGATATACAATCATGTCATCTGCAAACAGGGAAAATTTGACTTCCTCTTTTCCTAATTGAATATGCTTTATATCTTTCTCCTGCCTGATTGCCCTGGCCTGAACTTCCAACACTATGTTGAATAGGAGTGGTGAGAGAGGGCATCCCTGTCTTGTGCCAGTTTTCAAAGGGAATGCTTTCAGTTTTTGCCCACTCAGTATGATATTGGCTGGGGGTTTGTCATAGTCAGCTCTTGTTATTTTGAGATACGTTCCATCAATGCCTAATTTATTGAGAGTTTCTGGCATGAAGTGCTGTTGAATTTTGTCAAAGGCCTTTTCTGCATCTATCTATTGGGATAATCATGTCATTTTTGTCTTTGGTTCTGTTTATGTGTTGGATTATGTTTATTGATCTGCATATGTTGAACCAGCCTTGCATCCCAGGGATGAAGCCCTCTTGATCACGGTGGATAAGCTTTTTGATCTGCTGCTGGATTTGGTTCACCAGTATTTTACTGAGGATTTTAACAGTGATTCTTAAAAACACACACACACTCACAAACTTGAAGAGATTAACAAATGATCTTATTGTGTTTGTGATAGGTCTGGAAACAAAAAATTCTTCAAGAGAGAACCAAGCTCTGAGTATTTATGGCATTTAACAAGTTTTTCTCTGCTAGAATGAATACTTTATTAAATCAAGTAAACCTCATTAAGCAAATACAATTGTGATCAAATATGGTATTTATGATGGCCTCAGTGAAACAAGAATACATTTCTCGAGGTCTCTTGAAGTTGTTATAGAGTCTTGATTTTGAATTTGACTGTCAATCATCAGAGTTTTTCTTTTATCATATTTCTATTTGCATACCTCAGAGAAACCACTATGGATGTACAAAAATGATATTTCACTGGCATTTTGCAAACAATGGTATTAACAGAGACTGTAACTGAGAAACAAAGAAATGGAACTTGAGAGACACAGCCAAGATATGAGCTATTAATATTTAAATTGAGTTTCTAATTGGAGACAGGTCTATGTTCATTGCCTTAAAGAACAGACTTTTTTTTTTATTTCCTTGCTGAGCATTTCTTCAGTGAGAGTATATAATTTTATTTCACCTTTTTTAAAATTTTTTCTTGCTTCACTTCTCAAAACAGACAAAAGCTCCTTATTATATAGAATAGAAGGCACATTCTTTATCAATGATTTCAGAGTCAGTTACAATTTGGCTCCAAACCATTTTTCTCATAGTATACCTCTAAATGATGATGATGATGATCATAATAATAGTAATAATAATAATAGTGATAATCGTACATTTTGCTGATGATTTCTGACAAGGCATCATTAACTTTTGTAAGCCCATTATGTACATTATCTAATTTAATCTTCATAACAACCTTCTTTCCAGCTTTCATTTTCGAGATGTGCAATTTGAGGCTCAAAAAGTACAGGTGAATTGCCCAAGGTGAAATAGTCACTTTGAGCCCAGGGGTGGTGCATTAACTCCCTTATTATTTATAGCCAGTCTACACAGACCTACATGTCATGACCTAAATATCTTAATATCAGATGTCCACGTATTTGCTTGTCTTTTTCTTAACCCCCAGAGGCATTGATACTGCTCATCTACAGTCAAATTCTTCTTCAACTTTTAAAAATACTTAAATGCTCTTTTAAAATGCTGAGAAATTCCATGCTACACCACTCCAACACAGATCATTCATGTAACTCCTTTTCTCCAAAATCAAATGAAAACACACCCACAAGCTTGACATAGAATCTGAGTGAGACACAGCTGAGTGTGGGTGTCAGAGGGTTCTAGTGTTAACACAAGTTTTCTACCATAAATTGGGTTGAGGAATGCCAACTCTTTTCACTCTTCTCCTTGAAGTAATTTGTGCTAACAATTCTGTGCTTCTGATTGAACTTCCGCATCCTGTAGCCAATAGATAACTGAAAGTTATGAGTAAGTTAGATGTTATTAAGCCTATTTTAATATACCCAATCCATACTTGCACTGGTCTCTGTATAGTATTAATTAACAGTGTTGCTGGGATTGCCTTTTTCTAGATAGCTTAACCCAGGATGTGACAAGTGGTTTTTGTAGATGAATATTGCTCTGTCATTAAGCCAATATCTACCATTCCCTCGTGTTCCATAATTTTGAGCCAATAATGATCTTTCCCTTATGTAGAGAAATTAAAAAAGGAATGTTCCATATATAGCATAATAAATGTCTGACTTTCCTCATACAAATGATTATCAAAATGCTCTGAAAAGGAAGAGTACAGTTACAATATCTTCATTAATTTTCCTCCTAAGACCTCTAAAATAACATTGACTAGAGACTTACTGAAAATCAAATTCTCAACTGAGATAATATTCAGTTATTAATTTATTCATTCTTGTCTTTATTCATTTAGAACAACATGTATGGAAAAATTTGGAAAATGATCCAATAACCTCTACAACATTGTAATGTGTATGAGACAATGTACCATTTATAGATTAATGCGTATACATCATTATATGCCATGAGGCATATCTCCTATACAAATTTCTAAAAATATAGTAAGAACAAATAAAGGCCTTCCAACTAAGCCAAATACAATAGCTGTTTTTATCTGTACATTATTTTGTTTTTATTTTCAAAAGAAGAAAGATATATACCCATATGTGTAAGACAGAAGATGTTTAATGGAAAAGAAACCTGTTAAGAAATCACCAGCCTTTATTTCATAAAATAATATAACAATATTAAGGAACATGCATAGAGAATGTATGACTAGGCAGCACTAACCAGTCACACATTTATATGGCCCAGAATTCTAAAAGTTTGTAGCAAGTCATTTTTCTTAAAACTAATGTGTTATGGTAATATTCATTTGAAGTTAGCATAAAAAGAAAATCTGAAATTTTTTAAATACTCAAATGATTGAGTACTTGCCTTCTGTTTTCTGCTGTGCTAAGCAATGAAGGAGCTTCAAGGTTATATAAAGCATGAAACTTGTCTTCCACGAGGTTACCATCTAATTTGGAAGGCTTCTAATGTGACTGTCCCAGATGACCCCCTTGTGAGACACCCCTACTGGTCTCAGAAGGCCTCAGAGTTCTTTCCTTCAAAAGCGGTTGAAATAAGGAGGTAGTTAAATTAATTTCTACAACACATTTCCATTAGGTAGTTCCCTGGTATTATTAAAATAAAATGTTCATATGTTAATTTAATTTCTACTAGTGACTTCATAAATTTAGATTCCCTAAGGTCATACACAAAAGAAAATTACCATAATTTTTTACTCTCTCCATCAGAGTTTGTACAGAACCAATCCATACATAGTTCATAAAAATAAACACCACTTACACAGTAAAATCAGGTTGCATCAACTTCTGAATTTGACAAGTAATAATTCAGTAAAATATTAACATTTGTAATTCTAACCTTTCATTGTAGTTTCCTCATTGTGACAAGTGAGAAATGCATAGCTGATTATCTTCTAATAAAATTTATCCAAACTCAGTAGCCAGTTAAGCCTCAGTAACTGGTATGTTATTTCATTATTTATTTTCTTAGTTTAAAAAAATTATAAAGCCTACACACTAAACCAATGCAAATAAGTTGTGAGATAATTGTCCCATTTTATGTAATACCATAACAGTAGGAGAAAGATCTACAGTGACTTATGAAGGGGAAAACAAAAGAGTGAAAGGAAAAGGATATGCCAGTGATGAGCTACTGCAGCCTTTTCAAAATGGTGTTTTTCAGATTTTATTTTATGGGGAGCTAAGAAATGTAAGTGTTGGGGAAAAAAAAAGAAAGACAACAAAAAAAGAAAAGAAAGGTTTTTCATGACAAAATAAGTTCTTAACATTGCAGGACTTTTCTGATACTTTACAATGTCCATAAATATGGAAAAACTATAAGTGAAAAATAAAATATTTGATGGCAGAACCTCTTACCCATCCTCTTTTAAAGCAACTATTATCAAGTACTGTTAAGGGTGAGGTTGACAATCTCCTTCTGTAAAGGGCCAGATATGCCTGACAGGCCTTAGGGTCTTTTGCTCAGCTAGCCAGCTGTACTGATGCAACACAAAAGCAGCCATAGACAATATGTAAAAGAATTAGTGTGACTGTGTTCCCACAAAACTTGATTTATAAACAATGACATATGAATATTCTGTACTTTTCACATCACAATACTATTCATTTTTGACTTTTTTAACCATTGAAATATGTAAAAATTTATTCTTGTCTCACAAAGCATACACAAAGAGAGAGTAGGCAGAGTTTAACACATAGGTCACAGGGGGGCCAACATTTGATCTAGAGGAAACAGGAACTGCATTGTGCAGACCCTGTCTCTTTTTCCAGAAACATACATTCCACTTTGGAAAAGACAACTATATTACCTCTTCCTTGTTAAGGGAAAATGGATTGAGGATGAACCAAACTCAGATGTGGCCATGTGGTTTCTAGCCAGGTTACTCAAAACTGAAAAGATATATTCCATTTTCAAATGATTTATTGCGTGTGCTTTGGGGTGAGAATAAATTGAATTCATATCTGGCTTTTACTACACACAAGGTATGAATCTTCAAATAAATCACTTGACCAACTGGAACCTCTGCTTTCATTGCTAAAGAGTAGTACCTACAACACAAGGTTGTAGTGATAATTAAATAAGCATTGAAAACAGTAGGTATCACCACAGAGTGTTTCCCAAACAGTAGTGTCACTTTATTCTTAGTTTGTATTTATGCAGATGGTTTGTCTACTGATTATTATTTTCATGTTGAGCAAGTTGCATCTGCTGCTTATTATCAAGAGTGAAAGTCTGAGCACTCCTACCCACTTCCTCTTGGTATTGGAGTCACTGAGGAAAACACAAGGCAGTCAAGCACTGGTGCATAGAGAAGAAACAAAGAAAGATCAGCTTCAGTGGTGGGTGCCATTCCGCCATGGCCAGTGGGTCCCTCTTGGCCGCTGACACAGGCAATTGGCCTCCACACACCCCTCTTGTGTCACAGCAGAAGGACTTTACCTTCTCCCCACTGGGGTTGGCCAGTCCAAAGGAGTGAACATTGAGTCTAAAACAGAAAAATACCCCCAAGCAAGGTGACAAGTGTAGGACAGGCTGTGGGGATTCTTTATCTCTTCATAAGAAAGTGCTCCTGGACCAAGGTCCATTTGTATGTGTCAAAAAGGAGATAGAAAGACTGCACATGTGGCTAGGTGCAGTGGCTCATGCCTGTAATCACAGCACTTTGGGAAGCCGAGGAAGGTGGATCACCTGAGGTCAGGAGTTCGAGACCAGCCTGACCAACAACCCCATCTCTACTAAAAATACAAAAATTAACCAGGCAGGTGGGAGGCCCCTGTAGTCCCAGCTACTTGGGAGGCTGAGACAGGAGAATTGCCTGAACCTAGGAGGCAGAGGTTGCAGTGAGCTGAGATAGCACCATTGCACTCCAGCCTCGGTGACAGAGTGAGACTCCATGTCAAAAAAAAAAAAAAAAAAAACAAGAAAAAGAAAGATGACATGCACATGACTGCCTTACCCCAGAATTCATATACAGACACAGGTGTAGATATATATATTTATTTATACATATCAGAGGTTTACTACAACCTTGTAGGTGTGTTTATATGCAGTGAGTTTTCTTTTCACTGAATATAATAAACATAATAAATTTATTAAGAAGTGCCAGCCTAATGGAGAGAAGATGAAATGGTTTTGCTTTTTAAAAAATCACTGCTTTTAACTTTTGGCTGACATCCGTAAATGCTATCTAGGGTAAATTCCACCACTTTCTTTACTTTAAATCCCAGAGTTTGCAATTCAATCTCTAACTCAATTCAAATCTAATTTCAACTTCTCTCTTTCTCATATCTTTAGTTTGAGGTCACATATACCCAGAGGAAAGAGGAAAGAGTAGTCTGCTCTTTTACCTCACTGTTCATACCACGTTTAGGTAGGACCAGGGATATGTTCTCTCCCTGTTTCCTGAGTCTGACTTTTCCAGGGGGAAAAGCACAAGGAGAGACCAGTGCACCAGGGTTCACTCTAGGTGGACAGAAAGCATCTTTGTTCTTGCTCCTCTTTAGTCTGTTTTCATCTACTGGTGGCCTATTCTAGTGTTACTGTTTTCTCACAGTTAATATGTGTACTTTCTTTGGATGTTCATCAGCCTTATTTCAGGTCCATGAACCTGAAACCATGAGAGAGAGAGAGAAAGAGAGAGAGGGAGAGAGAGAGAGATAGAGAGAGAGAAAGACCCACGTTTCCTTTGGACCCCTGTGAAAGCATATTGTCAGCAGTGTACCCATCAACTCTTGCTCTAGGTAGCGCATCTCATAAATTGGTGTTTGCTTGGGTCACCCAATGGAACCTGTTCCATATCTATCCTTTTTGCTCCTTCACCTGTAGCTATTAGAACTATGAAAGACCTGTCTGATGCTATCTTATCACTCCACACCCCTCCTCCCCTGAAAATTTATTGTCCTATTACCCTGCAGTTCTTTCTTGCCTGCCTTGTATTGGGTACTATTCTACCAATTTCTTAAGCTTTGGAAATTTTCAGAAATGTAGACACTAGTTTTCATGTTCACATACATGTCAAGTTCTGTCAAGAATCTCCTTACAGAATGGAAAATAGTTGAGACTCTATGGAGAATACGAGGATTCCTCAAAAGAACTAATCATACAACTATGATATGGTCCAGATATCCCACTGGTTGGTACATATCCAAAATAAAAGAATTCAGTATATTGAGTCCAGGAGCTTGAGACCAGCTTAGGCAACACCACAAAATGCTCTCTCTATAAAAAGCACAAAAAATTAGCCGGGCATCATGGTGTGCATCTGTAGTCCCATCTACTCTTGAAGCTGAGGTGGGAGGATAACTTGAGCCTTGGAGGTAGAGGCTACAATGAGCCAAGATTGTACCACTGCACTTTAGCCTGGAAAACACAGTGAGACCTTGTCACAATTAAAAAGTGTATCTTCACTCTCATATTTGTTGCAGCACTATTCACACAAATCCAAGATATGGGATTAACCAAAGTGCCCACAAATGGTTGAATGGGTAAAGAAAATATGGTAAAAACACAAAATTGAATATTATTCAGGCAGAAAAAGAAAATTCTGTCATTTTCAACAACATGGGTGGAACTAGGAGACATTTTGTTAAGTGAAATAAGGAAGGCACAAGAAGACAAATATTGCATGTTCTTACTCACATATTGGAGAGGAAAACATTGATCTCATGGAGATAGAGAGTAGAGTGATAATTATCAGATGCTGGGAATGGTAGGAGGAGGAGTAATGAAGAAGGGATGGCTAATGGGTACAAGCATACAGTTAGATAGAAGGAATCAGATGTAGTGTTTGGTAGCACAACGGAGTGAAGAGAGTTAACAATAATTTAGGCCAGGAATGGTGGCTCACACATGTAATCCCAGCACTTTGGGAGGCCAAGGTAAGTGGATCACTTGAGCTCAGAGTTCGAGACCAGCCTGGGCAAAAAGGCATAACCCTGTCTCTATAAAGAATACAAAAAAATTAGCCAGGCATTGTGGCATGCACTTTTAGTCCCACCTACTCAGAAAGCCAAGGTGGGAGGATAACTTGAGACTTGGAGGTGGAGGCTGCAGTGAGCCAAGATTGCACCACTACACTTTACCTTGGACAACATAGTGAGACCTTGTCTCAACGAAGAAACCCACAGTAATTTATTGTATATTTGAAAATAACTAAAAGAGTGGAACTGGAATGTTCCTAACACAAAGATATAATAAATGCTTAAGGTAATGGATACCCCAATTACTGTGATTTGATCATTACACATTGTATGCCTGTATCAAATATCACATGTATTCCATAAATATGTACAACTATTATGTATATATAATAGTTAGAAAGAATCTTCTTAGAACATTCATCTCACTTGTTTGGTAGCAGCAGATGGCACTGAAGTTTTGTCAGTTCTGCAAATTTTCATCTGAGGAGAGAAGTGGCAGTCTTTCCTTTGAGTAGACACTGCCAATCTTTATGATTAACTTTCTTGTAGCCTCCCCTTGTCTAACTACCAGGAAAAGAGAAAGTAACCGCCCTCCCCAAATGCTGAAGTAGTGAAAGTAAAACATCTAAGCATAAATTCCACATTACTCACAAGGCCAATGACACTGTTGACTCTTTTTCTTTTACCTGCTCCAGTCTTTGGTTAGAGGTGGTGAAGTGGTGGTGACGGGTAGGTAGGTGGTTGTTTATACAGGCCATAAATGGTGATCTTTAGTGAGGACTGAAAGTTGATATCTGATGTCAATTATCTGAAGCTATCTTTGGCCTGGACAGTAACTATAGCCTCTTTATAAACATTTTGGATCTTACTTGTTAATTCAAGTGCAAAAAGAAGCTAAGTTTTAGTAGCATTTTGTTCTTACTTGAGACCGTCCTTTGTGTTTAATTTGCTGTTCCTTTAATAACTTCTTGTGATGGATGCTTATGCCTGATATGCACATATATGGCTTAAATTTTCCTGTAAGCATAGTTTTAATATTGTCTTATGTTTTGATGTATAGTATCTTTAATATTATTCAGTTCAAAATACATTCTAAATTCTATCATGATTTCTCCTTTAAATAATAGGTAATTTTAAAGTCCATTACTTAAAGCTCACACATTTGAGTATTTACTTATTTACTGCTTTGTATCACTCTGGGCAGAGAGTGTTTTATATGACTTTCATTTCTTGAAAATTCATTGAAAGTTGATCTATGGAACAGCATGTGTACAGTTTTGGAAAATGCTCCTTGTTCCCTTTAAAATAATATTTATCCTGACATTGTTGGGCACAGTGTTCTACACATGTCGATTACATCAAGAAGAATCTTTCCTGATAGTTACATCAGTTACTGAGATGTGTTTAAAAATTTATTTATAATTCTGTATTTGTCTATATGTTCTTTAATTTGGTCATGTTTGCTCTTTATATTTTAAGAATATGTCATTAGATGCATATGCATTTAGAATTAGTGTATGGTAATTAATTTTCCTAAAGTCTATTTTCTTTTTATATAGCTACACTAACTTGCTGTTGGTTACTATTTCAGTAATATATTTTTCACAAACTTTTACTTTAAAAGTTTCTCTAGCCATATGTTTAAAATATAACTTTTATTAGCACCACTTAGTTATAATTTTCTTTGTTCCTTTTATCCTGTCTGATGACCTTAGTTTTTAGTTGAAATATTTATTGTATTTACATTTAATGTAATTAATTATATATTTGTGATTACTCATCATTTGCTTTATACTTGCCTAAAATACAAGTGTTTCCTGGCTTATAATGGTCTTGGCTTACAATTTTGTTTTTTTACTTTATGTTGCTGCAGATGTGACACTTAATATGCTCCTTGATTTATGATTGGGTTACATTCAGATAAACCTATTGTAAGTTGAAAATATTATATATATATATAACTTATATATAAATATTATATATGTATATGTAAGCTATTATTTAGCATATATATAGTGTAAGTTTTCTAGTTGTTCTTAGATATTCTGATAGAGCAATCATACATTGAAAAAAATATATATATATATATATATGTGGCACTTATTTACCATAGTACAAGTTTTCTAACTGTTCTTAGAGTGGTTAATTACAAATCATTAGTTCACCATTATCAGGAAGAGAATTCTTCTAATAAATATCTTGTTTTAATTATATATATATATATTTTAGTGAAGCTAATTCCCCACCACTTACTGTTTTGAAATTTATCTAATTTCATGTATTTATTCTCCCATGAGAACTTTAGAATAATTTTGTTAATTTATAAAACAGACTTTCATTACACTTATTTATTTATTTGGAAGAGGTGACATTGTTTTAGTAGGATTTTATCAGAGTAAAAATACATGACTTGAAAATAATGATAATTTGAGAACACTGTTTTTGATTTTTATAACATGTCTTTTTATCTTTGTCATGACATTTTAAATACAATGGCTAACTTTTTCAATTTTACCATGAAACTGACTAATGAATGGACTATTTTTAAAAGAAAACAATAAGCATGTATTTTTCTATTTCTCAGTTACTTTTTTTAATTGTAAATTAATGTGGGATTTTATTCATATCCTTCTATTTTTCTTTTCTTTTAACTAATATTTATTTTTTGTCTCCTAGATGGCAGGCAGTCATATATTGTAGGTATCACAATGAACAAAAGACAGTGAGACAATTTGTAAGCTTTAATGAATCTTATAGTCGTTATCAGTCAGGGTCTTAGCAAAAAACAGATGGCATACTCAAAAGTTACTACTACTCCTAGGCCTAAAGAGGCAAGGGGAGGAAATACTTCCTGGAGCATGCAGTGAAAGTTGTATCTGTGTGAAAGTTTTGACCACGGGAGCTATTAACAGATAGACAAATCAGCCCAGACAAATTGCAGCCTATAAGAGAAGGAAACAAAGGAATTAGTACTTCATTCTCTCCTTCCACCCTCAGATATCTTGACAGTATTTTCCTTTGGCCAAATCTAGTTGGAAGCCAGAGGGTAAAGAAGCCCAAGCAGGCCAGATTCATGGAAAATAGTACAACATGGAAATAGATAAAGAATCAATCTATAGCAAAAACTAAAGAATAAGCAACACATAATATAGGGAAACTGGCATTTGAGTAGGTAAGCATTATATAGAGTGATAAGTGCTATGTTAGAGGAAGTTCTGCATGGCATTACGATTTTTAGAAGGGGCATCCCTGATTTGCTACTCTGTAGTAACTCTTGGAAAGGTGTTGTCCACCTGTTCTTCTCTAATCTGATCAATTCATATTCAGTAATTTTAAAAAACATTTTATTATGCAAATTTTTGAATCCACACAAAAGTAAAGAGAACAGTAATTAGTTATGATGTATCCATCATGTAGTCAACAACCATCACTATTTTGGGATTTTGAGCCTTCTATCATCCAATTACTCTTTTAATTTTATTTGAGAAGGGTTTATAAAATATTACAGCATTATGTTATTTTACCAGAAAATACTTAAATGCACATCTCTGACAATAATATTTTAAATAGATGTTACATATCACCATGTCATTATCATACTTAATAACATTAACTTATTATCCTAAGAAAATTAAATTCTTTAACACCATCTAATATCATCTATACACAACTTTCCCTCAGATCATGCAACTGATTGAGAGAGAAACCAGACCATTTATCCTATAGACCATCCCATATTCTGAATATCACAGATTGGTTCCTCATGACCTCATTTAATATATTCCTCTTTTTCTGGTATTTCCCATAAAATTGTGTGTAGCTCTAGAGCCTTAATTGTATTTTGGTCCAATTTTAGGCAAGAATATTTAGTGAGCGGTGGTGTGTACTTTTCATTACATTACCTTGGAGGCACATAATGTCTGATTGTCCTTTTTCCAGTAATGGAAACTGTTATTGTGGGTTCAGATGATGTCAACCTGACCCTTCCATCACCAAATTTCTCACTAACAATTCAACTAAGGTTTTTAGAATTAAGTGATTATTGTTGTCAAGGTACATTATGCCTTTAGGGGATATAAAATGGAGATTTTCTCATTCTATCATTCCTTTTGAATCCATCAGTTCAACAAAGGACAACTTTCTCTCCTCAGTAATTAGCTTATCTTAAAATGCACTTCATCTGGAAAGGGAAGCTGAATGCTTAAGTTTTCCACTTCATCTGTTTTCAGAAAAATGGGTTGATACCTTAGTAACTTCCAATGGTATCTAATAAGTTTTTATCACTCTCAATTTATTTATTTTTATACGTGTGATGTGTTTTTGACCATTGAAGTTATTATTGCTCAAATTATGCCATTTTCTGTCCAGTGGGAGTTCACTAAGTTAACATGTACATTAATATTTTACTTAACTTGAAATTGAGATCTCTCTTTGAATTATACTTGCTCCCAACATCTATTCCTTTTAAAATACTATATGTTGCTACTAGATTTTGACTGAATGTCACATGAACACACTTGAATGCTCTAACCACTAGCCATATATTGGATAGAGTTCCATATTCATTCTAACTTTTCAAGATATCACCAATTGACTCCAGTTCAGTTGTATGTCAAACATGCCACTTAACTGAAATTTGATGTTCTATAGCTTGTCATGCCTACAAATTCTGTTTATACTCATTGTTATGGAATTTGGAGTTCTATATGATTTGTCCTTAAACTTATTTCTCATTACTACTTCACCCTACCTCATTGCTGCCCTATTTGTCTTTTTCAGCTTCTGAAAGGCAGATCCTTATTGAATACTTCCTGCAAGTCTAGGTTTGTGGAAGTTTCTGAGCTAATTTGGGAAAGGGTAAAGGGAGTTGAAATCAAAACAGTAAGAGATGTACTCACATTTTTTTGCTAATTCCTCTAACTCCCTTTGCTATGGCTCTAGGCTCACCAAAAGAATACTTTTGGGTCTTTCTAGGTAGATCTTACTTTCAAAAAGAGACTGCTCTCACCAAAGTTATTTATTGCCTATTTCTCTTTCAGTTATGTTTTTTTCATTATAAATAAGTTCCTGGCATTTTCATTACAGGTAGCTTTCCATGCTGTATCTTTTACATAGAGAAAGTCCATAGAAAAAAAGATGCCTCATCTACAGTGCCTAGTTATTATCATAGTCCTGTTTTTCACTGCAAACTAATTATTTGTATTTCTGATCAGTCTTGTGAGCCAGCACAATGTGAATCTACCCACTCTCTGAGTGCTGATAACTTAGATCACTGAGTCAAAAAGGCTGCAGAGTAGATCTCAGGCCTTGGCATCATGATAATGAATATACCCGTGTGAGATAGTCAACAGCCTTTCCCCTAGTGGCACAAGTCTTTGTGTTAGCCTTATCCTCATCTATCTTATTTGAACTTCTGCAGGCACAACTCACAAGGCATCACAGATTAGATTATGCTTTGATCCAATTATTTTATTTTATACATGAGAAAACTGAAGACCTAAGAGGAAAGGACTTTTCTGAGATTACAAAGTCAAGAAAAAGCCACAATTTATTCCAAGTCTCCTGATACTCAGTTGAACATTCCTTGCCTGATGGGTCTAGATGGATGAAAAAGCATTTTCTTATTATCATTAGGATTTCATAAATATTCATGGATTATACAATTCTAGTGATGCCTGAGACCTTAGAGACCATTTAATCTATTGTATCTCAACAGGGATCTATGGACTAGAAATATTAGAATGATCCCTGGACATTTTCATTCTATGGAACCGGGATGAGGACAAAAAAACTGTGTTTTTTATAAAAATGAAAACTTCCCAGGTGATTCTGCACAGTAAGACTTGGAAACCCTTCCTATTTTATAATTCCTCACATTTGCTGATGAATTAACAAGCCTAGGAAGGAGAAGAAATCTTTTCTTTACACGTAATTTCTTGCTTAGGGTCTTGATCATACCACAGTTGACTTTCAAGCAGTTATTTAAAACTCCAGTACTATGTACTGGAAGAGATTGAAGCTGTTCAGTATGGAAGATCTATGTTAGGGATGCAACACCTAGAGTAAATCCTGGAGCAGATTGTGAAGTCAGTCGCGAATGTCATTTGGGCACAAGTGTTTTTTGCTTCTATTGCTGAAATATGCATAACTTATGCTGTGGGACCTATTCAAACAGACAGAAAGCTGTTAGAAGAAAGCAATTAGAAGGAGGCAATCACACACCTTGCCATCACTGAATTTAGAGAAATAATAATTGAAGTTGTCATTAAAGTCAAAGCTGGATGCATTTTGGAAGCGTAATCAGGTTCTGAAGGGCCCCAGTGCAAATTATTCACGTCTTTGGAGGTTGTTCTCAGCTACATGCTACAATTAGGAAAGTAGGTTGTACTTTAATACTTATAGGTAGTTCTGGTTCTGTGACATTAACCCATTTTAGAGGCTCATATGCCTATATCAATTGTCTATGCCAATACCTCCTCAGATGTGTATCTGTACCTGATTTTTCTTAATGATATTGAACACTTTCACATGTGAGGCACAACCATAAATCATTTAAAACAGGACTATGAATAGCCAGGCAAATTCATAACCTCTTTTAAAAAGGGAATAGTTAAATGAATTATAGTAGAGTCAGACAAGGGAGTAAGACAACTTGTATAGGTTTAAAATAAAAGGTAAGTTTACTTAGTAGTGTTTGTTCAGAGGCAAGAATTATCATATTCAATTTGTGGAAGATAATGAGAAAGATTGATGGCATATGAGGTAGGCCTTGGAGAATGGGGTGGGTAGAGACTGACAAGAGAGACAGAGGGGAGAGAGAGAGAGAGAGAGAGAGAGAGAAGCAAGAAGGGAGAGAGAAAGAATGAACTAAAGCATTCATTCCAGGCTTCCAGGCTTCCAGGCTCAGAGAACGGTATGAATAATGCTACAGATGAATGACAGTACAAAATAGATCAGGCTAACCCAGAGACTTATCCTGAGCAGATATTATTTGAAAGGACAGTACATCCTCTACATTTCCTTAAGAAGCTTTCACTCGAAACCTCCTGTCTTGCCCTTTCATAGATTGGTTGTAAACAGAGAGGTGTAGTTGAACATCACCTGTAGACCAAATAGGGTATTAACAGAAACCTAGAACTCTGACAATGATGCTATAATTGTGTGGAAGGTGGGTCAGTAGTGTTAAGAAAATGGGAGTAAAGGATTTAGAAACAGAAGGGTAAATTTGCAGTCTCTTCATTGTTACTAATTAACCATGTGACCTTGGGTTTTTACTCAATGCCTTTTGCGCATTGCTTTCTTTCTTTATAAAAATAGTATGAAAATGCCTCTACTTTCTAGGTCTGTGGATTGCTGTGAAAGTCAAATAAGATAAATGCAAATTTTGGTGTTATTATTAGAAGTAATAATGGTAAAATAGAGTATTTCATATCATTTAAAGATTTTTTTTATTTGTGCTGTGTAAGAGATTTTTTCATACTTTTTCAAAATATCAATTCTGTAGTGTCATAAATAATTTTATTAAATGAATCACTGGTATGAAGATCACATTCTGATTCATAAGTCCTGTCTGGATGACTTAGAAATATTTAACTGTTAATATGAGTATGACAATCCAGCAGAATGAATCATTAAGGAGGAAAAAGAACCCGTTTTATGCATCAGACAGATTTCAGTAGCTTACGTTGTCTACCCACAGGAGCTGGACACAATGGTTCTTGCATATTTTGGATTCAAATGAATTTTTATTATTATTTTACCCCTGAAGCTAGGTTTGGAAAGGCAACATTTTTTATTTAAGACAACTTAGGAAAAAAAAAAAAACTATTTCTAAGGTATCACATTGGAAGGGTTGTCATGAGACGATCATGTTATTTTATTTGCCAAATATGAATACATTTCCTCAGTAATGTGCTTTTGAATTTCTGTAGTTGTTGTGGTTTTTAGAGAAAGAAGATACTGTTCTCAATAAAATAAAGAACATGCTCAAAAAACCAACTAATAAAGGGATGAAAATAATCAATTAACATTGAGACGCTTGTTCACTCTCACTGGTAATCAAATAAATGCAATGTAAATAAATCATTGAGTTATTATTTCAAACTATCGAATTTGTAAAATTTAAAAGAAAAATAGCCAGGCAAATTCATAACCTCCTTTAAAAAGGGAATAGTTAAATGAATTATAGTAGAGTGATCCAAGTACTTTCTAAAGAATAGATGGCAGTGAGGAAATAATCATTATAAATACATAAAACAATCTGATATATAATTGGTGATCTGCAAGGAAATGTGGGGAAAAGGCAGTAGCATTTACTTCTGAATGGTTGTACAATTTTTAGAGTTTTATAAACTCAGTTTCTGAATTTTCTGCAATGATTATTACTGTTATTATCAATAAAAATGAGAAAACAAAAATACATGTGTATGCACTCATGCATGAATGCACCCTACATCTTCTAGAGTTTCTTGGTACTTAATTACAGTAAAACTATAATCTACCACAAAATGACAGCAGCATGCTTTATTGAGCTGCAGTCATGCATGTGGCCTGTTTATTCTTTTTTTTTTTTTTTTGTCAACCTATACTTCTTGTTTGGCTTTCTGTATTATAGGTATTTGATATTATAAATATTAATATTATAGATATTTGCAGGTTACATATTTCCAGTTACCTAGCCACAGATATCAGTGGTGGTATATGCACTATCTACTACACTCATTTGGGACATAAATTTACATAACAGAAAGGTTCTTGTTCTTGTAATTTAAAGGCACAGGGTTATTTATTCTATGGGAGCAAGCAGAATTGAATTTAAACTGTCATTTTCTCTGTAGACCTGGGAGTATATTTTTTTTTTGAGATGGAGTTTGCTCGAATTTTACCTAGGAATGCACTATTTTATTATTTTATAGTGAATAATATATGTGATAAGCATGCATTACATTACTACTTTCTGAGTCATGAATACTACCAAGTAAATATCTCAAATTTATAAATTTTAATGCAATTTTTATTTCTGAATTGGTCTTGTGTTTTTTTGATAGAATATACCTAGAAGGCTTAAAGTGCATATAACTGAGCAGTTTTCTTTTATGTAATGACACAAAGTATATGAATAGTATGTAATCTGATTCAGCAAAGAGACAAGAGTTCATAGCCAAAAGATTTGTGCTTTGAAGTTTGGAAATAGCTCTTATTATGAATTTTTGATCTTGGGTGGGCTATTAACTATGAGTCCTGGTGTCCTCATCCATAAAATGGTATTAACAGCACCTGCCTTTTTTGCTTTTCAGGTTTAGAGACTTGAAAAGTAAATAAAAATACATGGAAGTTGTCTAACACCTTCTGTACCCAGCTTGACCACATACTCGGGTTTTTGGTAATTAGCACAATTAAAGTGAACCAAGAGGGAACAAGTTGCTGATTTAATTTGGGGTTAAATTGTCTTCACCCTGTGTCATAGGCTAATTTAGTCCATGCATTCCTTAAGTATGCGTGTCTATTTAAGAGATTAGCTGAGAGTGGCTGATATTCAATGTCAGTTTATCTCAGCTGTGGGAAAACAATCCCTGCGTGTACCCTATCTGTGCTTGTGAGTCCACAGTGGGATTTTGTATAAAGAACAGCATGTTTATATTTACAAGATTGAAAATGTAGGTGAAGTTCATAAGCATCGGAAATAATTCTTTCTTCATGAAAGCTGTCCTGCTCTTCTGGCATTCTTCTTTGTAACATTCAGTTTCACATATACTTTCCTTGTTACATTGCAAACTCCGTGGGGTCAAAGTGTGTGTTAGTTTTGCATACTACTGAGTCTGTTGTGTCCATTACAGTGCTTGACACATAGCAGATGCTCAGTAATTAAAATAGAAATTATACACATACACACACACACATATATATATAAAATATATAAAAACAATTGACAGACAGACTCATTAATTCCCACTACCCACTTCCTAGTTCCTAGCATAGTGTCAGGTACTTATTAGGTGAACAATAGATAGTGACCATGTCTTCTTTATATTATTTAGGATGGTCCTCTAGGAGTTCAGTAATTTATTGTTTTACAGTAAATCAAAATATTAATCCTTACATGACACTCAAATGCACGCATACAGTATTGTGCTTAAGTAGGATACTGTCCTGAATAATTTATAAATACATCCACCTAATTTTTTTCCATGCATTGAAAATGCTAGTCCAGAGATGGATATGAAAGCAGTGATAAAAGTTTTGGAGCAATACCATCTAACTTAGGGCTTGAGGCTCATCTGGATTCCTGAATTATGCTGATCTAGATCTTCAGCCTTGCAGCTCTCCCTGAAGGTCTTGTTTATTTTTCCCAATAGACTCCCCAGTCTCATTGATCAAACAAGTCTTCAACATTAAATATAAATCTCATCATAAAATCAAAGTTGCATTTATCCTAGTAAAAGTCTAAAGCTATTTCTACTAATTATTAACTTCAGGGAATAATTTGCCTAGACATTAGCAATGTGCTGGGACTACGTCTGGGCTACAGTGTATTTACTTACCACAACTGGTGATTTTAAAAAAGATAATTTTCTCACTTGGACTAAAAGAACATCAAAAATAAATGCCATAATTCATAATTATATGAAGTTTGTAAATTCAGAGAAGTTTGTAAAAAAAGGATCTATGTCTGTATATCCATAAATACATATGTATGGTATTCATGACACCGTCTAAATTAGTGCAGCAATACATTATAATTTGTCTCTGATTTAACTGTTTTCATAAAATAGCAAGATCATAAAAATTCCCAGTTAACCAACATTAAAAACAGCATTAAAATCTATAGTACTTAAAGGACATATTATCAACAACTTCCATGATATGTGCTTACAAATTTTTTCCAAATATTGGATGATTGATACTTGATTTTCTAATCACTTTCAGACCTGACAATCTGGATGGTAAACTGTAAGTCAATATCTCCAAACTTACATTTGGCCAGATTATCATCTTGTGTATGTGTGCGTGTGTGAAGGTGTGTTTGTGTGTGTGTGTGTGTAGCAGAGAGAATGATAGAGACATAAAAACATAAATAAAACAAACCTTGTAAAAGAAAAATTATGATTTGGAAGATAGGGCTTATTTCCCTCTTGGTATATTCTCTTCATAATATTATTTTTAAATTAATTCTTTTTGTGGGGACATAGTAGGTGTATAATTTATGGGGTACATGAGATGTTTTGGTGCAGGCATACAATCTGGAATAAGCCAATCATGAAGAATGGGCTATCCATCCCCTCAAAATTCATCACTTGAATTACAAACAATACAATTACATTCACTAATTATTTTAAAATGCATAATTAAGTTATTATTACTACAGTCATCTTGGTATGCTATCACATTGTAGGTCACAATCATTGTTTCTATGTTTTTTTTAAAACTGTTAACTATCCCCACCTCCCTACCAGGCCCCCACTACACTTCCCAGTCTCTGGTACCCATCCTTCTACTCTCTATGTCCATAAGTTCAATTATTTTTATTCTAGATCTCACAGATAAGTGAGAACATGCAATGTTTATCTTTCTGTGCCTGGCTTATTTCACTTAACATAATGATCTCAGTTCCATCACGCTGTTGGAAATCATTGGATCTCATTCTTTTTGTATGGCTGAATAATACTCCATTGTGTATATGTACCACATTTTCTTTATCCCTTTATCTGCTGATGGACACTTAGGTTCCTTCCATATCTTTTATTTTTCCAAAAAACTGAAAATTGAGCTACTATATGATGATCCAGCAATCTCACTGCTGGGTATATACCAATATCAGAGTAAGCCACAAGAGTCAAGTTCTCTATATCATTAATATAATTCAGAGGTGGACAGTAAAAATAAAATTAATCAAAAAATAAAATCAGAAGTTTATTAAAAAACATAAACAATTGAATCCATATTACTCAACTTCACATTGGTAAAAATAGAAGTAAAGTCACAATATCAGGCCTTGAAATTGTTCTGTATTCTGTTACTTGTTGTAAGGTGATTTGCCACAATCCTAGAGTCTATAAAGTAAGTACATATGAGATACGATGGAAAGAAAGGAGAATTTGAACTATCTCAGGGATATTTTTTAATGATTGAAAGCTATGCTATAAAATCTCTTAGGAAAAACATGCTATCAATTGCCTGATGGAGTAATGCATATCTCATATCCTTCTCATCTCTATTCCTTCAGATCACAGTAGCTTTGGCAGCAATATCGAGACGTTGTCAGTTAAGCTTCTAGATCCCTCCTTCTGCCACCATCAACATAGTCACATGACTAGAAATAATAATTTATGTATCTAGAGTCAGCCACAAGAAGACTGCTGGGTACTTATAAAGGCAAAGTTAGCATTTTTGGGTGGGGGCGGGGGGGCAGTTGTAGAAACACATTAACAGTTCTATAAATGTGCATAAAGACATGCATTTTCCTTAATCACAAATAAATAAACCAGAAGCATTTTCAGTGATTTTTTAAAAAATGAGAAACAGGGAACTTATATAAAAAGTCTTTGAAGCCACAGTGGCTCATGGCGGTTATCTCAGTATTTTGGGAAACTGAGGCAGGGCCTCACTTGAGGCCAGGAGTTCCAGACAAGCCTGGTGAACATAGTGAGATGCTGTCTCTAGAAAAAATAAATCAAATAAAAAAAAAAGTTAGCTGGGTGTTTTGGAGTGTGCCTATAGCCCTAGCTACTTGAGAGGCTGAGGTGAAAGAATTGTTTGAGCCAGAGAGTTTGATGTTGCAATAACCTATGATCTTGTCACTTCAGCCTGTTCAGAGTACTATCCAATCATACTGTGGACTGTTACCAAATCTGCAGCAGTGAATCTCTGGACACATTCTGTGTCTGGTAAAGTCACACCTTGGAACCAAGAAGAATTTCCAGACTTATTTCCCTTGACAGAGCCTATAGCGAAGACAGTCACAACATAGAGCCAGGATAGAATTCTAACTATGAATCCCTGAGCAAAAACTGTAGCTGAAACTGTCATACCATGGATCCTTCATGAAATGCCACCAATAAATCTGTGGACAAAAATGCAGCCTGAATATTTAGCAGTAAATACCTGGCTCCATCTGAATTTAACCCAGTCTCATGGTAGACCTTGGCTTATTTGTCAGTAGGAAACTATTGGATAGAGTTTGATACTGAAACAATAACACTATGAACCCAGGTTGAGTCTCCAGCAACACATTCCTGGAAATAGTTGGGAACTGATATAATCACACTAGGGACCCATGCTGAATCACTAGTGATGAATTCATGGATATATTCTCCTATATGTGATATGGTCACAATGTGTATCCAGGCTGAATCACTGTTATTAAATCATTGGACATAGTCTGAAACAGATTTACTCACAACATGGATTCTGGCTGAAATTCTAGGAGTAAGTCCCTGGGCTCATGATATATTTCTACCATGGACCCAGGCTCAAAGTCCACCAGTATCTTTGGACTCAACCATGGATTCTGGGTAAAATGCCAGCAATGAATACCTGGAGAGAGGGTACAGCTGACCTGATCCTACCCTGGAACCAGGGTGAATTTAAGTAGAAGGAAATGCCTGGATATAGTCTGAAACTTGTACAATCACACAGGGGATCCTGAATGATTCTTCAGCACTAAATTCATGGACACGGGCAATAGCTGATACAGGCAAGCTGTGGACCAAGCCTGAATTTCCAGCAATAAATCCCTGGACAAAGTCTGTTGTTGATATTACTATACCATAGATAACAGGATATGTTTCCAGCAATAAATCCATGAACACAGTATGTATCTTATACAATCAAACCATGTGCCCAAGGTGACCCTTCAGCAGTAAGTCAGTGTACACTACCTGAATCTCATAACCTTATCCTGTGGACACAAGCTGAGTCTCCAACAGTAAATCCATGCACAGAGACTGTAACTTCCACAGTCACACCATGGGCCAAGGAAGTATCTCCAGCAGTAATTCCATGGACACAGCCTACACCTTCCATAATCGTACCTTGGACCCAGGTTGAATGTCCATCAGTAAATACCTGGAGAACATCCATAGCCAATACCATCACACTATGGAAAGGGGCTGAATTAACCTCAGGATATCCATGGATACTGCCTTGGGTTGCTACTGTCACACTATAGGCACAGTCTGAATCTCCAGCAGTAAATCTTTGGACACAGTCCATGTATGACAGAGACACACCATGGCCTCAAGCTGAATCTCCAGCAGTAGTTTACTGGACAGAACCTGTAGCTGATACACACAAACTGTGGACTCAGTTTGAATTTTTAACAGTAAAGTCTTGGATCCAATCCATATCTGATACACTCATACCATACACCTAGGCTAAGTCTTCAGCACTAAAGCATTTTACACAGGCAATAGCTTATACAATCAAATTGTGGAACCAAGTCAAATCACCTGCCATAAATCTCTGGAAACAATATGAAATGAATATGTTCACATGGTGTACTGAGGTTGAATCTCCAAAAGTAAATGAGGGGACACATCCCACACCTGCTACAGTTATGCCACTGAACCAAGTTAAATCTGTAGGAGTAAATCCCTCAGCAAAGCTTGAGACAGAAATTCTCATACTGTGGACCCAGGCTCACGCTAAAATCAACAATCCCTGCACATACACTCTACTTGATAGAGTGACATCATTGGCTAAGGATGTTTGTGTAGCAGTAAATCCACGGAGGTAGTCTACAACTGAAATAGTCACATCATAGGCCCAGGATCTGTTGCCAGCAATAAATCCCTTAACAGTGGCTGTAACTGGTAGAGTCACACTGCAGTACATGGCTGTATCTCTAGTAATAATTGCCAGGAGAGAGGATCTAACTGATACAGTCATAATATAGACACAGATAAAATTACCAGTGATCAGTTTCTGGTTACAACCTCTGCCTGGCACAGTCAAACTATGGACCCAAACAAAATATCCATCAGTATCACTTGGAATCAGGCTGAATTTCCAGCAGGAAATCTCATGATACAATCTAAGCCTCCACTTGTAAAGATCTGAACAGAGTCTGAATCTCCAGCCCCAAGTCCTCTGTTACAGGTGGAAACAGATATAGCCATACCATGGACCCAGACTGAATCTTTGGCAGTAAATCCCTGGACAAAGCCTGCTGCTGATACACTCACACTGTGTACACAGCCTGTAACTCCATCATTAATCTTTTTTTTTTTTTTTTTTTTTTTTTTTTTTTGTGAGACGGAGTCTTGCTCTGTTGCCCAGGCTGGAGTGCAGTGGCATGATCTCTACTCACTGCAAGCTCCGCCTCCCAGGTTCACGCCATTCTCCTGCCTCAGCCTGCCGAGTAGCTGGGACTACAGGCGCCCGCCACCACGCATGGCTAATTTTTTCTGTTTCTAGTAGAGACGGGGTTTCACTGTGTTAGCTAGGATGGTCTCGATCTCCTGACCTCGTGATCCGCCCGCCTTGGCCTCCCAAAGGGCTGGGATTACGTGCATGAGCCACCGCGCCCGGCCCATTAATCTTCTTTTCACAAACTTTTCATGCTACACTGAAAGCACGGGTTCAAACTGAATGTCTAACAGTAAATACCTGGACAGAGGCTGCTGCTTCCAAAGTTATACCCTGGATCTAGGCTGAATTTCCAGCAATAAATCCTTGGACAGAGACTTTTGCTCATACAGTAACAAGTTTGGGACAGGCTGTATCTTCAACAGTGAAGACCTGGCCACAATCTTCATTTAATACAACCAGATTATGGTCCCAATCTGAATCTGCAGCATTAATTACATGGATACAGCCTGCATCTGACACATACATAGGACTGATCCAAATTGAATCTTCACCAGTAAATACCTGGATACTGCCTATATCTAATATATTAGCACAGTGGACCCAGCCTGTATCTCTAGCAGTCAATCTGTGAATAGAAGCAATAGCTTCCATAGTCACACCTTGGACTGTTGTGGGAAGTCAGGGACCCCTAACGGAGGGACCAGCTGAAGCCACGGCAGAAAAGCATAAATTGTGAAGATTTCATGGACATTTATTAGATCCCCAAATTAATACTTTTATAATTTCTTACACCTGTCTTTACTGCAATCTCTGAACATAAATTGTGAAGATTTCATGGACACTTATCACTTCCCCAGTCAATACCCTTGTGATTTCCTATGCCTGTCTTTACTTTAATCTCTTAATCCCATCATTTTCTTAAGCTGAGGAAGATGTATATCCCCTCAGGACCCTGTGATGTTTACGTTAACTGCACAAATTGTTTGTAGAGCATGTGTGTTTGAACAATATGAAATCTGGGCACCTTGAAAAAAGAACAGGATAACAGCAATTTTCAGGGAAGAAGAGAGATAACCTTAAACTCTGACCACTGGTGAGCCAGGCAGAACAGAGCCATATTTCTCTTCTTTGAAAAACAAATGGGAGAAATATCGCTGAATTCTTTTTCTCAGCAAGGAACATCCCTGAGAAAGAGAATGTGTACCTGACGGTATGACTCTAAAATGGCCCCTTTCGGTGTGGTCGTCTTCTATGGTCCAGCTGTAGGGATGAAATAAGCCCCAGACTCCCATAGCGCTCCCAGGCTTATTAGGACAAGGAAATTCTCACCTAATAAATTTTTGGTCAGACTGGTTGTCTGCTCTCAGACACTGTCTCCTGATAAGATGTTATCAATGACAATGCATGCCCAAAGCTTCATTAGCAATTTTAATATCACCCGAGTCCTGTGGTCCTGTGATCTTGCCCTGCCTCTATTTGCCTTGTGATATTCTATTACATTGTAAAGCATGTGATCTCTGTGACCCACACCATATTCCTACACTCCCTCTCCTTTGAAAATCACTAATAAAAACTTGCTGGTTTTACGGCTCGGGGGGGCATCACGGAACCTACTGACATGTGATGTCTCCCGCGGATGCCCAGCTTTAAAATTTCTCTCTTTTGTACTATTTCCCTTTATTTCTCAAACCAGCCAATGCTTAGGGAAAATAGATAAGAACCTACGTGAAATATTGGGGGTGAATTTTTCCTGATATCTGGCTGAATTTCCTCTGATATTGGACCAAAGCTTTGCTTCTAGGAACAAAACACTGGACACATTTTGTATCTGATATACTAGCACTGTGGACCCAGGTCGATTCTTCTGCAGTCATTCCCTCCACAGGCAGTATGTGACACAATTATACTGTGACTGCATGCTGCAGTCTCCAGTTGGAATTACCTGGACACAGACTGTATCTGATCTTTTTATATTGTGGAACCATGATGAATCCTCAGCAGAAAATCCAGGGGCATGGGCTGTAGTTTCCACAATGTTACCATGTACCCAGTTACCCCTTCAGCAGGAAAAACCTGGACACTACCTGTGTCAGAATCAATTACTCCACGGACCCAGTCTAGGTCTCCAGTAATGAACACATGGACAAAGGCTGCAGCTTGCACACTCTCGAAGTGGACTCATCATGATTTTCCAGATGCAAATTCTTATACAGAGACTGAAAGGGGCACATGTTGGACAATGCGTAAAACTGAAGCTAAGAAACTCTGGAAAATGCCTGAAGCTAAAATAGAGTTTCATTACCAACTCAACCTGATACTCACGACCTGTGATTCATGAAGAAAATCAAGCACCTATTTTATGGACACATCATGAAATTGAAAATAACAATGAACGGACATTGTCTGAATTTGAAACACTTATATCCTGGATAGTGCCTGTGCTGCAAGCAGCAGAACAATGGCCCCAGCCTGAAGCTCTGCTTAGCAGACTTTCATTTAAAACTGGATCGGAAAAAAATGAAACCTTGGGCTGAGCCAGAATTTCAAACACTGAGCACATTTACTGCATTTGTATCCAATAAACTAGAATCCCGGGCCAAACATAACACTACTACATTGAAAACATGGATCTAATCAGAAACTGATGTCTTCTACACATGTACCCAATCTGAAGTAGGTTCAGTGAGATCATGGTCCGTTTCTGAAGATGATACAGTAAACTATGGATCTGGACTGAAGCAGGCACAATCCACCCCTGGACTCAATCTAAAACTAATATAATCAGACCTTTGACTCATGTGAATTTCAAGCAGTCAGACCCTGGACCTTGTCCATGTCTGATACACTGTTGTATCAGGCTGAAATGCAAGCCAGAAATGTTTGGCCATGCCTGACATTAACACTGTGAGTGCTTGGTTTCAGACTCAAAACAATGTAAGAATACTCAACCTCATTCTCAAACAGTTACTACCTGGATGCAGCCAGAATGGCAAATAATCCACCCATGGAACCAATCTGAAAAGAATGCAGTCAGACCCTGGACCCAGTCTGAAGGTGATGTTCTGCAACCTTGGACCTATGCTGAAACCATTACAGTCAGACTCTGGGCCCATTCTTTAACTGATAATATAGAACAATGGACTGAGCCTAAATCTCAAACAATTAGGACGTGGCCTGAAGCAGACGTGTTTGCACTTTGGTCCCCAACACAAAATGATACAATTTGGCCCTGGACCCAAGTGGAATCACAAATGACCCACTCCTGGACCCAGAGTCAACTTAGCATAAATTACCCTTGGACTCAGCATAAATTACCCTTGGACTCTGCATGTACCTGCTACAATCAGAACATGGACTTACTCTGAAATTCATCCCTGCACCCACCCTGAAGCCAATACAGTGATAAGATACTGTTCCAGACTCAAATGAATTCAATAAGATCCTGGAACCAACCTGAAACTGAAGCATTCCAAATTTGAACTATAAGCCAAGGAATAAAACCATGAAACATGACTGAAATTGATATAGTCACATCTTGCTTACAGACTCAATGTGATACAGTTAGACCTTGGATTCATCCTGAAAGTCAGCCTCTCTCTCCCTGGTCCCAGACCAAAGTTGGTATATTTTGGCCCTGGACTCAGCAAAGAGCTGCTGCATATCGAACCTTGACCCACCCTGAAACCCAAGCAGTGAGACCTTGGATCAAGCAGGAAACAAGATATAGTCTGATCTTTGTTTTACATTCAAATGAATAAAGGCAGACATGGGTTTATATGAAATCTCAAATAGTCCCTGGATCCAGCCTGAAGTTGCTATAGTTCACCCTTTTATCCAGTCTGCAACCTTTCTGCTAAGATTCTGGCCCAAGGTTCTATCTCAAGTAATCAAACCATGGACCTTGCTTAAAGGAAGAACACTCATATCTTGGATACTGCCTGTAACCCAAGCAGACACTGGTCAGTCTCAAGCTCATCTTACTGAATCCTTTGGTGTTCTTAAAGCTGGCAAAGTAAGAATCTGGATCCAGCCTGAAACAGAAATACTAAGACCCAGAACCCATTATAAAGCTGATATAATTGCATCATTTTCTCCTCCTAAAATTAAGCCGAATGGAGAAACACTATTAACGAGTCATTTTGGCTGCTTGTCTAAACGTGTACCCCTTTTGCCAGTAAAAACTGTTTACTCCCCAGATCGGTGTTTTATAGTGTCAACTGAGATAACTGCCACAGAAAGCCAATGTAAAATCAATTATTTCCAACCAAGCCAGCTTAGAAGCATTTGGCTTCCTGGAAGAGTTGTTTACCAGCACTACGGCAGGAAATTAAAAATTATCAAGACAAAAGAAAGCCGTCATGTCCCAAGTATGTCTCTTATCTCTCTTTCTTAATTCTTTTTCTTTATTCATTCTTGTTCTCTTCCATGTGTATGTACACTGTCCCCTTCTTGTTCAGTCTTTTCTTCTTGTATGTTCCCTTCATTCTTCATTTTCCCATATTGCTCAGGTATTTCTCCTCTCCTATTCTGCTATCCATAGCCTCTTTTGCTAATCCTCCTCAGAATATATTTCCCTCAGCATTTACTAAAGAGTCAATTCTTTCTCATTCTTTTTCATCTTTGCACGCTGCTCCAGCCGCACTTTTAACAAAACAACCTCTCCTGATGCCTGGATCTCAATCTGGACCCAAGCCTGGACAACAACCTCTTAGGTATTCAAAACTCAGTGTTTCCCTGGTTGAGTGTCAACTAGCTGTGATTTAGAAAGAAAATTTCCAGGCTTTCTGGCTCTTCAGGACAGCTGTTATTTCCCATGAAACCACAGGCACCTTCAGTCTAGTCAGATGTTTGAGTTAATATACTTGGTATGAAGACTCTTGTTGAATCTTAAAACCAGAGTTTGTAACAACAGAGGTTATGTTCTCAGACCTTTGCAAAACCAAAATTTAGGTTATTGTATGAATCAGCAGAGATGTCTAAATATTGAGAGAATATCTTTTCTTTTTGCCAAACAGGATTTATGAGCTATGTGTTATGAACACAATTCTATTCTAAGAACAGTATTTTAAAGATAGTCTTACTTCTCAGAAATGTTTTATTATTTTCACTTGAGGTATATACATATATACACACATTATTGGATAATAGTATAAAATCTTGGCTATAAATAATAATATACTACATATATACACTATAGATACACATATATAGTGTATATATGTATATATATGTATAAAGTATATGTGTGTGTGTATATATATATATTTATATATATATATATACTTTAATGTTTCAAGGGAAAGTATGAAGATAACCTCTGTACTATATCTGAAATTGTAGGATGGATAATGCATATTTCTATGTATTTTCTCAGAATTGAAAATAATGAATTTCCAAGCATTTTTCTAAAAGCCTAAATTTAGATTTTAGAAAAGGGAGGGTAGTAACACTAATCTCACTCTATACCACGTGTGGATTCCTCTGCAGAGTGTGGATTCCTCTGCAGAGTGCGGATTATGCCCTGGCATTAGCCCTATCTGTCCCAACTGTTGGGAGGCAGAAACTGGTGAATTCCCTTAGGTAGTTTCTGCACAACTGTCTTTCTCCCATTTTTGTGCTTGGATCCATACTACATGAATAGTGGATCATTAGCACAGCTAGATGTGCCAATTTTATGTAAGTGTAAGCAATTTCATTTCAAGATTAAGATATCATTATAAAGCAAGTAAAACATTGAAATTGTTAACTGAATATGTTTCTTTTCTATTTATTAATTTATGTGTGTGTGTGTTTGTGAGTGTGTAAGAGACAGGGAGAGAAAGCCGGGGGAGACAGAGAAAGGGAGAGAAAGAGAGAGAGAGAGAGGGAGAGTCTAACAGACTCTCCCTCTATTGCCCAGGCTAAAATGCAGTGGTGTGACTCACATTAGCCTCAAACTCCCAATATTAAGGGATGCTCCCACCTCAGCCATCTAAGTACCTGGGACTGCAGGCACATGCTACTGCATCTGGATAATTTTGTTGTTGTTGTTCTTGTTGTTGGTAAGGAAAAATTCTCATCATGTTGACCAGTTGGTCTCAAATGATCCTTGCAAATAGTTTCTAAAGTACTATTTGCAACTGAGTGCTTACCTGGACTTCATGTGATTCACGTGAAATCCAGGGTTTTTTCACACTGAAATGTGGAAATAATAAGATTTTTTTCTTGATTTTTTTCCCGAGAAAAAATGCAGAAGCCCTGGCTGTGGCCCGAGTGGGGCTTATTGACCTTCAGGATCCTGCCCAAGCTGAGATTGTCACCTTTGAGCATGCCATGCCCTATTTAGGTCCCAAGGGACCTCTAGGACCTGGGTTGATCTTCCTGAATCAACCACTACATTTTCAATCCGTGGTCCTTCCTATATGCCTGGAGCAAAGCCTGGAACAAGAGAAAATATACAACTATATGACTGTTGTCTACCTAGTTGGTCCCTTATAATGAGTGAGTAAAGAAGAAGACACTGGAATGAAAGAGAAGCATGTTTAGGAAGAGAATAGTATCCTCTCATGAATAATAAAAGATTTGTCTTTCCCTTCACCATACTTCTCCCTCTAATGTGGGCTAAAATTTGAAGACAAACACAAACACCTCTTCTCTGTTTTCTATCAGAAAGTCCTGGAATTGTGCAAAAACGGCACCTGAGCATCCTACAAGTCAGCACTTGTGCCCAATTTTGGCTCAAGCTGAATGAATTCACTTTCTGGGTGGAGGCCAAGAAAGCCATGGGGGAGGCTGACTGTCAGGTGACAAATTCATGGGGTATAAATATCAGGGAGAAAGAGGAATATCTTGAAAACCAAAGGTTACTTCTGTCCCTCCTTTAAAATATTGTTTGATATCTTGTCTCTTGTTTCTTGCAAGGTGACTTGGGAGCACCTTTTGCATGCCATCTACAGCAAAAGGACACTTGGGTGCAAGTGGGAATCTTGAGTCACTTTGAGGACCATTGCACAAAGCCCTAGGTCTTCAGCCAAGTGCACCCTTTCCTTTCCTGGTTCAAGGGAGTGGCACAGTCTAGCCATGCTCCCTGGGACAAGCAAGAGCCCATGACTACCTCTGCTTCTATGTCCCATTCAGTCTCTACCTCTACAAATGCTTCAGCTTTTACCTCCACCCCTGCTTCTATTTGGCCACACTTCTCTCTGCCACAGCCTCAGAGTAAGGCTCAAAAACTTGGTAGGGGAAATAAAGGAAGAAGAGAATGGAATTAGAAAAGAAGAGAGGGAAGCAGAGAGGAAAGAAAGCTCTTCCTGAAAAATATATGAGTTTTTTATCTACCAAATCACAGAAATTATTTTTCTTGTGGTTTACAAAGGTATTTCACACTTGATCTATGATTCAATTTCCACAGTATCCCTGTATGATATAGATTACTGTATAATATAGGTCATAAAACATGATTATTAGAGTTATCTTAATTTCTTACTCATACTAGTTAAGTAGAATGGATTGATCAAGTTCTTATGGCAGAAGATGAATAGGACTAACATTAAGACACACTCTCCTAACACAAACAAATTTCTTTTCTACCACACAGTATCTTACATGTGTAATAGAATTATTTTAAATTGAGTATATTTTAAGTTAAAGATATTATGATGTTTGGAAGCAGCATAGCAGTTGCTAAATAATGTGTTTTATGTGCTGGTGTACTAGACTGTACTACACTGTGATTATCAGTTTTCTCCTTCCCTTGGCTATCAGAAAACCTATCACAATATTAGCAATGGCTATTTCACATTATTGTACATTCATTTATTTCCATAGAAACTCAGGGATCTCTTTTGGTGTCACGTAATAAATGTGCAATTAACCACAGCTATTTTATAGCTAACACACATTGTCATAGCTACAGTGAATAATACATTAAAACACAAAGGAGGTCACAATTATTTGCTCACATCCTACAAAGTCTAATTCAAAGACAACTACACTTAAGATCATAGTTATGCTTCTAATTTCATCTATATTTCCTCACCCCTTCTAGAGAAAGCTTATCTTCATCATTTTTATATCTATACATTTATTAACCAGCATTTCTTCAACTCAGTTTTCTGAGAAACTCTCAAATATTTTTTTAAAATATGAGCTCTTTCCTTAACCCCAAACTTGAACGTTCTATTTAAACTATCATTTTGATATCACACTAAGATTGTATGTTGAGGAACATAAGCCCCCACCAATTTAGAGACAGGTGCCCTATCTCCAAATTTTTCTTTATTTATCTAATATCTCCAAATCAAATCATTTTTGTTGCCTATCAACTTTGATAACTTTTAAGTAGCTAAAATCATAGCTATATAAATGTTGCAATGGGGAGAAAGCTGGAATGACTTCCAACACTTTGACTAAATAAATTTAAGCTAGGACATAAAGAAACTATGAACTTGGAAACATAACAGGAGGATAACTTTTTTTTTAAAGAAAAACATTTAAAAAATGGAAAAGAGGTAGTAATTTGTGTATGCTAGTCGTATTTAACAATGCTGACCTGGTTAGCAGAAATAGGAGGGATCTAAAATTTTTAAAACGTGGTCTACATAGGGCAATTATACTCAAATTAATTGTGTGAATTTTCCCCTAGGCTTTGGCAGATCAGATTTATCTGCGATATGCCATGCCTTGGAAGGCTATGATCATCAGCTGTGGCACAGACCTGCAATGGTTCCATACTTGGCAGCTCTTGGGTACTCATAGCTGCCCACCGTGTCAGGAACATGTAAGTTTGTGCCTGCCTCTTCCCATACTCTATAATTCATTATCCCATAATTACGTTGCTGAAAGTTTATCTGTCCAAATACACTTCTGTAATGCATGACCATATCACTTATACAGATACCTTTTTTTTTTTTTTTTTTTAGGCTTAAAAGAAATTGCCTCACTGTGTTTGGCTTATTAGTACCTCTGTTAGTTAATTCCTCTGCAATCACATTGTCTGTGGACTCTTTATTCATAGATTTCTGATTTCAATGAAGATGATCTGCGGACCTTGTTTATCACGACTAAAACAATATGCTGGAAAGCCTGATGTAGGTTTAAGATTCAGGTTTTCTAATGAGTGTATTGTAATAAATCTTTGCCTATGAACTCAGGAATCCTGAAGATACTGCTGTGTTACTGGGCCTGAGGCACCCTGGGGCACCACTGAGAGTTGTGAAGGTGTCTATCACTCTACTGCATGAGAGGTTCCAGTTGGTGAATGGGGCAGCAAGAAATGACCTGGTATTGCACTCCTCCAAGATGTCCAGACCCGCTTTCGGCTCTTATCACTCTTGGGCTATCTGAAGAACCTGAATAGCTCAGAATGCTGGCTCTCTGGGCCACAAATCATTATACCAGGTCATCGGATACTTTTCTTATTAGGGTAGTAGTTCTAAAAAAATGAGGTTCATATTTTTAATATTACAGTTCAAGGCATAAGGATTTTAGATGTAACAAAAGTTATATGAGGAACTTTCTCTGTACAGTCTAGTTTTGTAAAGCAAAGTAGTGACGATTTCCTTCCCAACTTTTTGCTCACTTTGGAACAAAGGAAAAGGAGGGGTTTTGTATTGTTTTGTTTCATTTTTACCTCTTTATGAAAATCTACTCAAAGTTGACTTGGAATTTTGAATTTCAAATGTGAAAATTGACTTGTTAATTTTGCAGAATGGAATTTAAAAAATTATTAAAAAGTGACAAGGCTGTCTCCATTGACTCACCAATGTAATTTCAGCAATTTGGGAACTTAAACTAAGAGGACACTGAGTCCAGGAATTTGATACCAGCTTGGGCAATATAGCAGGACTTCATCATTAAACACGTAAACAAAAACATAGCCTGGTTGGTGTTGCACACATGTAGTCCTAGCTACGTGGGAGGCTGAGGCAGGATGATAGCTTGAGTCCAGGAGGTCAAGGCTGCAGTGAGTGAAGATTGTGTCAATGCACTCCAGCCTGGGTGACCAACCAAGAACTTGTCTCAAACAAACAAACAAAAAAAGGCTAGACATGTTGGTTCATGCTTGTAATCCCAGCATTTTGAGAGGCTGAGGCAGTGGATCACCTGAGGTCAGGAGTTCAAGACCAGTCTGACCATCATGGGGAAACACCATCTCTATTAAAAATACAAAATTAGCCAGGAGTGGTGGTGTATCCCTGTAATCCCAGCTACTCAAGAGGGGGAAGCAGGAGAACTGCTTGAACCCTGTTGGCAGAGTTTGCAGTGAGCTGAGATCAGGCCACTGTACTCCAGTCTGGGTGACAGAACGAAAACCCACCATAAAAAAGAAAAGAAAAGTGCTAAAAAGATAATGAAATAGAAAAAATGTGTGATGTAAAATGTTAATGGTGATAAAATGAACTGAATTTCTGTATAAAATTTACAGACACAAGTTTAAAGTGATGACGAGACGTAAGTGATAAGACAAATCATAGTTTTATCTTAACACTTAGGGTTTAAATTTAACATATGTTCTTAAGGATAGTTATAGTCCATTTGTCTTTCTAGGAGGAACTGATGACAATCCAGAAATATTAGAAGCATGTGATGAAAGCTTCCAGCTATGCCCACCTGTACCCTGACATAGACAGTTCCATTACTCAGGACAAAGACTCTGATGCAAATGTGGTACACCGTCAATTTTTTTTTCTTACTAGTGATAGGAACCATAACTTTGTCCCTATACAAAAGAGTATACTGCATATGCCTAAATGAGAAATATAAGTGAATCATTGATCAGTAGGAAACCATTTTAAAACTCTTTAATTACAGAACAAAGTCTCTGAAAAAATTTTGTTGTTAATCTCTGAGTTTTCTTACATGGGTTTTCAATCTCTAGCCACACTATATAGCTAGTATGCTGCTCTACACATAAATTAGACATTCTATATTATTCTCTTATTCTAATAATGGTATCTTTACACATCAGAGTTTAAAACAAGTCTCATTTTTTCTATTTCTCCAATTAAAATAACTTTTTAAGATTTAATTTTCAGTGATTTTTTGTAGTAATAGTTTTGAAAGTGTTTGATCAGAATGGTTTATTATGCATTTATCTGATGTCTCCCTTCCTTCTGAATACTTCTTTTATTATCTACTTATTAAATCTATGATTAATAATTTGGAATAGGGATTTAAATCCAAATTCTATGTTGGAATTTACAGGAGTCAGTGAGCCTACGAAAAGCATTTATGTGCAGACCAATATCTGGCAATGGCAGTTGGAGACAAATAGCCTTCACCAGTCTCAAAGCCCTAGCTACTACAGTGAGTCCACACTTCTCCTGGATCTTATCTATTCAGCAAAAGAAGGCCACCCAATAAATCAGGCCCTTGCGCCTTGGGTAGAAACTCCTAAGTCCTCTAGTCTCCTTAAACAGCCAACCACACTGCCACTTTCCTCAATAATAATTACTGCAGCCCTGAGACTTTGGTAGCCTAGTAACTATAACTACTGATGCCACAGTCTTCTCACAGTATGATAAAACACCAGAGCATCAACGAGGAAAATCTTGACTTAGCCTTTCAAAATCTATCTAAATATACCTTCAATAAAGATGGCTTTTCTTCATAACAACTGCTTTCTACCTACTTCCTGAACTAATGCATGGCCTTGGATTGTTTTCATTCCTGAAAATGATTCAAAAGCTCCTATTTAACATGAACGTGAATGCAGGATTTTATTCATCAGCATAAGAATTTTCAAAATGATGTGAAATCCAAATGTGGAATTATATTTGTGAACTTTGTCTTTCAAATTATATTTTCATACCAACTAACTCACACAGTTTTTTGTAACTATCTGAATATTCTCCTCAGGTGGGGGAAAACCAGTGTCAGAGTTCTTGAAGAATTTATGAAAAAGAAAATGACAATAGTACATAAGGTTGTATTTAGTGAATGAAAATATTACTTTTAAAATCCTACTTAAGTACTGAGTAAATAAATAAAGCATATTATTCCAATAACTCTAAAGTATGTGTTCATGAAGAAAATACAACAAGGGTTAAAATGCATAAACAAACAAATGAGGCCAGGCATGATGGCTTGTGCCTGTAAGCCCAGCATTTTGAGAGGCCAAGGCAGGCAGATAACTTGAGGTCAGGAGTTTGAGACCAGCATGGCAAACATGGTCAAACCCCATCTGGAGTAAAAATGCAAAAATCAGCTGAACATGGTGGCATGTGCCTGTAATTACACTTCCTCGGGAAGGCTGAGGCAGGGGAATCACTTGAAGCTGGGAGGCAGGGGAATCACTTGAAGCTGGGAGGCAGAGGTTGAGGTCAGCCAAGATCATGCCACTTCACTCTAGCCTGGGTGACAGAGTGAGATGCTGTCTCAATACACACACACACACACACACACACACACACACACACACACACACACACAAAAAAAACGGAAAAAAAAGAACTGTACTAGAAAAAGAGCTCACAGGCAAACTCACATGTCTAACAGAAAAAAAAAATGTTCTTTAAACAAAAGTTCCACAAGAGGCAAATTAAAAAAACAAATGTATCACCTTGCATATAAAGTACAAATAATAAATTGAAGTGAACCACAAGGGGAAAAAATCAAAATTTACAAGTAAGTACTCTAAAAGAAGTTGAACGTCACTCAAAATTTTTCTGGATTCTATGTCTCTATATTGCAGAAATGATCATAAAATTTGCAGGAGCAGAACAATCAAAATGTATCTTAAACCTCAATAATGAGCTAGCTATCCCTTGAGCCTTGCTTCTCACCCACTGACCTTAGACACTTATGCCTCTTAGGTGACTTAAGGTTCCCTAATCCTGAAACACGAGTGTTACAGTTCCCTGAAGGCCCTTTCTCCTTCAGCCCATGGATGGCCTAGGATTGCTCACTGCAGTCTCTTCCCTGAGGCTTGTGTTCTCCATGTGGGGCACAACTCCAATAATCAAAAGCCCCTCAGTCCCAAGCCCAAGACTGCCTAACCTGGCCTCCTCTCTGTTCCCTCTCTAACTGCCTCCCTCCCTCAGGAAGTACTGCAGGGGATTGAGCCACAGGCCCTGGCTGATGATTGGGGGACTGCAGAAGTGGGTACAGGACAGGTTAGGTCATGGCTCAAAGCCAATTCCCCAGAGGCCAAGGAATGACCAGCAAGGTTTTTTTCCCATGATGCCCCACCGTGGCACCCACCTCAGCAATCCTGCCGGGACCTGGGTAGCCATGGTCAGCCCACAAGCTGAAGAAGGTCACATGGAGGTGCACTGCCTGAAGCTGGAGGCTTAACCTTCATGATCCCACAACCACTGGACTGCAGTGGAATGAGACACCCAGTTTCTTGGAGGGACGGGAAACAGGAAGGTTCATGCCAGACCTACCCTCCCACACACAACTTCCATTACCATGCTGGGAGTCACTCCTGACCGAGGATGCCAACACAGTACTCCTGAATGACCACTTTATTGTGGAAATAAAGGTTGTGACAAAAGGAAAACTTCATCCTGATGCCGGTACCCGGGGTGGCTGAGTTCCTTCACCTCCCTGGCCAAGAGGGAGAAAGAAGATGGACTCAAAGGACCATTTCATGTACCTGGACTAAGGTGGCCTGCTACATGTGTTTTCCTTTCCCAGCTCTCCCTCTTAGATACCCCTGGGCCCCATGGGGACTTCAACCAGACCCAGATGCCTGACCCCTCCCGCTGATCCAGGCTCCGCAGCATAACCTGCAAATCCATCATGTAGCTCAGCAGGACTTCATCATTTGTGATCTCAGCCCATATCTGGGTGTGCCCCACAATCTGCTTCTGGTCTAGGAGCCAACGGATGATTTGGGCGGGGGGGCATGACATGAAACCACCTGCAACTTTGCAAGAGTATGGAGAGTATGGACAAGGCTGTCACCCAGGCCTTTGACGTGGCACTACACCTTGGTGTGGTGGTCTTGGCAGAGGGTCAAGCCAGGCCCAGACAGCCTGCTGTGAAAAGGGGCAGGCATAGAAGTGGGGAGAGGTTTAGGGGGTGGGGTGCTCTGGTGTGAGGCGGCTGCTTCCTCAGGGTTCCTGAGCTGCAGGAGGCCCTTATGTGCCTGGGTGCTGGACAGGCTCTGCTGCTGTCTGAGTGTACAGTGTCCTCTTCTAGTCTCCCTGAGGGGTGGATGTGTCCGCCAGAGGGAATCTCTGTGGGTTGATGGGGCTGCAAGGCTGTGCCTGGCTCTCCCCATGGGGCTCACATGGGTGCAACAGAGGCTATATATGCTCAGGGCCTACACCTCTTTGGATGCAGCACCAGCAGAGGGAAGAAAGTTTGTCCGTGGAGATGGTGCCTGCCTTGCAGAGGACAGCAGCCCAGTGCACATTGAACCTGAGTCTTGAGCACCTTGTGTTTCTGGGGTGAGCCTGCTGGACACAGGCATGGGGAGCAGAGGTAGTTCCATGGCTGGCATGGGCACACAGACTCCCCTTCCTCCAAGGACTTTCCCAGGGAAATGTGCCCTTCAACTTTCTGCTGTGCGTAAAGGGTCCTTTTGCGTTGCTCTTCTCTCTTGTGAGTGCTGTGATTTGCTTCCTGTTCCTATTCTACTTGCCCTCAGGGCACTCGCAAGCAAACTGCCCTCCTATCTGCAGAAGTCTGGCCCCTGCTCCCCTCATTGTCCTCCATCCCCTGACTCCTGGATGACCCCCTGTGCCTACCACCTGGCTTCTCCCAACCCGACTCCCAGGACCTAGACGCCCACCCCCTGCTGCCAGCCATCCCAAATTGGCAGCTGCAAAGACGTGGCTCTGGCCCAGAAGCCGGGGATGCCCTGTGGCTTGAGGCATTTACAGAGCCCAGTTGCAAATGATGGACCTCCAGCGAGTCTGTTGCGGGCCCCGGCCTCCTGGGGCCAGGGACAAGTTCTGCCCAGTGGTCCTCCTGCTGCTGCTCCACGTCGGCCTCCTCCTTGGCCACCACTTCCCCCTCTGCCGTGATGTCATCCACCAGTAGCACGCCTCTTCCCCCCGGGCCGCCCTCTCCTGCAGAGCCTCCAGACTTAACACGGTGCCCTCCTAGGGCTCCCACAGACCAAGGTCTGAGCCGCCCACCCCACGCCCCTGGCACCCCTAGACTCTGGGGGCCGCTCCCCGAGAGGCCGGGGGCCTCGCCTAGCTGAGAATCACGGTCTCACACCTGCGTGGACCCAGGATTACTGGGAAGCCCTGCAGGATCCACAGCCTTCCGCACTCGTCATGAGGCCCAGATTCCCTGCAGGAATCTGGAGCCCAGGAGCCGTAGGCAGAGGCCCTGGGCTTCCAGAGCCCCTCTAGCAGGCACCGCGGCCGGTGGGTGCTGAGCTTATGGGAGCCTCTGCGCCAGCAAGTCAGTGAACACAGGTCATCGGATGGGCGACCACGGCAGCTTGTCTCTGGTGTGCCCAGGGCATAGGACGAGAGATCCTTTGGAATACCCCTGGGAGTAAAGCATCCTCAGGGAGGAAGCATGGAACTTGGAGTCTGTATTTCCCTAGATCTGAAAAAGTCCTTGCGGGGTTTTGACTTCTGGTGCAGGCGAATTCCACCCCAGAAAGGTACCAGATGACTTTCCTCCCACGTGCCCGCCCTGCCCCACTCTCCGAAAGCCACTGCCGCTGCCCTTTCCCCAGCAGGCAGCGCTGGTCCCTCTCTCTGCCCTCTGGATCTGCAATATTCAGTACCATCAGCCTAGCCTGTCTAATGAAGTGAGATGTTTCATGTCTTCTCTGTGGGTCAATGGCTTGCCACACTCAGAATACCAGTTAGGGTGTAGGTCGTCCATGCCCACAATTCCAAAGGGAGCACAGTCCATGTGTACCTGAATCCACCACCACCTAGCACAAGCATCTTCTCAGAGGAGGCTTACTGCGGAAGGATGGAGCTGCAGGCCAGCAATGGGCAGGGCGCCTCGGGAGACGCCTACAGCCCTTGCAATAATTGGCCGACGCCCACCGCCCTCGCAATGATTGGCCGCTGGAGGTAGGGGGGATTTCCAGGCATGGCTTCTGGCTTCCTTCCAGCTGAGGCCAGTTCCGGGGATCTTTCCGGCAGTTGGCCCTGTGGTGTCCCGAAGCCGGATGCATACGACCTGAGGCCCGGGCGACACTGAGGCTGTTTGTCCTACTGAAAAGCACCTGTAATTTCTGTTTCTCTGCACAGGTTGGTCTCTCGGCAAGAATAGAAAGCAAAGGTTTGGGATTGTAGGGGGTGGGTTTTCTATGTGTGGGCGTTGAATTATGCAAGGAGACAGTGGGGAGAGAACTCCTTAGTGCTATTAAGAAACTCATTTTTGTTAAACTCTTATTTTTCTTGAGTATTCTACCTTTAACCGTCGGACATGTCTGACATGTGGGCAAGTCGTGGGAGATGGTGCTGCGGTGCCATTATTTTCATGTGCACTTTTTATTAAAGCAGTTTTTCTCTGTGAATGTGGTCATAATTCAAAATATATGCAATATACTTAACCACCGCGATTAAATACCCGTACTTTTAGTCAGCACATGTCACGTATGTGATTTGCTTGGTGAGAGTTATCAAATTTTGGCATACTTTAGTGTATGTAGCAGTCTGGGGCTATACATTACCTCAGTTCAAATTTGTCTCTGTAAAGCCTGTAATTGTCTCTTTCCTTGTATGACAGTATATGAAACATGTTTCCTGTATCTGTGGCCCCTAAGTAATTTAAACCGAGTCAGTGGGTGTAATCAACTTAAATGGAGTCGGATAGACTTAAATGAAAACAAAATAAATCCGCTCAAGTTATTCTATTAACCTGGCACACGGACTTACTCTTGTAATCCTAGCATTTTGGGAAGTGGAGGTAGGAGGATGGCTTGAGGTCAGGAGTTGGAGACCAGCCTCGGTAACATATGGGCTCCTTTAATCTATTGCCATTTTTGCACCAGGGACCAGTTTAGTGGAAGATAATTTTTCCTCAGAACGAGTTGCCCAGGGGAAGAAGGCAGTGAGATGGACACGTTTAGGGGTGGGGGCTGCTGGCAGGGCCCCGAGGGCCACGTGGTGGGGTGTGGCTTCTGGTGGCAGCAGTGTGACAGGGGAAAGGTGGGGCAGCAGGGCTGCCATAGAGACAGGGTGGGGCAGCGGGATTCCAGGGGAAGGCTGGGGAGGATGGTTTCTTGATGAAACTGTGCCACCTCAGGTCATCCTCAGGCATTACATTCTCCACAGACAGGTATTACAGGTTATCCCCAGACATTACATTCAGGCCACAGACAGGTATACTGTGAAAGCCAGTGTTTGGGGAATCCTTGATCTATTATATATTTCAAATCACTAAAAGATGGTAAAATATTTAAAATGATCTCCCCCTAGAATATTTTAATTAGCTCGATTTAATCTTCCATCCAAATATCAAGCTAGGCGTGGTGGTTCACACTTGAAATCCCATCACATTGGTAGTCCCAGGCTGGCAGATTGCTTGAGCCCAGGATTTGGAGACCAGCTTGGGCAATATAAGGAAAACCGTGTCTATTTAAAAAAAACACAGAAAAATTGCCCAGCCAGCTACTTGGGAAGCTGAAACGTGGGAGGATCATTTGAGGCTTGTTGGAGGAGGCTGCAGTAAGCAGTGCACTTTGGCAACAGGAGATATACATCTCAAGCAAAAACAACAACAACAACAACAAAAACACAAAACATCACACTGTACCTCATAAATATATAGTTTGCAAATAAAATTATTTAACTGGGGACATCCTTCATATTGCAACTTAGGAAAATTACAATAGCTTTTCTTATCTAATTTTTAGAAATGAGATTTTGTCACCTACGTAATAAAATGCAGCATTTCTCCATGAAGTCAGTGCCCCTTTTGCTCTGTATGTTACGAATTTTAAATATTTAAAGTAAGAAATACTAACAAAATGTTAGCCTCTGGAAGGGAATTTTACTTGAATTTTCAACACAGTATATAATAAAATTTTATCTTTTTAGCTTGTTTATTTTTATCAAAATAGAGTATTTTATTTTATTTTATTTATGTTATTTTATGTTATTTTATTTTATTTATTTTCCATTTACAGCACAATGGTAGAAGCAGATTGTCCTGGGAAGCTTTCATTGGTGGCCTCAATAAAGAAGCCAATGAAAAAGATGCTTAAAGAAGTGTTTGCGAAACATGGTCCCCTTTTGGAAGGTAACTTTTTTTTGTTTTGTTCTTTTTTTTGAGACGGAGTCTTGCTGTGTCGCCCAGGCTGGAGAGCAGCGGTGTGATCTCGGCTCACTGCAAGCTCCGCCTCCCTGGTTCCAGACATTCTCCTGCCTCAGCCTCCAGAGTAGCTGGGAGTACAGGCGTCCTCCACCACCCCTGGCTGATTTTTTATATTTTTAGTAGAGACGGGGTTTCACCGTATTAGCCAGGATGGTCTCGATCTCCTGACTTCGTGATCCGCCCTCCTCGGCCTCCCAAAGTGGTGGAATTACAGGTGTGAGCCACGGCACCCGGCCTCGGAAGGTAACTCTTAAAGCCATGTGTATTTGTGTGTGTGTGTGTGTGTGTGTGTGTGTATTTTCATATGTATATTTCAACATGTATATTTAAAATATGTATTATTGCAAAGTTCATTGTATACATACGTTAAAATGCCTAATCATTTGTAAACTCTTATTTTGAAGTAACTATTTGATATTTGAAAAATTCTCATAGCAACAGGTGAAGGGCCTGTGGTAAGGATCACTTACTACTTAGAAAGGAAAATGACGAAAATTAAATGTGTCATGGCGTAAGGAAACAAACTGGAATAAAATAGGCTGACTATAGGGATGACTTAGTATTAATAATCATAGTAGTGACGTGAAATGCAGTTTGTTTTTGGTTTGATGTAACTTTCAGATGGTTAGTACTTCAGTGAGTCCATTATATAAATGTAAAATGTTTTTATATGTTTTAGTTCTTCTGATAAAGGGTTGAACCAGCAAGTCCAGAGACTTTGCGTTCGTTATTTTTGAGAATGCTGCAGATGCTAAGAATGCTGCCAAAGATATAAATGGAAAGGTAAGAGTCCCTTATTAATAATACTATAACTCTGGTTTTCAATTAACAGTATTTCTAGGTCTTTTTAGTATTACTAAAGTGTTAAAGATAGTAGAATGCCATATGGACCAAAATTCTTTAGCCATTCTCTTCTTTGTGCCATATACCTGAAAGTGTAGTTGGAAGGGCACTGCAATTAACATTATATAAATTAATATATGGTAACTTTTTTCTATTTTTGTATTTCAATATGAGTGTAAATACATTTTCTAAGGTTTCCAAGAGCATTAAAACCCAGAAGGAATCCCCCTGTAAATGAAAGGACTAAGTGAGCATTCATTAAATGCTCTCAATGGACTTACTTCCAATTCATGGAAATACTTCTATAGTATATAAAAACTGTGGATAGACATCTAGACAGACTCACAAGAAGGAAAGATTCTCTCCCATTTTCTGAAAATATATTTTTGAGAAAGTATATTTAAAAAAGAACTTTACAGTTAAGGAAGCGTTAAGTACTTGAAAATAGAAAATAATATCAGAACCTTGAAGTTGGATAACAGAAGAAGGAACTGGAATTTTTGCCCCACCCTTGCTCTTTTCTCCTAAGGACCTTTTTTTCCTCTCACCAGAGTAATTTATGTAACATGAATATCTAATTGCTCATTTTCCCAGTGTGTTTGAGGACATGTTTTGATCAAAACAATGGTCTCTTGTCCTATTGAGTCTTAAATCTAGGGATTGTGTGTTTACTAAAGCTTTAAAATTTTATGTAATTCTACTAACTATTGAATTCCTTTACATTCTAGTCAAGATAATTCCATTCTGGGCCTTTTAGAGCCTTTTTGCTTTATAACATTATCCCAATCTGTTTTTATCTCCTGTTGCTCTTTATGCTACCCCTAAAATGCTTTTCTGAACTCTTGAAAACTATTCTTTCGTATGTGTGTCTCAAAAATAACAATTCATCCTTCAAAAACAACTTTGATTTTATATTTTCTTCCACGTTGCATATCATAGATATTCTGTACTCACTGTACCACATATTAGTCTACAGATTGTTAAATTGTCTACAGGGCATATTTAAGGCTTCCTAGTTGCTTTTATTTCTGTTACCTCTAGTACACTTGGTGGCACATAGTAGAAAGTACATTTTTATTCACTCTTATAAATTAATATTTTAAGCTGTGGTAGAAACCCAGAGTAGCTTTTGATTCATGGCTTTGTGGTAGTTATGCAGATAATTTTTACTTATGTATAGTCATCTATGATAATTTCTTTTTCCCCCTAGTTTTCAAGCACGAGTAGGTAATTTGCACAGATTTTTTGCTTTTTTTTTTTTTTTTTTTTTTTTAAGGTGGTGTCTTGCAGTGTTGCCAGGTTGGATTGCAGTGGGACGATCTCAGTTCACTGCCACCTCCTCCTCCCAGGTTCAAGCAATTCTCCACCTCAGCCTCCTGAGTAGCAGGGACTACAGGCACGTGCCACCACACCCAGATAAATTTTGCAGTTATAGTAGAGACTGGCTTTCACCCTGTTGGCCAGGATGGTCTCTATCCCTTTACCTCATGATCTGCCCGACTAGGCCTCCCAAATCATCAGGATTACAGGCGTGAGCCTCCATGCCCAGCCAATGGTTATTTTTGAATTACTTCATCTCACATATTATATTGTGTAAGCATAAATATGAATGCTATATGCACATAAATGTTAAGACAACCAACAAAGGAGATTCTTAGAGTTTTCAGGGGCAATTAAAAGTTTAAGGAATTTTGACTGACTTTGAAACACTGGGAAGGAAGCAGCCATGCGCAAATCTGGGGAAAATATTTTGGGCCCAGCAATAACAAAAGAAGTTTCAAGGTAGGAACAACTGGTGGTGTGGCTGCAAGGGGTCTTGTAAGGGATTTAAGATCTTCCCCCAAATAACAAAAAAAACATGTAATTTTAAAAGAGTTATTTATTATCTGAACTGTTTTCAAAAATTACTTTGTCCTATAGAAAAGATTATACTGAAAAATGTTATTGTAAAATTAATTAGCACATTTAAGCATTTCTGAGAAACAACATGAAGTACTATATTAAGAGTCATTTTTTAGGGGCACGTCTAAGGCAAAATAAGAAATGAATAAGGCAAGGAAACTTAATGAGATCAAACAAGGATCACATTTACAGAAACGTTTCTAGAGTAAACACAGAATTATAAATCATATGGGGACATTTTATGTAAGTGTTAGCAGCTCAAACAAGAAACAACTCACAATAACTAATTTGACTAATCACTTTGAATAAGTAACCTCATTTTTTTAAATGACACAAGTTTCGTTGGGACACTGAAACTTTTAAATCAGTGATGTGAATACAAAGATGAAGTGGATTATATATTGTAAAAAAAAGATGTGCCACATTCTTCCATAGAATGTGTGATGGGTTAATCTTTTTTGTTTGAGGTGTTATTTTTTTTAATAATGGAGGAGTTTTCAAGGAATTTGAATAATAGAATTTGTGTTTGATCCCTTAATGGAAGGCATGTGCTCAGTAACTATCTCAAATTTGGCATTGCGAAAGATGTGTTCACTTTAGGAGAAAAAAAAAAGTTTGCTTTGGGAGAAAATATCTAGAATCGAACTATAGTTGATGTAAAAATGTTTGTAAAATGTGGTTAGGTTTATTCTTGCCAATGTTATTGATAGTACCCTTAATAATTTTAGTCTTCGGATGGAAAAGCAATAAAAGTAGAACAAGCCAAGAAACCATCTTTTCAAAGTGGTGGTAGGCGGCGACCACCAGCTTCTTCGAGAAACAGAAGCCCTTCAGGAAGTCTGAGATCTGCAAGAGGAAGCAGTGGAGGAACAAGAGGGTGGCTTCCCTCACATGAAGGACACTTGGGTAATGTTTTAAAATATAAAGATGGAACCATAGGACTGAAAGAAAATAAGTTTGACGATATCAAAATTTCCCAATTTTATTTATTTCTTTTGTGAACAGAAAATTAACATATTAATAAGAAGCAAAATTATTTCTAAGTACTAAAGTTGTATTATAAGAATTGTCGCTCTAATATCTAAAATTTGTTTTAAAATTGTAATAACTTTGCATTGAAATGACACAGATTTCAAACTGAATTGAGTTTATGAATGCTGATTGCCTGTACTCAACAGGTTTTCTGAAGAACTCATTTATATTCATTATACTTCATAGAGTTTTCTACTTTGGGGCGCAGAACTTCATATCAGTTGTATTATCAAAATACAATGGAATATTTAAAACTTTCCAACAGGAAAAAAAGTAATTCAGTACTTAGGATTGATTTTCCAATATTAGTTTTTTTTGTGTATACATGGGCAAACATGTATGCAAATCCATTACTTTGTAATTTTCGTACAGACAGTTTGTACATTGGCCTGCCATAAAGCATTTTCAATTTAAGAAATGTAGAATTTTAATTTCTAAAAAGAGTCTGTGACTCTGGAAAGGACATAAAACCACTGCTTCACAGATATGTATGTATTTTTCTTTCTGGAAGGTGAGTCACTGAAAATGGTATTTATGAGTGATTTACACAGTAGAAATGAGGGGTCAATTTCCATATAAAAAAGAAAAACAAACCATGTATATATATATATATATATATATATGATGTGGGTGGGCAAGGTGGCTCATGCCTGTCATCTCAGCACTTGGGGAGTACGGCGCAGCTGGACCACAAGGTCAGGAGATCCATACCAGCCTGGCCAACATGGTGAAACCCTGTCTCTCCTAAAAATACAAAAAAATTAGCCTGGTGTGGTGGCACGTACCTTTCATCTTAGCTACTCTGGAGGCTAAGGCAGGAGAATCACTGGAACCTGGGAGGCAGAAGCTGCAGGTAGCTGACATAATGCCATTGCACTCCAGCCTGGGCAGTAGGGCAAGAGTCCATCTCAATCAATCAATCAATAAGCCTATAAATTAACTTGTGTTATCTGTTAACCAACCTTCAAAAATCTGTCATTTAATTTTGTGTTTTAATGACCAGATGTGTAATTAATTGGAGTTGTTTTTTAAATTTGAAATGGCAGTGTTTGCTCCATTTTAAGATGTATAGCTTCATGGTTATTTTGTTTCCATTCATCTTGAGGGAGAGGTTCAATAATACTATGCCATGTATGAGAATGTGCATATTCTAACCTATAACACCACCTAGCAATTGCCATATGTCTACGGTTTTTGTACATATATATATAACTATTTTTTCTATTACTTAATAAGCTATTCTTAAAGATTATTAAAATTTAGCATAGTCTAATCTGAAAATTAGTGTTTCATAAAGGAATTGTAAGAATTCTATACTATGTTAATGAATTTTAAAGATAATGTATTTTCTTGATGTGTCACCTTTTGATATTGTAAATATTTGAGTTTCTTTGAATGGAATTTAGTTTATGATATGCTTTGAAAATTTTTCCTCATCGCAGAATGATATAAACAATCAATTATCATTTTTCTTTAATATTTTTATGTGTGTTATACTTAGATATTTTACTGATTGATATCTGCTCCCTGTTCCCTCCCCACTTTTCCTACATCTCTCTCTCACACCAATATATTATGATTCTTGAGTTTCTTTCTAGATTTTCCAAACAGACTTTTATTGCTTGAATTGTACTAATTTCATGTAGAAATGTTAATTTTATTATTTAGACAAATGTGAATTTGTAAGGTTATAATATATAGAAAATCTTTATAAACAACTAAAACTTAGCCATTCAAGAAAGAGTCATGCTAGTTAACTAAAATGATTTTGTTCGAAATACAGATGATGATGGATACACTCTTGATCTGAACATGAGTTCTTCTAGGGGAGCCATTCCAGTTAAAAGAGGTCCATCTTCAAGAAGTGGAGGTCTTCCTCCTAAAAAATCTGCTCCTTCTGCTGTGGCAAGAAGCAATAGGTGGATGGGAAGCCAAGGTAAATGCTACCTGACAGAAAGACCGTAGTTTTTGTATGACTAAAAATGAGCTGTTTTACCTGAATGCTTAGCTTTAAGTTCATTGAACAAAAGGGAAGTGACACATATGTGAGCATAATTACTGATTGATAGCTTTTATTATAGTTTCTATCTCACTAGGTACATTTCAGATTTATGTTGAAGAAATACTCGAGCTTCTCATTGCAGATGAAAGAAGTGATTAGAGTGAGGCCAACATTCCTTTTAATCCTGTGTTTGCAAGATAATTCCCCTTAATATTTCTAAAAGTTCCTAGAAGTATTCTTTGATGGTAGGCTTCTTCGTCTAAAGAATTCTCCCATTTCCTAGGTCCCCTGGTAGTGGTGCCCTGGTGTCCCAGTTGAAAATTTGCTTGTTGAGTTTCTTTGTTGGGTTGGAGTCTTGCTCTTACCAGGTCAGAGTGCGTTGGTGAAATGATGGCTTAGTACAGCCTCAAATTCCTGGGCTCAAGCAATTATCCTGTTTCAGCCTCCTGAGTTGCTGCAATTACAGGCATGCATCACCACACCTAGCTAAATTTTTTTCCTGTATTTTTGTAGACAGGATGTCACTACATTGTCAAAACTGACATTAAAGCCCAGGGCTCAAATAGTCCAGCTGCCTCAGCCTTCCACACTAGCTCACAGTGTGAGCTGCTGAGCCTGGCCATCCAGCTTCTGAGACCTCAATAATGTTTATGTGCAAGGCATTCTTACTGCTTATATGAAGATTCAAAAGAACTGCAAGAGCATTTAGCAGAAAAGGAGTCACTGGGCTTAAATATTATTTAAAAATAAAATTAAGTCTTGAAAGGTAGACATGAAGGAGTCCAATATTCTTAAATTAAGTGGATATCACAGAAGTGCAGAGTTATGAAATATAAGGGCATGTAAATCAATAATTAAGGTTGTACCAGGATGTTTAAACATTAACACAAGATCCTTAGTGTAAGATTGGAAATTATTTGTGGAGAGAATTTAGAACTAAGCAACCTGAGGTGAGCAGTAGGATTGAACAGAAGTAATATTTTTGAAAAAGAGAATCATAAGATTGCAGACCAAACAGAAGAAAGCAAGACAATAAATAAGAGTTCTTAGCAAATAAGTTTAAGTACAACAAATTAAAATTCTTGCTTAGTCCTCCACCCTAATATGGAGGAAATTGAAAACTGCCATTTTCTATTTTACATTTCGTATGTAGAGTATCAGTGAAATTAGGTATTTATTGACTTCAGGATACACAAGCCAACACATTTTCATTGGAAAATTAGCCATTGAACATATCATAGGTGAAAGACTGACCTCTAAGGAACAGCACATAAAGGGTATATTAAAGGAGAAGCTTTTCTATTTTGAAATAGCAACAATGTTGTAATGACCCCTTTAACAGTATTGCTTATTGCAGTAAAAGTAAATCTTGGCCATCATTAGAAAGTTTTCACTAGTACATTTTAATTTGTCAACATTTAAGATAGATCCAACCACTTAGAGATAAAGGAGAATTTTTTGTAAAAATTTAGCTTGCAGTCATTCAAAGGTAGCATTATTTGTGTGTGAGGTGGATTGAACAACATGGCAAAATTTACCGTCTTCAGCTGAGAAAGGACAATGTATATAACTTTAAAATTCGTGAAGAGTTTGGTGGTTTTACATGTTTTCCTTGTGTCATTGGTAGTCATCAGTAATTCATATGAAAAGAAAAATAATCACTAAGTAGCTATTTACCATTACAAATGAACTTTTACCTAAGAATTAATGTCTGCCTTCTGCTTTGTTAGAAGGACTGGCCTTGGGGGAGCCATGGGATTATCCAAAGCCATAAGAAATATTCACAATGTCATTACTTTCTAGTAATTTAAGGAAGGAAGAACAGAGTCATAGAAGAAATAATTTTAAAAAGTTGTTTAAGAGAAGAGAAAATAGTGTTTCAGACTTGCTGTTCTTTACATGTTTCATCATTTTAATATTAAAGGTCCCATATCACATGGAAGAGAGAATTATGGAAGTCCTCCATGCAGAGAGCCAATCTCTTCCTGGAGAAAAGACCATATGTCTCCAAGAGATGATGGTTATGCAACTAAGAATAGGTAAAGAAAAAATGGAAAAAGATAGTTGATTTTTTTTTGTTATGGTAATGAAATTCGCATAACAAAATTAAATATTATAAGGTAAACAGTTAAGTGGCATTAAATATATTCTGTGTTATGCAGCAACTATCTCCATCGAGTTCCAAAACATTTTTGTGACTCCAAACTAAAACTCCAACTACCAGTTGAGCAGTCGCTTTCATTTTCTCCCTTCCCTCAGCTGCTAGCAAACACCAATCTGTGTTCTGCCTCTGAACTTACATGTGGTGGGCATTTAATGTTATGGACTCAAACACTGCATGACTTTTTGTATCTGTCTCCTTTCCTTTTGTATCATGTCCCGAAGTTTCATTTACATCATAGCACTTCACTCCTTCCACAAGCTGTTAACCCATTATTTTATTTGAGTTGTTTCCACCACAGTATTTCTATGCTCCAGTATTTGTTTGAGTACACTTATTCAATTTTGGGTGTATATATAAGTGGAATTGCTTGGTCCTATGATAATTATGTTTGTTTTCTTGAGGAAGCACCACATTTCTCCTAGTAGCTGCATCATTTTCCATTCCAGCTAACATTGTATCAAGGTTCCAATTTATCTTCACCCTCTCAAACAATTGCTATTTCCTGCTTTTTAAAATTTATTGCCATTCTAGTGTGTGTGTGAAGAATGGTATCTCACTTTGGATTTGAAATGCATTTTCTGAATCACTGATTATGAGTATCTGTTCCATGTGCTAGTTGGGCATTTGTCTAGTTTATTTGGGGAAATATCTATTTAGATGTTTGGCCTTTTAATTTTGTTTAAGTTGTAAGTTAGTTATGTTTTGGAAACTAATTGATGAAAATTTAAAATTTGGTGCTTAAACTTATGCACACAGAAATCATCCACTTTCCCAAGAAACTAGTGATTATGCTCCACCATCTAGAGACTATGCGTACTGTGATTATGGTCATTCTAGTCGGGGCGAATATTCCTTTAGAGAATATAGGTACTATAACATTTCCTGGATTTGTCAAATAGATTTCTTAAATGGTTCATTCTGACATTAATTTTTTTTTTCAATTTAGTGATTGTGATGGCTACGATGACGCCCGTGGTAGAGATCATTCTGAACATCCATGTGGAAGTTCTTATAGAAATGTATTTCAGAGATAAGGTAAGGGTCCAGGATGGATTTGTAAATTATTGAATTGTATTTAATAGACCAGATCATTATTTTAATGAAATTATAAGGAAAAGTATAAAGGACAAATATAACATGTATAAATATTGAGTATTCTTAGCAGTATAAAGCACAGGGAATGATATAAAGGTGAGAACTTCACTACACGTTCAGAAAATATGGCTCAATGTTTACTTTAGAGTTAAATTTGTTAAGCTTCAAATACTACTCTTACGCTTCTTTTTAATAAAACTTTCTGACTCTTGCAGGCATAATTAATATCCTGTCAACAAAGGCAGACAAAAGTAGATATTTCCAAATAGTACTTTAACTAATTCATGCTTTAGTGATAGCTGTAATGATGTTTAAATGTAGTCCAACATATTATTTTACCGACCCTGCAGGTACCTCTCATGGTGCACTACCAGCATGAGGGCCTCAGTTGTCTTATGGTGGAAGAAGCCGCCATGATTATAACAATACACGAGATAGATAACGGCAGAAGTCGTGGGAGTTACTCAAGGAGCTGTGGTGATTTTTATTCCTGTGGTCATGAGAACGTTGGCAGAAAAGACCTAAGGAATCCAGCTTCTCTAGGTAGGGTGCAACCTGCTCCTCGTGAAACATGTGGTAGCTCAAGTTATGTGGCATCTACAGGAGATGGTGGGGAAAGTTGATCTGGAAAAAAGAGCCAGAAGCAGATATTAAAGCAAGTATTGAAAATAATAGTTATTGCGTACCAAACCTTGTTTTCAAATCGAAAATTGACATGTTATTTCTGCATTGTTACGTGTGTCTTGCTAAAAGAAACCTGTTGGTTTTGTGGAGAGAGGTAGATACTAACTTCCTCCATGAATTTTTTGAGGTATTCAAAGGAAGAGGAATTTTTTTCAAAGTAATTTCATACTTGCTAATGCTTTTTTGGAACTATTTAGATGTAATATCTGCATTAAAATTTTCAGAATAAAATTTTACATATAATCCAAAATGCCTGATGTTATTGCTTAGCAGCACATGCTTAAAAGCAAATTCAATAGGAGAGTAAATTGCATTGTTTGTTGAATGTTTTCCTTTGTTTCTTTGAACATAAATAGATACAAAATTAGGCATATGTTATGTTTGCCTTGAAAGCTGCACAAGTTTTCTAATTAGGCTGTTTCTCTTTAAAAACTTACAAGCTTATAATGTTTGCGTCCTCTTCAGAAAGACTACAAAACTGTCTGCCTCATTATACAAAATTTATCTTTTAGTGGACTAGTATAGGTCAAAAGAAATAATTAGATGTGGTTGATACTAAAGTTTAAGACATCTGGAACATTCTACTTGAAGCATTCTGTGACTGAAGAGAGATAATGCTAATGAAAACTTTTTTTTTACCTAAATCAAAAGTGAACCAGCTAAATTTCTCAAGTGCATAACATAACGAAATTAAATGTTCGTAGTTTAAATAGTGGAAAGTAAGTGTTTTGTCTTAGAAGGTAGTCATGTTTTTTTTTTCTTGAAAGTTTTGACAATGGTTGTTGTAAGTCATGGTTTAGTAATAAGTTGTTACAAATAGGAATAATCTAGAGTGGCTGGAATTTCAGCAGTTTTTTTTTCTTTTTCAGATGGAGTGTAACTTTATCGCCCAAGCTGGGGTGCAGTGGCTCCATCTTGGCTTACTGCAACCTCCACCTTCTGGGTCCAAGCTCTTGTCCTGCCTCAGCCTCCTGAATAACTGGTATTACATAAGTGTGCACTACAGCTGGCTAATTTTTTGTATTTTTGGTACAGACAGCGTTTCACCATGTTTGCCAGGCTGTTCTTAAAATCCTGATCCATCCTCCTCTGACTGCCAAAGTTCTAAGATTACAGGCATGAGCCACTGCTCTCAGCCTATCAGATTTAATTCATGATATGAATAGAAGCACTTTAAACCTCATACTTTTGGTAAGTGAAGTGTATAAAATGTAAAACCACAGCATAACGTTGCAGACAGGGGATTGCTTAAAGGTGTAATAAATCATCGAATGATAAAAACAAAAAGATTTGGACTTAAATAACTAAATCAATTAATTTTTCTTTTTATTTATTTATTTTTATTTATTTATTTTATTATTATTTTCTTTCTTTTTTTGTTTTTTTTGGTTTTGTTTTGTTTTGTTTTATTGATCATTCTTGGGTGTTTCTCGCAGAGGGGGATTTGGCAGGGTCATAGGACAATAGTGGAGGGAAGGTCAGCAGATAAACAAGTGAACAAAGGTCTCTGGTTTTCCGAGGCAGAGGACCCTGTGGCCTTCCGCAGGTGTCCCTGGGTACTTGAGATTAGGGAGTGGTGATGACTCTTAAGGAGCATGCTGCCTTCAAGCATCTGTTTAACAAAGCACATCTTGCACTGCCCTTAATCCATTTAACCCTGAGTGGACACAGCACATGCCCCAGAGAGCACAGGGCTGGGGGCAAGGTCACAGATCAACAGCATCCCAAGGCAGAAGAACCCATCCCAGTACAGAACAAAATGAAGTCTCCCATGTCTGCTTCTTTCTACACAGACACAGCAACAATCTGATTTCTCCATCTTTTCCCCACCTTTCCCCCCTTTCTATTCCACAAAACCGCCATCGTCATCATGGGCTGCTCTCAATGAGTCGCTGGGCACAACTCCCAGATGGGGTGGCAGCCGGGCAGAGGGGCTCCTCACTTCCCAGAAGGGGCGGCCAGGCAGAGGCGCCCCCCACCTCCCGGACAGGGCTGCTGGCCGGGTGGGGTCTGACCCCCCACCTCCCTCCCTGATGGGGCGGCTGGCCGGGCAGGGGCTGACCCCCCCACCTCCCTCCCGGACAGGGCGGCTGGCCGGGCGGGGGCTGCCCCCTACCTCGTTCCTGGACAGGGCGGCTGGCCAGGCGGGGGCTGCCCCCCACCTCCCTCCTGGATGGGGTGGCTGCCGGCGGAGACGCTCTCACTTACCAGACTGGGGGGCTGCCGGGTGGAGGGGCTCCTCACTTCTCAGATGGGGCAGCGGCCGGGCGGAGGGGCTCCCCACTTCTCAGACGGGGCGGCCGGGCAGAGAGGCTCCTCACCTCCCAGACGGGGTTGCGGCTGGGCAGAGGCGCTCCCCACATCTCAGACGATGGGCGGCCAGGCAGAGGCGCTCCTCACATCCCAGATGGGATGGCGGCCGGGAAGAGGCGCTCCCCACTTCCCAGACTGGGCAGCCGGGCAGAGGGGCTCCTCACATCCCAGACGATGGGCAGCCAGGCGGAGATGCTCCTCACTTCCCAGACGGGGTGGCGGCTGGGCAGAGGCTGCAATCTCCGCACCTTGGGAGGCCAAGGCAGGCAGCTGGGAGATGGAGGCTGTAGCTAGCCGAGATCATGCCACTGCACTCCAGCCTGGGCAACATTGAGCACTGAGTGAATGAGACTCTGTCTGCAATCCCAGCACCTCCGGAGGCTGAGGCTGGCGGATCACTAGCGGTTAGGAGCTAGAGACCAGCCCGGCCAACACAGCGAAACCCCATCTCCACCAAAAAAATACGAAAACCAGTCAGGCGTGGCGGCATGCACCTGCAATCACAGGCACTCGGCAGGCTGAGGCAGGAGAATCAGGCAGGGAGGTTGCAGTGAGCCGAGATGGCAGCAGTACAGTCCAGCTTCTGCTCAGCATCAGAGGGAGACTGTGGAAAGACAGGGAGAGGGAGAGGGCACCAATTAATTTTTCTGATTATACAACCTAAAGAAATGAAATACATGAAATTCCAGAAGTTTTACAGTCCATAATTCTTACAATTAACAGACTAATCTGCAATGAGGAAATATTTTCTTGATAAAATTTTCACAAGATCTTAATTTTTATAGGGTAAGGGTGCAAATAATTTTAAAGGGAGAAGTTGCCAACTTTGATTTTCAAGTGAATTATTCATGTTATGAAGTTGTGTTTTCATTCACCTATAATGTAGGATTGTGAGGATGAAGTGAAAAAATAAAACTCCCTAGTTTTGTGTGTCTTACTGCGCAGGTGTGATGGCTCAGGTCTTTATTTCCAGCATGTTTTGAGTCCAAGGCTTGCAGATCATTTTAGGTCAGGAGTTCAAGACCAGCCTGGCCAACACCATGAATCCCCATCTCTACCAAAAATATAAAAATTAGCTCGGCATGGTGGTGCACGCCTGTAGTATGTTACAGTTAACTGGGGCACTCAGGTAGGAGAATCATTTGAACTGGGGAGCCTGAGGCTGCAGTGAGCTGATATTACACCATGCACTCTAGCTTGGGTGACAAAGTGAGACTGCAAATCAAAAATAATTATATAAGTCAACACATATATAAATAATAAATAGGGTATCCTTCATTTCAAGCACTTATCAATTCTTTTTTCTTTTTTGGACACAGTGTCTCACTCTGTTGACCAGCCTGGACTGCAGTGGCACCGTCAAGGCTCACTGCAGCCTTGAACTCCTAGGTTCAAGTGCACAAGCCCCATTCCAGCCTCCCAAGTAGATGGAATTGCAGTCACACACCACTGTGCCCAGCTTTTGTGTTTGTGTGTGTGTGTGTGGTAGGGAAAATGCTTTAGATAGATTTTTCAGGCTGGTCTCAAGTTCCCAGGCTTAAGTGATCCTTCTTGGCCTCCCAAAATGTTGTGATTATAGCCATGAGTCTGACGTAACATTTCTTGTTATGAGCGACATTACAGCTTCACTCTATTAATTATTTTGAGATGTACAATAAATCCTTATTAAGTGTAGTCACCGTGTGCCACTGAACACTAGATCTTATTCCTTCTAAGCAAGTATAATTTAACCCACCCCCATCCCCTCTTTGATCCCTCCCTTACCAGTTCACATTACTTGTATCAAAATATCACGTGTATGCCAAAAGTATTTACAACTGTTAGGTACAAATTTTTTAAATAAGTAAAAAATCAATAAAATTATATCTCCAACAAGGTGATAAAATAGGAGGCCCTATTTTGTTCCTCCATCCACAAATGCAAAAAGTAAGCCACACTGACATTAATTCCCTGTGAGATAAACTCAGAAACTAGTTGAGATACTCTTGCACATAGGATTATGAAAATATTCACTTAAAAAGAGGCAAGATAAACTGAATCATTATCTTGTTCTAGAGTTTATGTCTGACCCAGTGCCCTAGAATCCATAGGGAACTGTTATTTCACAGCTTCTCTCAGAGGACTGAAGTATTAAACCACATATGTAATGCCCCAACTGTTACAGCTGCTTCTCAATGAAATGATTCCTCATTCACCTGTTTCTGGATTCTAACATAGATTGACATTCATAACTCTCCTAGGACCTCCAAGATAAAAGAGGTGTTTAAATAGACATTCAAGCACTTCTGAAACTGTTTCCTCCTGGTTTACAGGATCTGAAGCAGTCAAGAAAGCTCAGCTCCCACCTTGTGTCTTGAAGAACTTAGATTGTACATCTAACACCTTGACTTTTTTTTTTTTTCCTTTTTCCTTTTGAGATGGCGTCTTGCTGTGTCACCCAGGCTGGAGTGCAATGGCACAATCTTGGCTCACTGCAACCTCTTGCCTCCCAGGCTCAAGTGATTCCCCTGCCTTAGCCTCCCAAATAGCTTGGATTACAGGTGGCCATCACCATGCCAGGCTAACTTTTATATATTTTAGTAGAGACAAGTTTTCACCATGTTGGTCAGGCTGGTCTCAAACTCCTGACCGCAGGTGATCCACTTGCCTTGGCCTCCCAAAATGCTGGGATTACAGGCATGAGCCACCGCACCCAGCCATGTCTTGACTTTTATAGCTTCTGCCCAAGTATCTTGCTTGTAATTCTCCTTACTTTTGAATCTCTCAAGGTCCTCTGAGAGCAGGTACATAGGCATTTCTTATCAGTGTTCATCATCACTCACTCTAGCAATATACTGAGCTTCTAAATTTTCCTTCCAAGAAGTCAGAGTACCCAGCTATTGCCCTGACTTCTCAGGTTGCTGCCTAAGAATTTGAATACTAATTTGCCAATCTCTGGAAGCTAATGAATCCCAGTTTTTTGTAATCTCAAGATTCTGAAGAGGAAAAAGAATTGTTTTGTGAAAACTCTGCATGATCTTTAAACTTCCCTATCAATATAGTTTGGATATTTGTCCCTCCAAGCCTCAGGTTGAAATGTGGTCTTCCACACTGTAAATGGCACCTCGTGCGAGCTGTTCGTTTGTGTCATGGGGATGGATGCCTCATAAATGGCTTGGTGACCTTGCCATGGTTTAATAAGTGAGTTTTCTGCTCTACTAGTTCCCACAATGCAGCTTACATCCAAGTAAGTTGTTGAAAAGAGCCTGATACCTTCTCCCCTTCTCTCTCTTTCTGTCTCCACGTGTGACATGCCTTATTTCCTTTTACCTTCTGTCTTGAGTGGAAGCCTCATGAGGCTCTCATCAAATACAGATGCTGGCACCTCACAACTTTTACAGCCTGCAGAACCAGGCACCAATGGAAGGTCTTTTCTTTATAAATTTTCCGGTCTCATATTCTTTTATAGGAACACAAACAGACTAAGACATGTATCTCTGGCTGCTTACTTGCCTATATCAGTAAGCAGTGGAGATCAGCATTTACTATCTCCTGAGTTCCTTAGAGGACAAAGAGGTGGTTTTCAATGGTCCTGTGAGCGCTTCCTTATATCCAACCCTTGGCTTGCTCTAGCTTTCAGCTTCTCTGTGAAAGCACCCCAACCTTTTAAACTCCTCCCTTAGGACAAGTATTTTGTTGTTGTTTTTTGTTTGTATTTATTTATTTGTTTGTTTGTTTCTTATGATGGAGTTTCACCCTGTCACCCAGGTTGGAGTGTAGTGACGTGATATCAGCTCACTTCGACCTCCACCTCCTGGGTTCAAGAGATACTCCTGCCTCAACCTTCTGAGTAGTAGCTGGGACAACAGGCACATGGCACCAGGCCTGGCTAATTTTTGCTTTGTTTTGTATGTTTAGTAGAGAGGGGATTTCACCTTGTTAGCCAGGATGGTCTTGACCTCCTGACCTCATGATATGCCTGCTTCGGCCTCCCAAAATGCTGGGGTTACAGGTCTGTGCTACTGTGCTCAGCCTGGACCAGACTTTTAACTTGCCTGTTTCTAGGGTATGATGTGACAGAACAGGCATTCTGTGATTCTGCTAATTCCCACCCTCTCTGCAAAAAACCTCAACTCACAACTATCCTTAGATACAGACACCTGAGTGAATGATTCTATAACTTGGAATTGGATCTCTGACACATTTTTTTGACTGTAGAACTGAGAATAGCCACACAGATAGGAAAAAAGAACATGCTTTTTCTCCTCCCCAAGCCAGCACAGTGTTGCATACAAAAAATTCCCCTGGGCTCACAGTTTCTTCAGAGAGGAGAGAGTTGAAGGTATACATTCAGCCCTTTCTTTTCCATTTTGCAATTCTTCACATGATGCTCTCTCTAGTCTTTCCCTGTGGGTAACATTGGGGGTATCATATAACTGGGGTTAGTTAGAAATAAAGTACAAGGATGGGGCTCACAGAGGCCATAACTGTAATCTTACTGGTGGCTTTGCATTCCAGCCAGCAGAGGTGCACCATCAGGTAAACTACGCAACAGCATCATTCTGCAGCAACCAACCATGGTTGATGGGTCTGCCAGGCTCAAATCACTGGCCAACTGCCAAATCCCACCCTGGTTTTCTCTGCAAAACTTCCAAGGCTGTGACAAAGAGGCAGCTTGGTGATTACCCACAGAAGGGGCATGTGACCCCACCCAATCCCAGCTACCATACTTTTGACCATCCTAGCCCTGTATTCTCCACCCAACCCCAGGCTGAAAAGCAGAGGCAATTTAGTGGTTGAGGATGAATTTTCTGGCCCTACCTGGACCCAGTGGGCAAGTAGCTTATATAATAAGTCTTGGTACCCCTAGAAGGAAGTTCACTTCTGATATATCTAATGGAAATCACTGGGGCATTAGAATATGTAGAGCACATGACTTTATTGAGAAACAGATAATCCTATGCTCAGCTCCAGCCTTTCCCACTGCTGTTGGGAAGCAACTACCCTGCTGGGGAAAGTGCCTGTCTGAGCTGATGAATGCAGTCTATCCAGGCTCTGTCCAGCAGAAAATGGATCTAGACTCTCCAGGCTTTGTCCCCTATAGGGATGACCCACTCTCAGCTCTGGCCCTTCCATTTTAGTCAGAGACCAGGATTTAAATGATCTGTTCAACAGCAGATGTCAAGGGATCTGGTTGTCAGCCCCGGGCCCTCTTGCTGCAGGCAGAAAATTAGCCCATCTGTGCAGAGACCTTCCAGTAAACATCACAACTAAAATTACAGGCATTTCATTCTCTGCTCCGCAACAGAATCTAAGTGGACACAGTCTCAGCTCCAGACTGTCCAATTTCAATTTCTGAAATGGAATCATTAGTAATAAATAACCTACAAGCCAAAAAAAAAAACAAAACACCCAGGAACCGACAGATTCCAGATGAATTCTACAGATCTACAAAGAGCTGCATCATATTCCATTGTGAGAGTGATCCCAGTTTTTTCAACTGGTATGCTTACACACACTCACACAAAAAAAGCACACACCTATGTTTCATGTTTTCTCAAAAAGCTGCAGTGGAAATGCCAAGCTGGCCTCTGGTATCTTCCAAAGGATCAGTGGGGAAGGACCCATTCCTTTGCTTGCCTTACATTGTCGCCAGCAGCCTTGTCCTCAATGGCAGTTGTTCAGTGGTTTCGTACAGCTCTCTAAAGAACCTGCAATTATATTTATTTATATGGTTTACAATATATTTGTTAGCCTTTATCTCTAAACATGAGGCTGGGTACAATGGCTCAAGTCTGTAATTTCAGTACTTTGAGAGGCTGATGTTGGAGGATCCTCTGAGCCCAAAAGTCTGAGACTACAGTGATCTGTGATTCAGCCTGATGACAGAGCAAGACCCTGCCTCTAAGTAAATAAATAATAAAAATACAACTGACAGTAATATTTTTGTTTTACAGTTTGGGAAACACAAATTTCCTTGATCAGATAAATGAATACTTGATAGTCACTAACACAGCACATTTGCTTGTGTATGGGAACCAACGCAGGAAAGCAGTAGGATTGGATGCTCTTTCCCCTTAATCCCTGAACATGTATATACTGTGATAATAAAGAGTGAATTTGGATCAGGAAGTCTTTCTGCCAGAGCCATCAAAACTGTGGAAACAAAACCCTCCACAAGTCAGGAAACAAAACAGTCTTTACTGATAATAGTAACTATAAAATCTTTTGCAGATTTCATTTCATTTTTAATTTAGTGTAAATTAGGCAGCATAACACAGACTACCCTGCTGCTAGTACTATGCGATTTGATGACAAAAGTCAATTAGACTTGGTTGTTTACAACTACAAAAATCTTTATTAACATCATAATTACATGAGTAATTTTGAAAATATAAACCAGCTTATTTTAAACTTTCAGTTGGTCCACTAGATACCGAAATATTATTTGAAACACATTTCAAAATTCATGTGGATAATGTGCAAAATGACAAGCTTTTATTTTTATTAATTTCCTTTTGGTTTTATGCCTTTCATTATCTCTTTTCTCCCTTTCTTCCCTTCCTGCCTGCCTTCCTTCCTTCCTTCCTTCCTCTCTCTCCCTTCCTTCTCTCCCTCCCTCCCTCTCTCTTTCTCTCTTCCTGCCTTCCTTCCTTCCTGCCTGCCTGCTCGCCCTCCCTCCCTCTTTCCCTCCCTCCCTCCCTCTCTTCCTTTCTCCCTCCCTTCCTTCTTTCTTTTTTTCCTCTATCTCTGTTTCTCCTTTTGATTTTTTTTTTTTTTAGCAAAACCTTGCTCTGTCACCTAGGCTGGAGTGCAGCAGCATGATCTCATCTCACTGTAACCTCCCCATCCTGGGTTCAATCAATTCTCCAGTCACACCCTCCTGAGTACCTGCAACTGCAGGCATATGATACCAATCCTGGCTTTTTTTTTTTAAATTGTATTCTTAGTAGAGACCAAGTTTTACAATGTTTGCTCAGGCTGGACTCGAACTTCTGTCCTCAAGTGATCCACCCACCTTAGCCCCTCAAAATGCTGGGATTCCCAACATGAGCCACAATGCCCACCAAGTGTTACGCATTTCTCTCCTCAGTCATCTCTCTTATCTCATTTTTTATTTTATTTTATTTTTGTTTCTTAGAGTCTCGCTCTGGTGCCAAGTCTGGAGTGCAGTGGTGTGATCTCACTTCACTGCAAACCCTGTCCCTGGGGTGCAGTGGACTCTCCTGCATCAGCCTCCCAAGTAGCTGGGATTGTATCCATGGGCCACCACACCCAGCTAGCTTTGGTATGATATTAGACATGGGATTTTGCTGTGTTGGCCAAGCTTGTCTCAAACTCCTGAGATCAAGAGATCACCCACCTTGGCCTGCCAAACTGCTAGGAGTGCAGTTGTGAGCCTCCACGCCCTGCCTCATATCTCTTTTAAAGCTCAGTTGATTAGCAATATTGTCTTCCTGGAATGCTTTATGTTTACGAAACAACTATAGCACTATTATTTAGCCTCTTTGGATAAAATATGGTAACACACACAACATATGTACATATGCACAGACACAGTCAGTGATCAAAAAATCATTGCAGGCCAGGACCTAAAATGAAAGATGAGTTGCTGCAGTTGGCTAGTATTAAAGCAGACCAGATTTGACCCTTACCCAGCCAAGAGATGTGAACAGAGGCTTTCAAAAAACTCCATCAGATACATGTTAGATTATTCTCCAGCCATAGCAAGGGGACATTAAAGATCTGTTTGTGTTTAGAAGAGTCTTGATGGTTTGACATTTCCAGGGTATTAGCATTCATGACGTTGGCCTTTAAAGCTCTCTGCAATTACTCAAATCAGTAGACAACTCAGTTTTTCTAGGGGTCTAAAGTGCTTTTCAAAATTATCTAAAACTTAATGGCTTAAAACAATAATTATAATTTACTAACTTCAGTCTTTGCAATCTTCCAGTCCCTCAGCCAAATGATTGTGGTTCAGGGGCACTCAGAAGGATGCAGTCTAGTGATGGCTGAGGACAGGGGCATTGTTAGGTGTCTTCTCATCTCCCTGGTGCCATGGCTAGCATGACTCAAATAGCGGGGGCTGTACTGCTGAGATCCTTGGGCATCTCCTTCTATTTCTATGAGTCTCTCCATGGGATGTCCCTTCTGCATAGCGTTATCAGGGTGTTCGACTTCGTGATGTACTGGTCCAGGGCTCCTGGGGGGTTTGTCCTCATGAAAGCAGGAGACTTAGGCAGAGCTGTGTCACTTTTTCTAACCCAGGCTAGGGGTGGCCCAGCATCCAGAAAATGCTTGCACTGTTTTCTTTCATTAGAAACAAGTACTGTGTTCAGTCATATCAGGAATATTTTCAAATGGGCTTGAGAAGAATTTCAAAGTGTGTTTTAGACCACTACAGTGGACGTGACTAATAATTACTTATTTGTATAAGTGCTGGATGGGTTTTACCCAACATAATAGCAGATACAGACTTTTAAGCTTAAAACCTAAATGCCATAGCTCCGAACATTTGGTTATATGTTGAAATAACTCTCAAGGAAAAATTGATTTAGAAATGAGAACTATAAATAAATAAATGAGATAAACTCATAAATATCTGGATGAAACGCTTATAAAGAGGTCAGCCTGAGAAATGTCATGAAGTCTAATGTGCCACTATTTTACTATTTCTATGGATATTATTTGGACAGGAGGACAAGGACTCAGGGGTCTGCTGGTCAGTCTCTGCACCTTGAAACAGCAGCTGGGGCACCAGGAGTAACACTTCCAGCCAACACCATGTGGTGAGGATGAGGAGTCCATCCAGGTTAAGGAGGTTGTCAGCCAAATGTGACCTGAAGGAGAGTATACCTGGTATGACCAGGATCAAGGTCTCTGGCACACACTGAAATCCCCCATGCCCAGCTGTTGCAGAGTGAATCGCTCAGCTGGTGCTGGGTTTCCAGGTGTGTTCAGGAAGCAGCTCCCTGGGCTGGGAAGGATCCCCTCATTCCCTTGCCATGTGGGAGGGTGAGGCTTGTGGCCTCTGCTCTGTCTGTTCCCGCTCTTTACCTTCCCATTATCCCACAGCTGGGTAAGGTGGCAGGACCCTAGAATGTAGAAGGGCCCTGGGTTGTTGACAGCATCTGCGGGTGGCCATGTACTAGGAGGAGAGTCCCCACTGAGCCTCCCGTGAGCTTGGAGGCGGAGAAGGAACAGTCATGGGGCACTGGCTGTTCCAGAGTCCAGGGGCCTGTCCCAGAGAAGGCCAGGGGGACATTGTAAGCCTGTGGATCTGCAATCTAGGTGGAAGAGCTGTATCTGCCATGGCTGACATCATCAGGGCAAGACACCCACTGGGTGGAGAGCTGGGCTTATGCATTTTATCCCTGTCCTGAAGAGACTCTGCATGCCTGGCTCTCCTGGGAACGGTGATCCTGCGGACCCCTCTCTAGAACCACTCATGACCATAAGCTTAGGATCTTGTGTGCCTTGCTTCCAATCCACCCAGGTGACACATCCTGGAGAGGATATGCGAGGTGAAGCTCATGGGCGCACATGCTGCACTGGAACGGGGTGTCACCAGCCAGTTAGGCCACTGCTCACCAGGCCCTGTCCTGAGCTCCCACCTGGCTAAGTGGTAAGTGTCCCATCTACATGACCCCGCAGCCCAGGTTTCTCCTCCACCTACCGACCCATGCCCTCTTGGGGAGAATGCCTGCCTCCCTTGAGACTCAGGCCCTGCCGGACCCACATGCCGTCCTCTCTCATGGGCTGGACATGCTCTGGTGCATAGGGATTCCTGAATAGCAAATCCGAAAGCTCCACGGGTTCCATTGCTTCTTCTCTGAATACCTGTCTTCCCCGAGCAAACACACAGGAAGACACATACAGCCGCTAGATTTTATTTCCCTCCAGGTGTCATTTCAGGTCCATGACATCTCCTCTAGGTAGCTTGCATCTGCCACCCATTTCCTCCTACCTCTGCCATTTGTGAAAACTATGAGGACTCTTCCCATCTCCCAAGAGTGCAGACTTCATGGGTCCTGAAGTTGGATTGCCAAACCTGGTGGTGCCCTGCTTGCCAGCTCAAGAGCTGAGTTTGAGGCACACCTCTGGGTAGGAGTGTGGGCCCCCCTAAACCAAGGTACACAGTGGTACACAGTCACAGGTGTGCACACACAGGCACAGCTCAGACACGCAGGCTGGAACATCTCCACACTCAGTACCATTGAAACTGGCTGTCTACACCAATACTAAAGTGGACCTTAATGTTCAGCCACATTCCTTCACTACACACACACAGAAGGTCCCTTGTCATTTAATTGATCATCTATAAAGGGATTTATTTTTACTTTTATACTTTTTTAACTTACCAAAGTATGTTGCATTCTTTCCCCCATCATGAAAAAGACTTTGATACAAGTAAGGAGGAAGAGCACTTTTTATAATAAAACGCTGTATCTGCATCTATATTAAGGCATTTTAAAAACTTCATGTCTATTTTTTAATGTCACAGGAGATGTCTCAGGGGCCGGGGAAGCATGAGTGAGGATGGCAGAGGGGAGAAAGCATGTCAGGGGAGCCTGGGGTCATTGAAACGAAACATGACACGACTGGGATAGCCATTCCAGAAGTATGTAGACCTAGGCATGCCTCATGTGCACCTCTCTGTGGAGGGTAAGAGGGCCCTAGTGGAGGCCAAACTGAGCCCCAGGTGGTAGCAGGTATCAAGGCACTGAAGGAAGCCAGGGAAGGATCATGTGGCCACTATCCATTGAGATTGCTTCTCACCCATTGACCTTCGCCACTTCTGCCTCTTAGGTGACTTCGGGTGCCCCAGTTCTGAAACATGAGTGTTACATTTCCCTGATGGGCTTTTCTCCCCCAGCCCAGGGATGGCCTGGGATTTCTCAGGGCAGGCTCCTCCCTGAGCCTTGAGTTCTCCATGTGTGTCCCAGCTCCAGGACCCACAGGGCTCTGAACCCCCAGCCCTGGGCTGCTTACGTGGCCTCCTCTCTGTTCCCTCTCTGAGGGCCTAACTCCTTCCAGTAGTGCTGCCGGGGATTGAGACAGAGGCCCTGAATGATAATCAGGGGGACTGGGGAAAGGGGTCCATGACTGCTCAGGTCATGGTTCAAAGCCAGTTCCCCAGATGCCAAGGAAAGACCAGCAATGTCCTTTACTATGACACCCCTCAGCGGTACCCACCTCAGCAATCCTGACTGACTTTGAGTGATCACGGTCAGCCAACCAGCTGAAGAAGCTCAGTTAGGCTGTGTCCTGACTGAAGCTGGGGGCTTCTGCTGCATGACTCTAGAAGCACTGGGCTACGTTATGCCAGACATCCTGTATCCTGGAGCAAGAGGGGTTGGGAAGGCTCAAGCCAGGCATAGCCTCCCACACTCCACCGCTGCTGCCATGCCAATAGGCACTCCTTACAGAGGATGCCAACCTGATACTCCTTAATGATCACTTCATTGCAGAAATAAAGGTTGTGACAAAAGGAAAACTTTGTCCTGCCGCCAGTACCCTGGATGGCTGTTTCTTCACCTGCCAGTCCAAGAAGAAGAGAACAGACTCAAAGGGATCATTTCATCTTGCTAGGCTGAGGGCCTGCTAGCTAGGATGAAGCATGCATTTCCCCTTCCCAGCTCTCCCACTGAGACACCCCTGGACCCCAGGAGGACCTCAACCTGACCAGGACCCTCCATCCCTCCCCCAGACCCAGGCACCCCAGACTGATCTGCAAATCCATCATGTAGCTTACTTGGCAGGACTTCCTCATGGTTTCTGAACCCTGCCAATATCTGGGTGTGTGCACAATCTGCCTCTGTTCAAGGAGCCTCCAAATGATTGGATGGGTGTGCCAGGAAACACCCTGCAACTTTGCAAGAGCTGGGAGAGTGTTGGGCAGGGCTATCCCCCAGACCTTTGACCTGGCACTCTGCATTGGTGGTCCTGTCTGTGTCCAGCATGGGGGCACTGTAGCAGATGTGGTGGTCTTGTGGGCGGGTAGAGGGAGGCCCAGAAAGCTTCTGCCAACAAGGAGTGGGGATCACAAGTAGGCAGGGGATTGGGTGTGGGGTGCTGTGGTGTAAGGCAGCTGTTTCTTCAGAGTTCCTGAGCTGAGCAACACATAGGTGCTAGACAGGCTCTGCTGAGGGTGTCAAGGTGTGTGGTCCCCTCTTCTCCTGGTCTCCCTGAGGGGTGGGTGTGTCCACTTGAGGGAACGTGTGGGTAGAAGGGACTGCAGGGCTGTGCCTGTCACTCCTTATGGGGCTTGTGTGTGTGCGATGGAGGAGTGTGTGCAACAGAGGTTATATGTGCTCAGGGCCTACAGATTTTTGGGTGCAGCAGAGGCAGAGGGAAGAAAGCCTGTCTGGGTAGCTGGTGTTTGCCTTGCAGAGGACAGCAGCCCTCTGCATCGTGAACCTCAGTCTTGAGCAACTTGTGATTCTGGTGTGAGGCCTCTGGACACACACACGGGGAGTGGGTGTTGTTCCATGGCTGGCATGGGCATGCAGACTCCCCTTCCTTCAAGGACTTTCCCAAGGAAACCTGCCCTTCAACTTGCTGCTATGCCTGAAGTTTCCTTGGCACCACTATTCTCTCTTGTGAGTGCTGAGCTTGGCTCCCAGTCCCTGTCACATGCTCTCAGGGTACCCACAAGCAAGCTGTCTTACTATCTTCAGAAGCCTGGCCTCAGCTCCCCTCACTGTCCCCCATTCCCTGCCTCCTGGCTGACTCTGTGTGCCTCTGTCCTGGTTCCCGTGCTCTCCACCCCCAGAAGCCTGACGCCCACCCACTGCTGCCAATCATCCCAAATGGGCAGCTGCAAGGATATGCTCTGGCTCAGAAGCCAGAGATGCCCTGGCTGATGGCACCTGTTCTGTCCAGGCGGGGCAGGCGCCTCTGCCAAAGCTTCTGCCTCAGCCTCAGTCAGGCCATGAATCCTGGGCCATTCACAGAGCCCAGCTCTGAGTGAAGGACCTCCAGCGAGCCTGCTGCTGGCTGGGGAGTCCTGGGGCCAGGGCCAGGGCCAGGCTGTGTCCACTTGTCCTCTACCTGCAGCTCCATGTTGGCCTTTTCCTTGACCACCACCTGGACCACCGCCATGATGTCATCCATCACCAGCACCTTCTCCTCCCACGAGGGCACCTCCACACTCTGTGCCCTGGCTGGCCTCTCCTGCAGAGCCTCCGAATTCAACACGGTGCCTCCTTTGGAGGTCCCACTGACTACGACCTGTACTGTCCCCTCCACATCCAGATATGTGTATCCTTAAAATATACATTAAAAAAAAACTTAAAGGCATTCCCATTTCTTCACATCCTCTCCAACATCTGTTGTTTCCTGACTTTTTAATGGTCGCCATTCTAAGTGGCATGAGATGGTATCTCATCGTGGTTGCAGGGCCATTGATGAAGCTGAAAACCATCATACTAAGCAAACTACCACAAGGACAGAAAACCAAACACCACATGTTCTCTCTCATAAGTGGGAGTTGAACAATGAGAACACATGGACACAGGGCTGGGAACATCACACATCTGGCCCAGTTTGGGAGTGGGGGCCTGGGGGAGGGATAGCATTAGCAGAAATACCTAATGTAAATGATGAGTTGATGGGTGCAGCAAACCAACATGTGACATGTATCCCTATGTAGCAAACATGCACGTTCTGCACATGTACCCTAGAACTTAAAGTATAATTAAAAAAAGGAAAAAAAAATCAAAAGGAAAAATAGCTCTCCAAACCTAAATACTAAATAGAAAATTAGTATCAAGTGACCTAGAATGTAATTTACATGAAAATGTCACAAACATTCAGCAGATAGTTTCTAAATGCCACAATAAGCCTGGCAGTCAGCAAGAAGCTCAGAAAAACACGGTCCTTGCTTTTCTGAGTACGCAGTTGTTACAGGCACAGAGATAAATGAGGAATAATAAGTGTTGTAACTGCTTTAATAGGCAAATACAGGAAATATAACTGGAAATAAGGGCAACGATTTTGATAAACAAAACATTAATAAATGATGAAATGTTAAAAGAAGATGCATGTTTTTAATAAACATTGCCTTCTTCTTCCCTCCAGAAGAAAACTCATGCCTCTGCTTTATTGGCTGGCATGTTCCTAAGGAGATATGACAGGTCTGATTTGTATTACTAAATCACAATTGCCTCATTTATGAAACACATGTTTTAAATCCTTTTGAAGTTCAAATGAGAATATTTGCTGTTACTGGATAAACTGTCAAGTGCTAACCAAATATTATTTTCTCATGGTGATTTATACCGTATGTATATTACATGGTTAGTGTAGCGTTCTCATAAAGAAAACCTTGAAACATATCTACTGCTCAGTTTTTATTTTTCAACTGTTTCAGTCATTATTATTTATCATATGTTTCGAGGGGCTTTTGAATTTTAAAGAGATATGTATAGACTGAAAAAAGAAGGACAATGAAATTGTGAGACTACAGTCATAATAATTTCATTGATTAATTTGTTTATAAAGCTAGATTAGATTCTATTTCTCCCAAAAGATTCTCAGAGAAATACTAAGCTGATACACCCACTGTCTGAAATGGTCTTAAAGTTGTTGCTTAAGTTAGAGTTAACTATTTTTAAAGCCTGAAGATACAGTAATAGTTTCATGCACTGCAACAGGGAATATAGGATGTTTAGTGCTACTTGCTCTCACCAGAAATAATCATAACTTTTAAATTGTTCTTTATGTCACAGTAAATTTTTCATTTCTACCTCATGTTTTGGCATTTATTTTTAAATGCATTTTCACCCTTACTATGCTTCTGTGAGAAACTGTGGATTTAAGTTCATATCATGATTATTTTTCATTGTTACTTGTCTGCTCCTAAAGCTTCACAGAAATAAAGAATTCCATTTATGCTTGTATCTTTCAGCAACCTCATTTCAGATAATGGTGCACATTACTGCAAGTATCACACGTACAGGTCCAAAGTTGGGGGTGGGCAGGAGGAGGAGGATGAGATGGAAGAGGAGAAGGAGAAGGAGAAGAAGAAGGAGAAGAAGAAGAAGGAGAAGGAGGAGGAGGAAGAGGAAGAAAGAAGGAAGAAGGAAGGAAGGAAGGAAGGAAGAAGAAGAAGAAGAAGAAGAAGAAGAAGGAGAAGAAGAAGAAGAAGAAGAAGAAGAAGAAGAAGAAGAAGAGGAAGAAGAAGAAGAAAACAGCAAGCTTTTAAGTCTATATATTTGTAACACTAGATCAGAAACTCAGTACTCATAGTGAAATCCAAAAATGATCACAGTCAATTCCGTCTCATACCTAGACTGAAATAAGAACCTTCGAAAGAAAAGAAAGTTAAGAGCTTCAGGCTTGTCAAAATTTTCCTATACAGATAAAATTATTGGTGACTTTCTCTCACTAGAAAACATAAACAAAAATTCATGCTTCGTATATTTGTAAATAGAATATATTTATTTCTATCAGTTATGACATGCAAGCAAGTAATAAAGTGAAAGTATAATAATAAAATGATATAAGGAAATGTCTCTGTGTCAAAAAACTCTATTGAGGCTATTAATTTTATAAAAACCATAGAGAATACTTCATGAAACTACATTATACAGTACTTTTTACTATTTTACTTATATTTTAATACTCAATAAATTAAAGAAAATTCTTAATCATTATTTATTACCAATAACATTATTCTACTTGAGTAATCATTTTGAGATTAAATATTTTAAATTAAACATTAAAAACAAATTGTATTGACTGATATCAGCTTTCAATGAAATAATACTTCTGTATTTGTAGTCATGTGAAGTATAACTTTCTCCTCACAATGGTTCTTTTATAACACCAGTGGTATTTTTTTCTCTGATATACATCCTTTTTGATCTCACAGTTTTACTGTATCTATATATTACATTCCTCCAGATAGTAGGCTTCAAACAGATGGAAAATTTATATTTGTTACAAAATTCTAGGAGGGGAATGGTAAAATGGGAGAATAATTTCTGAATTTCTAACTGTTCATTAGTGGATTTGGATGTATTAAGATATAGACAAATATTTGCACCCTGCAAGTTTCCATATGTGTATATAAATTTAAATGAGGTACCCATAATGTATGGGTTGTGTAATCTTTCAATTCATCCTCAATTTTCCATGTGGAAAATTTGATAAGAGTTTATCCTTATCAAATACTCAATTTGAAGTACTACACCCAATTTCAAGTACTACACTCAATTTGATAAAATTTTGTTGGTAAAGCCAACAAAATCTGTGTCAACATTCATTTCAATTAATCCAATAATGTTAACTGCAGATAGCTTCATTCTCCTTCATCCCTGTTGGCAGCCTGAAAGCTAATTCTCACTGTAATTCAGCGCTCAAGGTGCCATCCACAAGTGTCTGTCACCTTGGTGTGGATTGTGACCTCTGACTCCACCACTTTCATCCTATAGTAGTCCTACTTTTGCATATTTAATAAACTTTATACATGGTTAAATAGTAAAAGTGCAGTGAAATGTCAGACCACGCTGTGAAATGTTCCATTGTTTCTATATCTCTAATTGACCTTTCATGTTGTGGAGGACAAGAAAAACAGTTCAATATGTTTCTTAGTATCCAATCCAATGCACCTTTTCTTATTAATATGCCAAACCTGTCCCTTCAAGGCACTGACATCCAAGCATGGCCAGATGTATCAAAATATCTTCTGATTAATCACCATTATGTTAATCACTGTTGCCCAGATCTGGACTCTGACTGTGAAATCGTAGGGTGGAAATTGCTATAATGGCTCAAACTATGGGAATGACTATGTTTTGTCATAATTACTACTGTCATCTTACTGAAAAATACCACATTACATGGCAGCTTTTAGTTACATAAATCCTGTTGATTAATTTTTAATGTCCAGCATTTATGATATTGCACAAGTAAAGATCTTTGATAACTTAAATGATTAGCTGAGCAATGATTAAAATAACTCACAGCAATTTAAACATTCATTTACTTACTAGAAGTGCCATACATCATTATCTCCAGATGAAAACAAAGTTGGGAAATTGCAAGTGCTGAACTGGTTACTAAAGTATGTATTTCAGGATATTTTATAAAACTATCCATGCCGTGTATGATGCCTCACCTGCAAGGATAAAGCTTTAGCATACATAAAAAATAAATGCTTTTGGTTGTTAATATCTCTCTACATTTGTCTTCATAACCTCAACACAAAAACACCCATGTACTTGACTTTCGGCTGAGTTGACTATCAGTTATTAGGGTTTAAGTAAACAGAATAAAGATTTCAAAATTTGGTGACCAAATATGAAAAATCATACTCTCACCATAACATGCAATTATTCTCAAATGCCACTGCAAATGCAAAATCGAAAGAAGAAATTAAACCTAATATATTGCAATATTCTAGAGTCTAAAATTTTTTCTTCGAGGTCTGGTGGTTCATGCCTGGAATCGCAGCTCTTTGGGAGGCTGAGAAGGGAGGATTGCTTCAAGCGCAGGGTTTAAGACCAGCCCAGGCAACATAGCAAGTCCTGTCTCTACAAATGTAACTAATTAATTAATTAATTAAATTGGGCATGATGGCACACATCTATCGTTCTATTTACTCAGCAGTTCAAGGTTGTAGTTATCTGTGATCACACACTACACTTCAGTCTGGCCCACGGAGCAAGACTTTGTCTCTACAAAATAATACAATATAATGAAACAAAATAAAATAAAAAACACATTCAGTTGTTTTTTGGAAGTTTGTATAATTGCTCAGAATCACAGACATTGAAGTTGAGTGCTTCATGGGGGGGATGTGCAGTGAACATTGTTTATATTGTTTTCCAAAAATTACGATAATTTTTAGAATATTATATATAAATACCTCATAACCTTTTGTACAATAAATATTGACAAATGTCAAGCAATTGTGTTTATAGGCTTTTGCTTCAAAATATTCATAGTTTAATTGGAGAATGAAGAGAAGAGCAATAATTGCAATGTACTCTGAGAAGTGTTACAATAGGTACAATTTAGTAACTTCGTTGGAGAGGAAGGAAGTTCTTAACTAGGTTTTCAGGAGTTTGGAAAGCTTAAGTCAGGAACAGTTGAGGCATCTGTAAGGATACAGATTTGCAAGAGAAATGTTTGGGAGATAAACACTGTAGAAAAAAAGAAACATTCTTTCTATCAATGATAGATGTGTACTAACAGTGCATATGATGCCATCTGCCCAATTCTTAGACCATACTAGCTCAATAAATATTTCTTGAATGAATCCATGAATGGAAGATATTGGGAAAACGATGCTGGAAGGGATTTTCAAAATCCTGTGAAGGAAAGTTAAACACCCTGGACTTTACAATTTTTCCTGCTTTTCTTTAAGTTCTTGTTATGTTTACTACCTCATAAGCTCTGTTTTATTTTTTGGTCTTTTCACAAATATCATGCATGTATCATTCCTGAAACTACTTCTCTCTTGATGCCTTGATACTATATTTGTCTCTGATACTCCTTTGTGTGAGGTCCTGGTTTTTTATGCCAACAGCTACATCACTCACCTCTTCTTGGCACTATTCTATGATACAGTGGCCTGGCCCCTGGGAGGCATGGTTCCTGCGCTCTCATAAAAATTACTTCCTGTTTCAGCTCAATCAAGGGGTAACACTGCAGAGATTAGAGAACAAGAAGATGAGAGAAGCCAGTTTGTGTCACTTTCCTTCCAAGCAGGGGGTATGTTTCCACAGTGATTCCATGCCTGCAGGAATGCTCTCTGTGTTTCCATTTTCCATGTAGTGACCCTAATCCTAGACTGGCTCTTCTAATGCCATTTTCTCCAATTGTCTTCTCTGAAGGATTTGGGTACTATTTCGGAGTTTTAAATTTAAAAAAAAATATTGATATGGAATGGGGGCAGGGAAGTTCCTGGTAGAGGATGGGGTGGTTCTTGGCTAGGGGATCCACCCTCAGGCCTGTGCTCACTGATGTATGTAAGGACATGCCTTTCTGTTTTCTTGCTCAACTTGGTGAGGGCATGCACTTCTGTTTTTTTGCCCAACTGTTGCGTTTTTCAAGACCGCCCTGGCCTGCCATACCCACATCCTATGCTATCAGAAACCCCGAGACCCTAGTGGGCAGAGACACAGTAGATGGACATCAAGAAGAACCATCAGCAGAAGAAGACACAGCAACTGGACATCGAGACGACACCAGAGGAAGCAGAGCACAAGGACAGAGGCGGCAGGCCATCCACCGCAGAAGAACACGGAGTTTTGTGGGGCTGTGGGAGGAGACCGCTGACCTGCCCCATTCCAAGGTAAAACCACCTTCCCACTCCATCTCCCTTCTGGCTCCCCCATTCATCTGCTGACAGCTTTCACTCAATGAAACCTTGCACTTATTCTCCAAGCCCACATGTGAGCCAATTCTTCAGCTACAGCAAGGCAGGAAACCCCCAGGATCCAGAAAGCCTTCTGTCTTTGCAGTAAGGAAGGGTGTATAATTGAGCTAACACAAGCCGCCTACAGATTGATAAACTAAATTAACACCATGTAACACATGCCCACTGGGGATTCAGGAGCTGTAAACATTCACCCCTAGATGCTGCCTGGGGTGGGTGCCCCACAACCTGTCCTCATTGTTAGCTTCACAGCAGGGGATAAGGGACATTTTCACGTTTCAACATCAGTCTGTTTCCAGTGCAGTGTGCTTTCTGCAATACTGCAGTGTTACCTCATTGGATGTATTTGACAAAATAAGTTACAAACTATAATGTGAGAAAAAATAAATGATGGAGAATAAGGAAGGAAAATGAAACATTGTATCAGTAATGAGTGTTTTTTACTTCATATAACAGAAAAAGTAAAAATGAATTAAATTTCCAGTTTTCACATGTGAACCAGCCATAGTTAGGCAGTTGCTGCCTTTGATCAGTTGCTCTGCTGCATGGTAGTAGCAGAGCTGCATGGTAGTAGTGAGAGGTGACAACGTGCTGGCAGCCCTTGCTCACTCTCTGTGCCTCCTCCACCTCGGCCTCTGCTCTGACCATGCTTGAGGAGCCCTTCACCCACCGCTGCACTGTGGGAGACCCTATCTGGGCTGGCCGAGGCTGGAGCCAACTCCCTCTGCTTGGGGGGAGGTGTGGAGGGAGAAGCGCTGGCAGGAACCGAAGACCTGCCTGGTGCTCTAGGGCCAGCATGAGTTCTGGCTGGGTGTGGGTTTCCCAGGCCTGCACTCAGAGCAGTCAGCCTGCCGCACTGGGGGGCAGTGAGGGGCGTAGCACCTGGGCCAGCAACTGCAGAGGGGGTGCTGGGTCTCCCAGCACTGCTGCCCCACCTGCACCATGCTCGAATTCTTGCCAGGCTTCAGTCACCTCCCCTGGGGCAGGGATCAGGACCTGCAGCCCGCCGTGCCTGAGCCCCCCTCCATGGTGGGCTGCCACACCACTGAAGACTCTGGATGGGTGCCACCCCTGCTCCATGACACCTAGTCCAATCGACTGCCCAAGGGCTGAGGAGTGCAGGCATGTGGCACCGGACTGGTGGGTAGTTCTGCTTGTGGCCCTGGTGCAGGATCCACTAGGTGAAGCCAGCTGGGCTCCTGAGTTGCGTGGGGACTTGGAGAACTTTTATGTCTAGTGGAGGATTGTATATGCACCAATCAGCACCCTGTGTCTAGCTTGGGGTTTGTGGATGCACCAATCAGCACTCTGAATCTAGCTAATCTGGTAGGGACTTGGAGAAATTTTATGTCTAGCTAAAGGATTGTAAATGCACCAATCTGCATTCTGGGTCTAGCTCAAGGTTTGTAAATACAACAATCACTGCTCTGTGTCTAGCTAATCTAGTGGGGACTTGTAGAACTTTCATGTCTAGCTAAAGGATCGTAAGTACAACAATCAGCACTCTGTGTCTAGCTCAAGGTTTGTAAACACACCAATCAGCACCCTGTGTCTGGCTCAAGGTTTGTAAATGTACCAGTCAGTGCTCTGCGTCTAGTTAATTTAGTGGGGACTTGGAGAACTTTTACTCTAGCTAGAGGATTGTAAATACACCAATCAGCACTGAGTGTAGCTCAGGAATTGTAAATGCACCAATCAGCACTCTGTGAAACTGGACCAATCAGCTCTCTGTAAAGTGGACCAATCAGCTCTCTGTAAAATGGGCCAATCAGCAGGATGTGGGTGGGGTCAGATAAGGGAATAAAAGCAGGCTGCCCAAGCCACCAGCGGCAATGCCCTCAGGTCCACTTCCACACTGTGGAAGGTTTGTTCTTTCGCTCTTAGCAATGAATCTTGCTATTGCTCACTCTTTGGGTCCACACTGCCTTTATGAGCTGTAACACTCACCATGAAGGTCTGCAGCTTCACTCCTGAGGCCAGCGAGAACACGAACCCACTGGGAGGAATGAACAACTCCAGACAGGAGAAAGGAACAACTCCAGACGAGCTGCTTTAGGAGCTGTAACACTCACCACGAAGGTCTGACGCTTCACTCCTGAAGCCAGTGAGACCATGAAGCCACCAGAAGGAACAAACTCTGAACATGTCTAATCATCAGAAGGAACAAACTCTGGATACAGCATATTTAAGAAGTGTAACACTCACCGCGAGGGTTGGTGGCTTCATTCTTGAAGTCAGTGAGACCAAGAACCCTCCAATTTTGGTCACAGGAGCAGTGACTTCCTTTTTGCTGTTTTCTCCAAGGTGACACCTAGATCAAATCCAACACCATGTTTGGTCCAGTTGTTGCTAGCCAGCTTTGCCCACACTCTGGTTTTTCAGTCTTATCAGCTTCTGGTTTATGCAGCTACGTTAACAGTGTGTTATTGCTAGTCATGTTTGCTGCCTGAAATTTTCTATTCTGCTGCGATCACTTTTTATTTTTCCTGTCTCTAGTTATGTGACTTGCTCATTTTTCTCCTCAGGACACTATAGCATGTTCTTTAGCTGATTTTTTAAAAAGAGCATTGGTAAACCTGTTTCATTTTCTTCAAATACATCTGAGAATTCTTGAGAAACTTATGCATGTCTCACTGGACTGGACCACTGCCCACTCAGCTGCCTGTTATTGACTTCTTTCTTTAGATAAGATCCTCCAGGCAGCAAATGCATGGCCCCTCCCCACCCCCCCGCACCACACTCCCACTGAAGACCAACATCCAATGTAATGAAATATTTTAAGTCTTAGATATAGCATAAAGGGATTATGGAATACAAAACAACACATCAGACACATATATTAAGAAAGAAAAATTCAGCCAGTATCAGTCTTTGACAACAAAATTAATCATTTTAACTATACAGTATAAATGTATTTACAAATAAAGTGTATGCCTGGGGAATTGTTTCTTGCATTGTATATACTTTCTCTAGTGATGTCTTAGGCACTCATTTAAAATAGGTCATTGATTGAATTGGAGCTGTAATCTATAATGAAAATAGTAGAGTAGGAAAGTTTTTTTTTTTAAATCATATGTACACATTGTTTGGTCTTCCAGGTATACCATTTCTTTTGCATGTGTGGATATGTGTCTATGTAATTTTAGATACTTACAGGGAATAGATTTAGTACAAGTAATTAGAAATTAAGCAGATTTTCTTTGTAATGAAAAAGGAAATGATTAACTTTAATTGAATTTTTAGTGCAACAGTAAAACTCGATAAGAATTTATGCTGCTCAGGGAAAAGATATACTGTGGTTTGCAACTGAAAGAGTTCTTTCCTGAGTAAGCCAGTGTTGGCCTATATGGCAGAAATAGATTCTTTTTGGTACACCCTGTAGTCAGCTACCCTATAGTCAGCAGAGAAGGAAATCCTTGTAGAGAGAATTTTAAATTGAATATCAAATATTCTTTCACGTAGGTGAAGCATTCACATATATTATTTTACATTCAGCATAATTATAAAAGTTAATACATTGGATAAAATAAAGCAATTACAAAAATTAGCAAGATAATTGTATATTCCTCCTTTAAAAATTTTAACCTATTCAAATCTAACAAGTCCACTCTAAAATACCTGAAAATAAGATATGAAATGAATAAGAAAAGAAAATACAGCAGAATATACCAGATGTTATGTGTTGGGTGTTGGATGTACATACATCTGTTAGTTTTTAGTGGCAGACAGAGTGCAGTCTACATAATTTTATTCATAGTAGATGCCTATCCATCATATATTCACAAATAAATATTATTTCTCTGAAGATTGAAATAGAAAGCTAGGAAAACATAACATGGCACATATGCCGAATTATATTTAAGCAATTGTGAATTATATAGTTAAATAATCTCTTCGAGGGGCTTCTTATCACTCTCTCTGTGGGTAGTCTAAGGATTAATTAGTCTAAGTTCCTAGGCTCTTTCAAGCTAAGAAACACTATGTATGTGCTATGCATTATCATGGTAACGTGAGAGTGAGGCATAAGTCATTTGTAACAATATGAGCTCTGTGAAATGTGTGTCTAGCCTGAAAACTGTCGTTTTCTCTAACAGTGTTTTATGAATTGGAAAGTTCTTATCATATTTGAAGATGAAATGTCCTGTATTGAAATCAGGCAAATCCACTTAATCAATCTTTGTTCTATGTATTAGTAGAGTGATGTTTCTCAAAATAGAAGAAAACTTGGGATATGATTTCAAAGGTAATATATAATAAGGTAGAATTTTGACAACAATTATAACTTGTCTATTATCATTTGATTGACTCAGCTGTTGCTCTCTTAATTAGTACAACTGAAGTCTAGTTAATTTGTATAAAGGTAGCTATCCCATCTTTTATAATTTTAAAGACAGTCAGGAGACTATTCACTGGTTCTGTAAAGCTTATATAGATTTTATCAACATGTTTCAATTACGTATGACTGCAATAATGCCAATTCTTAAATGTAATTTATTATTTCCCTTAAGAATATTTTTATTTTATTTTTTATTTTCATTTTTATTATAGATTCAGAGAGTACATGTGCAGGCTTGTTAGAAAGTATATTGCATGATGCTGACGTTTATAGTCTTCTATTGATCCCATCACCCAGAGAGTGAATCTAGTACTCAACAGGAAGGTTTTCAGGCCCTGCCTATCTCCCTCTGTCCATTTTTTGGAGTCTCCAGTGTCTATAGTTCTCATCTTTATTTTTCTGTGCACCCAAGTTTTAGCTCCTATGTATGAGAATATTCAATATTTGATTTTCTGTTTCTCCATTATTTTGCTTAGGTTAATGACCTCTGGCTGTATCCACATTGCTGCAAGTGACATGATTTTGTTCTTTTAATGGCTGTGTACTATTCCAGGGTTCATATGTACCACATTGTCATTGTCCCATCCTCCATGGATGTGCTCCTAGATTTATTCTATGTCTTTGCTATGGTGGTGAATATGAGAATTCTTGTGTCTTTTTGGTAGCTTTAATAATTTATTTTCATTTGAGCATATACACAGTAATGGGATTGTTGGGTGAAATACTAGCTCTATTATTAGTTCTTTTAGAAATCCACAAACTGCTTTCCACAGTGGCTGAACATTCTCTCCAGCAGTGTATAAGTATTCTTTTTCCTCTACAGCCTTGCCCACATATGTTGTTTTTTAATTTTGGTTTTTTAATAATAATACTCATGCTGACTGGTATGAGATGGCACCTTATTGTAACTTTGATTTGCATTTCTCTGATGATCAGTGATGTTGAGCAGTTTTCTTATGTTTCTTGTCCACTTGCATATCTTAAGAAGATATTTTAAATACACATACAACTATTTCCTCTACTCATAGGTCAAATTCTGCCAGTGTCTTTCTCTCTTATTCTACTACATGAATTTACATAGATAACGAGTCAAAAAATGTGATGTGCTGGTAATACATTTTATTTCTTTTTTTTTCACTCTTTTTTTATTATACCTTAAGTTCTAGGGTACATGTGCACAACGTGCAAGTTTGTTACATATGTATACATGTGCCAAATTGGTATGCTGCACCCATTATCTCATCATTTACATTATGTATATTTCCTTATGCTATCCCTCCCACCTCTGCCCACCAAACAACAGGCCCCAGTGTGTGATGTTCCCCTTCCTGTATCCAAGTGTTCTCATTGTTCAATTCCCACCTATGAGTGAGAACATGTGGTGTTTTATTTTTTCTCGTTGTGATAGTTTGCTGAGAATGATGGTTTCCAGCTTCATGCATGTCTCTACAAAGGACAGGAACTCATCTTTTTTATGGCTGCATAGTATTCCATGGTGTATATGTGCCACATTTTCTTAATCTAGTCTATCATTGATGGACATTTGGGTTGGTTCCAAGCCTTTGCTATTGCCAGCATGAATTATAATCTTCTGGGTATATACCTAGTAATGGGATGGCTGGGTCAATTGGTATCTCTAGTTCTAGATCCTTGAGGAATCATCACACTGTCTTCCACAATGGTTGAACTAGTTTACAGTCCCACCAACAGTGTAAAAGTGTTCCTATTTCTCCACATCCTCTCCAGCACCTGTTGTTTCCTGACTTTTTAATGACTGCCATTCTAACTGGTGTGAGGTGGTATCTCATTGTGGTTTTGATTTGCATTTCTCTGATGGCCAGGGATGATGAGCATTTTTTCATGTGCGTGTTGGCTGCATACATGTCTTCTTTTGAGAAGTGTCTGTTCATATCTTTCACCCACTTTTTGATGGGGCTGTTTGTTTTTTTCTTGTAAATTTATTTAAGTTCTTTGTAGATTCTGGATATTAGCCCTTTGTCAGAGGAGTAGGTTGCAAAAATTTTCTCCCATTCTCTAAGTTGCCTGCTCACTCTGATGGTCATTTCTTTTGCTGTGCAGAAGCTCTTTCATTTAATTAGATCCCATTTGTCAATTTTGGCTTTTGTTGCCATTGCTGTTGGTGTTTTAGTGATGAAGTCCTTGCCCATGCCTATGTCCTGAATGGTTTTGCCTAGGTTTTATTCTAGGGTTTTTATGGTTTTAGGTATAACTTTTAAATCTTTAGTCCATCTTGAATTAATTTTTGAATAAGGTGTAAGGAAAGGATCCAGTTTCAGTTTTCTATGTATGGCTAGCAAGTTTTCCCAGCACCATTTATTAAATAGGGAATCCTTTCCCTATTTCTTGTTTTTGTCATGTTTGTTAAAGATCAGATGGTTGTAGATGTGTGGTATTATTTCTGAGGTCTCTGTTCTGTTCCATTGGTATAAATCTCTTTGGTACCAGTACCATGCTGTTTTGGCTATTGTAGCTTTGTAGTATAGTTTGAATTCAGGTAGAGTGATGCCTCCAGCTTTGTTCTTTTGGCTTAGGATTGACTTGGCAATATGTGCTCTTTTTTGGTTCCATATGAACTTGAAAGTAGTTTTTTTTCCAATTCTGTGAAGAAAGTCATTGGTAGCTTGATGGTGATGGCATTGAATCTATAAATTACCTTGGGCAGTATGGCCGTTTTCCCAACATTTATTCTTCCTATCCGTGATCGTGGAATGTTCTTCCATTTGTTTGTGTCCTCTTTTATTTTGTTGAGCAGTGGTTTGTATTTCTCCTTGAAGATGTACTTTCCATCCCTTGTAAGTTGGATTCCTAGGTATTTTATTCTCTTTGAAGTAATTGTGAATGGCATTTCACTCAGGATTTTGCTCTCTGTTTGTGCGTTATCAGTGTATAAGAGTGCTTATGATTTTTGCACATTCATTTTGCATTCTGAGACTTTGCTGAAGTTGCTTATCAGCTTAAGCAGATTTTGGGCTGAGACCCTGGGGTTTTCTAGATATACAATCATGTCATTTGCAGACGGGGACAATTTGACTTCCTCTTTTCCGAATTGAATATCTTTTATTTCTTTCTCCTGCCTGATTGCCATGGCCAGAACTTCCAACACTATGTGGAATAGGAGTGGTGAAAGAGGGCATCGCTGTCTTGTGCCAGTTTTCAAAGGGAATGCTTCCACTTTTTGCCCATTCAGTATGATATTGGCTGTGAGGTTGTCATAAATAACTCTTATTACTTTGAAATATCTTCCATCAATAACTAGTTTATTGAGAGTTTTTAGCACTAAGTGCTCTTGAATTTTGTCAAAGTCCTTTTCTGCCTCTATTGAGATAATCACGTGGTTTTTGTCTTTGGTTCTGTTTATGTGATGGATTATATATATTGATTTGCATATGTTGAACCAGCCTTGCATCCAGGAATGAAGCCACCTTGATCACAGTGGATAAGCTTTTTGATTTGCTGCTGGATTCGGTTTGCCAGTACTTTATTGAGGATTTTTGCATCGATGTTCATCAGGGATATTGGTCTAAAATTTTCCTTTTTTTTGTTGGGTCTCTGCCAGGCTTTCTGTCAGGATGATGCTGGCCTCATAAAATGAGTTAAGGAGGATTCCCTCTTTTTCTATTGATTGGAATAGTTTCAGAAGGAATGGTACCAGCTCCTCCTTGTACCTCTGGTAGAATTCGGCTGTGAATCCATCTGGTCCTGGACATTTTTTTGGTTGGTAAGCTATTAATTATTGCCTCAATTTCAGAGCCTGTTATTGGTCTATTCAGAGATTCAACTTCTTCCTTGTTTAGTCTTGGGAGACAGTATGTGTCTAGGAATTTATCCATTTCTTCCAGATTTTCTAGTTTATTTTGTGGAGGTGTTTATAGTATTCTCTGATAGTAGTTTCTATTTCTGTGGGATCAGTGGTGATATCTCCTTTATCATTTTTTATTGCATCTGTTTGATTCTTTCTCTTTTCTTCTTTATTAGTCTTCCTAGTGGTCTATCAATTCTGTTGATATTTTCAAAAAACCAGCTCCTGGATTCATTGATTTTTTGAAGGGTTTTTTTGTGTCTCTATCCCCTTCAGTTATGCTCTGATCTTAGTTATTTCTTGCCTTCTGCTAGCTTTTGAATGTATTTGCTCTTGTTTCTCTAGTTCTTTTAATTGTGATGTTAGGGTGTCAATTTTAGGTCTCTCCTGCTTTCTCTTGTGGGCATTTAGTGCTATGCATTTCCCTCTACACACTGCTTTAAATGTGTCCCAAAGATTCTGGTATGTTGTGTCTTTGTTCTCATTGGTTTCAAAGAACATTTATGTCTGACTTCATTTTGTTGTTTACCCAGTAGTCATTCAGGAGCAGGTTGTTCAGTTTCCATGTAGTTGAGAAGTTTTGAGTGAGATTCTTAATCCTGAGTTCTAGTTTGATTGCACTGTGGTCTGAGAGACAGTATGTTATAATTTCTATTCCTTTACATTTGCTGAGGATTGCTTTACTTCCAACAGAGTGGTCAATTTTGGAATAAGTGCTATGTGGTGCGGAGAAGAATGTATATTCTGTTGATTTGGGTTGGAGAGTTCTGTAGATGTCTATTAGGTCTGCTTGGTGCAGAGCTGAGTTCAATTCCTGAATATCCTCGTTAACTTCCTGTCATGTTGATCTGTCTAATGTTGACAGTGGGGTGTTAAAGTCTCCCATTATTATTATGTGGGAGTCTAAATCTCTTTGTAAGTCTCTAAGGACTTTCTTTATGAATCTGGGTGCTACTGTATTGGGTGTATATATATTTAAAGTAGTTAGCTCTTCTTGTTGAATTGATCCCTTTACTGTTACGTAATGGAATTCTTTGTATCTTTTCGTCTTTGTTGGTTTAAAGTCTGTTTTATCAGAGACTAGGATTGCAACCCATGCCTTTTTTTTGTTTTCCATTTGCTTGGCAGATCTTCCTCCATCCCTTTATTTTGAGCCTATGTGTGTCTCTGCATGTGAGATGGGTCTCCTGAGTACAGCATCCTGATGGGTCTTGACTCTTTATCCAATTTGCCAGTCTGTGTCTTTTAATTGGAGCATGTAACCCATTTACATTTAAAGTTAATATTGTTATATGTGAATTTGATCCTGTCATTATGATGTTAGCTGGTTATTTTGCTCGTTACCTGATGCAGTTTCTTCCTAGCATCAATGGTCTTTACAATTTGGCATGTTTTTGCAGTGGCTGGTACCGGTCATTCCTTTCCATGTTTAGTGCTTCCTTCTGGAGCTCTTGTAGGGCAGGCCTGCTGGTGGGCATGGGACTTTATTTTCCTAACAGTTTATACAAAACATAGTTAATGTTTCTTTTTCAAGTACAGCTTGTAGCAGAGTGCTTGACAATAAATCAATATATGCTGAGTCAGTATTGGCTAGTAATGGCTAGCTTCTTCCAACCTTGCCTGGTGATGGAAGAAGTATTTAACATAGTTTTTTGTTTGTTTGTTTTTTCTATATGGTTCACTTATGTGACACTGCCAGATCATCATATGGTGGGTTTGGGGAAAATGAAGGAAACAATGAGCTAGATATATGTAAATTATGTGCTAGAAATAGAAGCTTAGCACAGACACAGTAGTAACCGGTCTGGCTACAGGGGTTTTGTCATCTCTCATACACCTACAACTATTTATTTATGGGCTATTTTCTAATGATTTTTTAAAAAATCTGTTTCAGCAGCAATGACTAAAAAATGCAAGTAGATATTTAATTAAAAACAACTCAATTTCCCTTCCAATCAAATTATGGGTTGAAACATACCTATAAACACATGGTGTAATCATTAAGCCTTGTATTGTGTGATTGGGACAACAGGCTAAAAGTGATATCCAGAAATCCAGAATATAGAAGGCTGAGAGGAAAAACCAGCTGCTACTTCAAAAGGTAATACTTAGTTACATCAAGAAAACTATGCCTGAAGATCACATTTTCACAGATTTAATATGCAAATATGGAAAACTAAACATATAATTCTGAGATTGTTGGCTTTTTAGTTACAACAAATTACTATTTTTAAAATCAATTGTGTACATTTTTTAATTCTAATTTTTCTGCACTTAAGAAATATGCATCAGTAATTTTAATATATTAGCTCCATTAGCTACTGAAGAAATTCCAAAAGAGTTGAATAATGCCATTTAGATGTTTCAAACATAAAACTGGATTAAAAAATGGTTTGAATTTTTAATCAATCATTGGAACCGAAGTAAAGCTGTTGAAATATTATTGTGTCAGAAAAAAGAGAACATTGGACAATATGATAATTTTTTTTAAAGTTCACTTGAAAAGCTAAACATTGTTGATAAAATTTATTGGTGACAAAGATAAGTAACTTTGGAAAAGCTTACAAGTAACTTTATTTAAAAATCAATATAATATTAAAACAAATGCATTTTCCAGAAAAGAACTACAGATAATTTTGTTAAGAAACAGATTAATACTTATAAATATGTTCTAGAATTATTATTCTGTCTCTTATTTGTAATATTTCAATAATAAATATAAAGAAGTTATTTTTTCTATTTTGCCTCAAGCTATATAATTGTAGATTTAAATTTTTGAAGGGATTTCATTTCCAAAATAGTTGGAAGGTACCTATTTCATAGGTCCATTGATATAGTAAAAGAAATTGCCTGTAAGGAAATAACATAATAAATATTAAATAATTTTGCATATGTTAGTACTCTTTTATTCTAAAGAAAGTTTCCTTGGGAACAATAAATATTTTATTCACCTTAATTTTACTGAATATCATTAGATAGTGGGACTTGTGATTGATGGAACCAAATTACCATTCCTTACATCCTTGACTACACTCGGTGTTATTTTAATAGTGGCCAAGCAAATTAACAAAAGTTGGAATGTAATGTGGTTTTGATTTATATCCCTGTATTACAAATGAGCTCAAGCATCTAGCCATTTTTCATTGGTCATTTGACTTTCTTCTTTTCTAAAATGTATCTATTTACCTGTCCTGCTTTCTTCTACTGGGCTAGATTGTCTTTGTATTTTCTTGTCTAGTTATTTTGAGTTTTTTGGACACTGGTAATTTTATGTATATTTTTCTTAGTGATTTTCTGGAGTTTTATAAACCCCCAAGATAATTTTTAAAATTTAAGATCTGAAGATTTTCAAAAAGCTAACTCAGAAGTCATTTGTGGCCATAATGCTAACTTCTAATGAAAAAAATAATTTTGAAACTTTAGCAAAACATACTTTAAAGATACTAATTAGAAAGCACTGAAGTGCTCAGTTCTATCTTTTTAATAAAATTTGCATTTAAATAGTCATTTCAACAAAATCCTTTACCCTTATAGTAAGAACAAATTATTAAATGTTGATTACCTATCTCCTGCATGGTTTTCTAAATATTTCACAATTGTCATTTTGGTAACAATCACTTAGCATATTTGTTAGAATTGCTGGTTTTCCAGGTCTCATCTCAAATGATTAAACCAGGATTTTGAAGCAAAATAATGAGAAATATCAGGATATATATTTTATGACCCACATAATTATTTGCGGATATTTGTGAAACTCTGGTCAGACACATAAAGTAAAACAACAACAACAACAACAACGGAAAGAAAACACACAAAGAACATCAAGTCAGGAATACATACCTTACAGTCTCCTCACTCCCTACTTCTCAAGTCATATGCGCCTGTCTTCTTTCTCATTCTTGGTAAATACTACTCCATCTATGTAGCACTTCACAGGAGTAATAAACCTGCTAGTTTGCAATTTAGCAAAAAGTAAGAAACCTATTTCTGAACATTTTCTTTAGGAACATGGTTCTTGCTATACACTGTGTGTCAGTTAATGCTATGGATAGATATAAAATAGCAGCATTTAACAAAAATATTTGACCACTGTGGCAAAATTACCTTCAGTAAATGACCCACTGCTACTAAGATTACATTTACATTTTGGAGAATGTGCTGACATTTTAAATTTCACATATTCATGGGAGATTGGAAAGTGTCTTCAGATGTCAGTGTTTATAATGTTGAGTTAATACTTGTATTAACCTCAAAATTTTTCTCTATTAAAGCAGGTGTGCAGGTATTGGATAAACAGGTATGCCACTGAAGCATAGCTGTGGCTAAAGTTGTGAAAGTTTTTGTGAAATTGCACAAGACAACATCTCCACAGCAAATTTAGATTTTTGGCTCACCTGGGTGATGTTTGAGAAAAGGACATTTTATATTCTTAATGATTTCCCAGCTGGTCCTTAAAGCGAGATAACACAATACTGTGGAAAGAGGCAGTTCTGTAATCTGACATTAGACTTTAAGATATGCTAACTATTTTGAGAGCCAAATTTCAGATGTATGAAGTGGGATCTAAAATATCTAGTACATGTGTAGAGTTATAAAGATAATATAATAATAATAGATCCTGTTTGCCTTGTGCTTTTCTGTAAAACAAAGACATCATTTAACTCTGTTACTTAGTATAGCTTCGTGTGGGCATTTTTTTAAGGAACATTTATATTGTGATAAAGAAAACAGTAATACCGGCACAAAATGGTACTTACTCCAACATTGACTTTGAAGAGTTCCAGCTGTTCTGTAAAGAAACTGATGTGAATTAAAAAAGAAATTGGATGATTGAAGATTTTTAAGGGGCAAGTCTTCATTTACTAAGAAAAATTTTCAGGGAGGACACACAGCCTGTGAAGTGTTGGATGTGAAGGATGAAGACCCATCAAGAAGAGGCTGCCTCAAGGATCATCCTCTACATTTCTAGCTTGAAATACAAAGTATATAGTGCTGTGAATTTCTGAAATAGTGGAATACTGTAGGGGGAAACACGTTTGGAGGATGAAATATAATATAATTAAAATAATCCTTACCATTAGAGACAGGTTTCACCATGTTGGCCAGGATGGTCTTGATCTCTTGACCTTGTGATCCACCCATCCCAGCCTCCCAAAGTCCTGTGATTACAAGCCTGAGCCTCCACACCTGGTTAAAAATTTTTATTTTTTATTAAAGCCTTTTAAACCTTATTAACAGTATTTTTCTGTTATTATAAACTATTCTCTAATATTTTCTTCTAGCAATTTGGCAGCTTTGGTTTTTACATGTATTTTTAAAATCATTGTCCATGGGCTCTTCTGTATACCATGACATAAAGATTTATTTTTATATGTGTTTAACAATTGTGTTTAGTCCATTTTGCCTTCAATTTTCTTCTTAGGATATTATTGAATAGTGCATTACTTCAGCATTGCTTAGCCTGCAACTTCTGTCATAATAGTGTATTTACTTCCAGGTTACTTCTATTTGCAATAGATTTTTACATACTATAATATTTAGAAACAGCTGTATGGAAGTGTTCACTATTAAGCAGAGTCCTCAGCCAGACGCGGTGGCTGATGCCTGTAAACCCACCACTCTGGGTGGCCAAGGGGAATGGATCACAAGGTCAGGAGTTCGAGAACAACCTGGCCAACATGGTGAAACTGAGTCTCTACTAAAATTACAAAAACAAGCCAGGTATTGTGGCAGACAAAACCCAGTTACTCGGCAGGCTGAGGCAGTACTGTCACTTGAAACCAGAAGGTGGAGGTGCAGTGAGCTGAGATTGGGTCACAACACTCCAGCCTGGGCAACAAAAGCAAAACTCCTTCTCAAAAATAAATAAATAAATAAATAAATAAATAAAAAGTCCTCTTTTCCATCTTCCTCTTCAATACCATTGTTTTCCCACACTTACTGCAAATTCGCCTAGATGAGTCCCATCCCTTTTCAATTCTGTATTTAGAATTAGCTCATCAATGTATAAGCTTCTTGCTGTAATTTTTATTATTATTGACTGAAGTTATGTATTAATTTATATATTAATATAGAAAGAGACTTCTTATCATGTGAAGATATTTTAACAATTGCCTAGCACACATTTTTATGTATATTTTGACTTTCATTTATGGTGCCCTTCAATAAAATTTAGTACTTTTCCTTGAAAATTGTTGTGTTTTTTTATACCATTTATTTTTATATGGCTCATAATTTTGTTTGTTCTCATAAATTCTATCAATTGTAATTAAATTCTAATCATATTGGTTAGAATTTTAGGCACACCTTACCTACATACTTAATTACTCAGTGTTTGTGTTACCATTTACATTGTTATTTCTAGCTTAGGGATATGTTCCTCCTTATTAATTTCTTTACTCATCTTCTTGAATTTTCCCTTTTGTGTGAAATTTCCTCTTTCCTGAAACTTAACCTTAAGAAATTATTTCAGCAAACTGTTTGTACTACATCCTTTCAATTTTGTATATCATAAAGTATCTTTATTTCAACACTCACATTTTAACTATAGTTTTAAAAAATATATTATTTTAGATTATGGCTTGACAAAACCCTGCTTGTTTATGTTTAATTGTTGCTTTTTAGAAACTTCTTGCTAGTGGAAATGCCATTCAGGTATAGGAAATTTGTCATTTTTTCTAGTACCCTTTAAGATAATTTCATTATGTTTGGTATCTGTTTAAGGTGTTTTTGTTTGTTTGTTTTGGAGGAGAACAATAAAGCTCTACTCTCTAAGCAAGTTTGTTAAGTATACGGTATAGTATTGGTGACTGTAGTCACCACAGGGGAATGTTTTCATGAGCTATGAGTGAAGTCCCAGCTGTCAAGACTTGTGGCATATAATGAGATTCCCTCTCCAGATGTCTCAGATCTGTAATGGTATAGCTTATTTCTCCCAGCATTAATTTTTTTTCAAAAAAACAATAGTCACAGCCAATGTGGAACTTTTGCACTCTACCTGATGTCTGCAAATGTGTATTATCTTGCACTCAGTCTGAATGTTCTATATCATACCTATTATCTAATTTTCACTACCACTATCATAGCCTGTGACAGAGGATCAGTGCAGGGAGAAGCAGCGGCCATCCTCACACTCACAGCCCAATGTATCAAATGTAAACTATGCGAAAACAGTGTACTTACTTTGCAAATACTGCTTTAAGACGTATCTCTTAGCATCTTATGTATATTCATCTAAGTTTAGCCCTAATGGATTTCCCAATGACATCGTGCAGACTTATTCTCTACTTCTGTTTAAAAAAAAAGTTAATTTAATTTTGGTTAGTTGTTATTCTGCCTGTATTTATTCTTTATTTTTAAAGAAAAACAAAAAACCCTTCAAAAATTTAATGAATCCAGGAGCTGGTTTTTTGAAAAGATCAACATAATTGATAGACAGCTAGCAAGACTATAAAGAAGAAAAGAGAGAAGAATCAAATAGATGCCATACAAATGATAAAGGGGCTATCACCACTGATCCCACAGAAATACAAACTACCATCAGAGAATACTACAAACACCGCTATGCAAATAAACTAGAAAATCTAGAAGAAAGGGATAAATTCCTCAGCACATACATCCTCCCAAGACTAAACCAGGAAGAAGTTGAATCTCTGAATAGACCAATAACAGGCTCTGAAATTGAGGCAATACTCAATAGCTTACCAACCAAAAAAAGTCCAGGACCAGATGGATTCACAGCTGAATTCTACCAGAGGTACAAGGAGGAACTGGTACAATTCCTTCTGAAACTATTCCAATCAACAGAAAAAGAGGGAATCCTCCCTAACTCATTTTATGAAGCCAGCATCATCCTGATACCAAAGCCTGGCAGAGACGCAACCAGAAAAGAGAATTTTAGACCAATATCCTTGATGAACATTGATGTAAAAATCCTCAGTAAAATACTGGCAAACCGAATCCAGCAGCACATCAAAAAGCTTATCCACCATGATCAAGTGGGCTTCATCCCTGGGATGCAAGGCTGGTTCAATATACGCAAATCAATAAACGTAATCCAGCATATAAACAGAACCGAAGACAAAAACCACATGAGTATCTCAATAGATGCAGAAAAGGCCTTTGACAAAATTCAACAACCATTCATACTAAAAATTCTCAATAAATTAGGTAATGATGGGACATATCTCAAAATAATAAGAACTATCTATGACAAACCCACAGCCAATATTGTACTGAATGGGCAAAAAGTGGAAGCATTCCCTTTGAAAACTGGCACAAGACAGGGATGCCCTCTCTCACCACTCCTATTCAACATAGTGTTGGAAGTTCTGGCAAGGGCAATCAGGCAGGAGAAGGAAATAAAGGGTATTCAATCAGGAAAAGAGGAAGTCAAATTGTCCCTGTTTACAGATGACATGATTGTATATCTACAAAACCCCATTGTCTCAGCCCAAAATCTCCTTAAGCTGATAACCAAATTCAGCAAAGTCTCAGGATACAAAATCAATGTGCAAAAATCACAAGCATTCTTAAACACAAATAACAGACAGACAGCCAAATCATGAGTGAATTCCAATTTACAATTGCTTCAAAGAGAATAAAATACCTAGGAATCCAACTTACAAGGGATGTGAAGGACCTCTTCAAGGAGAACTACAAACTCAATGAAATAAAAGAGGATATACACCAATGGAAGAACATTCCATGTACATGAGTAGGAAGAATCAATATCATGAAAATGGCCATACTGCCTAAGGTAATATATAGATTCAATGCCATCCCCATCAAACTACCAATGACTTTCTTCAGAGAACTGGAAAAAACTACTTTAAAGTTCATATGGAACTAAAAAAGAGCCTGCATCGCCAAGTCAATCCTAAGCCAAAAGAACAAAGCTGGAGGCATCACGCTACCTGACTTCAAACTATGCTACGAGGCTACAGTAACCAAAACAGCGTGGTACTGGTACCAAAACAGAGATATAGACCAATGGAATAGAACAGAGCCCTCAGAAATAATGCTGTGTATCTACAACTATCTGATCTTTGACAAACCTGACAAAAAGAAGAAATGGGGAAAAGATTCCCTATTTAACAAATGGTGCTGGGAAAATTGGCTAGCCATATGTAGAAAGCTGAAACTGGATCCCTTACTTACACCTTATACAAAAATTAATTCAACATGGATTAAAGACTTACATGTTAGACATAAAACCATAAAAACCCTAGAAGAAAACCTAGGCAATACCTTTCAGGACATAGGCATGAGCAAGGACTTCATGTCTAAAACACCAAAAGTGATGGCAACAAAAGCCAAATTGACAAATAGGATCTAATTAAACTAAAGAGCTTCTGCACAGCAAAAGAAACTACTATCAGAGTGAACAGGCAACCTACAGAATGGGAGAAAAATTTTGCAACCTACTCATCTGACAAAGGGCTAATATCCAGAATCTACAATGAACTCAAACAAATTTACAAGAAAAAAACAAACAACCCCATCCAAAAGTGGGTGAAGGATATGAAGAGACACTTCTCAAAAGAAGACATTTATGCAGCCAAAAAACACATGAAAAAATGCTCATCATCACTCGCCATCACAGAAATGCAAATCAAAACCACACTGAGATACCATCTCACAGCAGTTAGAATTGTGATCATTAAAAAGTCAGGAATCGGGCCAGGCACCCTGGCTCATGCCTGTAATCCCAGCACTCTGGAAGGCTGAGGCGGGCGGGCAGATCACGAAGTCAGGAGATTGATACCATCCTGGCTAACATGGTGAAACACCGTCTCTACTTAAACACAAAAAAATTAGCCAGGCTTGGTGGCTAGCGCCTATAGTCCCAGCTATGCGAGAGGCTGAGCCAGGAGAAAGGCGTGGCGTGAACCCAGGAGGCGGAGCTTGCAGTGAGCGGAGATCGTGCGGCTGTACTCCAGCCTGGGCGACAGTGCTAGACTCCCTCTCAAAAAAAAAAAAAAAAAAAAAAAGAAAAAGTCAGGAAACAACAGGTGCTGGAGAGGATATGTAGAAATAAGAACACTTTTACACCGTTGGTGGGACTGTAAACTAGTTCAACCATTGTGGATGTCAGTGTGGCATTTCCTCAGGGAACTAGAACTAGAAATACCATTTGACCCAGCCATCACATTACTGGTTATATACCCAAAGGAGTATAAATCATGCTGCTATAAAGACACATGCACAGGTATGTTTATTGTGGCACTATTCGCAATAGCAAAGACTTGGAACCAACCCAAATGTCCAAAAACAATAGACTGGATCAAGAAAATATGGCTCATATACACCATGGAATACTATGCATCCATAAAAATTGATGAGTTCATGTCCTTTGTAGGGACATGGATGAAACTGGAAACCATCATTCTCAGCAAACTATCGCAAGGACAAAAACAAAACACCACATGTTCTCACTCATAGGTGCTAATTGAACAATGAGAACACATGGACACAGGAAGGGGAACATCACACACTGGCGACTGTTGTGGGGTGGGGAGAGAGGGGAGAGATAGCATTAGGAGATATACCTAATGCTAAATGACGAGTTAATGGGTGCAGCACACCAATATGGCACATGTATACATATGTAACAACCCTGCACGTTGTGCACATATACCCTAAAACTTAAAAGTATAATAATAATAAAATTTAAAAAAAAGAAAAAACAAGACACAAGACAAATATTTTATGCACTTTACATAGAATTAACCCACTATGTCACTTAGAATGTCTGTGTATGTGTAGAAAAATTTGAGTTGTACGCTCCTTTTTATTATTTTGCCACTATGTCAACAGGTAAAACTTGTGTTATTTTCCATTAATTAACAAAAATAATGCATGGGTATGGTTGTATCACTTTAAAACTCAAAACAACTTTATTTTATTATAAAACATTCAATTTAATTTTGTGAAATCAGACATAGATTTTTAAATATCTTTAAATCAATTTGAAGTCATCTAACTTCTTTTAAATTCAATTAAGTATCTTTTTTATTTGTTTTTTGATGGTCTGAAATCTTGTTCCATGTCATTTTCTCAGAGAAAATTAGTAACATAACATCAGCTTTACCAATTCAAAATTTTTAGTGCCTTACCTCTGCTTGATCTTAAAGTCTTAGCTCATTTTATTTGTAGACTACACTGTCTTTATTTCAACTAAATTCTTGAAGATTTCAAAACTGAGTGGTTAAATAAATTAATTATCACCTATTTCTGTGGTGGAACTACTCCTACTCAGGGCACTGGAGATGATACCATTTCATGGTCTTAAGTTTCAAATCAAAGACAAACTAAATCAGGTTGAATTATTCAGTGCTTTTCATTGGCCACCTGACATTACGGTCCAATCTGTAACATTTTATAGCCTGTATGTTAGGTCAAAATAAGCATAAGGCATGGTTCAATTGGACTTCTAATTTAAAAGTAGGAAAGAAGAAGGGAAGGAAGGAAGGAAGGAAGGGAAGAGGAGGCCATAAAAAGCTAAAGATAACTTAGAGCTTGTCATCAGCATGAACTCTGTTACTGGATTATTTCATTAAATAAGAAAGCCAAAATGTGTGCTATGCAGGAAGTGTAAATGGAAGTGGATCTCTTTTATCCATATATTATTCGTAGGTTCTGACTTCAACTGAATCAGTCAAACCCAACTTACATTGCATGGCATGACCTGATCATGTTCCTGCAGCTTTTTAAACATGGTTCATTTTTTCTGTTTATGCCTTTATTTCTTCAGTGAGTTCCAGATAGTCTTATTGACCGTCAGTCTCTTATTCACTCTCAGTCACTCAGTTTATTATTTCTATGTTTATTTTTTTTTTTTTTGGAACTTTGTATTTTAGGAAACACCCCAGTGGCATGTGTCTCTCTTCATTTTACTCTGGCACTAAGATTGTTGTAGGGCCATCAATCCTCTGGCTTTAGAATTATACATAACCTATGATTTACACACAGTTTGTCATCAAAAAATTTGCATTCATTTTCGTTCAACATCTCTTTCCATTCACTAATTCACCTTCTTGTCTTCTGAATGCTTTTCCAATTGGACTTTGCCAGCCACCTCCCCTTTCTAGGAAGAACTTCCTTTTTCAACAATGTAGATGAGACTGCTTTTCTAACTGCAGTGATGAATCTAATTGGAACTTCATAAATCTTTACAAAATTACAACTCAATACATTGATTGCCATCAGTGAGGTACCACTAAAACTATTTTTGTCAAAAAAAATCTTGGTTTGGGATGGGCAGAGATGTGGGGATGGACTTTTCCAAAAGAGTACCATCACTTTGTTTCAGTTTTTAGAATACATTTTTGGGGGTGGTAGAGGGAATAACTGGACCTTTAATAAGTTGGAATAAAACAAACCATCATAATTTCAATCTATAATTGTAAAAACTTCGGAAGAACCAGTACCGTGAGTTTAAACTATAGTATCAGTTTACAAAATTCCTCCTTTTGATAATATAGCATATTTCCTAAAAGGAAAGCTCTTTAGTCAGATGTATCCTGTATTTACAAATGGCTTTTGAGACTGGTGATTTTACACCAGCACTTACAGTAACTAGAGTAGAATTATTACTTCCCTAGCTTTGTGTCTCTCTATATGTCAACATTGTGGGGGAAAAGGCTTAAAAAATCAAAACCGATGACTCTAGAGGGAATCCCTCTAATGCCTCGGCTGTTATTAAGGCACCCCGATGGGAACACTTTAATGGCTCTTGACCATGGCCCTGCTTTCCTAGCCAATCTGCCCCCCTGGATATTCTGTAAGACAAGTATAGCCTCTGTTAACTTTAACTCAGCAGCAAGGTACCTTTTTCTGGCTCCATAGTGCCTACTTAAAACAAAACAAAATGAAACAAAAACAGACCAGGCTTATCTTGAATATTCTCAAATAAGGCCTCAGTTAAAACAGAAGACAGAAATTTGAGGCCAAATGAAACATTATGTTTTAATTCAGCAGAACTGTCTTCTATTTCTTTATAAGAAGTCATCAGTTGGGAATGAGAAACCTAGAAAAGTTGTGAAAATTAATTTGCTTCTCCAAGAACATGCAATAAATCATCCTTTATAATTTTACTCAAAAGGTAGGAGAGTGATGGTCTGCATATCATCCAGTATTCTCTTCATTGCAATGAGGTTAAAAGATAGCATGAACAATAATGTTTAATACCATATTTACATTTTAACTAAAACGTTAAGGTTTACAGTGCATTTTGTTTTACTCTGAAGTAGGTAGCCGTTATTCCAACTGTATTAATTTGGATGTGTTTGAGGATTAAATCCATAATGTCTGGAACACAGTGTACAGTCTTATCTCATTCTTCCTGTCTCGTGGGTAGCTGATCCATAACATTTTGAAGAGTTGTGTCACTGATTCATGGGTATAAATGTGAAATAAGTGAAACTAGTATGTATCTTGAGTATCCCTTATTCTTGCTAGACACAATGTCATGGATGCAGTACCTCCCACAAAGTTTTATGGATCTCTTCTTCACTAATAAACTATGGCAGAGCTCCAAATTAGTAAAACTCCTCAGAGGAGTTCTCCTTTGGGATTCCTGGAGCCTAGGTTTCTGTTCTTTCTACAAATTACGGATTCCATTATTTGGTGACAAATCATCTATTTAGTAGCAGTATGTGCTGAATGGTTGTGTAAAGTAAAACTAATAAGCTTTCTAGGATGGAAAGTATTTAAAAAAAATTGTCAAGTGAGTCTACTTTTAACAATGGTAACAGAAACTAGCAAGTGCATATGTTGAAGGCAATAACATGCAGAACCTCTTTGTGGTTTCAGAGGAAAAGATGGCAACCCAACCTCAGCATGATAGCGTGCTTAATTGCAGTAGGATAGTGTTTGTATTTTTAGGTACAGTGTGATTTCAACTTTTTTGGGTTGGTAATTACAATTAAGGCAGGTTCATGAATAATCCTTGATGAATGAAAATAAATATCTTATATAAAAAATGATACTACTAGTCATGTATTTAGGAATTACAAAATTTGTTCCCTACTGTCAGATATTCATTACCTACAATGAAAACTGTTAAAGAGCACACTTTTCAAAGCAAATGTAAGTCTGTCTCTGGTTATATTCATGTGATCGAAATGCAATGATTCCTTCTCTCCTAAAGGCTTCTAATGGAGAGAGATCTTTCTTGAAGCACATATTAAAATATACTCCTGATATAACATTATTTATGTCAATATTAAGAAGAATTTTGGGAGGTATTTGTAGTTCGTTTCTTTCTTCCTTTCTTCTTTCTTTCTCTTTCTTTCTTTCTAATTTTCTTTCTTTCCTTCCTTCCTTCCTTCCTTCCTTCCTTCCTTCCTTCCTTCCTTCCTTCCTTCCTTCTTTCCTTTCTTTCCTTCTTTCTTTCTTCCTTCTTTTTTTTGAGATGGAGTCTCATGCTGTGTACCCAGGCTACACTGCAGTGGCGTGATCTCGGCTCACTGCAAGCTTGGCCTCCCAGGTTCACACCATTCTCTGCCTCAGCCTCCCAAGTAGCTGGGACTACAGGTGTTTGCAACCACTCCTGGCTAACTTTTTGTATTTTTGGTGGAGACAGGGTTTCACCATAGCCAGGATGGCCTTGATCTCCTGACCTCGTGATCCACCTGCCTTGGCCTCCCAAAGTGCTGAGATTACAGGCATGAGCCACTGTTGATGGCTGTAGTTATTTCAATATGCACTAAACAATTTTAACTTAAGGTAACTTCATATTTCTTTGTAACATTAAAGAGTCTTTGGATCCAACTTTAAATCTTGAATACAGTTGATTTAACTATTTAGAGTAAGAACAGCTATATTTAAGGTAATAATATTGGTTCAAATGTATAATTTATGACGGAAGATATGCTGTCTACACTGACCATTTCAGTTACCTTGTGAAAGATCATAAAGCACCATAGGCAAATCCAGCATTCTGTCCTTGGGCCCTGATTGTCGTTGCTGGGCCTTCCTCCAAATCCTGACTGCCTCACTGCCATTCAAGTTTGAGTGGGGCACTGTACATGGTATAAGCAATGAATGCTGACCTGCAACCGCAAAAAAAATTAATCATATAACCTTATTCACTGTCTTTGTACCACATTATGATACTAATCCCGCTGAGCATAGCTCACTTTTTGCAATCCTCTTGAATAAGGTCTTTGTTAATAATTTTCCATGGAAACTTACTTGATCTGGGAAATATATTCCTCTTTGAAATTGGGTTGTGTATATCTGTGATGTGTTGATTAATTGCTGGCTCTTTTGCTGCAAGCAACTATGCATGAGATCAAAACAAAATTACCAAAACGCCAGGTGCGATGGCTCACATCTGTATTCTCAGCACTTTGTGAGGCTGAGTCAGGTGGGTCACTTGAGGTCAGGAGTTCATAACCAGCCTGGGTAATATGGAAAAACCCCGTGTCTACTACAAATACAAAAATCAGCCAGACATGATGGTGAATGAAGCCTTTTGTCCAGCTACTCAGGAGGCTGAGACAGAAGAATCACTTGAACTCAAAGGTAGAGATTGCAGTGAGGTGGGATCGTGCCACTGCACTCCTACCTGGGCAACATATATATAATATATAATATATAATATATATATATAATATATAATATATAATAAAATATAAAAGCTCCAGGATATCATCTTGCCTATGTATCATACATCATCATTTAAAAAACACAATACCTATTTATATAAATGAGACTATATCAGCAATAATATCAAATATAAAAGTTTAATTTTTAAGTTCATTATTAAAAGAAGCCTTAAAAAGGTGCAGAATGGATAAAGTTCAAATGTGTATCTTTATTAAAATAGGAATAAATTTTTGGACCAAGAGATGAATTAATGTCAAAATTTGTCAGATGGAATCTCAATATGTATGATACTGTGTATTAATACTTTGGCACAGGTGTTTGGAAATTTTGTGACAAAAAGAAAACATGTAATATATCAACTTACCTTGTATTTAACAAAAAATAATCTCTTCATTATATAATATAAACATATTTATATTATATTATATTAAATATTTAAATATTTAATATCTCATGCTTATTTGAATTATAATAAATTCTCCATGGAGAATATTTAAGTGTGTGTGTGTGTTTGAGAGAGGAGATTTCTTATTGTAAAATGGATTATGTTACAAAATTATTTCAAATTATTATTTTTTTTTGAGATGGAGTCTCGCTCTGTCGCCCAGGCTGGAGTGCAGTGGCGCGATCTCGGCTCACTGCAAGCTCCGCCTCCCGGATTCACTCCATTCTCCTGCCTCAGCCTCCCGCGTAGCTGGGACTACAGGCGCCCGCCACCACGCCCGGCTAATTTTTTGTATTTTTTAGTAGAGACGGGGTTTCACCGTGTTAGCCAGGATGGTCTCGATCTCCTGACCTCGTGATCCGCCCGCCTCGGCCTCCCAAAGTGCTGGGATTACAGGCGTGAGCCACCGCGCCCGGCCTCAAATTATTTTTAAAAAGGTATACATTTCCCCATAATAATAATGCCACAAGAATTGGAAAGATACATAACAATCTTTGTAATTTCAGGATCCAACATTAATAAACTCTGACAGGCAAGACATAATTCACCTTGACTCTAAAATGAGTAGGAAGATGGTTAGAAGTGGAGGAATACAGCCAGTGGAAGTGAGAAAAACATCTGACAACTGAACACCTCTAAAATCAGGAGCGATGGATAAAGCTTTCTGGGTATGGATTTCTAGTAGAAAGGTAACATGTGCAAGTCACTTGCAATCTAATTGTTCACAGAATAAAAACCACCTAATGGCTTATTATTTAAAATTAATAGTCCTGTTGCTTAGCACATATTCATACTTTCCATTGCAGAATTGTGCTTTCCTGTTCCTTTGCTTCCTCTTAGGGGTTAATGGGATGCCTAGACATGAAAAACAAGGAAGGTCTTGAAATGTGTTTGGCAATTGAACTTACCCTCTTGCCTTCCTGCTTTTCTTTATAAGAAGAAAATAACTTAGCTGTAGGTTTAAAAAGAACGCATTAGAATCAACTGAGACAAAACCAATTCCAGCTAAGCTTAGAAGAGTAAAAAATCCCTCTTTTTCTGCAGCTACAAAGGCAAAAATACATGCTTACTATAAAATGCCACCAAGTTTTGGTATGGGTAATTATACAGCATTATTACTGCATATAATATATAAAGAGTATAACTTTTATACTCTTTAGCTAAAAAAAGTAGTTTTGCCAAACAAGCATTTGGTACAGAAAGTGTTAGACTAAGGTCTATACAGAAAAATTAAAAGTGAGTAATATTAACAAGAATATTGATGATAACCTCAGTAGCAATAACAGTTAAAACAGAAAATTAAAAGTAAGTAACATTAACAAGAACAGCAATGATAACCTCAATAGCAATAACAATTAAAACAGAAGTGTCTTACAGTATCTCATTTTATATAAAAAAGAAACAATTCACATTGTGCATTGGAATGCTTTTAAACTCCCACTTTTTTATTTTAAAATACTATATTTCCATGTAAATGGAGTCTTGCATTTTTCACTCAAATCAGTGAGACATCCCTTTATGGTGGTTGAACTGCTCTTATCTGCATATGTGGGAATAAATCTTGTCCTAGTTTACAGTTTCTTGAATGAAACAGCAGTAATAACAGCAACAAGATGTCCTCATCACTGATGCTATGTATGACTTTTTTAAAAAAAAATCAGTGTTATTTTCTCTATGTTTTGATTGGGCTGTTCTTAGCTTTTCAAACAGGCTTTTCAATATCTGTCTTTAGAGAACATCTATCCTTGCCTTATCCTTTTGCTAGCATATAACATGAAGCAGGAGTGAGAGAGAGAGACACACACACACAGAGAGAAGCAAATAGAGAGAGAGTGAAACAGGAAAACAGAGAGAAAGAAATGGAGAGAGAGGGAGACAAACAGAGAGAAAGAGATAAAGAGATTCTTCAAAAACAAGAAAGTATTTCTACATCTTAAAGAAAGCAAAATTTGCTGGTGGGTTTGAACTAGGGAATGGAAACTTTGGTTCTATATGTTTAATTAGTTTCTAATTTCTCTGTAATCTCATCATGAGTCTCTAACAGGAAATAATATTGGCTATACATCTATACATTTTGTACAATTAGGTGCTCATATATTAGATCATTCTCAAGGGGCTCACTCAATTATTTACTAAGCCTAATGTATTACTAATGCAAGTTAAACTCTATCTCTAGTGTAACTGTAAAACTCAATGAGTAAATAGTGCCCTGTGATCATCATGGGCTTGTTATTAGAGGTAAGTGAATCGAGTGCCTCACGCAATATCTATAATGAAATACCGTATCAACTTGCCCTGCTCCATTAAAGGAATGAGGGTTTACATCATATTCCACACAAGGAAAAATTGTTAATTGCTTCATTTTCCCTAACATAAGCCACAAAGAATAACAACAACAACAAAAACAAAAATAGATTCATTCTGTCTTAGTTCTAGTCCAAAAATTAAATCAAACCTTGAGCTTTTCTGTAAATTCCTGACTCCCTAACAAAAATAACTTTATCTTTGCCTTCAAAATGTTCATACATAGAAATGGAAGAATATTATCTAATTTGACAATAATTCAAAGAAGTGATTAATTGTCCATCATGAACATTACAAATGCAATAAATTAAATATCTAGTCATTTTTTATTTTTTTAAATTTTAGAGCAAATTCTGTTTTTATTTTTATTCATTTCATTTTGGTTTTATGCCTTTCATTCTCTCCTTTCTTCCCTTCCTTCCTTCCCTCCTTCCTTCTTTCCTTCCTCCCTTCCTTCTTTCCTTCCTTCTTTTCTACCTCCCTCCCCTCCCTCACCTCTTCCTCCCTCTTTCTTTTTATTTTTTTCTTTTCTTTTCTTTCTTTCTCTCTTTTTCTTTCTTTCTCTTTCTTCTCCTTTCTTTTCTTTCTTTCCTTCTCTCTTTCTTCTTTCTTTCTTTCTTTCCTTTTTTTTCACTGTCTCTGTTTCTCTCCTTGATTTTTTTTTAGATGGTATCCTGCTCTGTCACCTAGGCTGAAATGCAGTGGCATGATCTCAGCTCACTGCAACCTCCCAATCCTGGGTTCAAGCAATTCTCCAGTCACACTCTCCAGAGTACCAATGACTGCAGGCATATGACAACAATCCTGGCTTTTTTGTTGTTGTTTTGTATTTTTAGTAGAGACCAGGTTTTACAATGTTTGCTCAGACTGGTCCCAAACTCGTGTCCTCAAGTGATCCACCCACCTCAGCCTCTCAAAATGCTGGGATTCCATGCACGAGCCACAATGGCCACCAAGTTTTATCCATTTCTTACCTCAGTGATCTCTCCTATTTCTATTTTATTTTATTTTATTTTATTTTATATTATTTTATTCTATTCTATTCTATTCTATTCTATTCTATTCTATTCTATTCTATTCTATTCTATTCTATTCTATTCTATTCTATTTTATTTTTATTTCTGAGAAATAGTCTCACTGTGGTGTCCAGGCTGGAATGCAGTGGTGTGATCTCACTTCATTGCAAACTCCATCTCCAGGGTTCAATGGATTCTCCTACATCAGCCTGACAAGTAGCTGGGATTATATCCATGGGCCACCATGCCCAGCTAGTTTTGGTATGATATTAGACATGGGATCTTGCCATGTTGGCCAGGCTTGTCTCAAACTCCTGACACCACAGATAGCCCAGTTCGGCCTGCCAAACTGCTGGGAGTGCAGGTGTGAACCTCTGTGCCCTGCTTGATATCTGTTGTAAAGCTCCATTGATAAGCAATATTGTCTTCCTGGAATGCTTTATGTTTACAAAACAATGATAGCACTATTATTTAGCCCCTTTGGATAAAATACGGTAACACGCAAAACATACATACACATACACATACACAGACACAGTCAGTGATCAAAAAACCAGTGTAGGCCAGGACCTAAAATGAAAGATGAGTTGCTGTAGTTGACTAGAATTAAACCAGACCAGAGTTAACCCACACACAGCCAAAAGATGTGAACAGGGGCTTCAAAAAGCTCCATCAGATACGTGTTAGATTATTCTCCAGCCATAGCAAAGGGACATTAAAGATCTGTTGTGTTTAGAAGAGTCTTGATGGTTTGACTTTTCCAAGGTATTAGCATTCATAACGTTGACCTTTAAAGCTCTCCACAATTACACAAATCAGTAGACAACTCAGTTTTTCTAGGAGTCTAAAGTGCTTTTCAAAATTATCTAAAACTTAGTGGCTTAAAACTATAATTATAATTTACTAACTTCAGTCTCTGCAATCTTCCACAGTCTCTCAGCCAAATGACTGTGGTTCAGGGGCACTCAGGAGGATGCAATCTAATGATGGCTTAGGATGGGGACATTGTCAGGTGTCTTCTCATCTCCCTGGTGTCATGGCTAGCATGACTCAAATAGCAGGAGCTGGACTGCTGAGATCCTCAGGCATCTTCTTCTATTTCTATGAGTCTCTCTATAGGATGTTCCTTCTGCATAGTGTTATCAGGGTGTTAGACTTCCTGAGGTACTGGTCTGGGACTCCTGAGGGGTTTTTCCCCATGAGAGCAGGAGACTTAGGCAGAGCTGTGTCACCTTTTCTAACCTAGGCCAGGGGTGGCCAGTATCCAGAAAATGCTTGCACTGTTTCCTATTAATTAGAAGCAAATACTGTGTTCAGTCCCAACAGGAATATTTTGAAACGGGTTTGCAAAGAATTTCAGTGTTTAAAACCACTACAGTGATCATGCCTAATAATTACTTATTTTTATAAGTGCTGGATGGGTTTTACCCGACATAATAACAGATACAGACTTTTCAGCTTAAAACTTAAATGTCATAGCTCTGAACATTTGGTTATATGTTGAAATAACTCTCAAGCAAAAGTTTATTTTGAAATGAGAGCTATAAATAAATAAAATAAATGAGATAAACTCATAAATATCTGGATGAAATGCTTATGAAGAGGTCAGCCTTGAAAAGGTCAATAGGTCTAATGTGCCACACTTTTACTATTTCTATGAATATGACTTGGACAGGAGGGCAAGGACTCAGGGGTCTTCTGGTCCGTCTCTGCACCTTGAAACAGTGGCTGGGGCACCAGGAGTAACACTTCCAGCCAACACCTTGTGGTGAGGATGAGGAGTCCATCTGGGTTAAGGAGGGTGTCAGCATAATGTTACTCGAAGGAGAGGCGACCAGGTTCAAGATCTCCAGCACACATTGAAATCCCCTATGCCCAGCTGTGGCGGACTGAATCCCTCAGCTTGTGCTGGGCTAACAGGTGTGTTCAGGAAGCATCTCCCTTGCCTGGGAAGGATTCCCTGCTTCCCTTGCTATGAGGAAGGGTGAGGCCTGTGGCCTCTGCTCTATCTGTTCCAGCTCTTTCCCTTTCCATTATAGCACTGCTGGGTAAGGTGGCAGGACCCCAGAATGTGGAAGGGCCCTGGGCTGTTGACAGTGCCTGCGGGTGGCCAGGTACTAGGAGGAGAGTCCTCACTGAGCCTCCCGTGAGCTTGGAGGCTGGGAAGGAACATTCGTGGGGCACTGGCCAGTCCAGAGTTCAGGGGCCTATCCGTAGAAGGCCAGGGCGATGTCGTAAGGCTGTGGATCTACAATCTAGATGGAAGAGTTGTATCTGCCATGGCTGACATCATCAGGGCAAGACACCAACTGAGTGGAAAGCCGGACTTATGCATTTTATCCCTGTCCTGAAGAGACACTGCCTGGCTCTCCTGGGACCAGTGATACTGGGGACCCCCTCTGGGTCCACTTATGACCATAAGCTTAGGATCTTCTATGCCTTGCTTCCTATCCACCCAGCTGAGGTATCCTGGAGACGATGTACGGGGAGAAGCTGTTGTGTGCACATGCTGCACTGGAATGCGGTATCACTGGCCAGTTAGGCCACTGCTCCCCAGGCCCTCTCCTGAGCTCCCACCTGGCTATATGATAACTGTCACATCTACCTCACCCTGCAGCCCAGGATTCTCCTCCACCTGCTGACCCATGCCCACTTGGGGAAAATGTCAGCCTCCCTGGAGACTCAGTCCCTGCCAGACCCACCTGCTGTCCTCCTCTCTCATGGATAAGACACTCTCTGGTATACAGGGATTCAGGAACAGCAAATACAAAGCCCGGCAGGTTCCATTGCTTCTTTCCTGAATGCCTGCTTCCCTGGATGAACACACAGGAAGACATGGGCAGCAGCTAGGTTTTATTTCCCTCTGGGTGTCATTTCAAGTCCATGACATCTCCTCTAGGTAGCTCGCGCCAGCCATCCTTTCCCTCCTCCCTCTGCCATTTGTGAGAACCATGAGGACTCTTCACGTCTCCCAAGTGTGCAGGCTTCACCAGTCCTGAAGTTGGATCACCAAACCCAGCAGCCCCTAAGCCAAGGTAAACAAAGGTACCCAGTCACAGGTGTGCACATGCATGCACTAGCTCAGACATGCAGGCTAGAACGTGCCCACACTCATACTGGTACAAGGGAAAAGGAGGGGGGCCTACACCAATACTCAGATGGGACTTAATATTCAGCCACATTGCCTCGCTGGATACATGCAGAAGGTCCCCTGTGATTTAACTGTTTATCTGCAGTGGGATTTACTATTACTTTCATAGTTTTACAACTGACCAAAGTATGTTGCATTCTTTCCCCCATCACAAAAAAAGGCTTTGATAAAAGTAAGGAAGCTGAGCATTTTTTATAATAAAATACTTATCTGTGTCTATACTATTAAGTCATTTAAAATATATTTCATCTTTTTTTTAATGTCATAGGAAATGTCTCAGGGGCAGGGGAAGCATGAGTGAGGATGGCAGAGGGGAGAAAGCATGTGAAGGGAGACTGGAGTCATTGAAACAAAACATGACAGGAGTGGGATAGCCGTTCTAGAAGGACATAGACCTAGGTGTGCCTCATGTGCACCTCTGTGTGGACGGTAAGAGGGCGCTAGCTGAGCACAAACTGAACCCCAGCTGGTAGCAATCCTCAAGGCATGGAAGAGAGCCGAGGAAGGATGATATGGCAGCTATCTGTTGATCCTTGCTTCGCACCAATTAACCTTCACCACTTCTCCTTTTAAGGCAACTTCAGCTTCCCCAATTCTGAAACATGAGTGTTACAGTTCCCTGATGGGCCTTTCTCCCCTAGCCCAAAGACGGCCTGGGATTTATCACTGCAGGCTCCTCCCTGAGACTTGAGTTCTCTATGTGTGTCCCAGCTCCAGGACCCACAGGCCTCTAAGCCTCCAGCCCTGGGCTCTTTACCTGGCCTCCTCTTTGTTCCCTCTTTGAGGGCCTAACTCCCTCCAGCAGTGCTGCAGGGGATTGAGACAGAGGCCCTGGTTGATATACTGGGTGACTGGGGAAAGGGGTCTATGACTGATCATGTCGTGGTTCAAAGCCAATTCCACAGATGCCAAGGAAAGACTAGCAAGATCCTTTCCCATGACACCCCTCAGCGGTGCCCACCTCAGCAATCCTGGCTGACTTTGAGTGATCATGGTCAGCCAACCAGCTGAAGAAGCTCAGTTAGGCTGTGTCCTGCCTGAAGCTGGGGGCTTCTGCTGCATGACTCTAGAACCACTGGGCTATAGTCATGCCAGACATCCTGTATCCTGGAGCAAGAGGAGTTGGGAAGGCTCATGCCAGGCCTAGCCTCCCACACTCCACCCCCGCTGCCATGCCAATAGGCACTTCTTATAGATGATGCCAACCTGATACTCCTTAATGATCACTTCATTGCAGAAATAAAGACTGTGACAAAAGGAAAACTTTCTCCTGCTGCCAGTACCCTGGATGGCTGTTTCTCCACGTGCCAGTCCAAGAAGAAAACAGACTCAAAGGGATCATTTCATATTGCTAGGCTGAGGGCCTGCTGGCTAGGATGAAGCATGCATCTCCCACTGAGACACCCCTGGACCCCAGGAGGACCTCAACCTGACCGGGACCCTTGACCCCTCCCCCAGACCCAGGCTCCCCAGCCTCATCTGCAAATCCATCATGTAGCTTACTTAGCAGGACTTCCTCATGGTTTCTTTCTTTTCTTTTCTTTCTCCTTCCTTCCTTCCTTCCTTCCTTCCTTCCTTTCTTTCTTTCTTTCTCTTTCTTTCTTTCTTTCTTTCTTTCTCTTTCGATGGAGTCTCACTCTGGCTACAGTGCAGTGGCAGGATCCCAGCTCACTGCTAGCTCCACTTCCCAGGTTCACGCCTGCCTCACCCTCCCCAGTACCTGGGACTACAGGTGCCCACCACCAGCCTGGCTAATTTTTTGTATTTTTAGTAGAGACAGTGTTTCACTGTGTTAGCCAGGATGGTCTCGATCTCCTGATCTCCTGATCTGGAGATGTATAAACTAACTTGGTAAAAGTATAACAAAACCTGAGGAATTAGTCTATAATTAATATCTTATGCAAACTTTAGTGTTTGAAAAAATATATATGTTTATCAATAGCCAATACTTTCCTGCATTTGAGTTAAGGTAGTTTTTAAAAGATAAGCTATAGAGAAGCACACCCTCTTTTCTTATTACTCATGGCATCTCTAACATTTGTTGAGGGCTGTAATTTGCTTTAACTTTCAGGGCACCTTCTGACTTGCTCAGGTTGCATAGTTGATAAGCAGCAAAAGTTGAAATATAATCACTTTTAGTCACCTTTTCCTCTATCCCACTCATACTGCCACAAAGATGGGGATATCTAACAATATATAAATTATACATAGTGGTCATAGTATTTGTCAGTGTCCATGTGACTTGTATTCCTTTATGATTCTGCAAAGCCAGAATCAAAAGAAAAGAGCTAAAATTAACTGTGAGGAAAATGTGAAATGGGGAAAGGAAAAAATAGACAACTTTTGCTACTTTGGCTTTTCTTTACTCTGAACTTTTGTATCAGTGAGTAATATCTCAGTGCTAAGATACTATGTACTTGTGGTAATTTTCAGTGGGTGTGATAGCATCTGACACATAAAAAAGTGCTCAGTTAATATTTGTCATAAATGTGTCATGAGGAAAGGACTCACGTGCTCTGGGCATTTATGTGGCCTATTTTTATTGCCTTCCTCATAATTTACCATCAATATTCCATTACATAATACTTGCAAACACTTGTTGAAGTTATTCTTCAAGCAAATTGTATGTTTTTTATTGGACAGTTTTTTTTAATCAATTCTGAAATGATGTATTTTACCCACATTCTCTGTGTCAGTTTCTATACTAAAATAGCAACATGGAACGTTCTTTACTGAAATTTTAGGAATAAATGAATTAAAGTATGTGTGTTAATTTTATACTCTTGTTCAGCTAGTGAACTATTTGGTATCATACTTACAGCTTCTACGGTCTGCATGGGGTCTGTCTGGCTTTGGCGATTCTCATACGACTTTGGCAAGTGTTGGAGTTTGGAAACTGTTCACCACGAGAGTGTTTCTTTGTCCTTTTGGAACCAGAAGGGAAGCTTGTTACAGCTTGGAAAGAAAAGTGAAAATTTGAAAATGTGCATATGGGTATTGCTAATTCAGATATAATGCTCTTGGCACGTGTTTCCGAGGACGGTGCTTAGTCCCTGGGCACAAAAGTTGTTTCATTGGTTTGGGGTGGGCAGATACGACAAGTGGTTTGGAAGTTACTGTCTAATTATCATTTGGGATTGAGTCTGTTGTGTGCTCTGTAAATTTAATTTTCTTCTGTGCTCTTTGGGTCAGCTGAGACCAACTGAAAAGTGATGCTTTCAGTAACCTCATAGCAACACGACCCTCCATTTTGTGTGAGTAAGCTTTATAGCATCAAGGCAACGTTTTACTGGACGTTTTATGTTCGGAAGTTAGATCCCTGGATTTAGCCCTGAGGGACTTTGAAGTTTACAGAATGTCATGTTCAGTGCCCTCAGGTGCACCTCTGCCATAGATTATCTACATTGATAATGGTCTTTCCAGGAAGATAACTGAGGAACTCATATTTAGTCGTTCTGATTCACATGTATCAACTTGAACTAAAGGAGAACCACATCATTAGAACTAATGGACAGATCGAAGATGAAAGTAAGAATAAAGGTGATGTTTGGGTGGGGAAAGAAGCTGTATTTTTCAGTTCTGATAAAGTTTATTAGCTTCCCAAGTTGGGTCTGTTCCTGTCCCATATTCTAAAAAATATAGCTTATACTTCATTGTCCCTGTAAAATTACACATTTTTTTGTAATTCTAATTATATAAAATTAAAAACATTATCGTCTTCACTGCCTTTTGAGAAACCCTCATGTTTAATATTATATGCATTCAGAAAGGCCCATGATTTATCCTGGATATTTTACTCAACTTGATTTCAAGATATTTTGATAAATGTGTAATTGTCCAGAAGTTGGCAGCAACTTATTGCCTCTGGTACATATTACTCCTAACCATGAGATACTTTATTTTTCACTTACAGAAAATTGTAACTTCTCTATCCCATGTGGCATAATTTCTTATTTCATTGACTTCTAATATATTTTTCTTTATAATATTTTACTTGATATATAACCTCCTGAATTCTTGTATATATTGGCCTGAGACTGAAAGATGAGTAAGTTTTCAATCTTCTGACATGTTACATGTATCTCTAGGAAATTGCCTATAATGAGAAGTGAAGTGTTGGTAGAAATTTCAAATAGATTCTTAGGAGTGAACCAAGGATAGGTACTTGATGTTGACCAGACACCCAATGTGTGGCTTCTCCTTTTACTACTATCTTGTGGAGACTAACTCTTCTTTTATCAGTTAGTACCATCATCTATGTAATAAACTGTGCTTTGATGATATATCTACAGAGATTCATGACAGATGAAATGAAAATGACAAAATAATAACTTTAATACAGTAACAATATTGACTGTTACAATATAATAACAGACAGATCTTTATCTTCAAGGAAGTTAAGAACTGTGGGTATTAGGGTGTTATGCTCTGAGTAGATGGTGTAACTCTGCTTAACGTGTGTAGCAGGTGGAATTTCATGACATACATGACATCTACAGCATCACAAACACTGTTAGGTAACAGGGTTTAGTTCTCACTTGCCCATGAATGTTTTAATCCCTATATATGCTATTTCATATTATAAAATAATGATCATTAGGTCTGACATACTGGCCATGAATATTAAATAGCTTTTATATTCACCAGGAAAGCATGGTGTTTAATGGGCTCACTCTTTCAGGAAAAGCTGTTTGTTTGCAAGTGGAGCTCCTAGCTATTAATGCAACGAAGGAGGAACTCAATCAATCTGTACATTGTATGAAAGAACTTAAGGTAATTGTTAAGCATACTGTTTTTTGAAATAGATTTTAACCAGTATATGAAATTTTGGTCATACATAATTTATCCCAAGTCACCTCTTGAGGTGTTTGGACTGCCACTAATATGACTAAGAGGGTGATGTCTGAAGTTAATTCAATAGTTCTGAATTTCAATCAACATCACATAGGAAAGCATAGATAGTGCTTTGAGTCCTGGGGTCCTGCTTGAATCCTGTCTGTGTGCCTAATTGCTTGTGTGCCTTTCGGTAGGTTCTATGACTGCAGGGTCCTGAGATGTAAACGCTAGGATATTTTTCACATTATAGGGTTGTTGAAGGAATTCAGTGAGGCAACTTAAATGCCTACTTCACAGCAGGTGGCCAATACTATTATTGGTCTGCTTCTACATCAGCCTGTTCTCTTCCTTCCAAAAGTAGCAGGTAAAAGTTCCTGTTGATACATTGTTATCTTACAGATTAAAACAAAATGAGGTGCATTTTTACATGCCATTTCTTCTTTACTTTTCATTCCTGAGCTTGCTGTCTGAAGGATGCGTCTGGAACTTTAGGTATTTACAACATATTTTGTATATAAAATTAATTTAGCCAGATTAACTTATGTGAGAACTTTGTGGGCTTTTGTACTCAAATATGAGACATAGTATACTCAGAAAAATAAAGCACTACACAACATGTTATAGATTTTTTTTTGGCAGAGTCTTATTGTGTCACCCTGGCTGGAGTGCACAGGCATGATCTCAGACCTCGGTTCACTGCAACCTCCACCTTCCAGGTTCAACCAATTCTTGTGTCTCAGCCTCCTGAGTAGCTGGGATTATAGTCATGTTCAACCACACCCAGCAGTTAGTGTATTTCTTTTTTATTATTTTTTTCAAGATAGAGTCCCTTCTGTCACCCAGGCTGGCATATAATGCCATGATCTGGGCTCACTGCAACCTTTGCCTCCTAGGTTCAAGCAATTTTCCTGCTTCAACCACCTAAGTGCCTGGGTTACAGTTGTCTGCTAATTAGCCAGGTGGTACACCTGGCTAATTTTTGTATTGTTTTTACAGACTTGGTTTCACCATGTTGGCCAGGCTGGTGTCAAATTTCTGACCTCAATGGATCCACACATCTTGGCCTCCCAACATTCTTGGATTACAGGCATGGGCCACAGTGCCCTGCTGTATTTTTAGTAGAGATGGGGTTTTTCCATGTTGCCCAAGCTGGTCTGGAACAGCTGAGCTCAAGCAATACTCTCATCTTGGCCTCCCAAAATGTTGGAATCACAGGCATGAGCCACCATGCCTGGCCATTTTTACCTTATATTTTCATATTTAAAAAATATATATATTTATATGATGTGTGATTGTTTTGGGGTTTTGGTTGTCTCTTGAAAATGGGATGATAATCTTAGAAGAACTTGCTTTATTGGATGTGGTCTATAAAACTTCCTCTGCGCCAACTCAAGGGCAGAAGATAATTTTTGTTGTGTAGTTAGGGACTTATTGCAGAGAATCAGACCTCTGTTTAGTGACCTTAGTTCAATTGTGACACAATGCTTAAAGGAGCCTGCCAGTTTTTACTTTTGCAGTGCTGTAAAGTCATTATTCAATTATAATTTTTTTTTGAGACAGAATCTCCACTGTGTTGCAAGGCTGGAGTGCAATGGCATGATCCTGGCTCAGTGCAACTGCAGCCTCCAGAGTAGCTGGGAATACAGGCATGCATCACCATGCCCGGCTAATTTTTGTATTTTTAGTAGAGATGTGGTTTCACCATCTTGGACAGGCTGGTCTTAAACTCCTGACCTCGTGATCCACCCAACTTGGCCTCCAAAAGTGCTGGGATTATAGCCATGAGTCACCACACCTGGACATATATGTGTGTGTGTGTGTGTGTGTGTGTGTATATATATGTGTATATATAGTATATATGTGTATATATAGTGTATATATGTATATATGACTAACTGAAATACAAATTTATATTTATTTATAAATAAAAATATATTTATACAAGCATAATTTAAATTTATATATATATGTATATATTCAGTTAATTTTCAGTTAGGGTATCTCAAAGCCCACTATTTGGCAATAACAAAACGAAAATATATGCTTAATGAAAAAGTTAAAGAGATGAGTGATTATTCACTACTAAAAGAAGAGAAACTGGGAGTTTCTGACACAAAATAAATTACTTAAATGACAAGTGGAAGAGAATAGAAATGAAAACTTGTGTCTCCTAAATCATATATCTATTATCCACCTCCTGGGTTCAAGGAATTCTCCTGCCTCAGCCTTCCTGGTAGCTGTGGTGCATGCCTACAGGCATGCACCACCACATTCAGCTAATTTTTGTATTTTTTAGTAGAGACAGGATTTCATGATATTGGCCAGGCTGGTCTCAAACTTTTAACCAAAACTGATCCACCCACCTTTGGCTCCCAAAGTGCTGGGATTACAGGCATAAGCCACCGCGCATGGCCTGCATGCTTTAGTAATTTATGTTATGTCAGCAATATAAAACTATGCTGTGTACCTGTAAGGGGAGGCTTAAATTGGGAAGATTTATAAAATTAAGATTACTGGATTAAACTCTGCTAACCTGCCACTAGGTGGTATCCAGGCTTTCCTGGGCCTCTGTCTGCTGATTGGGTTTGGCCACTGGAGACACCAGCCTCCACATATAGTGGCCTTAGACTGGCTACTGCATCTCAAGGCCAAGTGCGGTCATAGTGTCTGTCATGGCCTCTTCCAATTGTTCTTCACCACCTCCCTCTCTCCAGTGCTGAGAATTTCTCCCTTCTCTGATCTTCCATTCCCAAAGAGTGCTAACAGTGTGGCCCTGTTACTATCCCAGGGAACACTGCCATTATTTGTGGATACCCTGAATAAGTCACCCTTTATTAAAAATTTCTTAGATGACCTTGACTGTGGGAGCCTTCTGCCTTCTGCCTGGATCCCAACTGCTGCTGACAGATGCACAGACCATATTGGATCTTGGGGCTGTCATCAACAAGCAGACCAGGTAGAGAGCTGCTTCTGTGCATGGTAGAGAACAGAAACAGTCTTTCAGATTAATTTGAGGACTTAAAAGAGTTCTTTTTTTTCTGTACCATTATGCATTCCACCACCAGTGAATGAATTCCTGTCTTTCCTTCAGCAAAGCATTTGTCATGTTTTAAAAACAGTTTCACAGTTCTAGCAAATATAGACAGGCCATGATATCTCATTGTTTTAACTGTCACTCCCTTAAGGATATACAAGGTTGAGCATCTTTTTGTTTGCCTGCCATCTGTGTATCTTCATTGATGAAGTATCTGCTCAGCTCTTTACCCATTTTTAATTGGATAGTCTCTCTTACTGTTGAGTTTCAATATTTCTTTGCATATTTTCAGGGCAAATTCTTGCTTAGATCTGTAATTTGCAGATATTTCTTCTCAGACTGTGGCTTATCTTTCTGTTTCCTGACAAGATTTTATGCAGAGTATAAACTTTTAATATGAGAAGGCCTACATTGTTAATTAATTTTTCTGTTATGGATAAGCTTTGGTGTCATATATTAAAACTCATGACCAAACCCAAGGTCACATAGGTCTCTTTCTGTGGTTTCTTCTATAATTTGAATAGTTTTAAACTTTAAGTCTCAGGACTATGTTGAGAAAAATTTTGTTTAAGTTGTAAAATGTGCCATCTCTGTTCATTTCGTTGCCTATGGTTTCTGGTTAATGATCTCTTCATCATTTTCAGCAAAAAACAAACAACAACAACAAAAACCCAGGATAATAGGCAGCATTTCAGTTGGAATTTCCAAAATGATGGCGCTGAACAATCTGAAGTTGCTTTTATTTGGTGCCTTAGGCCAGTCAGGAGAGAATGCACAGCTGCCCCACTGTGACCACCTGGGTTCTGCAGTTCTGCCAGCAGCCAGCATGGGGCACATGAGCCTGCCTTTTCTGACCCTGGGAGGGCCCACGTGTTCAGTGTATGCCACCTGAGGACAAGAGCTACCTTCTCCTCGGCACAGACCCCAGCCACACTGCCTCACTCCAGGACAGTAGGAGGCAGAGATAAGTGAAAACCTTCCTCTAACTGCTGAGGATCAGGGACCCACTAGAAGGGCTTTGTGTGGAAAATTAGAAACAAAAAAAATCCTACAGCTCTAGTGCACCCCAAGGTCTTTCCCCACACCCAAGGTGTGGTGGCCACAATGCCAGGTGCACGCCATGGCCTCATGGCCTCATGATGCAAATATAGCATTTATCACACAATTATAACATCTACAATAGAGATACATCATCCATAAACAAATACATCACCCACAGTACAGATGTGACACTTGTAATACTAATGTAACACCTGTAATACTGATCTAACACCTGTAATACAACTGTAACACTCATAACAACAATAAAACACTCAGAATATCAATATCGCATCTACAATACAAATATAATACCCATAATACTGATCTAACACCCTTAATAGAACTCTAACTCTCATAATACCAATGTCAATTCACAATACAAATAAAACATCCATAACACTGATGTAACATCTATAATGCTGTCTTGAAACCTGTAATACAATTGTAACACTCATAATACCAACATACCACTCATAATACCAATATGCCATCCACGATACAAATATAACAACTTTCATACTGATGTAACAACTTGTAATACTGATGTAACACCTGTAATACTAATATAACACTCATAATACTACTCTAACATTTGTAATACAAATAGAACAACCGTAACACTGATGTAACACCCATAAGTACTGATGTAACCCTGTCATACAGATGTAAGACCTGTAATACTGATATTCCTATACTTACAAAGGCACTTGGTTTCACAGCTTCCACTGAAGCTGGATTTGGCTCCTTTAATGCAGTTTGATATTGTTGTCTCTGCTTTAGTGACATGGTATTGACATGGTTGTTTTTATTACAAAGGAGTTTACTTCCCAACAATTTTATACCTCTAGGAAACGTGAAATAGCAGTTAGTATACTTTATCCTTTCTCCCAGATTCCCCACTGGTTATTGCTGTGCCATGTTTGCAGCTTCATTCGAAATATCCCACTGTGTTTTAACAAAAGTTGAAACACTCTCCCAAATTACCATCATATAACTACCAAATCAGGAAATACAGGGTTAGTATTGGTAATTGTAATGGCAAAATATTTATTTACAAGCACAAATTTAATCCTGTCACTTTCCTGATTTAATTTTCTTAATGGTTTTGAGAGGTGAAGCCACTTGGACTTCCTGGGTCAAGTGGGGACTTAGAGAAGTTTTCTGTCTAGCTAAAGGATTGTACATGCACCAATCAGCACTCTGTAGAAACACACCAATCAGCATTCTGTGTGGAGGTGAAGGTTTGCAAATGCCCCAGTCAGCACTCTGTAAACAGGCACAAATCAGTGCTCTGTGTCTAGCTAAAGGTTAGTAAACACAACAATCAGCACTCTGTAGAACAGACGACCAGCACTTTATAAAATGGACCAATCAGCAGAATGTGGGTGGGGACAAACAAAACAATAAAATCTGGCCACCTCAGCCAGCAACAGCAACCTGCTTGGGTCACTTTCCACTCTGTGAAAGCTTCATTCTTTTGTTCTTCATAATAAGTCTTGCTGCTGCTCACTCTTTGGGTCTGCACTACCTTTGTGAGCTGTAACACTCACCATGAGAGTCTGCGGCTTCATTCCTGAAGTCAGCAAGACAGCAAACTCACCAGGAGGAACAAAGAACTCAGACATGCCACCTTTAAGAGCTGTAAAACTCACTGCCCAGGTCTGCAGCTTCACTTGTAAAGTCAGCAAGACCAAAAACCTACCAGAAGGAAGAAACTCCAGGCACATCTGAACATCTAAGGGAACAAACTCTGGACACACCATCTTTAAGAACTGTAATACTCACTGCGAGGGTCCATGGCTTCATTCTTGTAGTCAGTGAAACCAAGAACTCAACAGAAGCAACCAATTCTGGACATACTTTGGTGATCCCGAAGGGACACTCACCAAGCAGTGAATACCATCACTTGCTATGAATACTTGCAGTGAATACCCTTTTACTTGTTATTCTGTCCTATTTTTCCCTAGAATTCAGAGACTAAATACTGGGCACCTGTTGACCTGTTAAAAGTGACTAGCATGGCCACCAGACTAAAGACATGAGTGTCAGGCTTTCTGGGAAAAGGCTCTCTAACAAACCCAGACTCTTTGGATTTGGGAGTGTTGGTTTGCCTGGAACCAGCTTCTGCTTTTCTTGTACTTCTGGGATGAGCCGGGGGTCAACAGAAAGGAAAGCCATTCAGTTCTGGGGTCCCAACCAGTTGGTTGACCCAGTGGCCATGAGCAGAACTCTCAAAGTCATGTCACCCAAGTGAGACTCGCCCGTCTATCCTATCTATCTTGATGCTTGCCTCCTGGGTCCTAATGCTTGTCAAACTTCCTCTTGCCTTTCTTCTCCTAGGCTAGTCCTGCTTCTAAAAACTACTCCTTGTCACTGGTGTTTTCTAGTGTATCCTATAAGAATGATTTCTAGTATAAACTTCAGGATGCTCTTACCTTCTTTAGCTACCCAGGCTCACCAATCAGAAAGACATATTTTTTGCCCAAAGCCCCATCAGGGGTTGGGGTTACTATCTGGAATTTTAGGATCCTTCCTTAGACTGGCAGGCCTAAAAAAAGCAATGCCTGAAGCTAGGATATGAGGAGCTTCAGAAATGGTATCTTTCCTATTCATATGAGGACAAAAGGCATCACTCTTCCAACTCTTGAGATCCCTTCCCTTACTCAGGGTATGGCCCCCCACTTCATATCTGCGGCATAACATCATTATAGGACAGTTGTAAGGTCCCAATACTAACAGGAGAATGCTTAGGACTCTACAAGGTTTTCAAGAATGTGTCAGTAGGAGCCACTAAATCCAATTTTTCTTGGTCCCCTTTGTGGTCTAGGAGGACAGGCAAAGGTGCAGGTTTTTCAGAAGGTGTCAGTAAGGGCCACTAAATCCAACCTTTCTCAGTCCTGTTTGTTGTCCAGGAGGAAAACTAATGTTTCTGCTGCTGTGTCAGTGAGTGCAACTGTTCAAATCAGCAGGGTCCAGGGACGATTGTGGGTTTCTGGGAAAGAGGTGATTCTGCTGCTGCATCAGTGAGTCAACTATTATGATCAGCAGGGTCCAGGGACTGTTGTGGGTTCTTGGGCAAGAGTTGTTTCTGCTGCTGCATTGGTGAGCACAACTATTCTGATCAGCAGGGTCCAGGGACCATTGTGGGTTCTTGGGCAGGGGGAGAAACAGACAAACCAAACCTGCTGGTGGTTTTGTCTTTCAGATGGGAAACACTCAGGTATCAACAGGCTTACCCTTGGAATTCATCTTAAGCCACTGGGACCAATTTGACCCACAAACCCTGAAAAGGAGGTGGCTCATTTTTTTCTGCACTATGTCCTGGCCCCAATATTCTCTCTGATGGAGAAAACTGGCCACCTGAGGGAAGTATAAATTACAATACTATCCTGCAGCTTGACCTTTTCTGTAAGAGGGAAGGCAAATGGAGTGAAATATCTTATGTCCAAGCTTTCTTTTCATCGAAGGAGAATACACAGCTATGCAAAGCTTGCAATTTACATCCTAGAGGAGGACCTTTCAGGTTACCTTCATGCCCAGCCTCCACTAATCTCCCTTGCCTAGAAGGAAACAAGAAAAGAAATCTCCAAAGGACCACAAAAACCCCCAGGCTATCAGTTATGTCCCCTTCAAGCTATAGGGGGAGGGGAATTTGGCCCAACCAGGGTACATGTCCCCTTCTCCCTCTCTGATTTAAAGCAGATCAAGGCAAACCTGGGGAAGTTTTCAGATGATCCTGATAGGTACATAGATGTCCTACAGAGTCTAGGGCAAACCTTCAATCTCACTTGGAGAGACATTATGTTATTGTTAGATCAAACCCTGGCCTTTAATGAAAAGACTGTGGCTTTAGCTGCAGCCTGAGAGTTTGGAGATACCTGGTGTCTTAGTCAAGTAAATAATAGGGTGACAACAGAAGAAAGGCTCAAATTCCCTACCATTCAACAAGCCATTCCCTGTACAGATCCCCACTGGGACCTTGACTGAGATCATGGGGACTGGGAGTCATACATATCTATTGACCTGTGTTCTAGAAGGACTAAGGAGAATTAGGAAGAAACCATGAGTTATTCAGTGATGTCCAACTTAACTCAGGTAAAAGAAGAAAATCCTTCTGTCTTCCTTGAGCAGCTGTGGGAGGCCTTAAGAAAATATACTGCCCTGTCACCCAACTAACTCAAGGGTCAGTTGATTCTAAAAGATAAATTTATTACCTAATCAGCCACAGATATCAGGAGAAAACTCCAAAAGCAAGCCCTGGGCCCTGAACAAAATCTGGAGGCATGATGATGATGATGATGATGATGATGATGATGATTATTATTATATTTTGAGACAAAGTCTTTCTCTGTTCCCCAGGCTGGAGTGGAGTGCAGTGTCACCATCTTGGCTCACGGCAAGCTCTGCCATCTGGAGGCATTATTAAACCTGGCAACCTTGGTGTTCTATAATAGGGACAAAGAGGAACAGGCCCAACAGGAAAAGTGAGATCAGAGAAAGGCCACAGCCTTAGTGATGGCCTCAGACAAACAAATCTTGGTGGTTCAGAGAGGACAGAAAATGGAGCAAGCCAATCACCTGATAGGGCTTTTTACAAGTGTGGTTTATAAGGACATTTTAAAAAAGATTGTCCAATGAGAAAAAGGCCACCCCCTCATCCATATGCACAATGCTGAGGCAATCACTAGAAGGCCCACTGCCTCTGAGGGCAAAGGTTCTCTGGCCCAGGAGCCCCCAACCAGATGAACCAACAACAGGACTGAGGGTGACTCGGGAAGCACCAGCTCATATCATCTCCCTCACTGAGCCCCAGGTACATTTAACCATTAAGGACCAGGAAATTGACTTCCTCCTAGACACTGGTGCAGCCTTCTCAGTGTTAATCTCCTGTCACAGATGACTGTCCTCAAGGTCCGTTACCATCCAAGGAATTCTGGGACAGCCTGTAACCAGGTATTTCTCCCACCTCCTCAGTTGTATTTGGGAGACTTTGCTCCTTTCACATTCCTTTCTTGTTATGCCTGAAAGTCCCACACCCTTATTAGGGAGGGATATATTAGCCAAAACTTGAGCTATTGTCTACATGAATATGGGGAACAAGTTACCCATTTGTTGTTCCCTATTTGAGGAGGGAATCAACCCTGAAGCCTGGGTATTGGGAGGACAATTCAGAAGGGAAAAAAGTGCCTGTCCAATCCAAATCAGTCTAAAAGACCCCACCACTTTTCCTTATCAAAGGCAATAACCCTTAAGGCCTCAAGTTCATAAAGGATTACAGGATATTGTTAAACATTTAAAAGCTCAAGGCTCAGTAAGGCAATGCAGCAGTCCCTGCAACAGCCCAATTCTAGAAGTACAAAAACAGGACCATCAGTGGAGTCTAGTGCAAGATCATAGACTCATCAATGAAGCAGTAATTCCTGTGTATCCAGTTGTAACAAACCCCTATAACCTGCTCTCTCAAATGCCAGAGGAAGCAGAATTGTTCACTGTTCTGGACCTCAAGGATGCCTTCTTCTGTATTCCCCTACACTCTGACTCCCAGTTTCCCTTTGCCTTTGAGGATCCCACAGACCACACATCCCAACTTACATGGACAGTCTTGCCCCAAGGGCTTAGGGATAGCCCTCACTTGTTTCATCGGGCCCTGGCCCAAGATTTGGGCCAATTCTCAAGTCCAGGCAGTCTGGTCCTTCAGTATGTGGATGATTTACTTTTGGCTAGCAGGTTGGAAGCCTCATGCCAGTAGGCTACTCTAGATCTCTTGAACTTTCAAGCTAATCAGGGGTGCAAGGTCTCTTGGTTGAAGGCCCAGGTTTGCCTGGACCAGGTCAAATATCTAGGCTTAATCTTAGCCAGAGGGACCAGGGCCCTCAGCAAGGAATGAATACAGCCTATACTGGCTTATCCTCACCCTAAGACATTAAAACAGCTGTGGGGGTTCCTTGGAAACACCAGCTTTTGCCAACAATGGATCCCTGGATACAGTGAGGTGGCCAGATCATTCTATACTCTAATCAAGGACACCCAGAAAGCAAATATTCATCTAGTAGAATGGGAACTGGGGCAGAAAGAGCCTTCAAACCCTTAAAGCAGGCCCTAGCACAAGCTCCAGATTTAAGCCTTCCCACAGGACAAAACTTCTCTTTGTACATCACAGAGAGAGCAGGGATAGCTCTTAGAGTCCTTAATCAGACTCGTGGGAGAACCTCAAAACCAGTGGCATACCTAAGTAAGGAAATTGATGTAGTAGCAAGAGGCTGGCCTCACTGTTTACAGGTGGTTGTGGTGGTGACTGTCTTAGTGTCAGAGGCTATCAAAATAATACAAGGAATGGATCTCACTCTCTGGACTAGTCATGATGTTAATGGCAGATGAGGTGCCAAAGGAAGTTTATGGTTATCAGACAGTCACCTGCTTAGATACCAGGTGCTACTCCTTGAGGGAATTGTGTTTCAAATATGCATGTTTTTGGCCCTCAACCCTGCCGCTTTTCTCCCAGAGGATGGGAAACCAATCGAGCATGACTGCCAACAGATTATAGTCCAGACTAATGCTGACCAAGATGATATCTTAGAAGTTTCCTTAGCTAATCCTGACCTTAACCTATTTACCAATGGAAGTTCATTTGTGGAGAATGGGATACAAAGGGAGGTTGTGCCATAATTAGTAATGTAACCATACTAGAAAGTAAGCCTCTTCCCCCAGGGACCAGCACCCCGTTAGCAGAGCTAGTGGCACTTACCTGAGCCTTAGAACTGGGAAAGAGAAAAAGAATAAATGTGTATACAGGTAGCAAGTATGCTTACCTAATCCTACACACCTATGCTGCAATATAGAAAGAAAGGGAGTTCCTAACCTCTGAGGGAACCCCCATTAAATACCACAAAGAAATTATGGAGTTACTGCATGCAGTGCAAAAACCCAAGGAGGTGGCAGTCTTACACTGCTGAAGCCATCAAAAAGCGGATGGGGAGTGGAGAGCAGCAGCACAAGTGGCTGGCAGAGGCAGGGAAAGACCAGCAGAAAGGAAAGAGAGAAAGAGACAGAAAGTGACAGAGAGAGAGAGAGGAAGTGACAGAAAAAGAGGGAGTCAGAGACAGAGAGAAAGAGAGAGAGAGAGTCAGGGAGGAAGAGACAAAGAAGGACTCAGAAAAACAGAAAGAGGGAAACAAACAAGAAGTCAAAGAGAAAGAAAGAGATGGAAGTACTAAAGAAAAAACAGTGTACCCTATTCCTTTAAAAGCCAGGGTAAATTTCTGTCTAACCAGCCAAGGCATATTCTTCTTATGTGGATCTTCAACCTACATCTGCCTCTCAGACAGTTTGCAAGAAATAACAAAATCTATCCTTACTCTACAATCCCAAATAGACTCTGTGGCAGCAGTGACTCTCCAAAACCACCAAAGCCTAGACCTCCTCACTGCTGAGAAAGGAGGACTCTGCACCTTCTTAGGGGAAGAGAGTTGTTTTTACACTAACCAGCCAGGGATAGTATGAGAATGAGATGATGACCGGTGTTTACAAGAAAAGGCTTCTGAAATCATACAACATATTTCAGACTCTTATACCAACCTCTGGAGCTGGGCAACATGGCTTCTACCCTTTCTAGGTCCTGTAACAGCCATCTTGATATTAGTCACCTTTGGGTCCTGTATTTTTAACCTCCTTGTCAAGTTTATTTCCTCTAGGATCGAGACCATCAATCTACAGAGGGTCTTACAACTGGAACCTCAAATGAGCTAACTAACAACCTCTACCACAGACTCCTGGATCAACCCACAAGTTCTTTCACTGTCCTAAAGAGTTCCCCTCTGGGGGATATTACAAATGCTGGGCCCCTTCTTTGCACCTATCTAGCAGGAAGTAGCTAGAGCAGTCATTGCCCTATTCCCAACAGCATTTGGGGTGTCCTCTTTAGAGGGGGGATTGAGAAGTGAAACTAGCAGGACTTCCTGGTTGGAGTGGGGACTTGGAGAACTTTTCTGTCTAGCTAAAGGATTGTAAATGCACCAATCAGCACTCTGTAGAAACACACCAATCAGCACTCTGTGTCTAGCTAAAGGTTTGTAAACACACCAATCAGCACTGTGTAAAAACTCACCAATCAGCGCCCTTTGTTAGCTAAAGGTTTGTAAATGCACCAATCAGCACTCTGTAAAATGGACCAATCAGCAGGATGTGGGTGGGGACAAATAAGGGAATAAAAGCTGGCCACCCCAGCCAATAGTGGCAACCCACTCAGGTCCACTTCCATGCTGTGGAAGCTTTGTTCTGTTACTCTTCATAATAAATCTTGCAGCTGCTCACTCTTTGGTTCCACACTACCTTTAAGATCTGTAACAGTCACTGTGAGGGTCTGTGGCTTCATTCCTGAAGACAGTGAGACCACAAACCCACTGGGAAGAATAAGCAACTCTGGACATGCCACCTTTAAGGGCTGTAACATTCAATGTGAAGGTCTGTGCCTTCATTCCTGAAGACAGTAAGACCATGAACCCACCAGAAGAAAGAAACTCCACACACATCAGAAATCTGAAAGAGCAAACTGCAGACACATCATCTTTAAGAACTGTAACATGCTCTGTGAGGGTTGGTGGCTTCATTCTTGAGGTCAGTGAGACCAAGAACCCAGTGGAAGGAACCAATTCTGGACACAGCTTCCCACTGAGCTTACAACAAGGACGATAGAACTCAACATGGCTGCAGACCCCAAGTGGTCATGCCTGTTGCCCTCTCCCATTTAGTCTGCTCAACTGCTTGCAGCATCGTCTGCTCCCACTTTGGGGGCATTTGGGTGTCGGGGATTTTATGTGCATCCTCAATCCATTCACCCAGTGTCCACCCTTACCTAATTTATCTAATTTTCTAAGGATTTATCCAACTGAATCCTTAAAGTCACATCAGTTGTGATATCTAACTGTAGAAAAGTTAATAATGTAATGTTTTTAAAGATAAAGCAACGATTTGTTATTTGTTAGATCATTGATGAGATCACTCTCAATTTATAAATCAAGAAAATAATAGTAAATAAAATAAAAGCCCACGTTTGGGATAATAAGTAAAAAAAATTCTCAGTGCTGAAGACAAATGACACGACTGATTATTGAAATAACGTAAGAATTTATTGGAGAGACTATTACCTTGCTATATTTTCTAACTGTGTATTACTACTTACCAGATATTTTAGGTTTAAATACTTATATTTTATGTAGTCCATTAATGCAGTTAACTGACAAAAAGTCCTAGCCCACATCATGATAATCTACATAAATGGCTCCAAAGATACTTAACTGTATAATGTAAAGAAATAAAGTAAGCCTAGACATTTAAGCAGATGAATTATTAATATTTATATATTGAAATTCTGAGAAGGAATGTAAGTATGTCACAGCTCTGGTACAGGACTTGGGACAGTTGTGTATCCATGTACCCCATGAACTTAAGGCTCTCTCTTTTACTTCCTACTGGATGGCAAATTCTTAAGCCATGGAGACTGAGGGGCAAACTATTACCTTTATTGGAAACTCTAGTTAAGCAGAAAAGCCTTCATTTCAGAATATCCTTTCCTGTCAGCTATTTTCTTTTCTCATCCAAGGAAACCTGCTATCCAGCCATACCATTACCTTGACTCACCCTCAGGTGGAGCTAGACAGGACCAATTTTACAACACAGAATCCCATAACTATGAGAAAAGCTAACATACGAAACACTTCATGGTGTAAAACTTAAATATTTTACTGTTCATCTTTTATGTAGTTGTTTTCTCTTGCATTTTTTTTGGTGAAGTGTGTGTTCAACTATTTCTCCATTTTGTATTTTTATTGTCTTTTTTGTTCTTGAGTTATACAAGTCTTCATATATTGTAGATAACAGACTCTTCTTACATCTATAATGTGCAAATCTTCCTTTTTGTGGTATGTCTTTTCACTTTCTTGATAATGCCTTTCAATGCAAAAAATATTTAATTTTGAGGGAATTTTTTCTTTAGTTGGGTGTATCAGATCTAATATTTTTGTATCAGATCTAAGAAACCACTTCTAAGTCCTAGGTTATGAAGAAGTATCCCTACGTTTTCTTCTAGAGTTTATGTTTTTACCTTTAATATGTAGGCTTTTGAACCATTGATTGATGAGGAAAGGATACAATTTACAATTTTTTTTGTCTGAATGTGGTTAGTTTGTTGTCTAACAGCATTTGTTGAATTTTATGGTCTTGGCAGCATTACAAAATCAATTGGCCATAGAGGTATGGTTGGACTTGACATTCAGTTCCATTGATCTCTATGTGTGTCCTTATGCCAATATTATGCTGTTTTTCTTACTGTTGCTTTTCAGTAATATTTGAAATTGAGAAATGTGAGACTCCAAGTTGGTTTTTGTTTTCAAGATTATTTTGACTATTCAGGGTCACTTGAAATTTATATGAATGTTAGGACTGGCTTGCCCTTTCTGTCAAAATAACTTTGGTATTTTCATAGAAATCACAATGAATTTCTAGATTGCTTTGTGTACTATTGTCATCTTAAAAAAATTATCTTCTAATCCAGAAACATGGAATTTCTTTACATCTATTCACGGATTCTGGAATTTATTTCAGCAATTTTTGTAATTTTCCATGTCTAAGTCTCGCACCTTGGTTAAATTTATATTTAAAATATTATTACTGTTGTTGTTTTCTTTGTTTTGTTTTATTTTTTGAGACAGAGCCTTATTCTGTTGCCCAGGCAGGAACGTGGTAATGTGATCATAGCTCACTGCAGCTTTGAACACTTTAGCTCAGGTGGTCCTCCCACATTGGCCTCCCAAGTTACTGGAATTACATGTGTATATGACCACACCCAGCCCATTTTTTTTTTTTCGCTGTTTTTAAGGATGAAAGGATGCTTTGCTTTATAATCAGTGAAAACATAGTACTTTTAATTGCCCAAAAGTCATAATGCACAAGAACTCTAAGTTGTATAGTTGACTTCTGGACCATCTGGGTAAAGTTCAAGTGCTTCTTCAAAATTTGTACCTGGTAATCTTCCCAAATTTTCTTTAGAGTTCTTAAATTGTAGCAGTAAAAATAGTGAAAAGACCAGACACATTTAAACAATACTGAAATTTTTCCAAGGACATAAGAAATTTTAACTCTTATACTGTTTGTTTCTGTGTTTGTTTGTTTGTTTTTCGAGACAGGGTCTCACTCTGTTCCCCAGGCTGGACGCAGTGGTCCCATCATGGCTCACTGCAGCCTCTTACTCCAGGGCTCAATTGATCCTTCTGCTTTAGCCTCAGCCACCGTCCTGGCCCATTTTTATTTTTTGTAGAGAAAAGGATGTACCCTGTTGGCTGGGCTCCTCTCAAATGTCTGAGCTCAACTCATCTGCCAACCTTGAACTCCGAAAGTGCTGGGATTATAGGCATTGATAAAATGTTTATTATGTCAGGGTCAGTTAAAAAAATCAATTTTTTGGCTAAGTTATAAACATACTTATAATGCAATTATTTGCATAACTCCAGCAATGCTATGGGCAGCTACAAAATCAAAACAGTCTTAAAAAAAACACTAAAAATATCAAAACACCTAGCCCCATTATTTAATTGTAGAACAGGTTCATTTATTTCTAATTTTCACATTTTTATGTGATCATTGTTGATTTCAAAAGCCATATCCCATGGATAAGGCAAAACGACCTATGAATTGAGATAGTTGTTTATTTCTCAGTTTGTGAAAATCTCCTTAAATTGCTGAGATTGTAAACAAATTTAAACTCTATTATGCAAAAAACAGAAGGCAATCTTCTTTGTGATTAATTTTGCAGTTACGTTGCATACAAGGTATGTACTATCTATGAAAAAATACAAACTCAACTACAGGTCTTAAACACTGAAAAGACTTACCAGTTGATTATAATTTATTTTGTCATATCCATCTATTGTATTTATATACAATTCATTGTATTTATATAGAATCTAGAAAGTTCACAGCCATCAGCAGTTCTGCAGTTTCAGGTGAAATGGGAATTCAGGAATCTCTGTGGAACTGTGGGTGTAGTGAAATGTGTAGGTAAAATATTTGCATGCTTTTGGAAGCACTTGTGAAGGGATGTCTCTCAAATTGACCTCAAGAGTGCCTTTCTCAGCAAAATGATCTGGGCCAGTCAACAAGGGTTTCATTGTTGCTGATGTTTGTGCTGTTCTTATTTTTACAAGAAATTCAGGACTCAAAAGATATCCATTTGACATCATGGTATTAGAGCTTTCACAACCACTGTAGGTTTTCTCTTCTTCATCCATTATGGTTTCAAGTAATTTTACTCTGATTTCCTGGGAGCTTGAAAGGTTTCTGTTTAGCCCCACAGCCACTGCAGGCAGGTCCCAATGTAGCAGCACAGCCTCCACTCGAAGGACTTCCCCCACCCCCAGCTGCCTGCATCTGTGTGTTCCAGGGCAGTTGGAGAAATTCTGGCCTGTTATTTTTTTAGAAATAAAATTGTCTGAATTTCATTTTCACATGGTTAATTTATAGTGTATAGGAAAGATTCTTTGTGTTGATATTTTATTTTGTTACCTTGCTTAATTTGTTCACTAGATTTTATAATTTCTTGTTGGTTCCTCCTGGTTTTCTGTGTAGGAGATCTGTGAGTAGTTTTACTTCTTCTTTACACATATGAGTGGCTTTGTATATATATTTCTTTTCAAATTGTTCTAGTGAAACTTTTAGTACAGTGTTGAATACAGTGATGAAAGTGAGCATCAGTGCTGTTCCTCATCTTAAAGCTTTGGTTCCCAACAATTCAGATGATGATTGTTATGGGTTTTGTATAAAGACGTTTTATTATGTGAAAAAATTTGAAACACTGTTTATCGGATTTTGTTATTATTAACATATTTTGACTATCTTTGTGTACTTTCTGAAACAGTTGAGACAAACGTGATGCTTTTCCATCAGTTAATTTACATAGTATATCAAAAAAGGATGGGTTTAGAATGGTGAGAAACCCTTGATTGGCTGAAAAAAGAACTTAATAATTGTGATGTATAATGTTTTCACTCTGTACCAAATTCCATGTACTATTATTTGGTTAAATATTATGATGTCTATAATTATGAAATTTATTAACATTTAGTTTTTTCTCCTACTGATACTATATGTTTAATTCAATACACAATTGGGGTTAGAAAAAGATATGGTTTGGTGTGATATCATGGGTATTAGGGGTCAGAGGTTTGAGTTGTAGAGGATGTATTTAATATTTTTTGAAGCACAGTGGGGAAATATTAAGGATAGGATATAATTTGGGGATTAAGCTGGGCTCGGTGGCTCATGCTTATAATCCCAGCAGTTTGGAAGGCCATGGTGGGCAGTTCATGAGGTCAAGAGATCAAAACAATTTGGTAAACATGGTGAAACCCCATCACTACTCAAAACAGAAGAAAAAAATTAGCTGGGGTTGGTAACACGTGCCTGTATTCTGAGCTACTCAGGAGGCTGAGGCAGGAGAATCACTTGAACCTGTGAGGCAGAGGTTGCAATAAGCTGAGGTCATGCCACAGCACTCCAGCCTGGCAACAGAGGGAGACTCCATCTCAAAAAAAAAAAGAGAGAAGAAATAAGAGGAAGGAGAAGAAGAGGAAGAAGAAGAAGAGGAAGAAGAAAGAAGAAGAGGAAGAAGAAGAAGAAGAAGAAGAGGAAGAAGAAGAAGGAGGAGGAGGAGGAGGAGGAGGAGGAGAAGGAGAAGCAGAAGCAGAAGCAGAAGCAGAAGCAGAAGCAGAAGCAGAAGAAGAAGAAGAAGAAGAAGAAGAAGAACAAGAAGAAGAAGAAGAAGAAGGAGATTTTGGGAATTAGGGATAGGTGTTTGCAATTGCAGAACAAAGTTTAGGATTAGATTGTGAGGTAGGGCTGGGGTTGGGATTTGGGATAGGGGTTAGTACTGTGGTAGGATTAGCTTTAGAGTTAGAGTTAGCGTCAGGGTTAGGTGTTAGGGTTAGGTGTTAGAATCAGTGTTAGAGGTTAGGTTTGGGATTGGGTTATGCTTAGGGTTAAGGTAAAAATGTAGGCATACAGAAGTGTGTTAGGCATTAGGGTCATGGCCTGGATTAGGGTTAGTGTTAAGCTTTATGTTGAGGGTAAGGGTTAGAGGGGTTGTGTTAGGGTTAGTGTTTGCTTAAGCTTTAGGGTTAGAATTTACCATTAGGATGACTGTTTAGGGTTACATTTAGGTTTAGGTTTGGGGTTGAGGATTGGGGTTTAAGGTTAGTGTTAGGGTTAGCATTTAACCTTTATGTTTATGGTTATTGTTAGGTGTAAGGTTTACTGTTAGGAATATGGCTAGGGTTTTGGATTTAGGGCTGGCATGACTGTTAGGGCTGGGTTAGGGTTAGGGTTAGTTGTCATGGTTAGTGTTAATGTTAGGGTTGGATTTAGAATTTAGGAGTAGGGTTAGGGTTTATGGATAGGGATCAGTTAAGTGTTAGGGTTAGTGATTAGCATTTACCATTAGGGTTAGCATTAAGGTATTTCTAGGGTTAGGGGCAAAGATTAAGGTTACGTTTATGGTTTAGGGTTAGTTTGGATAACAGTTTTGGTCTAGGTTTAGGGGTAGGTGTTGGCTTAGGGGTTAGGCTAAACATGTTTTGGTTTAGTGTTCTGTGTAAGAGTTATGGCTTGGTTTTATTGCTAGGGTTAAGATTATGTTAGGAGTATGCTAGTATTAGTGTTAAGATTAGGGGTTTGGGGTTAGTATTAGTGTTACAGTTATGGGATGCAGTTAAAGTTATTTTCAGTGTTTTTGGGATTTTGTATTTTACAGTTAGAATTAGAGTTAGATTTAGGCATTAGAGTTAGGTTTCGGGTTAACGTCTTAAGGTTAATCTTAGGTTTAGGATTCAGAATAATTGTTATGGTTAGGATAAGCCTTAGGTTTCAGTTTTAGGGTTGTGGTTAAGTGTTTGGTTTAGTATTAGGGTTTAGGGTTAGGGTCAGGGATTAGGATTAACGTTGGTGTTTAGTATTAGTGTTCAGGTTGGTTTTGGGCTTTTTGTTGTCGTCCGGCTATTGTTAGGGTTGTGGTTATGGGTTAAGATTTGGGTTAGTGTTGAGGCTGGGGTAAGACTTGGGTTTAATTTTTAATATTAGTGGTAGGCGTTAGGGCTTGTTTCATGTTTAGGGTATTGTTTAGCATTAGTGTTATTATTAAGGTTAGGATATGGGCTTAAGTTCCTGTGTTTAAAGGAGGGTATGGCTTAGGTTTATAATCGGGATTGGTGTTGGTGTAGGGGTAGGGTTAAAGTTGGGGATAATGGTTAGGATTTGGGTAAAGGTTATGTTTGGGGTTAGGGTTGGTGTTAGGCTTTCTCTCAGGGTTAAAGTTTAGGGTTAGTGTTAGGGTTGGGTTAAGGTGAGGGGTTACATTTAGTGTTGGGTTAAGATGTAGGTTTAGGGTTAGAATTTATGGTTGGAATTTAAGTTAAAGATTAGAGTTATGGTTCATGATGAGCATTAGAGTTGAGGATTAGTGTTAGGGATTAACATTTGTGATAGGGTTAGTGTTAGGGGCTAGGGTTAGATTTAGTGTTTAGGATGAGGGTTAATAGTTACAATTAGCCTTTATGGTTTAGGGTTAGTGTTATGGTTAGCTTTCAGGCTTTAGGGTTTGGGTCATGCCTTAGGTTTAATTTTAGGGTTAAGTTAAGAGTTAGTTTAGTTTTAGTGTTAGGGTTCGGTTTTTATGGTTTTCCAATTAGAGTTAGGGTTATTGTTAGGCTTATATTTTGGGGTCAGGGTTATGTTTAGTGTTTTAGGGTTTTATAGTCAGAGTTTCATTTAAGGATTAGGTTTTGTTTTGGGTTAAGGTTTCAAGGTTAGGATTAGGGTTAGGCATTAGAGTTAGTATTTAGGGTAAGGGTTAGGATTAGGTTATTGTATATGATAAGTTGTAGGTTTAGGATTATTGTTAGGGTTAGATGATTTTGTTTAGGTCTTAAGATTAGGGTTAGTTCTAGGATTTAGGATTAGTCTCAGGGTTTAGTGTTAGGGTTAGGGCTTATTTTTAGTATTTGGGTTTTTATTGAGTTTTACATTCAGTGTCTTAGTTTTATGGTGAGAGCCTGGGGTTAGGATTAGGTTTAAGTTTAGAATTATTGTGTAAGGTTATTATTAGAGTTACACTGGTGGCGGGGTTAAGCTTTACAGTTTTGGTTATGGTTAATGTTTAGGTTTAGGTTAAGGGGTTAAGGTTATGTTCAATATTATGATTACAGTTAGGGTTAGGATTATTGGTTAGGGTTAGTGTTAGGTTTATTGTTAGGGTAGATATTTGGGTAACATTAGGGTTAAACTCATTGTTAGTGGTTAGGCTCAGGGCTAGGGTTTAGTTTTAGGTTTAGGTTTAGGGTGGGTCTAATGATTAGTACTAGGATTATGGATTGGGTTTATGTAACAGGGTTAGGTTTGGCTTTGGGTTTGAGGTTGGTGTAGGTTTAGGTTTAGGGTAATGGTTAGGGCTAGAATTAGAGTTATGGGGTTAGCATTAGAGGCTAGTGTTAGTCTTAGGTTAGTGTTAGTGTCAGGTTCGGGATTCAGGTTTAGTGGCTAGGGTAGAATTAGGTGTTAGGGGTTATTGTTAGTGTTAGGGGTAGGATTTTAGTGCTAGTATTAGGTTTTAAGGGAGTATTGGTAGAGATAGGTTAGTTATTGTTTTATGGTTAGGGTTAGTTTTTTGGGGTTAGGGTTTGGGTTTTATGGTTGGGTTTTGGGTTCAGCTCATGGTATGTTTGGGTAGCTGCTGAGTTATGGTTATTATCAGGGTCAGGGTCAGGTTCAGGTGTTAGCATTAGGATTTAGTGTTGGGATTGGGTTTTGGTTTTTGGTTTGTGTGAGGGGTTGGGCATTAAGTTTAGGCATAGTGTTTATGTTGGGGTTGAGGTTGGAGTTTAGGCTTGCTGTTAGATCTAGTGTTTTTGGGTTAGGTTTAGGGGTAGGGGTTGGGTTGAGGTTAATGTTACAGTTAGGTTTAGGGTTGAGGTAGTCCTGGGAAACTGGGTACTGCTTCTGGAATCCTGGAAACATTTTTATATGGACGGTTGTTACAGTTCCTTTTCTCACAGAGGGAGGCTGAGACCCATGAATGGTTAGCCTGGTTCATGTCACCTGGGACCATTGGACTGAAGGCTGTGTCCACTTCTGTACTTTACAGTCTTGCTTATAGCACACATTAGCTGTGCTTCTCCCTCCAGGCCAATGTTTATTATGGGCCACCAGAACAAGATTCCCACGGAATGGGTGTCTCCGTTGTGTAGCTGGGACCATGTTGGCTCAAGTCAGATTCCCAGGGAGGAGAGAATTGTGGGAGACATATGATTTGAGGGGGAGAAGTCCCTCAAATAGAAGAAGTAATGATTTTCTCCATGGGAGTATTCCATCCACCACAAGGCCACACCATGATGAAGCTCATGAAAACATATTCTCCTTTGACCCATACTGATCTCTTCCTGGCCACCCTTGGACCAGAGATCTGCTTTTGTTAGTAAACTTTAGCTGAATTTTATAGTTTCATGTAGATATGGTAAGTCCTTGGGTCTTTGTGTTTTCTTTTGATTTGGCTCCTTTTATTCAGCACTGCTGCTTTGAGAGTTGCCCTGTGGTGGGTGCATAAGCAATCCATTCCTTTGTATGCTGAGCCACATTCCAGGGTGTGGATATCCTACAGCTTGTTCACCCTTCTCCTGTGGATGAGGGTTTGGGGCTCTCAGTTGGGACTAGTATACATGGGACTGCCATGAACATTTTTTATGTATATAGCCTGTGAACTTGTCTTCATTTCTCATGGTTCATTTTATAAGTACAGTGGCCACATCGTGTCCCAGTAGGTATGAACTGACTTTAATAAGCAACCACTGATTCTCGTCCAAAGTGTTTAATCTATTCCCTGCTTTCCCTCCTGCTTCCCCTACTTTAGTCATAATAATCTCTTGTCTCCTTCACACTTCAGTGCAGTAACTTTTTAGCATACTGCCATTTCTTTACATTTGAAATCACCATCTTTTTCTCCATGTGCTGGCTCTGATGCCCTCTCTAAACTTGCATTCTCTGACCTGTGTGTAACACAATCCCCTCCAAAAACCCTACATATGAAAGGATTTTGGGAAAAGAGTCTGTTACCTAATGAGTATAAAATACCTACATTGGCTCTGGATGGGAGAAAGAAAACTGGGTGGGTCTTGTCACCTATTGTCTCAGAAGATAGAGCTCATCTTTGTTGATAAAAAGAAGTCTGGGTTTGTCCTGGATACATGTTCACATGACTCACAAGCTTTTTCTAAATGACACCTGGAGACCTGGCTATGGGCTGGAAACTGAGTATGAGGCCACTTGGATGCTGTGTGATTGCAGGTAAGTCACTCAGTCACCTGATCCTGGCTGTCCATTTGCACATGGGACTACCCATTTCTTGCAGACTTGCTGTTAGTTCACCTGAGCAAGACAGCTGCATGTGGTGGTGCTCATAAAAAGCTAATTTAAATTTGTTGAAATGGGACAAACCATGGATATTATGTGCTGAGGTCTGGATTACAGCAGAGCAAGATTCAGAAGACCTTGTAAACCCTGAGGAGGTATCACTGATCACTGGCTGTCTGTGAAGGCAGCAGAGGGAAAGTGACCTGGAGTTGGAAATGGCCAGTTAGTTGGTCTGTTACAGGTAGGTACACAGGAATGAGTGGGGCAGGAGAGGTTTCTCCCATCCCACCCACCTGCCAGGAATGTCAGGTCTTTGGGTGATGGTTGGACAGTTTTCATATTGCCTCTCTAAAAATGATAATTTAGCAGCCGGAGCCAGAGAGATACAAGCTTCTACTGATCCACAGCTGTTAACATTAAAATGTTAATTAAATGCAGGCACCAGGGAGAAGCAAAAAGGGCTTCCAATAAAATCTCAGTTATTGGGCAAGTGAGCTCAGGCATGCACATTAAGAGACAAACCCTCAGCCTATGACTTTCAGAGATCACTTTTTAATAAACGTCCACTCCTGCTGTGAAACTTCCCTCATAATCTTTTGCTGCTTTATACTCCTCAGTCAAATTCTTTCTTCTGAGAAGGCAAGAATTGTGGTTACTGCAGACCTGGATGGATTTGCCACCAGTAACTCAGATACCTTCCACTGGTAACAGGTCTAGGAGCTGGTGGACAGTGTGGCTGGAGTATGTGCCCAGAATGGGGTTGGCCAGGCTCCAGGCCATTCTGGACTGTGGAGGGACTTGAACCCCAAGGTGATGGCACCCTGTGGAGAGAGCTCACCCTGGTTAGAGAATGCTGGGAAAGGAATTTTGTCTTTTTATTGAGGTAAAATTTCCATAACATAAAATTAACTTTCTAGATGAATAATTCAGTGACTTTTAGTACATGCAAATTTCTGGGCAACTACCACCTCTTAGTTCCAATTTTTATTATCCCAAAAGGAAATCCCCTACCTGCTAAGGAGGTACTTCCCTATCTGTCCTTTTTTTCTGACCCCTAGCAACCAGTAATCTGCTTTTTGTCTCTATCTACTTACTTATTCTGGATATTTACATAAATGAAATCATAGAGTATGTGACCATTTATGTTCAGCTTCTTTAACCAAAATGGTTATGAAGTTCCTGCACATTGTAGTATTAAGGTTGCAATATCTTTTGCAGCTGAATATTATGCCATTGTATGGGAATACTAAATTTTGTTTTCTTATTACTTGTAGGTAGACATTTAGTTTATTTCTACTTTTAGTTATTGTGAAGAATGCTGCTATGAACATATGTATACACGTTTTTGTTTGAATACCCATTTTATGTTCTTCTGTGTATATATCTGGGAGTGGATTTGCTGGGTTCTATGGTAATTCTGTGTTTAGCTTTTTGAAGAAACACCAAACTATTTTCCAAGCAACTGCACAATTTTACATTCACATTTCTCCATTTTCATGTCAACCCTTGTTAGCTTTTCTTTAATAATAGCAATTATAATGGATATGAAGTCATATTTTCCTGTGGCTTTGACTTGTGTTTCCCTGAGGTGAGTGATTTTGAACATATTTTCATGTGCTATTTGTGTATCTTTGGAGAAAAGAGAAAAGTCTTTACAAGTCCTCTCTCTCTCTCTCTCTTTTTTTTTTTTGGTGGAGTCTTATTCCATCACCCAGGCTGGAGTGTAATGGCGTGATCTCAGCTCACTGCAACCTCTGCCTTTTGGGTTCAAATGATACTCCTGTCAAAGCCTCCTGAAGAACTGGAACTACAGGTGTGCAACACCACACCCAGCTAATTTTTGCATTTTTAGTAGAGACAGGATTTTATCATGTTGGCCAGGATGGTCTCAATCTCCTGCTCTTGTGAACCATCTGCCTATCTATTTTTTCTTTTTCTTCTGTTCATAGAATCATTGACAAACCCAGAATCAATAAGTACATTAAAAGATGCTCAACATCACTAGCCATAAGCTAAACGAATATCTAAATCACAATGAGATTACCACGTTTTACCCACTGGAACATCTATTATTTTTAAGGAAGAGTTGGAGAGTATGTGGAAAATGTAGAACTCTTGTGCATTGCTGGTGAGAAAGTGAGATGGTGGTGATGGTTGCACAACTTGAGAAGAGTTAATTTCACTGAAATACTCACTTAAAGTGTTTGAAATGGTAAATTTTGTTATGTATGTTTTATCTCATACAACAAAATATTTCTCAGAACTGTTCCTAAGATAGTTCTATGTGTGAAGAAAGAAGATGCTCCACTCCTAGGATGAGTAGGAGCCTTTTTATTCATGCTGGTACTACATACTCTTGGCTCTTCCATATGCCCAACATGATCGCACCAGCCAGAGGAGTTGACTCCCACCTGGCCCATTTGTGCCTCTTTCCATCAGCCTGTTCTCCTATTCAGCTCACTACCTGCCACCTACAAACCACTGTAAGTTACAGGTCAGTTTACCATCTCTGTACACATTTCTTCTCTATAATGTCACAGAAATGGGATCATACAATATGTGGTCTCTTCAGACTGGGTTTTTCTGCTTTGCTTTATATACGTACGATGCATTCATGGCTTTGCATGACCTCATAAATCATCCTGTTGTCTTGATGAATAGTATTCCATTTCATGGATTTACCTGGCTTGGTTATTATTTAAGGGTATCCCGATTCCTTAAAGTATTTGGCCATTATCAAGAGAGCAGGTATACAAAATTGCACGTGGCTTAGCCGGGCGTGGTAGTGGGCGCCTGTAGTCCCAGCTACTCGGGAGGCTGAGGCAGGAGAATGGCGTGAACCCGGGAGGTGGAGCTTGCAGTGAGCCGAGATCGCGCCACTGCACTCCAGCCTGGGCGACAAAGCAAGACTCCGTCTCAAAAAAAAAAAAAAAAAAAAAAAAAAAAAAAAAAAAATTGCACGTGGCTTTTGGTTAAATGTGAGTTTCCAAAGTTGTTGTCTAAATACTTAAGTGTGCAAATGTTAGCCTATATGGCAAGGCTATGTTTAGTTTGGAAAAAAAACTGCCAAAACTGTGGCAGAAGAAATAATATCTTTTAACTTTGTTGTACAATTATGCATTCCACCAGCAAAGAACAAGTGTTACTTTCACCATTTTCATTGCATTTAAAAAATTTTTAGACATATTATAATATTATAGATGTTCAGTGCTCTCATTGTTAATTTGCTTTCCCCTGACAGCAAGTGATTTTTGGCATTATTTGGCTGTTATTGTTTGTTCATTATTCTATGACTGCTGCCAAAAAGCATGCATGCGCTATGCCAAAGGGAAAGAGTTTAAAAAATATGCACTCTAAGCTCTACCTAGTAAAAACTTTAAAAAAATGATAGTACACATAGTCATTTATCCTGTTATTTGTTCTAATTTTATGGTTTCTAGAAGGAGATAGTAAACTCTAGTTAATGAGACAATGTGGTGAATTAATCTGATGCGTCATAATATAGAGAACACTTTCAGTCAAGTGATTATTTTACTGGTGTTAAGGGAGCAACAGGAATTCTTTAGCACAAGCTGTTTGTGTGGGATATTTTTCCCTCTCACCCAGGCTGGAATACAACGGTGCAATCTTGGCACACTGCAACCTCTGCCTCCTGGGTTCATGCAACTCTGCTATCTCAGCCTCCTGAGTAGTTGCAATTACAGGAGACTACCACCACACTCATCTATTTTTTTAAATCTTATTTTTAGTAGAGACACTGTTTCCCCATATTGGCCAGTGTTGTCTCAAACAATTGACAGGTGACCCACCCTCCTCAGCGTTTCAAAGTGCTGGGATTACAGGCATGAGCCACTGTGCCCAGCTGAGTCAATTATTTTATCCCTTTATGGAGGAAAGTTTGGGTTGAAAACCAACCTTCTAATACTTATAAGTGCCTCAAGGCTGTTAGGATAAAAATAAATCTTCCAACCTGAGGACACTTGGCAGCCTCTAGAACTTTAAGAAAAGCTGAGAAATAAAACATCCAGCTTCCAGCTCATTTCAGGAGAGCATCACCAGTGCCTGGGGGACTCTTGGGCCCTGGAGGAAGGGCAGAGCTGGGGTATGTGGGGATAGCTTTTGGAGCCACTGCTGCTCTGGCAGACACTGCTGCTCTTTAGGGGACAGCATGGAGCCTCAGCCTTCAGCAGAAGCAGCAGGAGATCAGTGAGCAATGTTTTGTGTGCCTGTTTTCCATCTCCATTATCTTCCTTAAGTGAGGTATCTATTCAGGTATTTTCCTTTTAATTGTGTTATATTCTTCAGTTTTAGAGTTTCTTTGTATATTTTGCAAACAAGTCATTTTTCAGCCTGTGGCTTTTTGGTTCTCTTTGGATCCTATTTCTTTTCCTTTTTTTTTTAGACAGAGTCTTGCCCTGTCACCTTGGCTGGAGTGCAATGGTGTGATCTCAGCCCAGTGCAACCTCTGGCTCTCAGGTTCAAGGGATTCTCCTGCTTTGACCTCAAAAGTACCTGGAATGTCATGTGACTGCCACCACACCCAGCTAATTGTGTTGTATTTTAGCAGAGAACATCTTTCACTATGTTAGCCATGCTGATGTGGAACTCCTGACCTAAGGTGATCTGCCCACCTCAGCCTCCCAAAGTGCTGGGATTTCAAATGTAAGCCACCATGCCTGACTTTAAAAATGTGTTTTACGGAGTAGATATTTCAAATTTTAATAAAGGCTACATTATCAATTTTTGTTTCTTTCATAGACTGGACAATAACTCATTACCAAATGCAAGGATATGCAGATTTTCTTCTCTTACAAATTTACCTTAGAAAATTTCAATGTATGAATATTTTTGAGTAATTTTTTTCAGGAAAACTATGAAGTTTGTGTCTATGTTTATTTTTTTCATATAGTTTCCAATTGTTCTGTTGCCACTTGCGGAACAGATTTATCTTTTCCATTGAAAACTTTTTGTGCCATTGACAAAATCTGTTGAGTTGGGTCTGTTTGGGGGTTGCCAATTCAGTTCCACTTATCTACTTGTCTATTAAATCATCAATGCCACACTCTATTGCTCTAGCTTAGTGTAAGTATTCTGACCCAGATGTGTAAGTTTTTTAACTTTGTCCTTCCTCAGCCTTATTTCATTCATTCTAATTTTAGGAAAAGTTTGTCGATGTCTTTGCCTGGATTTTGATTGGGATTTGGCAGAAACAATAATTAGTGTATTGCTCCTAAACAAGAAACTTCTTTCCTATATTTATTGAGACAGAGTCTCACTTTGTCACCCAAGTTGGAATGCAGTGGCAAGATCTCAGGTCACTGAGATTATCTGACCTAAGCACCCCAAGTAGCTTGGACCACACGTGTGCAACACCACGTTTGGCTTATTTTTTTTTGTATTTTTGGTAGAGATGAGATTTTGTTGTGGAATGAGGAGGCCCAGAGAGGTCTTGGGGTAGAGGAGAATTTTTACTGAGTGCACTCACACTCAGTGGACACAACATCCAAAAAGCTGGGCCCAGAATAAAGACAACAGTTGACTTATACACACTTCAAAAAGCGAGTAGGCTAGCTTGAAGCAGGCTTACAGTTACAGTGGCACAAAAGCAAGTTGACAGAGGCAGAACAATTTATCAAATTGAGACAGGTTCATAATTCAGAATTACACATGACTATTGCCAAGCAACCCAGATATCTATTATCTAGGTTTTGCTCTAAAGAGCCTTGCATTGGTTTATCTTATAACCTTCTCTATGATGCCCAGACAGCTGTGGTTCAGGTCTGCTCAGGCTTCTTGTGACCTTCATTGTACTTCCTTGATAAAACAGAATACTTGAAGTTACTAGCTACAGAGAACAAGAATCTACAAACTCATACACCAAAACAAAGCAAAATTTGTTTTTCTACTCCCTGTGTTGATGGAGTGCTGGGAGAGTCTCCAGAGCACATTGCTTTGTGTATGAGCATCTCAGATAGTGTTTACCAAGACTTTTCCTGAGTCTGATCTGTGACTGTTGCTGCCTGCAGGACAGATCAGCCTAATACAGGAATGCTTACTTCTTTCTTTTTTTATTATTTTTCTTTATATCTTTAATTTCCCACCTCAGTTTCATCATGTAGCCCAGTCAGGTCTCTAACTCATGGATTCAAGTGATCTACCCGCATCAGCCTCTGGAAGTGTTGTAATTACAGTTGTGTGCCACCATGCATGGCCTGTCTGCATTTATTTATATTTCTTTTGATTTATCTCAATGGTGACTCATGGTTTTCTAAATGAATTTTGCATATTTTGTTACATTTATACTTAATGGACATGGTAGCACTCCTTACCAGGTGCTGGGGTCTGACTTGCAGACCCTGACCCAGCGATGGATGAATCAAGTACCGTGACACAAAACTATTCTGTTTTGCCAGTCCAGCTGAGTGTATGTGGCACTTACAGACTCCCTGGAGAGTACTGTAAACACTTGTGACTTCAGCCTCAATCAGTCAGTGACACTTGCATTTATTTGGTAAAGATTAATTGACAAAGGTAGGGAGTAAACACCACTGGAGTATAGCTTACACTGTAGATTTCCTGAGTAGAAAGCAAGTAAGCACCCATGGTACATCAAAGGTTTGTTTTATCTGGTATACAAGCTAGCCATGTAAACAACTCTGCCTTTCTTTGTACCCACTTTAAGCTGTTTACTCAAGGTAAGGATTAGATTGCCTTCAGCTGTAACTTTATCCTGAGACTTTTGTAAAAACTTTCAGGCCTTCCAAGAAGGTTTGTGTTTATTTATATAACTATGTCTAAAATATTTCCCACCAGCCTAATTAAATTCCTACATCTCCCCCTTTTCATTTTTGAATTGTGTCCTTTTGATTGGAAAGTGTAGACGTGTGCAGGAACAGTTTTTTTCAGGTGAGGCAGTCATTGCTCTTATTCTGGCTTTGCATCCTAGAATTGGAAAATAACACAAAACAATCATGAGTACAATTAGAAACATTCTTTTCCAGTCAAAGTGTGACCTGGTACTTCAGTTTGATAAGTGCTGTTACTAAGGAACCCCACTGGGGGTTTGTTAACTCCTTCCAGGCAAACAGTTATGTTGTTAGAAGCTGTAAGGGAGTGTCTCCCCAGATGACAGGGCTGAAAAATGTCAGATTTAGAAGATGGACTTATTAGAGTGTAGCAGGTACAGGTAGTAGGCACAGTGAGAGAATAAAAAGAAATAAATTAGCTGAAGTGAAAGGTGTCTGTGTCCAGAGCAGGATTTGATTAGTCTTCTGTTTCTTCAGCGTAATGCCTGGGACTTGTGTCCTCTGTGGAAGCCCCATCATTTGGGGCTGTGGGTCTTGCACGGTTAATGCCTTCATTTCCAGTACCAGATTGAGTCCTGGCCTTGCCGTGGAATGGTTTGATGCTTTGTATTGGAATCCAAAGAGGACCTGAGGGGGTGTGGACACAAGCATACCTTCTTCTCCATGTTAATAATTCACTAGGACCACAAAATTCATTACCGTTTACATCCTTCTATAAAACTGAAGGTTGTATGCCTTGGGAGGTTTTAGCAAAGTGCTTTTCTACAGCTGATGGATAAATAAGGCTTTGCTAATAATGTTACGGCATCTTTACCACTTCTGCCTTTTTTGTTTGTTTTTTGAGCACATTTTTAAAGGTGAAGTTGGCATGTTCTACTATTGCTTGTCCTTGGGGGTTATAGGGGATACCTGTGGAATGTTGGATATCCCAAGTGTGATAAAATTGTTGAAATTGTGAGCTGGCATAAGCTGTACCATTATCAATCTTCATTTTTGTGGGTCCCTCTGTAAATGCAAAAGTTAAAATAAAATGTTTAATGACACATCGAGTTGACTCTCCAGGCAGAGTATGTGGACTAATTAAATGAGTGTTGGAGTCAACTGATACATGTACATATCTTATTTTTCCTAATTCAAGGATGTGTGTACATCTGTTTGCCATAACTTGTTAGGTTCTAGTCCTCTAAGGTTAACACCTGTTGAAGGAGGGAACGTGTCTGTAAGCTGGCAATCTGGGCATTGTATGATAACGTATTTAGCCAGTCTCTGGATAAGTTTAAATTGTTTAGAAAAGTTTCTTCAATTTTGGTGGAAAAATTGATGCGATTGGGTGACTTGGTCAAGCAGTGATGTCATAACTTGAAGGTCTGCTTGATTATTGCCATAAGACAATGGGTCAGGCAGAGAGCTGTATACTTAAATATTTGCAATAAAATAGGATGTGTACTTTGGTCTCACCATTGCTGAAGACAGAAAAAATCAGCACATATGGCAGAGTGTAGAGTGGACTTACTAATGGCTGTAAAAGCTTTTTAGAGTCAATATAAAGGTTTTAACTTTAGCTCTCTGATTGCTAGTAAACTCAGACTGAGTGAGTGAATTATGTGGTGTCTACTAGACTGCTGCCTTTCCATGTTGATCAGAACCAAGTGTAAACAGTGTTAAAGCATTGGTATGGGGGAGTGAACTATTTTGTCGGTAAAGCATTTACTAGACTTTTGGGAATCACAAAAATGGCTGAATATTAAGGGGTGTTAGTAGAATATCACCAATAAGATGAATAACTTTGCAATCAGGAAACTCTATTCTACTGGGGAGGAAAGTTCACTTGTAATTATTCCCTAGCTAACTCATGGTCCTATTGTAATGTCTCTCCCTTTAGAGGTTACTTTTTTATTTCAATTGGATTTGGAGAGAATCACATTAGGTGTAAGGAGAGGTAACGGTGGCCACAATTAGAAAGAGGTTTTTCAAATTCTTAAATTTTACTTAAATCTTAGTAGAGCATTATAATCTGGGATGTCACTTGTAAACAAGAAACAAGATATTTTGCTGTGGGTGTGTCTCCTGTAGAGCTAGAGAGCTGACCAGGAGGGTCCCCGAGCGGTGGCTGCTTTGCACTTGTAAAGGTGCTGCTTTTTTTCCTTTGCTGGCTTTTTGCTTGTGCCACTTCATTCACTGCTGGACAGCTTTTGCCCACCACTGAGGGAAGAGGAAGTGATAAGGCAGGTGACATTCTCTCCTGCTTCCCCTTTTTAGACTCTTCTGTGTATAACAGAAACAAGGCTGCTCTAATTAAAGCCCATAATATTAAAGCTGTTACTGGGAACTGTTGCCTTTGATTCTGATGTTGTTTAAGATTTCCCCACTTTTCCCAGAGTTCTATGTCTAGCATTCCTTCTTCTAGGAATCATGGGCTTTGCATTAAACAGTTGGCATTATTTGGTCCCTTAATTGAGCCTGCAAAAGTGATGCTCTGCTATCCTTAAGCAATTGTTTCAACACTTTTATTTACTGTTTCTGTTCAGTTGATAACTGCTGTCTCACGATGAGACCTCAGCTTGACCAATCCTCTCTGAACTTGGAAATCCCAGGTGGGCACCAATGATTTACTGATTACTCAGTGACTTGACTGTGCAGTCCCTCTTCACCTTCATTTTTGGGGGATCCATCACATTCCCTTCACAGTGTTCCTCAGACAAGGGCATCTACTGTGGTAGCACTCCTGACATAGGAGCACCAGGTGCAGGAGTCTGACCCACAGACCCTGACCTAGCAATGAATGAATGAAGTACATTGACAAACAGATATTCTGGTATGCCAATCCAGCTGAGTGTCTGAACTGCTTACACACTCCCTGGAGGGTACTGTAAACACTTGTGACTTTGACTTTGATCAGTCAGTGAGACTCGCATTTATTATGTAAAGATTAATTGACAAAGATCCTTAGTAAACACTACTAGAGGGTAATTGATACTGGGGACGTCCTGAGTAGAAAGCAATTAAGGACCCATGGTACATCAAATGTTAGTTTTAAGACCACATGAGTAAACAAGCCAGCTAGCTAACCTACTCTACCTTTCTTTGTACTCACTTTAAGCCGTTTACTTAATGAAAGGATTAGATTGCCTTCATCCATAACCTTATCCTGAGACTTTGGTAATAACCTTCAGGCCTTCCAAGAAGGTTTGTGTATGCATCTATAACCATCTTTAAAATTTTTCCACCAGCCTGATTGAATCCCTACAAATTGATTCAGTTTGGGGGTACTATTGTAAATGGTGTGTTAATGTTTCAAATTCAATTATTCCTATCCGTTATTGCTGATATAGAGAAAATCAATGGAGTTTGGTCTATTGGCCATCTTCTTTGCTTCTTCTTGTCTTCATTCCTATCAAGGCACAGGAAGGTAGGCTCTATTTCACTTCCACTTCCTGAGATTACTGGCTGGATTCATCCTCCCCATATTTCAGAGATTCTTTATGGCTGCCACTGGGGGCTCATGGAGAAGATGCAAAGAGCCCATGCAACACACTGCAGGGCAGCATCCTGGGGGCATCAAACAGGCCTTCCTTCTCCTCAGATGCCACCCAGGACATGACTTCAGTGCACTTGGGATACCTGGATCTGCATCCACGGTGAGGATGGCGTCTCATCTCCCCTGGAAAGGCCACAACATTGGGAAGTCTGGATGTCAGGTGAGGAAAGCTGAGGAAAATGTGTTCTGACTGTGGCCCCCAGTACTGAGGAGGGATCACTGCCCAGGGCCTTACTTCCACACCCCGGCCTCCAACTCTGACTTTACAAAATTGTTTCTTGAGTGAGGCTGTGATCTTGCATTGTCACAGCCCCCAACATGTGCTTCACAGATGATCTGGGCTTGTTTCTGGGGAGAAATCCTGGTACAGAGAAAGGAAGGGTACTAAGCAGCACCACCATGACAGGTCAAGGCCAGGGACACATCGCACCCTCCATCACCACTTTTACTCATGCTTTCATGGTTCATTTTTCTTACAGTGCTAAAATAGTTGAAACAATATAGATTTTTTTTTTTTTTGAGACAGAGTCTCATTCTGACCCCCACACTGGCAAGCAGCGGCATGATCTTCACTCACTGCAAGCTCCACCTCCCGGGCTCATGCCATTCTCCTGCCTCAGCCTCCTGAGTAGCTGGGACTACAGGCACCCAACACCATGCCGGCTAACTTTTTTTTTTTTGTATATTTAGTAGAGACGTGGTTTCACCGAGTTAGCCAGGATGGTCTGGATCTTCTGACCTCGTGATCCACTCGCCTTGGTCTCCAAAAGTGCTGGGATTACAGGCATGAGCCATGGTGCCCAGCCAGAAAAAATTTTAAGTAAGTATATTGGAACTTAAATCATTATTTAAGTTTAAATATATGATGTATACCTTGTTAGCAACCATTTTTCTTTTGTTTAGATAGTCACAGTTTAGTTGAGAATGAATTTGTTAGGGTACTGAAAATGCTGTTTTATAAAGATTAACATTCTACTTTAGCTGAGATATACTAACTCTATCAAACTTTGATATTATAAGACATTAATTAAAGAAATTTGGTCTCCTTTTTTCTCAATGTTCACAATTTTAAATAAAATCTGAACCTATTAAAGGTCAGTTAGTACTCAACCACGAGCCTGTATTGTTCAAATGTGACTTCCAGTGAAAGCCGCCGTAATATGAACAAATTTCTCAAGTATGTCCTGTTAAAAGGCCAACAGATGTTCACTGAACTTTTACAAATAACTGTATTGTCATGAAAATGAGAACATTTTATAAGAGTTTCAGAATTCTGGAGGAATGGGCAGAGAGATGGAAGAGAAATGTGCTGATGACAACCCTCAAACTCTGTAAAATATTTAAAGAGATTTATTCTCAGTCAAATAAGAGTGACCAGTTACCCATGACAGAACCCTTCTCCGGATATTATGAAAAACGTGTGCCCAAGCTGTTCTGGGAACAATCTAGTTTTATACATTTTAGGGAGACATGAGACGTCAATCAAATACATGTAAGATATACATTGGTTTGGTTCCCAAAAGTGGGACAACTTAAAATGGGTGGTGGTGCATTCTGATTGGCAGTTGGTTTAGAGATTTAAGTTATCCAGAGACATGGAATCAATAGAAAGAAATATCTGGGTTACAATAAATAACAAAGAGTATAGAAACCAAAGTTTTATCATGAAGAGGAAGCTAGAGAAAAGATTATAAATATTTCTTATCAGACGTAAGGTCTGTGTTGATGTTAATGATGGTTAACTTTTTCTGAATTGCAAAAGGTAGGAGTGTATAATGAAGTCTGTCTGATCCTCCTTCCTCTTATGACCTGAACCAACTTTGGAATACCCTTAGCCAAAAAGAGGGGTCCATTCAGATGGCTGGGGCAGATTGGGCTTAAAATTTCATTTTTGGTTTACAAATGTTCCACTTCTGTTTACAAAAGTATAATCTATTAAATTGTTATGTTATAGTTAATTTAATAAAAAAATTCTTAAATCCAGAGATACAGAATATTAAAGAACCAGCAAACTTCCAAATCAAAAAAAGCTGTAAAATTTTACACATTCTTTATCAGTTCATTCAGTGCAATGTAATCAATTCCCATATTGTTTGATCTTGGGTTAGCAGTGCCACGAACCCATCAGTTTGTCAACTAGAGCTCTGGATATTGTTCCTCAGTCCTGTGTTATAATCTTAAAGTTATTTAACAATTGACATCAGATTTTTATATCCAGAGGACCCAGCATTGTTGTTTCCATTGGTCTTGAGGAAGTTCTTTGTTGAAGACAAACATTCTGACCTGTAGCCAACGCAGATGCAGAACCTTTTGGGAAAACATGAGATTGAAATACTACCTACCTGTACATTACAAAAGGTGTACAATGGCCATGGTCAAAACTGTAATGGGAACTCATTATATCACAGTTAAACAGGAATTTGTCTGCTTCTGTGGCATACAAAATTTAAAATAGTAACTAGAATTATGACTCATGATATTATACTAGGGCATATAATAGATAGGGAGGACATATACAAATTTCCAGCAATTCCATACAGTTTCTGAAAAGATAATATTTTACCAATACAAATACAACCAAGAAAGTTTAAGCATCTTTTATTATTCGTGTATTTTGAATACTGCTCATTTCATACTGTTTGTCAAATGCTAGCATTCCATAGTAGATTGAAAATTTATAAATACACCATCTCATAATTTCTAGAGGCATATGTGTCCTCTATAATAATGAGGCAATGACTCATTATTGCAGAAAATAATGTTTTTAAAAAGATCAAAATATCTTTAGTCTCTCTGTAAAAATAAGAAGCTACAAGTATATACAGTTCAATTTTCGTTTAATAATTAAAGGTTTAGCATTTTATCTCATTTATAAACATTCTAGAAATTTAATAAACATCTTTCACTTACCATAACTTTAAGGTAGCAAATCACTGGAAAGATTTTATAAGTTATTATTAGATATGCTGTAAAACATAACTATTACTACAATAATGTTGGTCATAAAAATGACAACTTAATTAAAATCAAATATAACTTTTAAGATTTTAAATATCTAGTGAATATAATATTAGTTTGGTAACAAAACAGAATAAAAATGAATGTCTGTTTTATTATTTGATAGTGAAAATTCTGAAGACATACTTGTTTTAGTAAGTCAAAATTATTAAAATAGTGCTACTTACCTAAGGTTTATCAAAATAATCTGCCCTTGGAAAACATTTGGATCAGTTTCTGTATTTTCTGAGGGTTTTGTTAATATTTTACTTATAATTTCTTACTTTTTTGAAGCCAATTTAGAATAGAGCACCTTTAAATGATTTTAGAAATTGTTTGCAATGCCATCCAGAGATTTGAAAATGCCACCTATAGAAAACATACCTTCACCTCACTGGGGGACAGCTGGAAGCAGAGGTAAGTGAAAACCTTCCTCTGACTTATGAGCATCAGGGATCCAGTAGAAAGGCCTTGTGGGGAAAATGAGAAATAAAATATTCCATGGTTTTTAAGACAGTTTTCTTGTAGTAGAAGGCATACTATGAGAACAGCCTACAAAGCCCTAATTCTCTTTTGCTAACCTCTGCCTGGAAAAAAAATTTGACGTCAGTTTTTACCTAACATTCAAACCTTACAGCACCACCTAGTGGGATTTATTTCTCCATGTGTTCATTCTATTAGCTCTTTGTACAAACCCTCTAGTCTCCTAGTACCTCTCTCTTCTTTGTTCCCTTTTTCAAAATCAGGCTCCATGCCTCACTTACACACAGAAAAAATTCTTTTTCAATAACCAGGAAAAAAAAAAAAAAACCCTTGAGTGAAAAATTCAGGCCTAACTGCTGTCCCCATAGGAGGAAAGATAGTCATTCTATTTTTATGTTATTAAGATGGTTTTTCTTTCTTGTCTTTTTTTTTTTTTTTTTTTTTTTGAGACAGAGTCTCGCTCTATCGCCCAGGCTGGAGTGCAGTGTTGCGATCTCGGCTCACTGCAACCTCCGCCTCCCGGGTTCACGTCATTCTCCTGCCTCAGCCTCCAGAGTAGCTGGGGCTGCAGGCGCCCGCCACCACGCCTGGCTAATTTTTTTGTGTTTTGTTTAGTAAAGACGGGGTTTCACCGTGTTAGCCAGGATGGTCTTGATCTCCTGACCTCGTCATCCGCCCGCCTCAGCCTCCCAAAGTGCTGGGATTACAGGCTTGAGCCACCGCGCCCGGCCCAAGATAGTTTTTCTAAAGTGAGTTACATTGGCGTTTTAACAACAAAAAGATGAATTACATGGATAGTTGTCAATTGGTCTCATTATTTGGAAATCTGTAGTTTTACTAGAGCCATAGCTACAGAAGGTAGAAATGGGTGTAAGAAACACTCTCTACATTAAGAGATCTCACTGAAATCCAACTACTGCATAGTCTCTCCCACATATTTAGAATACCCTGGGAGACTTATGATCCAAGTGAGTCTAGAAAATGCAGAAGGGAAAAGAGCTCTAGCCTCAGAAAAGTGAGGATGATACTTCTGTAGACTAGCCCCTCCAGATACATGGGTGAAAATTATGCTTGCGTTTATAGGCTCCACCTCTAATGGTGGCTGTGACCCAGAGGATGTAAAGAAAGTGGAGAAGTGGGATGCCCGTTCTATCACTCTCTTCTCCCTGGGTCACTTTGAAAAGAAGGAAGAAGAGGGAGGAATGCCTCTGCTTTTTCCTTTCCCAGATACATAATAAACCATCTTTAGATTGCACTTTTCTCAAGTGTGTACTGAAGAACTGTGATTCTTTTAATCCTAAGACTCTGAAACAAAAGAGATTTATATTCTCATGCACAAGGGCATGATTATGTTACTAGCTCCAGGATAAACAGGGCTTTACTCCTGAAAAAAAAATGTAAATTTTAGTACTCTTGCAGTCTCACAAATTCACCACACACAATGTAGCAGATTCTTTTTATAAGGTATCACCCAGGGTTTTATTTTATTTTCTCACAGCCAAAAATTTAAAAATCATGAAAACAAAGGCTATCATTTGAGTAAAAGTCATGCTGGTTGGAAACAGCATGACTAAACTTTGCTCAGAGTTTGACCCAGGACCAATCAGGAGCTGAAATGATTATTCATGGAGGCTATTCAGATTTGCCTGTCACCTTGGCCCAGGGCCAGTCAGGAGGTAAAGTTAAACCTTGGCCTGAGACCAATCAGAGGCTGAAGTAATGATTCACAGAAACTCAGCTCCCAGTGAAAAGCATGTTCAAAAATAGAAAGAAAAGTACCCAGCATAACCCACTGAAGCCAAGTGTGTACATGCCCACAGACAAAGAATAGACTCTTTCCTGGAAGCCTACTGTCTTTACAAAGAACACAGGCATTTTTATGTTGAACCTTGCTCTCTTCCCAGAGTACTTGCAGGCTTTTCTTAGCAACAATAAAGCTGTGTCTATGTTTGGCCTTTTTTTAAAAAAAAATATATGAATGGGCCAATGTTTGATCCAGTTTTCTTATCAGTGCCTGCAGCTTGATTTATCAGGCTTTTTCTCTGTTTCCAGATATTTTACCAATAATCCACCATAACTGCTTAACATTTCTGTCTTATTTTCTCTCTCAGGAATGGAGACACTAACTGCTGTTAGGAAAGTGGAGTGATGGGCTGGGTGCAGTGCCTTATGCCTGTAATCTGATCACCTTGGGAGGCTGAGGAGGGTGGATCATGAGCTAAGGAGTTTGAGACCAGCCTGGCCAACATGGTGAAACCCCTTCTGTACTAAAGGTACAAAAAATTAGCCAGGTGTGGTGCACACACCTATAATCTTAGCTACCCCAGAGGCTGGGGCAGGAGAATTGCTTGAACCCAGGAGGCAGAGGTTGCAGTGAGGTGAGATCATGTCATTGTACTCCAGCATGGGTGACATGGTGAGACTTTATCTCAATTAAAAAAAAAAATGGAGTGACAATATTTCTGGTTACTTTTTTCTAAAGATAGGTATTATGTAAGTAACAGAAGTTAGGGTCTCTTCTGGGGCTGGTATAAGTGTCCTCAGTAGAATGATGAATCCACACATCACCATTTGGAGCTTAATAGCCTCTAGATGAGAAGCAATAATTCTGGTTATACCACTGAGTATAGACGGTCCAAACATTAACACCACACATACAAGGAATAGAGGTCTTAGTGAAGGAGCTAGTTAGGTCTAAAGAGAAGACTTAAATCTATTGAGGAAAGATTGTAGCCAACTGGACTAGAGTCCTCACTTTCTTTCAGTCCACTGATGAGTTTAATTAGGTCATTTAGCACTTGTATTTATTTATTTATATTTTTACCTGACCAAAAGTGCCGATTCAGAAGCAGCATGTCTCATTGAATAGTGCATAGGCATTCTCTACTCAGGCCAAAAAGGCATCCAGAGTTTAATTATTCTGCATTACCACTGAGGCTCGGAGATTTACCAATTGGCATTGGGCTTCTGTGGCTTCTACAGTTGCCTTCCACCCTCGTTGCATCATGATGAAAATACTAACGTCTAATCTTTCAAGGAAAGTAATACCGGGAAACCAAAATAGTCCTCCTGATCTTGCATGTTTCAATTTTAATTTTTACAGTATAGGCTTATACTGTCATGTTTTCCTCAATTCTCTCCCTCAAAACTCCATGTGGTGGCATAGAGACAAGTGATTTATTTTTGTGTGTGCAAGAGAATCTACTCCAAAAACGGGTCTCAACTGAAAATGTCACCAGATGATGGTATCATTTTGGTGAAATATAAAAGTAACATACCAGGATCACTATTATTATAGTACCTGTTCCTGTTTAGTGTCTAGGGAGGATTAAATGTAGCCAGGGGCCACAGAGAAAGTAAAGCCCCATTTCCTAAACGGATGGTTCTAAGTTGTCATTTGTGAGGGTTCCTGCTAGATTTAGTTTATATCTTGTAAAGTTGCCCCTCCTATGTCTAAGAGGAGGTGTAATATCCATACTCAGTACAGTTATTCACCATGTTGTTTGGAATTCTGCCTGCTGGTTTGGAATAATCTTTTTGGCAGGTGGAGTTTCAGAAAATCAGAGACACAGCATGTTCTGCCCAGTATCTTTGGTAATCCTCATTACAGGGGTTATTAGTTCAGATGTTTCCAGTTCTCCTGCATACATGTAGGATGCCACCATTATAAAATATTATACAAGGGTTCAGGATTCCATCTGTGGGCACATTTGGTTGGAAACAAGTATTATTTATTATCTGATAATAATGTTGGAAAGAGGCAGCATTTCTGCCTATGGGTAATAATTTCTACTAGAAATACCAAAGGAAAAGTCTGGTTAGATTGTTAATGTTTTTTCATAGTCTTTCCCAAGGTTGGAGGTCACCTGTGCTTTTACTCTCCAGATCTCCACACTCTCAGCAATTACAAGATGGCATTGCCATATTTGAGATTCTCCAAGTGTGGTTCCTTTTGCCTCTAAAGCAGAGAAAGTTGTTTTCTATTATTCTATCAACTTCACCTAGCCTAAGAGTTTGAGTCTTACATTCAGGAAATATGTCTTTCTGGATGGAGTTAAAAGTGATTCCATACAAGATTCCATTCATCCCTCTCAAGTGCTTAATTGTTAAAGGTGAAACTAACAGATAGAATACTAATATATTGAGTTCATATAATTAAAGCGTCTGTTTTAAATCTGATAAAATTTTTCAAGGCAAAACTAGAAGTTTGTCTTCTTGTATAGATGGGCAATGGCTAATATTGTAGGGACCTTGGGGTGCGTGTCAGTGCTACATCTAACAGTGAATGTTAGTAAACTTGACAGTAACAAAATCTTCATGTTTATTTTTTATTTGTCACTACTATTTTTGCTATAATAATAATGATTAAGTAAAATCTTATGGTAATTGAGACTCTGTCTTTGATATTTCACTCAGAAGGTGTCTCAGTGTATAACCACACTGCAAGAGGTAAAGTAAGAAATGTAATTTCTATAAGTATTGTGTATTAGATAATTTTTATCTGATTTTTATTATAATACTTCTAGACTGTCAGGGACTGCTTTCACTGGTTTCCAAGCTTTCACTCGAGTGAAATAAATATGAGTGAATTTCCACCATCTTCACGGCTGACGGAGTAAGGAGAAGAATGGTGTTAGGTCCCTCCCAACTGGGGTGTAGGGACAGGAGAGAAAGAGGAGGAGCCTACCCCAGTACCAACTCTTCTGGGTTGAATACAGGGGGATTTGGATTTTTGGGGTTGGACTTCTGATGATGTTTTCATTCCTCTTGAAATTGGGCTCATGGAGGTTATATGTTTAAAAAATTAAGAAGTCACTCATCTACTAAAAATATCAACGTTAAGAGAAGGCCATACATACATAAATTTAAAGTAGTTCAAAGCCAGCTTTGTAGGGATGTACTTCACTGTCACTAAGGCCATGAAAAAGAGTAATTGAAAAGAGGTGAGTTTCTTGAGGAAGCTTCCTGAGGAATCTCTTGATGATATAATTTATTTTCTTCCCCTTTTCTGAAGACTGTGGTCTCCAGGCACAATGAAGATTATATTGTATGGCCAGAGCTCTTGAAATTCACTGGGTAATGGTTGCTTTAAATGAGGAGGCATTGTTGTTTTGGAGGCGCTGAGGGAGGCCAGAGCAAAGAATTATTTTTTAAAATATTTCTTTTACTACCTCAGAGGATTTTTCTCTTCTACATAAAAATGCCTCCATACAGTTAGGGATACTGTCTACCTATACCAGCAGATACTGGGCTTTCTATATTTTGGGTGTACGGGTAAAGTCTATCTGCCAACCTTCCCCTAGGTTTCTTTCCATTTTTTTGAACTTGAGGGAGGAGAAGCTATCTGTTGGGGGGGTTATTTTTAAGGCATATTTCACATGCATTTACAAACTGTTTGACTATTTTCAGTACATTTTTACTGGAGAACGTTCTCTGGATCAGTTGATAAGTTATATTCTTTGTAAAGTAAAAAGTTTGCTGAAGGACATTAAGAACTTTCCACTGACTGGATGCTGACAAGTGGGGTTTTCTGCCTTTCATTTGTAACCATACAACAGTCTGAAAAATTGATTCTCCAGAAGTAGCCCATTCGATCTTTGCAGGGAGATACTGAGGCTTTATTTCTTCTATAATGCTTTCCCAAATAAGAAAGGCTTTAAATATTCTGGGAACTTGGGCTCTTTTTGCTACTGACTTGGCAACCTATTTTTTTGCTTTTGGCTGTTTTATTAATCATTTTCCGGTGTCCTCTGTAATATATCACTGCTACTTCCCAGAAAGAAAGAAGAAAAAAGAAAAACTGAGGACAATAATCTATTTCCTGGTGATATTTAATGTAAGACCCATTAGCAGTCAGAAAATGTCTTTTTTTTTTTTTTCCCTAAATAGTGGCATGGGCATAGAGAGCCAGAAGAAGCATACCTAGAATCAGTATGTGTCCACTGCCTTTTTCTCTAAACGGTTAAAAGACAATTAACATAGCTAATAAGTCTTGTGCTTTGTCAGAGAGACATGCTGTCAAGAATATAAATCAGGGTGAATATTGCACACACTGCCTTAGAGGTATTTTGTTTTACAAAATAACTTTTCCCTCTAAAGAAAGTTCAGACTATTTTTCTAAAGAAATTAGTTTTAGGTTCTTTCTGGCTGCGCAGATTTTCACTACTACCTGTTCACAGTCATGTTCAGGTTGTTCAGGTTACTTCTTAAAGGAAAGGGAATAGGTTATGGGTTTTTTAATGGAACTGCAGATTCCTTAGAAGCAAAGTTTGATCTTTGACAAGGTGATTATCTGTTATCCAGAGACTTCCTTTAGAGGACACCCTACATTACGTGGGGTGTAATCAGTTAGAACATTCGCCATGCTCAACTTACTGGCTTGCAGTACATGCAAGGCCACCACTACAACTGCTTGGAGGCAACTTGTCTATGCTCTAGCCACCCAGTCAAGCTCTATGCTTATGTAACCTAGTGGTTGCTGGGCCAAATCTCAAGCTTGAGTTAAAACTCCTAAGCTATCCCTTTTCTTTTATAAGACATAAAGATGCAATGACTTATTTGTGGGTACACTGAGGGCCAGTGCTTTTTGTCAGGTTTGTTTGATCTGGTTAAGGTATTTGAGTTTTAGTTTCCTGTGTCAGGAAGAGGGCCAAAGCTGCTTGAGATTCTTTTATAAGATAATATAAAGAAATAGCTGTTTCACCAAACCTTGGTATCCATCATCCTCAAAAACTTATAATGTCCAATGATCCCTTTAGATGTTTGAGTGTTTTGGGAATGGGAAAGAAGGAGATGGGATTAATTCTCTCCTTTACTAATGTTTTGTGTTTTCAACAGCCTTATTAATGAGACAGAGGTTCTGATCTAGCCTCCATTCTTCATTGTGTTCCTGTACCTCTAATATTTGGGTGTTGTTAAGATGTTGCAGAGTTTAAGGAAGTATTAGGCCTTTAGGTTATCTCTGATGGCAGCCATTTTCTACCTTTTGTCTATAAAAGATATTGCCTAACGCTAGGGTAAAAAAATAAAATAAAACTCTTAAGGCTAATCTGGACAAGTATAGCAGTTGTAGCTCTGCAAATTTTTCCTTGATGTGGCCAGACCTCTGGATTAACATTGGTTTTAACTAAGGGGAGACAAAGCTTTGTCCTGAAGCCGCTAGAATGATGGTGCCCATATAAGCTAAAATTACCTAGTGGAAGAGTGAAACTTTCAAAAATAATTAAATTGGGATATTTAAATGCCAGGTCTCCACAACTACAACTGAAGTGTTTAGAAAATATCCTCTCTATTTCTACCTGGTAAAAAACTGTATGCAGTCTATACTCCCCTGAAGTTTATTTTTTAACATGAGAACTTCTTTGACTCTGAGACTCTGGAGAAAAAAAGTGGCTTATATCATTTTGCACAAAGACTTGGACATTTTATAAGCAAGAGTTCTGAACTTCTTGGAAAAAACATAATTTCAATGGTATCCAATGACAACATCTTCACTTGCTGTTCCAGACAACTGAGATCTTTGTAAGCTTTGTAAAATGAACCTGATTTCTTGGTAACCATTGCAAACAAGCCTACAAACGGCAGATTTACAAACTTTTGAAGAATTCTCAAATGCAACTTTTGGGTGCTCTATCTGCCTCCCTTATAAAAGACCCCCAGCACCCATATTATCAGTTTCTTCAGTTGTGTCACCCAAAAAGTTTACAACTTCAGTGGGGCAGAAAATACTCAATGAACTTCATGCTACTAACGTTCAAATTTTTTTTTCTCACAAAAGGACTTTACATAAATTAAATAAAAAAGACTTAAGGAAGTTATCTGATGACCTTAATAAGTATATGAGGCTTCTAAAAATCAACCCAAGTATTTCATCTTATGTGTAGTAGTGCTACACTACTTTCAAGCTCTATCCTAACTTTTGTCAAGAAACAGGCAGTGCTAAAGGCAGTAGAGAGAGTTGGAAATAAACAAGAAGTATTTTGCAACCAGTCAAATTAAAAAAAAGTCAAGAGTAAACAAAATAGTAAAATAGAAACTGTGACCCCATTTCCAATTGGAAGAGAAACAATGATTTTTGAAAATCTGAATTCGAGCCCTAGTGGTGCTAAGGTAAATGAAAAAAACAACAACACTTTTTAATGTGCATATTAAAAGACTTGCAAAATACCAGAAATAAACATTTTAATTACTCTAAAACGTTCTTGTTGAATCAGAAACAAGATAAAAATTTATCATCCTTTTTGGAAAGTTTGACAAAACTTTAGTGAAACACATCTTTTTATTTCTCTAATTCAACTGAGACACAGATAATCTTAAAAGACAAAGTTATTTATCAAGCATCTGTTAATTTTAGAGGAAAACTACAAAGTAGTCTGTAGAATCAGAGAGTACAATGGAAAACCTTCTTGGATTTACTTCCTCCGTATGCCACAATGAGAAACAGGAGAAAGAGGCCAGGAAAATGAGTAGAGGCACAAGAGAACAAAAGAGGCATTAGTGGACACTTTATAGGACAGTTGATCTATAATCCCTAAATACACTTGCAAATTACTATCAGTGTGGCAAGCTGGAACACTTGACAAAGGCTTTCCAGGCATTTGGAAGAAGCTGTCTTAACCCTGTCCAGGTTTTGATGGAGACCACTGAAAGACTCCCTTTGTTTAGAGACATAGGTCACCATATCCAGGACCAGTCTTCAGATGATCAGGCAGAACTCATCTGTGCTGGTTCTCAATTTTTGAGCTTCAATGGCTCTAACTACCGTTACTATTTAGGAGTCCCAAGTAATTTGGGTGGCTAGAGGAAAAAAAAAAGCAAACTTTCCTCTAAACATTGCAATGAATCATTTTGTTCTCCTCTCCAATCCAGGCCTTACTTATTCATACAGTGAAGGAATTTAGCTGATTTGCTCTAGATAAACAGCAAAAGAAAGTTTCCCATAAAATCCCAGCTAATGGGTCAGTGCCTTATTTTCAAAAGCACATAAAACCAGTCTTGAAAAATAAGCTGCAGGCACCAGTAAAAATTAGTACATGGAGTTATTATTGCAGATAAGCCCATGGCTCCGAAGGTAAGAGAATCTTTCACCCACTTAAATAAAAACTTGCAGAAATTCTGGCTCACACGTCTAAGGGAACTAGGCCTGACATAAAAATGACTTTGACTTTTGCATAATCAATGGGCTTCATAAAAAGAATTTCTTCTGTTTGTGGACATTAACACAGTGGGATCCAGTGCTTTCCGGGGAGTCACTATTTTGTTGTTGTTGTTGTTGTTTGCTTGTTTATTTCTTAATTCTGATTTGTCTTCTATAAAGTATTTCGTCCCTTGATTTGTGTTGATTTAAAGTTGTGGGCCAAACTTTCATGTTAGCTGTGTATAGATTTTATGCCAAGCTGAACAGCCTCCATTAATCATCACATCAGCTCTGATTGCTACTGGACCAACATTTTGGTGAAAGGTTTCTGATTGATCTCAAGCCAAATTCCCAAGCCAAGGTGAGTCACACGTTCTCCAAGACCGCCTGCAGAATAAGCACATTCCTTCCCCTTCTTAGTTTATAAAGACCCTGGAATAAGAGGTGAATAAGCCCCTCTCATAATCTGTGTTTTTCTTAAAGCTATGCTTGTTTATTAAGCCCTGATAACTGCATTAGTAACCTTGTCCTTAAAAGGCCTCACCCCCAGTACTTTGGGATCCTAAGGCAAGTAGATCACTTAAGGTCAGGAGTTCAAGACCAGGCTGGGCAACATGGTGAAACCCCATCTGTACTAAAAATACAAAAGTTATCTGGGTGGGTGCCTGTAGTCTCAGCTACTTGGGAGGCTGAGGCAGGAAAATTAATTGAGCCCAGGAGGCAGAAGTTGCAATGAGCCAAGATTCTGCCATTGTACTCCAGCCTTGGTGACAGAGAAAGACTCCATCTCAAAACACACACACACACAAACACACACACACACACACACACACACACAGACATACACACACCCCTCCATAGGTGAATAATCTGATGAGAAAAATGGAAAACAAAAAATTGTATAACTAGTATATTTTCTGTTGGTTTGTCTGGTTATGTATACATTATTTTTATTAAAAGATCTCTAATTCATTAGCTTAAGAAAAGATAGCCACTTGACCAAAATATTATAAAAAGGAAAAACAAAGGCGTGGTAGCTTTCAGTTCATGTGACTTTAACTTTTTAAAAATAAAGCACCCTCTGCCAGGCATGGTGGCTCATACCTGTAATCACAGAACTTCAGGAGGCCAAGGCAGGTGGATCACGAAGTCAGGAGTTCAAGTCCAGACTGGCCAAGGTGGTGAAATCCTGTCTCTCCTAAAAATACAAAAATTAGCCAGGCATGGTGGTTGGCACCTGTAATTCTAGCTACTTGGGAGGCTGAGGCAGTGCAATGAGCCGAGATCATGCCACTGCACTCCAGCCTGGCAACACAGCGAGGCTCTGTTTGAAAAAAAAAAGCAGCTTCCAAGATTATTGATAAAATGTAAATATCTTCCAGATGTTAATATGTGGTCTATATTATGCAGGTAAAAAATGTAAGTTTCCTAATTGTTTGAAGGATGTAAACTACTTCTTTGTCCTTTGAAAGCCATAGAGTTGCCTGCTTCACTATTGGTATAGCCTGGGGACATATAAAAGTAATCACACCTCTAAGTAATCACACCTCATGTAAGGTGTATAAGAAAAGTAAAATATGTTTTTAGTAAAATTTATAAAATGGCATGTAAATGCTCATTTATCTTAGAGATAAAGACTTCTCTTATATCAAATCACATAAAGCTAAAGATTTAAGCAGATGGAAGAACAACTGTACATGTTAATCTTGCAAAAGAAAATGCTGTCTGAACACATTAAATAAAAAGGGATATATTATATGGTTACTCTATAAGTGAAGCATTGAAATAAAAGTGCAGCACGGTTTTCTTGAGATGCTAATCTGCTCTTTAGCAAAATGTGTAAAGAGTTGTTAAAGGGTTTTAAAAAGTTTATGAAAACCTCACCTCCTTGTTAAACTGATTAAGATAAATTTGTCTATAAGGTTTAATTTAAAAATAGCAGTAAATTGGCCTGGCACAGTGGCTCACGCCTGTAATCCCAGCACTTTGGGAGGCTGAGGCAGGCAGATCATGAGGTCAAGAGATGGAGGCTGATGAAGGACAATGGCCTGAACCTGGGAGGTGGAGCTTGCAGTGAGCTGAGCTTGTGCCACCCCAGGCTGGGCGATAGAGCGAGCCTCTGTCTCAAACAAACAAAGGAAAAAAAAAAAAGAATAGCGGTAAATTTAATAGTGGACTAATGCAACAGTAAAATCTGTTTCCACTCTACAATGAGATTTTCATGTAATATAAAGGCTAATAACTAGCTTTTTGTCACTTCAAATTTTTAAATTTATTTTGGCAAAACAAATGACATGATAATCTTTATATTTTATAACAGTAAATGTTTTAAATTTCGTACATATTTGGCAGGCATTTCAAAAACAAATTTTTGTTACAGAGTTGTCCTTTCTGAGTCCTCAATTTTAAATGCTACAGAGGGCATTTAAAACACGTGTTTCAAACACATCTTTAACATGTATTTTTAAAAGTATTTAACAACCTTATGCATTTAAGTTGTTTAAATACATGTGGTTACCAAGCTAATTTTAATTTTCTTCAGGTTACATTTTAGTAAATAATATTAACATAAGTTTTGTAGCCATATGGGGTGTCAAAGTTCTAAGGTCTAAAAAGGCTATCAAGCTTAATCAAAATTATTATGTTCAGCCATTGTAAACCATAAAAATAGCCATTTTTTGTCAACGAGTGTCTGTAACCACTTTAGGCATTCTGTCATTTACAGACAATTGTCTTGTTTTAATCCTTTTCTAAAAATGGTTTATAATTAGCTGTAGGACTTTAACAGCTGCTCTCAAATGCAGATTTATAATTAGATATTAACAAAACTCATGAAAAGCTTAAGAAAATGGACTAAAAACACTGAAGCCATTTTTTCAACATTGACTTCAAATATTTCTGTGTATTTTGTTTTTCAGAGTTAAGGGAACTTTCTTTTGTGCAGGCAACCGTGTTCAACAACTGATTAAAGTATACAATTGTAAAAAATATAAAAATATTTTATTTTTCTCTCCCTGTTTTCTCTAATACTTGGTAACTAATTTTTGCTTTTCTTAACTTACAGCAATATAGTTGTTTGCATCAGTGCAAAAAAAAATATTTGTTTTAACAAAACAAAACTGGAAAAAAACTGGTTATTTTACTGAGGCTTTGACTGAAAGGATATGTTTCTCTTTAAAGAATAAAGTTTGAGGCAGGGCATGGTGGCTCACACCTGTAATCCCAGCACTTTGGGAGGCCAAGGTGGGGGTGGATTGCCTGAGGTCAGTAGTTCAAGACCAGCCTGACCAACATGGTGAAACCCCATCTCTACTAAAAATACAAAAAAAAAAAAAAATAGCCTGGCGTGGTGGTGATCACATGTAACCCCATCTACTTGGGAGGCTGAGGCAGGATAATCACTTGAACCTGAGAGGCAGAGGTTGCAGTGAGCTGAGATCATGCCATTGCATTCCAGCCTAGGTGACAAGAGCAAGACTTCCTCTGAAAAAAAAAAAAAAAGAATAAAGCTTGACTTCAATAAACAACATACGTCCCTTAGGGAAAAAAATGGCTTTAAACCTTGTCTACACCGTTCCCATTCAGGGTTCTGAACCTGTGGTAAGTAGAGAATATCACTTTCTCAAAAGCCTCAAAACACCCCATGCTTTTGGTAACTCAATAAGAGAGGAGTTTACCCAGCTCAGGTATTTAAGGGTACAAGCTCATGGCTGGTCTCAGCGTTAAAACTTCCTGAGATTCCTTGCAGAACGGAGTTCCATAAAAGCCAATTGAAAAAAAAATGTAAAGGTAATTATTCTTGGCTGCACTTTATAAAACTAGGCCAAGTGGAAGACTGACATCTATTTTCCAAACAATTTAGTTCTATCATGATTTTTTTTACAAAAATATGAACTGAAGAGAAATAATGTGTTTCAAAACTTATTGTACTTCTGTCATTAATGCACATAGTCTCATAAGTTCTCATAAGTTGTTTTTAAGTTGTTGCCTACATTTTAAACTAACCCTGCTGAATCCCATGAACCAATTAATAATCTTTGACTTTAGATCAAAGTAAACAGAAAGTAATGCGTAATTTAAAAATTTGTTACAATATTATATACAATTCTTGGCAAAAATCCTACAAATCCTGCCAGCTGATGAAAATAAATATGGTTCCCATAGTACAGAGGCTTGTTTGTATTTTTTTAATTAAAGCTGAGTTCCATATACCTAAATCTTAGCAGGCATAACTGTAGCCATCAGTTATAAGGGTGTGTCACGAGGCTTGGGACACTTAAGCTGTCCTTAGCCAACTTGTCATGTTTCAATACATGTCCTTTAGTAACTCTATTTTTTTTCCTTGAGGCTGTCAACTCCAAATAGTAATAATGCAAGTAAGAGCACAAATAAAATCACCTATCTTCTGAGGACTCTGAAACAATGTCTGAAATAAATTCTAACTGCTGTTTTTTACAAACACCCGTCTGCAGCAGAAAGTAGCCAGAAAGATCAACACTTAATCTCCCTAAAGCAGTTAGGTTCTTTATTTCTGAGGGGAGACTGAGAAAAGTTAGCTAGCTTCTCTTAGGTAAAAAGCAAGGCAAGGGTTTCCAGAGAGCCCCAAGCAGATGTGTCAGTGCCTCAACAAAACATAACACAAAAATCAGCCTTAAAAGAAATTAAGCTGAAGCCACTGATACAGGACCTAACACAGTGGCTACTGCCTGAACATATTCCTGCAGCTACACAGACAGAAGAAACTCCAGTCCATTCTGGAAAAAAAAAAAAAAACTTGCACAAAACTCAGGCTTACACAGACAAAAGAAAGAGGTGTGGCATAGAATATTTTTGTCCTTTGTATACTCAGTGCCCCACACCCACAACGAGAACATTTTATTCTCCTTTCACAGGCATAAATTCAGCAAGCTTCAGTGGGTTCTCATTGGCTGTATTTGTTGTTATTGTTCAGACAGTAAGTCCAGCTTCTAAGAATTATCATTTAAGCTCCTGACTGATCCTGGGCCAAACTCACAAGCCAGTCTTTCATTTGCATTTTTAAGTCTTCTTGGGCTATCCTGAGCAGTCTCTATGAATTATCACTTCAGCCTCCGATTGGTCCCAGACCAAGGTCTTAGGCTATGCTTTCTTACTGGTCCAAGACCAAGGCTAAGACACATTGTATAAGATAGCTGACAAACTAAGAACATCCCTTTCTCTTTTCAGTTTATAAAAATTTTAAACACTTGCCTCATAGTTTGCAACTCATGTGGGCCCATATTTCTGCTAGTGAAATGGTCTCTTCTTTTGCATATTAAAGTTTTCCTCAAACTTTACCCATGTGTTCATGCTCCTTAATCTTCTAAATTGTGTGTCTGTGTAGGTGTGTGTGTGTGTGTATGTGTGTGTGCATATACATATATATATACACACACATATGCTATGTGTATTTATACATATATCTATATACACAAACCAGACTGTATATATACACTTACATATACTGAGTAGTACATATGTGTATGTGTTGCTCTGAGCAATATCTAAAACAAAAAAGAATTGTTACATCTTGTTGCACTGGTAAAACTAGTACATTATCCAGACATGTGACCTGCTTTGTAGCTTTTTTTTTAAATCAGGACTGCCTGAAAAATAAACCTCTTTCTTAAGATTAACTGGCACTCAACTGAGTCAGAAAATACAGAGGTGTGTTTTACTCACCCTCTCTCAGCCTTTCCATAAAGATTGAGGGATTCTCATCAAGTTTTAATCTATTATGTTTATCTTAGAGTAATTAAGAGGTTTGGCACTGTTCTTTTACTAGCGTTCCTGTACATGCATTCTAAATTTTTATTCTTTTCCACTCGTCTGTCAAATGATGGGGATTCCTATTACGTTTTCAAAGACCACTGTCTTTTTTCCTGTTGGGAATAAAGATTATGCTATCTGTTCACCTTAGTTTTGTCTTTCACCATCCCTTTTTCTAGATTTCTTTCACTTTATACTTTTAGGCTGGGTCTAGTAAGTATATTGTTCACCTTCAAATGCTTTTGCTGCTAGTAAAGTTGCCAAATTTTCTGCAGCTTTGGTTTAGGATTAACATAGCATGTCTCCACATACAATGAAATACCTGTGTTAGATTTTGGAATGCCTCTATATATCTATTAGAGTCATCAGAGAACGCGACTAGATTTACATTTATTTTTCTAAGGCCCTGCAATGAAAAGAAAACTTGAAATCTATTAGTACCATGTTTTTTGGCATTTTCTACAGGGCCCATATTGAAATTGGTGGTTTACAGGGTGGAACAGGGAGAGAAACTGATGACATGGGCATTAGAAAGCCTGTAAAAGAGGTGCAGGTAGGGCATTTAGAAGTAGCTTTTAAGGGTTTACCAAGGGTTTGTATCTCTGACTTTGGGGCATTATCTTTTGTACGCCTACTTTATGTGACGGCCAAAGCTCAGAGGCAGTTTTACAATGCTTACAAAGATCTGGGTTATCTACCAAGGCAACGGAAAATTGTACATTGGAAACACTGTACGTTTCTAGGCTGCATCTCTGTTTAAAGAAGTTTTACAAATGATACCTACTAAGATTCTCTCTCATTGTCCCCTGCAGGTGTGAAAACACTAATTGCTGTTGGGGAGATTGAGCATTGCTCTTTCTAGCTACTTTTTGCTAGGAAGGGTCATCTTGTAAGGAAATACAACAGCTGGAATTCACACTGAGGTTAGGGTAAGGTTTTTCAAAACCACGGTGTTTACATAAGTGGTTTCATTTGCAGTACAATTTGTTTGATTGCCTCTATGTGAGAAGAAACAATTTCAGTTATCAAAATATGAAGTGTTAAAATGAGATGAGGTGAGGAAAAGGATAGCTTAAAAATTCTCAGGCTGCTGACATGCTGTTATAACTAATAGCTATAGATATGCTTAACAAGTTTTGGGTGCATGGGGCTTGGCTTGGCTTAGCTTCCTTGGTCTTATCCCCCAAAACACAAAACCCCCTCAAGTATGAGTCCACTATATACTCTCATTACCTGGCAAGATTTGTAGAGTGATTGCCCACAACAAATATATTGTTAACATATTTTGCAATATTAATCTTTTTATATTTTCAACCTAGCTGCAGCTAGAGATTTCTGGCTGGCTCACAGGGATCAACAGGGATAGCCTGAAATATAGGCAAATACTAAAGACAACTAATGAGATGAGAATATGATGGCAAACGTATGATAAGATTTGAAACATGTAGGCTAGTTGAGGTAGCTCACACCTGTAATCCCAGCACTTCAAGATCAAGATCAGCCTGACCAACACATAGAAACACAGTCTCTACTAAAAATACAAAATTGTCCAGGCATGGTGTCACATGCCTGTAATCCCAGCTACTTGGGAGGCTGAGTCATGAGAATCATGTGAACTCAAGAGACAGAGGTTGTGGTGAGCCAAGATAGTGCCATTGGCCCTCCAGTCTGGTAAACAAGAGTGAAACTTCATCGCAAAAAAAAGAAAAAAGAAAAGACTTAAACATAATTTTTCTCTCTTCATTTCTTATTACTGTAAATAAACAAAGTATGTTAGGCCTGAGTTGAAAATAGTAAAATGAACTATAATTTTATATTTAACCTAAGTATTTGCATAAAGTGCATCAAAAATAATTATTTTTAAATAGTCTCTCTAAATTGGCTTTTATGAAACTGTTCTTCAGGAGGAAACTCTGATAAGAACTCTTAAAGCCAAGAACAACTATGGGTTTTACTTTCAAATACCTATGAGTTGGGCAAACTTTACTCTTCTTGAGGTCCAAAAACATGAAAATCCTGGGCCTGTTAACAAGTGACATTCTTTACTCACCACAAGTCTGGAATATTTTGTGGGTTTTTAATACATATCAGGAGGTAATAAATGCACACTTTATCTGTCATATAAATGAAGTTCTTCTCTCAATCTTGCCCTAGATAGCTTTTCAGATATTGAGCAGCAGGGATAGTAACTGTCTTTTGAGATTATTATTATTTTTGAGATGGAGTCATGCTCTGTCTGCCAGGCTGGAGTGCAGTGGTGCAAACTGGGCTCACTGCAACTCCTGTCTCCTGGGTTCAAGCGATTCTCCTGCCTCAGCCTCCTGAATAACTGGGACTACAGGTACATACTACCATGCCCAGCTATTTTTTTTTTTATTTTTAGTAGACATGGGTTTTCACCATGTTAGCCAGGATGGTCTCAATCTCCAGCCCTTGTGATCTGCCCACCTTGGCTTCCCAAAGTGCTGGGGTTACAGGCATGAACCACTGCACCTGGCCTAAGAAGATTATTTTTAAGGCAGGTTTCAAAAGTATTAAGAATCTGTTTGACTCTTTTCAGTAGTTTTTTTTCTTGTTGTTTTATAAGTCAAAACTTGGTGGAGGACATTAAAAACATTTCACTGGCTGAAGGTTCATAATGCAATTATAAATATTTAGAGGGCTGAAAAATGTATCTTTCAAAAGTGGTCCATTCTATCTTTGCATGGGAATACTGAGGCTTTATTTCTTTAATGAAGCTTTCTAAGACAAGAGAGACTTCCAGTATATTGCAAAATTGTTTGTTTGTTTTTTGTTGTTGTTGTTATTTGTTTGTTTGGCTCTCTGGTTTCTCAATCTATTTTTTTCTTGGCTGCTTTATCAGTCCCCTACTTGTGTCCTCTACAATGTAGTACTACAACTTTCCATGAAAGAAAAACAGGAGAAAAATCTATGTATATCCTGATGATACTTAATGAGTGACTCATTAAGTCACTGTGATGTGACTGTCAGAAAACGTATTTCTTTCCGCAAAGTGGCATGGTCATAGATGATCAGAAAAGCATATTTAAAACCAGTATAAATATTATAAACATTTCTTTTTTCTTTTTTTGCTTCATTTGAGTGTTCTCACAAGGGCAAGTAACTCAGTGATTTGAACTCTGGTGCCTGGTAAGAGAGGCATATTCTCAGTAATATAATTCAAAGGGACTACTGCATACCCTAACTTTTGTGTTTCTTGTTTTAGGAAAGAGCTCCATTTCTACATTTACTAAGGGAGTTTCTTTGAGGTCCTCTCTGGCTGTGTAAGTTTTTACTACTCTCTGTTAACAATCATGCTGAGACCAGCTCAGTTGGTGAGACCCTAACCCAGTTGCAGTAGTGGAATTAAACACACACACACAGAAATATAGAGGTGTGAAGTGGGAAATCAGAGGTCTCACAGCCTTCAGAGCTGAGAGCCTCAAACAGATATTTACTCACATATTTATTAACAGCAAGCCAGTCATTAGCATTGTTTCTATAGATGTCAAATTAACTAAAAGTATCCCTTATGGGTAATGAAAGGATGGGCCAAATTAAAGGAATAGGTTAAGCTAGTTAACTGCAGCAGGATCATGTCCTTAAGGCACAGATCATGAATGCTATTGTTTGTGTTTAAGAATGACTTTAAGTGGTTTTCTGCACTGGGCAGGCAAGGTGTTCCTTGCCCTCATTCCCATAAACCCATAACCTTCCAGTGTTGGCTTTATGGCCATCATGCACATGTCAGTGCTGGAGAGATTTTGTTTATGGCCATTTTTGGGTCCAGTTTATGGCCAGATTTGTGGGAGGCTTGTTCTCAACATGCTCCCTTCTTTAATTTTCAAATTGATAAAAGCAAACGCAGCTTTGTCATGGTGAGCTACTTCTTGCAGGAGTCAGGATCCACATCTGCAGACTATACAAACAAAAACAATACAGATTAAAAGCACAACCATCATTGAAATCACAGAGCTTCCAAGTGTTTTGATCTACTTTAATGGGTTACCAGCTGCTAACCTGTCTGCAGCTCCTTTAAGCACTCCAGTTCCTGGCATTAAGGTCAGGTGTGCCTGGGATGCTTTAAATATTTGTTCTTTCAATTTTGCAATATATGCTTTTTCATTCTTTCACAAATTTTGATCTTATTAAGAGGTATTAATGGTTTCCACAAATCCTTATGTTTAGCTCCTACAGCAGGCCATATCATTTGAGGCTGAGGTGTAACTATACCGCCACGGTTCCAGATAATAGGAACTCTTGCCATACTTCTTATCATTTCTACCATCCTACCATTTTGTTCAGACAAGCTGAACATAATGTGACCACGGCATGCAGACTGAGGGGGTGCAATTCAAGAGAAACATCCCCTTAGGGGATCAATCAATAATGATTCCATAGGAATCATTGTGCAGCACCTCTGCCTGTTCTGCAAAGAAATTTTCCGAAACAATTACATTCATTATTTCTGTCCAGGTTCTATTTTGTTTACAAATAGGTTTTTGAGGGCAATATGCCTCAATTATAGGAGCAGATTTATTATGTAAAATACTGAGATCAGAAGGCATGTGTAACTGTGGCATAGAGTGACTATATCCAGGCATTATTACCAGACAGGATAGATAAATATGCCCAATAAGCATAATTGTTCCGTGTGTCAGCCCTTGTTGAAGGAATACTCACAGCAGTGGTGATAACTGCTATGATAGCTACCATTAAATTACTCATTGTGACTGGTTGTACTGCTTTTCTCAGGTTTTCTTCCACCATCTTTGACAGCTTCTTGATCTGTCCCCAGGTCAGTGGCTGTGTTCAATGGGTGTTGCTCATGACAGTTGGGGTGTTCCTCAGCGGCAGCCTTGATGTGGCTGCAACTGGGGGATGCTCGGGATCCTCACAGAGTCTCTTCCTTGGCATCTGGCTCAGGATAAGGTTTCAGGTGTCTTGATGGTGTCCAAATCAGTTGTTGATTTTGGCCTGGAGAAACACAAGCATAACCGCTACCCCAAGTTATTATTTTACCTGTTTCCCAATTTCATTATTGGATCTCTCCACCAAATAAATAAGTTGTTCTGCTTCTGTCTTTGCAGGTGGTTTCTGGAGATGCTGTTCAGCTGCTGATAATATCTGGCCTTTGGACAGGCTCAAAAAAATTAAAACTAATAATGCTAGATTCAGTTGCATCTATGGGGTTCCATATTCTCCATTTCCCCCTCTCTGCTTTTGCAACTGCTGTTTTAGGGAAAGATTCATTCTTTCCACTATGGCTTGTCCTTGAGAATTGTATGGGATACCAGTAATGTGTTTAATATTCCACACAGAGAAAAATGTAGCTAGAATTTGGATAGTACAGCCTGGGGCATTATCTGTTTTAGTAGAAGCTGGAATGCCCATCACCACAAAACACTGCAAAAGGTGATGCTTAACACAGGCAGAAGGCTTTCCTGATTGGCATGTGGCCCAGACAAAGTGAGAAAAGGTGTCCACACATACATGTACATAGGCTAGTCTCCCAAATGAGGAAACAAGTGTGATATTCATTTGCCAAAGAGAGTTAGGTTCCAATCTTCGAGGATTAATTCCTCCTATAAAAGATGAGGAATGTACCATTTGGCAACTTGGGCATCACTGGATAATAGCTTAACTTATTTCCAGGTAATGCTGTATCTGCATTTGAGACAAGGCATTAACATGGGTTAAATTGTGAAAGTGTCTAGCATTAGATACTGCATTAGCAACTAGGTGATCAGCCATTTGATTCCCTTCAGTCAAAGGTCCTGTAAGAGGTGTATGAGCCCTAGTGTGAGTGATGTAAAAAGGGTACATTCTACTTCTAACTGCTGTTTGCAGTTGGTTAAATAAAGGCATCAGTTGTTCATCTGCATGAAATCATAACTGAGCCTTTTCAATTAACTGTGTGGAATGAAACACCTATGAAGAATCAGAAATCACATTAATAGGCATATCAGAGCAGCACATACTTCAATTACAGCTACAAGTTCCTCTTTTTTGAGCTGAAGTATAGGGCTTCTGAAAAACTTTACTTTTTGACCAAGAATAAGAAGCCTTACCATTATCAGACCCATCTGTAAAACAATGAAAACGCTTAGCAGGCGGCAGATTGTTTACCACAGGGATTGTAAATGCAAACCATTGACAGTCATGCTCACCTAAGGGGACAGTTAATAAATAGTCTTTTAAATCTATGACTACTAAAGGCCAATTCTTTTTGGACTTATAGCAGGAGAAGGCAATCCTGGCTGTAATGCTCCCATAGGTTGTATAACTGAACTGATAGCTCTTAAGTCAGTTAACATTCTCCATTTACCTGATTTTTTCTTAATTATGAAAACTGGAGAATTCCAAGGGGAAAATGTTGGAGCTATGTGCCCATTTTCTAATTGTTCAGTAACTAATTTCTCTAGAGCCTCCAGTTTCTCTTTACTTAGCAGCCATTGTTCTATCCAAATTGGCTTATCTCTTAATCATTTTAAAGATATAGCTTCTGGAGGCTTAACAATGGCCACCATGAAAAATTGTTTCCTAATCTTTGGCGAGAATTTGTCTTTCCACTTGAAGATTTTGTTTCAACCCTTGCAATTTTTTTGTAGTCTCATACCAGGAACATACCCCATTTCATGCACCATATGTGGACTTTGAGGGCTATATAATTGTTCTGGAATTAGAACTTGTGCTCCCCATTGTTTTAATAAATCTCCTCCCCATAAATTTATAGGTACCAAAGTTATAATTGGTGGAATAGTCCCAGGTTGTCCATCAGGCCCTTCACAAAACAAAACAGAACTACTCTGATATACTTCAGGGGCTTTAGCAACTCCAACTCTGTTAAAATGAGCGGGTTGAATTGGCCATCTGGATGGCCAGTGCTGTAGAGAAATGATTGAAATGTCCGCTACTGTATCTACCAAACCTTTAAATTTCTTTCTCTCAATAGTTATTTCACAGGTAAGATGTTTATCAGTAATTTGACTTACCCAATAAGGTGCTTTGCCTTGTATATTTGTGCTTCCAAGTCCTCCTGTTCATTTAATTTCACATTTTCCCATTCCCATATACAGCACAATCAGGAGCTGTGCTATACACTCTCCTGGCTCTGCTTTTCAGGGAACAGAAGTAGATATAACAATTTCAATTTCCCCATTATAATCTGAATCAATGACTCCTGTATGTATTTATACCCCTTTTAAACTTAAACAAAAGCTGCCTAGAAGTAATCCTATTGTGTCTGCTGGCAAGGGTCCACAGACTCCTGTTGTGACCTTTTGTGGCAGTTCCCCAGGCAGAAGCCTCACAGCTTTTGTGCAGCATAAATCTACTGGGGCACCACCAGCTGTGGCAGTGGACAGACATTGTACAGAGGTGAGGGAAGAGCCTGAGCTAGAAATGCCCCAGTTTAGAACAGGGCCTGGGATGGGGACCCCATGGCATTTCCTGAAATTGGGTTCCCTTCTTTATCAAACTTAGAGTGACACTGATTAGAACAATGTTGTCATTTTATACATTTTGGACATATTTCATGCTCAGCAGTTTTCTTTTTTCTCCTATCTGGTGGCCTGACTCGCTGATTTTTTCTACATTCTTTTTTAGTATGACCGTGCTTCCCACAGTTGAAAGAAGCTCCAGGAAATGGAGTATTTCCTTTATCCACTCTCAGTCCTGCCATTGCCTGTGCCAACAAAGTAGCTTTATGCAGATTGCTTCTGATACCATCACAGGCCTTGATATAATCAACTAAATGTGCTTTCCCTGTGATAGGTCACAGAGCAGCCTGGCAATCAGGATTAGCATTGCTGAAAGCTAATAATGGCAATACTATATCCTGAGCAGCCAAATCTGCAGTCATCTTTTTAAGAGACTCCTGTAACAGAGCTATAAAATCAGTGTATGGGTTCTTTAGGTCCCTGTTTTATAGCACTAAAGGAAGGATATTGTTCTCCACATGAAGTGATTTTTTTTCCTGAGCTCTAATGCACACTCCTCTAAGCTGTTCGATGTCATCATCCTGCATGACCAGTTGTGCATCTGAATCAGCCCAGCCACCAACCCCCAAAGTTGGTCTGCAGTTATATTAATTTAAGGTTGCACATGGGCGTTGTGAGCAGCCTGAATAGAAGCTTCATCTGCCCACCAAGTTTTAAATTGTAGGAACTGAGCAGGAGTTAAACAAGCTCGAGTAAAAGCATCTCAGTCAGTAGGAATCATCTGACTGGAAACAGCAACATTCTTCAACAGTCCCATTACAAAAGGAGAACCTGGTCCATACTGATTTATAGCTTGCTTAAATTCTTTTAGTAATTCAAAAGGAAAAGGTTCAAATTTAGCTATAATATTTCCCTGTTGATCTCGGTGGTGTATTCTAACAGGGAACTGCCAAGCCTCTAAATCACCCTCCCATCTGGCTTGTTGAATTCCTGCCTGAATAGAACTAAGAGTGGTCACTCAAGGTGCTGCTTGAACAGTCATGGGGGTAAATAGTTTTTGCCCAGTGTCCTCCAGAGAAGAAAGATATGGAGGGTCTTTTTCTTCATAATAATAATGAGGGTGTGCAGAACTATAGGGATGAACCTCTCCTTCCTTTGCCACTTTAGCTTTAGCTGGCAAATAAACATGCTCTGTAACCTCTTCTGTTACTTCCTTATATTCTCCTTCCTCCTCATCATCAGTATGAAAAAGTTCCAAGGTGGAACGAAACACACCTCACACTTCTCCCATTGTTACCCTGATGCTTCTGAGCTCCCCTTCTTACTCACCACGGGGATTGTTTTAAGAGTACTCGGGTGTCCTCCAGCTAGTTCCACCTTCTCAAACCATCACTCTGGTGATGCTTCAACCTGGATTCAAGCCCCTATGATGGACACCACTTGCCAAGACCAGCTCAGTCTGGGAAACCCTAACCCAGTGGTGCTAGAGGAATTAAGGACACGCACACAGAAATATAGAGGTGTGATTTGGGAAATGGGGTCTCACAGCCTTCAGAGCTGAGAGCCACAAACAAAGATTTACCCACATATTTATTAACAGCAAGCCAGTCATTAGCATTGTTTCTATAGATATTAAATTAACTAAAAGTCTCCCTTATGGGAAACATAGGGATGGGCAGAATTAAAGGAATAGGCTGGGCTAGATAAATGCAGCAGGAGCACAGATCATGCCTGCTATTATTTGTGACTTAAGAATGCCTTTAAGTGGTTTTCCATACTGGGCAGGTGAGGTATTCCTTGCCCTCATTCCTGTAAACCCACAAACTTCCAGAGTGGGCTTTATGGCCATCATGAACATGTCACAATGCTGCAGAGATTTTGTCTGTGGCCAGCTTTGGGGCCAGTTTTTGGCCAGATTTTGGGAGGCATGTTCCCAACACAATCATATTCAGGTTCTTCAGTTATTTCTGTGAAGAAATTTCCTGGGTTCAAGCAAAGTCAGGTTGTTAACCAAACTACAAATTTTTCAGCAGCAAAGCTTGATATTTTAGGGAAAGATTGTCTATTATCCAAAAACATTCTTTAGAGGATAGCAGTTCTCCTAAATTATGTAGGGTGTAAACAGTAATATTATTCCCCATCGTTAACTTTGTAGCTTCCAACACCAGCATGTCCAACACTGCTACTCAACTGCTTGGAGGCAGTCTGTTTATTCTTCAGGCAGCAGGTTGAGATCCTGGCTTAGGTAACTTACCAACTGCTTGTCTGGACCATGGGCCTGAGTTGAAACTCTCAAGGCCATCCATTTCTTTTGTGAAGCATAAAATTTAAATGTCAACTTTATGGGATGACTGAAGGTAGGTGCTTTGAGTAAGGCTTGTTTTAACTGATTAAAGGTATTTTGAGCTTCAAGTGCCCAGATTAGAAAGTTAGCCTTAGCTGCTTGAGTTTATTTTATAACGTGATATAAAGGGTTACCTAGTTTACCATAGGTCGGTATCCACAATCTGCAAAAATCGATAATGCCCCCAAATCCTCTTAGTTTTAGAGATGGGAGAAAAGAAAAAGAGGAAATGGGCTAAACCCTCTCCTTGACTAATGCTCTAGTTTCTTCTGATAGGACCAGGCCTAAGTACTTCACTGAGGTCTGACAAAGCTGAGCCTTACATTGTGATTCTTCATAACCTCTGCTTGCTAGATAATTGAGAAGCCTTCTCGGTTGGGGCACAGAGGAGAATGTCAAATTGTAAAACTTTAACCTGAGGATGAGAGAACTCAGAGAGGTCCCTTGATAATGTCTACTAAAACAGGTGAAGGCTTTCTTAAACCGCTTTGGCAATACTTTCCATGTTAACTGTGTATTCTGTTTGGACAGATTCTCAAAGAAAAAGAGGTATTGGAAGCCAGGGTGCAATGATAAAAATAAAAAAGGCATCCTTCAGGTCTAAAACTGTAAACCATTCAGTTCTCTTGGGAATTTGAGTTAGCAAAGTACAAGAATTAAGAACAACCAGATAGAGTGGAAAAACTGCCTCAATAGTGAGACAAGTGTTCTTAACTAGCCTCCAATCCTCATTGGGTTTCTCTACTCCTAATATTTGCAGTTTTTTAAAGACTGATGTGGGGTCTAAGGAGGCCTTTCTCCTATAGCTTATTTATAATGTCTTCTAGCATTTTTCTACCTTATGGCTTTGGGAAATACTGCCTCTGGCTAGAAAGAATAGTGGGATCCTTAAGGTAAATATTGATGCATGTAATGGCCGTAGTTCCGTAATTTTTTTCTTGATATCCCACACCTTTTCATTAATACTGATTTCCACTAAGGGGAGAAAAAGATTTTGTCCAGAGCCATTAAAATGGTGGCTTCTATATGGGTCAAAATATCTCTACCTAGTTAATATTGATTTCCACTAAGGGGAGACAGAGCATTTGTCCTGGAGCCATTAAGATGATGCCTCCTATATAGGCCAGAATATCTCTACCTAGTAATAAAGTGGGACTTTCAGAAATGACTACATTGGCATGAGTAAATAGAAGGTTGTTCCAACTATAACTGTGAGCTGAGAAAATATTGGGTAAAGTTCTTTGCTGACACATCAATCATTTGTCACATAATGGAAGGATAGAAGACCTAGACTGGAGAGGAGAACAAAAAGACCTGCTCCAGCTTCCAGAAGGAATTCTACCTTCCTCCCTCCCACCTCAAGAATCACTCAAGGCTCCTAAGGAGTATGGCCCTTTAGGAGTATGGCAGCTCTTAGAGCTGAGGAATTGATATCTAGGAATTATTAGTCCTGCTAGAGGATTTGTGAGACTGATCCTGGACCTAGTGATGTATGCCTCTGGAAACAGCACTCCTTTCAGTGGTTACCACAACAAGTTGGACAGTGTTAAGTTGGTTTCCTTTGTTGTCTCAGCATTTCTTGTTAAGTGTCCTGTCTTGACAAACTGATAACAGTTATCAGGTGCCCTCAGGGACCCGCATTGTATAGACCTGTATTGTGGTCTTTAGAGTCTCTGTTCTTTTCTTTTCTCTTTTTCTGCTATGCTTGTGTTTGTTCCCTGTTTTAAGTCTGAAATTGCCACATTCAGGGGGTTCTCTAGAATGTTTCTGAGAGGAGAAAGCTAGCTTGACTTAGGGGGACAGCAAGGAATTGTTCCTGGGAAACCCCCAGCCTAGAGGTCACTGTATCATTTATACATACTACACTAAGCAGCCTGAAAAATAAATCAGGTTGCAGACTTCAATAAGATAACTAACACATGGGTGTTGTACCTAGAGATGCACCTGTGTGTTTACAGGCAGAAGAACCTTCAATCCATTCAGATAAAAATCTTTCACAAATTCTGATTCACTCAAATAAGAAAACTAGGCCTGGCATAAAAATATCCTTGTCCTTTTTATAATCAGTGGGCTCTCAGGAAGCAGTTTCTTCTTCATTTGGAAACATAAACAGAGTGGGTTCTGGTTGGCACTGGTTTTTTTCTTTTTGGACTGTGAGCTGGGCCTCTATGAATCATTATTTTAGTTATTAATTAGGCCTGGGCCAAATTCTTGGGCCAAGCTTTAACATCAGCTCCTGATAGGTCATGGGATAAGCTGAACATACACTATAAATTATGACTTCAGTCCCTGATTATTTCTGTGCAAGCCTCCTGGGCTAAGCTTTTTAATTAATCTCAGGCAAAGACCCTGGGCCAAGCTGAATCACATGTTCTTCCAAACAGCCCACTGACTAAGCACATTTCTTTGTCTTCCCACTTCATTATAACCCTGAAACCCAGCCTCATAGTAGAAAACACAGTTGGGCCTCTCTTTTTACTAGGAGAGAGCTTTTTCTTTTACTCATCTCTTTTGTTTTAATCTCATCTTTGGTGCCATAGCTTCTTAATTTTTTTTGGATGTAATACAAAAATCTTTGGGTATAATATCATACGAAGGGATATTACTAAATCTTGGTGCATTGGTGGGACTACAACATATATTGATGCATGGGCTGAGAAGCAAATAATTCATAAGAGGGTAAGAATGGATCTTTAATCTTTTACATTCATTTTAAAAACGGGTTTGTTTTTTTCAATCTAGTTTTCTTTCATGAAGAGCCTGGCTACCACATGGGATGTAAAGGAGATCATAGGGAAACTGCAAGTTTCTCACTGAGGTTACAACTCTGTAATCTGTTTTCCCTTAGACTAGTTCCAGTCCCTAACAGCTCATCAGGCTGTTAGCACAAGGAGTTCCAGTTTTTGTCTATTAAATTTACCATTTTTCTTCTCACAACTATTATGTCTTGTATCCATTTTCTGTATGGAATGCTCTGGGCATTTTTACAGCCTAGGTATAAAATTTTGCTGAGTAGAGTCACTCAATGACTTAAGCAGGAATGTAATTCAGAAAGGTTTGTTTTTGTGATTTCCCTGAAACAAGGGGAATTCAAGAATTCAGTATAAATGTTTACCTGTTAAGGGCCTTTCTGTCCAACAATGATAGAGTTTTATGGCACTGTATGGGAGGATATTTTAACCAAAGTGAATAGTCTTTTTTTAATTTGGATTTTTAAGAGATATTATTGTTTTCCATAGAACAGTTATATCATGAGACAAGTTAAATTTTGCCTGATTGGGGGCATACACTGGAGACAAGTGATCAAACCCTGAACTGTCTTTCTAACTTTTGGCTGAAGTGAGTTTGGAGTCAGAATTATTGTTCTTTCTTTTTCTTTTTTTTTTTTTTGGATGGAGTTTTTGCTCTTGGCATCCAGGATGGAGTGCAATGGTGGGATCTTGGCTTACTACAACCTCCACCTCCCAGGTACAAGTGGTTCTCCTGCCTCAGCCTTCTGAGTAGCTGTGATTAAAGATGCCCACCATCATGCCTGGATTTTTTTGTATTTTTAGTACAGATGGGTTTTTACCATGTTGGCAAAGCTGGTCTTAAACTTTTTCCTCAGGTGATTCACCTGCCTTGACCTCCCAAAGTGCTGGGATTACAGTTGTGAGCCACCATGTCTGGCCAGGAGTCAGGATTTTTAACCTAGCATTTCTAGCCTTACAATACCCCCTAGTGAAGTGAGATTTATTTTCTATTGAAAGCCTTGGCAAGTCATTGTCCAAAACTTATGGTTTCCTAATTATTTTCCCAATGATATTCCTCTAGCAGTGATTAGGCCCCATGTTCTATCTGTAAGCAGGCAGCCTCCACTTTAACTGTTGGGAGGAAGACACTGTTGAAGGGCAGATTTTAACCTCTTTGCTGTCCCCGTCTAATGAAAGACCAGCCATTCAGCTTTTGCACTTTTTTGAGGCACCTATTCTCCATTTTCTTAATTTGGGATTTAAAATGTTTGAAAGTCAATCTCTCTCATTCTCTGAGATTCTGATGTTTCTCTGGGAGCATAGTTAGGAAAAGCAAGTTAATATGAGGACATTTTCTCCATTAAAAAGTCTTGCACAAATTCTACTACTAAATAACGTCTCCCTAAAAACTGAGTAGATGCTTGATGCAGGTAAGCATGGCTAGTAAGCTGACTAGCTCTTCCCAAATCCTTGAGTAAAGGTTGTTGTTTCATTTATGGGAAGCATGTATGATAGATTTTCAGACTCAGATGAGACAGGGGAAGTAGAAGAAGGGTACCGTAACATTTTCTATTTACCCTGCATCACAACAAAAGCAAGAACAGGTCTCAAGGACACCTTGTCTCCCCTCTGTTTCTAGATGGCAATGATGCATCTGCAGAGTGCATTCCAATGATATGCATTTGGAAACACTGGAATTCCATCAACCCTGAGACTCTGAATTAAAAAAAAAAAGCTTAAGCCAGGTGTTGTGGCTCACACCTGTAGTCCCAACACTTTGGGAGGGCAAGGTGGGCAGATTGACTGGTCAGCATGGTAAAATCCCATCTCTGCTACAAATACAAAAATTAGATGGATGTGGTGGCAGATGTGGTGGCAGATGTCTTTACTCCAAGATACTCAGGAAGCTGAGCCAGGAGAATCCCTTGAACCCCAGAGGCAGATGTTGCACTGAGACAAGATTGTGCCATTGCACTAAAGCTTGGTCAACAGAATGAGACTCTATTTCAAAATACAAATAAATGTAAATATATATATACATATACATATACATTTAAAAAACAGCTTATATTCTGTTGACAACAAAGTGGCCATTTTACAAAGAGGAGGCCTGGCCTTCTCAAAGAAGAATAGTTTCAATACTATCTGGCAACTAAGGCTCTTTTGCCCTTCAAGAAAATTTGAATTTTGTAAGCATTGTGGAATTTACTTTGCCTTTTTGTTAGCCATACAAAGCAAGTGTACAATATATAATTTTCAAAAGTCAGAGAGAGAAATCTCTGGAGAACCCTCAGATGCTATTTCTAGTGCCCTATCTGCCTTCTTTATCTGGGGCTACCAATAGCCATATAGAAACTCCTCTGGTTGTGCTACCTTAAGAAACCTCCGACTTTGCTGCTGCCTGTATAGCAAATGCCCAATGAACATGGTGGAACTAATTTAAATTTCCTTATCATTGCAGTAACATTAAACCAATAAAGTAGGACTTAGGCAAGTTCTCTGATGACCCTGATAGACATACACAGGCTTTTCAAAATTTAAACCAAGTGTTTAATCTAATGTGCAGAAATGTTGTGAGACTTTTAGGCCAAATTTTAACTGCTGCTGCTGCTGCTGCTGAAAAACAGGCAGCATTGCAGGGAGCAAAGAATTTTGAAGATGAACAACTGGTACCTTACATTCAGGAAAGAAACACAGTTGAAGGAAAAAGTTAGTATAAAAGAGATGAATTACTATTTCCAATACATACAAAAACAGTGCTTTTTGAAAACCCTAATTGATGTCTGAGTGATCCCATGGATAAGTGGATAAGAAAACACTTTCTTACGTGCCTATTAGCAGGCTTCCAAAGAACTAGAACAAAACCTCTTGAATAATCTAAACTATCATTGTTGAATCACAAACCAGATAAAAATCTCTTAGGCTCTTTGGAAAGTCTGAGTGAAGCTTTAGTGAAACATACCTCTCTACCTCCTAAATCCATCAACAGACAGATAATGTTAAAATACATGTTTATTTCTCAGGCAGCCCCTAATATCAGAAGAAAACTACAAAAGCAGGCCATGGGATGACTCAGCACTGTGTACAGCCTCCTGGGGTGGATTTTTCAGTCTTTTACAACAAGACGTGGAACGAGGAGTCCCAGAAAATCCAGGGGGGTCATAAGAGAATGAAAGAGGTACTACGGCTACATTACAGGCCTACAAGTTGCAGAATTACCAAGGTGCACCTGCTAATTTCTACTGGTGTGACAAGCCAGGACACTTTCAAAGGGATTGCACAGGGAGCAAGAAGAATATACTTAACTTTGTCCAGCCTGAGGTGGAGACCAGTGAAAGTAAAAATGACCCCAGTGACATTTGTCACCAATCAAATGTGATTTCCCCTGATTGTTCAGCAGGAATAATGGGTCCCAGGCTCTACAGCCATTGTGATACAGAGGATCCAAGTAATTCTGGAGGTAAAGGCTAAATAATTTTCATCTAGTTTTAATCTGTTATCAGTATCTTAGAGTAATTAAGAAGTATGGCCCTGTTCCCTCATCAACCTTCCAGTATGCTAATTAGATTTTTTTTTCACTCATCTACAAGATCAACAAGATGCCAATTTGTTCAAGAAACACTGTTTCCTTTCTTATTAGAAATAAACATTTTGGTATTTGTTTAACTTTTTTTTCCCCTTTCACCCTCCCTTCTTCTTGAATTTTGGCTGGCTGTAAGAAACACACATTTCCTCTATAAAAAATTCTGCTATCTATAAAGCTGTCTGCTTTACTGTGACATTTAGGGATTGCTTTAGGAGTAATGTAGTATTTTACAAGTAAGATTGAACACTTGGGTTATGCTTTGAAATGCCTCTGTATATGAATCAGGGTCATCAGAGGACTTGCTTGTTTCCTGTTATTTGTGTAAGGCCCTGAAATGAGAAGAAAACTTGAACTCTAGTAGCACCACGTCTATCGATTATTTCCTGCAGGGGCAGCAGTGAAGTTGGAAGTTTCCTTGGTGGCACAAGAAGAAAAGCTGATGAAATGGCTGTTGGAGGGCCTGCATTAGGGTGGCAGGTAGGGCATTTAGAAGTCACATTTGAGGGTTCCTGAGGGGTTTGTCTCTGACTTTAATAAATTATCTGTTTTAAACTTGCCTGATGTGACTGCCAAGAGGGCAGTCAATTTTACAATGTTTATGATGATCTGGGTTGTCTCCAAAATCAATGTAAGCTTATACATAGAAAATTTCAAAGTGGTTTTTTTTTTCCCCATCTCAAGAAAAGATCTAGTTGTTGAATAGTATTAAAATGAACACTTCCCTCAGGAAGCCAGGCCTGCCTGTCTGGAGCTGGTAAGATAGCCATGCCCTTTTACCAAAACAAACAAACAAAACCACTTTTTTTCAGTCACATGGTCAAATAAATTCCAGTGTTTCTGAATGCAACCTAGAGAAGTCCAGAATGCAGAAGGTTTGTGACCTTTCCAAATATATAGAAAGAGAAAGAATCCCACAATCTCCTTCCTCTTTTTGAAAAACCCTGAGTGAAAAGAAAGATAGAAAGTGTGTTCATTGTTTTTTCATTTTTCTTGTCTTTTATGGGTCTGGCAACTATCATAGGTGTCCTCCATGGATACAACCATAATCTTCACCCATGGTTCCAGAGTAGCTAGTAAGAAGGAGAAGTGAAGTAATATTCACCTGCACAAGGCATTAGCTCTTCACTAGTGATCCTTTGTTGGTCTCCTAAGCATACTCAACCCAGAAGATTCCAAAGGTAACTTGGCAACCTAAGAAAGATTATGGATAGTTTGATTTGAGCAAGGACCTTTTGCACAGGGAGATGTTCAATACTATTTCTGTCTTTCTTTGCTGTTGCCCTAGTAAAATCTTGAAATTCCAGAAAATGAGATCGATTGACTTTGAAACATAAAATTCTCTTTTAGTTTAAATGCCATTGCTGCTGGAAGCAGAATACATGCCTCCAAAAATGTAGGGCTTGAATGGCTGGTCTTCTTAAAATAGCCCTAAGTGGCCGGGTGCAGTGGCTCATGCCTGTAATCCCAGCACTTTGGGAGGCAGAGGTGGGCAGGTCATGAGGTCAGAAGTTCGAGATCAGCCTGACCAATATGGTGAAACCTCATCTATACAAAAATTACAAAAATTAGCTGGGCATGGTGGTGTGCACCTGTAATCACTGCTACTCAGGAGGCTGAGGCGGGAGAATCACTTGAACTCAGAAGGTGGAGATTACAATAGCCAAGATTGCATGACTGTGCTATAGCCTAGGCAACAGAATGAGACTCCATCTCAAAACAGAGAGAGAGAGAAAAGCCCGGAGCTAGAATATGTGTCTCAAAGGCAACTTTCTTCCAACTATTGAAAGTGGAGATTTTCCGTTTACAGATAGGGCATGGAGTCTTATTACTGTTAGAGAGACATAGGAGAGAGAGGAGTTGAAAACCTCGGGGTTTTGGGCAAAGTACTGACAAGTCTTCCTACAGAGAAAAATTTCATCACATTAGGTGACATAGTAAGATCTAAAATGTTAGATGAAAACTCTGACTCCAAGGTTTTTATAGCCAAAAGTTAGAAAAAGAAGGGGAAAACTCTATAGGCTGTCCCCACAGTTCATGTCTCTGCAGAAAAAAAGATTAATGTGTCTCATAAAGAAACTGTTTAGATTTATATGGCAATGTTGAGTTTTTTACATAGAAATAACCAACAAAAAGAAAAACTTTCTTCTGAATGTATACCTTTCCATACAGTGCCATGAATATCTGTCACTGGGGGACAAAAAGACGATCACCAAATAAAAAAATTTAGAGTACAATTTGAGTTCTTTCTGGTTCCAAAAAAAACACAAAATAGCATCTCTTTTAATTACATTTCTAATTACTAACGCACCAGCTGACATTACCCCATAAGATTATATCTCCAGGTTTCAACATTCATACAAACAGGAAATAGAATATATAATAGTCACAAAAAGAAAAAAAATGCAACAGAAATTTCTGGAATTTTTGGTGGCAACATAACTATGGGCTGTCAGAAACTGTAGTTAGTCTCGATGCTTTCAGGTAACACCATGGTGTAGTCTTAACCAGAAACCTTCAGTTTTTCTAGATTTTCTTTCAGCCCCACATGACGACTAGGTCCTCTGTGAAAGAAAACTGAATTGGAACAGAGGCAACATTTTTGACACCTGAGGGTAAAGGGGGATTGCAGAGTGTTTCCCAGCATGCCTATCTCCTGAGCCTTGTAAGGATGGTAGCCATTTTATTGGATTTTAACTGACACTGGCCCAGTGTTTTGTGTGCTCTTGAGAAATTAAAAAACAAAACCCTGAAGACAACGAGCCTCAGAAATGAATGTAAATAGTTTGGAGGTGCACTCCTACTCACCGTTTTAATTAATCTTTTTCCAGTTCATGCACCAAAAACATAGCTGCTGTTCCCCAATGCACCACAATGTATCAGTTTCTCATTCTGAGGTGTCACATAGATTTTTTTTTAATCTAAAGGCCAAGAAATTAAAAGCCATGAATGAAAATGATGAGATTGCAGCAAATGTTTAATAAGTTAACTTCTTGTGGAGGAAAGTGAGTTGCCCACTATAAGGAAGTGTCTGATGTTTTTTATGGAATGGGAAGAAACAGAATGCCCTAACTATTCTTGAAGAAAGCACTACTGAACTTTTCCAGGGACTTTGACGTGGGACAAATTAGGAGCTAAAGTAGTGACTCAGAAGTGATTCAGCTTGGCTCAGGAACTTGGCCCTGGACCATTCAAGAGCTAAAATAATAGCGTGGCCTAGGACCAGCCAAACTCAAACTGCTTCTGAGAAACAGACAGCCCTACATGCAACAAGAGAGATTCAGGGACAGCTGCATGTCTTCTACAACCAGCGTAAAATACAAAAGGTACTCAAAGGGAACATATTGAACTAGAAACCAGATAAAAATTTTTCAGCCTTTATGAAAAGGCAGAGGGACATTCATGAAACACACTTTTGTAGCTCCTGAATCAATTAATACATGGATAATCTTAAAAGGCAAGTTTATTACTCAGGCACCTACTAATATCAGAAAAAAACTTCAGAGGCAGGCTCTGGAATTGTACACTACCTTGGGAAACTTCGTGGGCATAGCCTTCTCTATCTTTTATGACAGGACTCAGGAACAGCCACAGCAAAAAGAGATGATGCAAAAGAAAGACAAAGACCAGTGACCCAATTACAGGCCCATAAAATCCAAGATATTTGACATTCACCTGTAAACTCCTCTCAGTGAGGTAAGCCAGGGTACCTTAGGAAGAATGGCTAAGGCATCAAAATGTAGCTACCTTGACCCTTTCCATCCAGTGTTGGTGACTACTACATGTTGGACTGCCTGCAAGAGTGTTCATCACAGTGTGAGGCCAGTTTCCCAGATGGTCCAGTAAGACTAATGCATCCCAGATCTCAATTCCCACACTTCATTTATTGCCATCTCATTAATGCACCACAATGTAGCAATCTCTCATTGTGAGGTGTCAAGCAGAGCTCTTTGTCTCATGGCCAAGAAAATTAAGGAGCATGGATGCAAACAGTTAGGTTGAAGCAAAAGTTTTATAAGTGAAAGTAAAAAGCTCTTTACAGTGGAGGTGGGGTGTAAGTTGTTTGCCTACTATAACGCTGGGCTTCAGGGTTGATAAAGACAGAAAATGAAAGAAATGTGCTTAGCAGTCTTGGAGAAACATTACTCAGCTTGGCTCTGCACTTTGGCTGGGGATTCATCAGGAGGTTAAATAATGATTTATAGATACAACTTAGCTTGGCCTTCATCCTTTGCCCTGGACCAAGCAGCAGCTAAAGTGAAAGCTTGGTCTGATACCTTGGCCTGGGACCAATAACATGCTGAAGTGTTGTTTCATGACCAAGATAATTAAGGAAACTACACATAAAGTTCAGATAGGACAGAAGTTTAATAATCAAAAGAAGAAAGCTGTTCACATTAAAGAAGGGACCCATGAGACTTTCCAGCTATAATGCTGGGTCTGAGGTTTTTGTGAACTGGAAAGAAAGAAATATTCTGAGTTGCATGTGGGCTATCTTGAAGAAAGCAGTAATCAGCTTGGTTCAGGACCTGACCTGGGACAAATCAGAGAATGAAATAAAAGCTTTGTTTGGGGCATTGCATCAGGAAAAAGCAGAAGCTGAAGGGATGATTCAGAAACACTTGGCTCACAGGTCAAAACATATTCAAAGTAGAAAAGTTTCCCAGCAGAGCCCACTAGAGCCTACTAGGTATCACGCCCACAAAGACAGAATTGTCTATTTTTTTGAAGCCTGCTGATTATATGAATGACAAAGGTATCTCTACTTGTGGCCTTCCTCCCCTATCTGTGCAGCAGTGCATATGTTTTAGGCAAAAACGACAAAGGCATTTTCATGTTCTTTCCTGTTTTCTGATTATTGCAGCTGTGAACACGTCTTTTGCTACCCTCCTCTTCTAGTTCTCTTACAGTTGCCTGCAACTTAACTTTTCAGTCTGTTTCTGTGCTTAAAAGAGTTTTACCAAGAACCCTTCCTAGTTTCCTGTTTTCTCTCTCCCACATCATGAAGGTAAATTTAATGTGTTTTGTGCATAAAACAAAGCTGTGTGAAGAAATATTCTGTGGAGCTTTCCACTTGTGTCATGTCATCACTCAAGTTTCACATTGGAGTACATTTAATGTTTTTGTGTTAGCCATGTTCAACCTGCACTTTCTTCTTTTAAAATAAATGACTTTGAAAAAGAGAATAAATTGTTTTAATTCTCAGATCATTTGGTAGAATTCGACGTGGAATTCTACCCAGGACTCTAGTCCTAGGGTTTCTTTTAAGTAGCTGTAAGATTGTGAAATATATTTGGTGTTTGTCTCTGTTTTCTGGCATAGAAATCCTGAGTTCTTTGGAATCTCCAAAGTGATGTCTTTTTATATGATAATAACTGACAGCTTCAGTTTGGGGCTTGTTAATAAAAAGACAAGACATGATAAGAGTGCAGGGACTCCCAGGGTCACCCTGCATTATTTTGGAATAGGAGAGTTGCTGCGGGTACTGGCAGCAGCAGCCTGTTTAGAGGGGCTGCTGAAAAGATGCCAGGTGTAGTGAGGAAGGGGCAGCCAGGGCTCTTCACTCTGTGAAGCTGGTGGGAACCAAGAACAGAGAGAAGCCACACCCACATCCAAGTGGAATTAGCAGAAACCTCACCTACTCAGGCACAGTTGCAGCTGCCTAGCCACGCTGCAGACTCAGGCATCCCTGTGCTTTCTGGGGCCTGGAAAGCCATCCTTCCTACAAAGGCTCTGAAATCCCATTGCCTGGCCTCTCCCAGCTCCTAGTGTCCCCTTGAATGTTGAAGAAAATATTTGGCTGAGCCCAGATGCTGTCATGATCTGACCAGGTGTGCTTACACTTGAGGTTGTACTGAAACAAAAATCATATGCCACCTTAGTTTTCTCTAGTCTTTTGGCCTCAGTGAGCATAGGAGACTCAAGGAGTTGGTTAGGGGCTGAGGGCAGCTTGGTATGGGCCTGGAGGTTTGTCTTTGCAAAAATAGCCTTGGTACCATTAACTGCAGCAGGAGACAGACAGGCATCTAGGCAGAAAGAAGCAGTTTCTCATTAAAACTCCATCTTCAAGCCATGGATTTTCTGAAGACTGGGGGCTGGGCTGCATGTTCTGGAGATGAGAATGAAAAGTTATGTCTCTTTCTGGGCCCACCAATAGCACCACTGACCAATCAGCACAGTACTTCTGCCTACTGAAGCCCATATGTACTCCAGAGTTAGGCAGATCATGGATAACTTGCTTGCAAATTGGAGCTAACCACTGTCTGTCTCCTCTCCACTGAGAGTTGTGCAATTACTGGCATTACATGCCTGCAGTTAGATAGGTCTCCTCTCCATTAAGGGCTGTAGCAACATCTCAACAACCTTCCTGCAGATAAAAGCTTGCCACTCTGCATCTCATCCTTACTGAGGACTGCAGAGATGTCAGCACAAACTGCCTGCAGAATGGAGCTCCTTACTCTGGTTCTACTTGTCACTGAGGGCTGCATAGATGAAAGTAGGTCCTGCTTGTAAAAAGGAGCTGCCCGCTTTACATCCCCTGCAAACTGTACTGTCACTCAATAAAGCACATATTTACCTTAATTATTTTTTAGTTGTTCACATACCTGATCTTTTCTGGACATGGGACAAGGACTGAGGACTGAATGGCAAAACTGAAAAATTAGTAACACAAACAGGACTGAAACTCCCAACCCCCAAGTTGCCACATTGTTGCTTACCACAAAAAAAGGGACAGCAGAGCTTTGGTCCTAAATGAACTCAGACCTAAACCTTTCCCAAGACAGTGTTTTGACACCCTCTTGGGGGCTGTGCAATTTCTGGCATTTCTAAGCTTCTGGATTCCACTGCATTTCCCAGTCCCTGGAGAGGAAACAGCTTTTGGTATGCCAAATTCAGCCAAAGACCTTTAGGGAGCTGGCCCCTGTGCCAGCACCTGGAACTGCTCATCCATCATAGCCAATATGGCTAGCTGTGTGCAGTGGCTGTGCTCAACCATCACTCACTCATTCACCTAACTCTGTCCCTGTGATAAAGGTGACGTTGATCACCATCAGCCAGTGGATTATTCAATCATACCTACATAATGGAGTCTCCATAAAAATCCAAGAGGACAGGATGCCAGAGCTTCTCGATGGCTGAACTTGTAGAGTGTTCTAAGAAATAGTGTGCACATAAAAGCAAACACCAGTAATTTCAATGTAAGATATAGTGTAGGTATCTTTTCTTTGCTTTGAAAGAAATTTCTGCCTTTAATAATGTGTCCAGAATTTTAACTTATTAAATAGAACATACTCAAAGTTAATCCAAAAGTATATATTCTAAATATTAACACTTGGATAATTCTACCTAAATGATTTCATGATGCACTAATATTGTACAACAAGTTTTGTTTTAGAGAGATAAAGATTTCTTCAAGTTAACTGGGTAAAAACTAGACATTTATAAAGAAGAAGAAATTCAATTGAAATCTCAGCATAAATTGCATCCTATTTCAGTTTGGGAGAGAAATCATCAGTGAATTTTGTGTTGGAAATGTTTATCCTAAAATATTAAGATATTTTAATTTAGAATTTTGTGTCTCTGTGGTATTTGTTCCACTATAAAGTCAAAAGCACCATCTCAGATGTTTCTGTGTCTCTATTTTGGGGAAAGGGGAAGAGGCTGCCTCATAACCCATTAAATTCTGCATTCTAGAGTAAAAAATTAAAAAAAAATTATTACAGTTATTACAGTTATTATACAGTTTTTTGTATTTCAAATCTAATAAATCACAATTTTGTTTTTTTATAGAGTAGTAGTCATGGATAAACATTAGAATCTGAAAGAACAGCCAAGTGCTCACCAGTCTGATTTTATATTTGGGCTTATATGTGCATAAAATTATGATATTTTGACAAAGAAGCTGCTTCATTATTTATTTTAAAGTTACAGTACTTAAAATTTCATTCATAATATTAAATAAATAGCTTCGACATTTCCAGTTCTGTTTCCCAAGACTTAGATATTGGGGGAATTGCTTTGGGATATGCAGATGGATTAGGGCATCTTGCAGCTAATGATGTCTTCTTCTCAGCTCAGTTATTGTGCCCTGAGCAGACAGACTGACAATTAAAACTCATCATTTTTTTTGCACTTACACTAACATATATTGTATCCCATGGGCTGAGCCCCAGATTTTCTTCAGCATTTAACATTCTTTCTCAGCCATTTGTTTAAACTCCATCTTAATATTACAGCTAGCAAGGGCCTTACATTCCTCCAGCACAACTGGGTTACATGAGACAAGCTCGTTAATTTGAACCATAATCTCTTGGGTGAAAGTTGCTGTTCAAAACACCTGAGAAACCAGGTCTTTGGCACATGCATCCTGTATTGTCAGCTTTCACACAGCAATCAACATTTTATTGGCAGATGCTTCACCCATCATTGGGAAATGTAACACTAGAAAGCCATCTGAACTCTGTCCAAATGTTGTATAAGGGGTTTGAAACCAAAGCTGTCATTAGCCCAAGTCAAGTGACAAAGAGGCAGTATGGATGCACCCAGTCCAATGGCTGGCCCATTGACTGATACAACAGTTGACTTTTTAAATTGAATGAAATTGTTGAAAACATTCTTGATATTGTCCACCATTTCAATGCTTGTTCTCTTTCTGTCATTTGTTAAATGCTTCACGAAGTACCCAAAATCAAGACCACAGCAAAAGACACTGCCAACTGTGCTGAACAGCACAAGTTTGCTATCATTTGCAGCAGCCATATTCAGAGCATTCATGATTTCTTTCATTACTTCTGCATTCAGTATGTTTTCTCCTGTCGATCTAGCTGATACCAATATCTAGGTGAATCCATCCTCTTTCCTCACTACAATGTCTCTGTATCTGCTGGCACTTTCTGTTAGCCTTCTGGTGACAAGCATCCTCTACATAAAAGGCTGGTCTCTTTTATTATCAATAACCTTTCTTTGCCCACCTTTCACTCTTGTAATAGGTGTATGCGTATTTGTTCTTCTGTTGGCTGTTAATGGGTCCATTAATACCAATATACCTTCCTTGGTAGCTGAGCCTGTGGCCATGGATGCAGTAGTAACTGAGCCAGACATCTGAGACAATAGTGCATGTATCAGTGGCCTTTTTTCTATTCCAGCTGGTCCTGCACTGGGATCTGATGAAGCTCTGACAGGCTTCTCTACTGCCACATTGAACACCACTGTGTCCTGCTAATCTGGTGCAATAGGGTTTAGTGTCACAGGCTCCTGAATGTCAGTCACTCTGTTCTTGCTGTTAAAGGGGCTCTGATGTGCAAGTGTCTTGATAGTTGAATTTACTATCTCTGTATTCTTTGGGTGAAAGAGAGGTGAAGCTGCATTTTTCCTAACGTTGTGGCTGGCAGCATATCACTGGCTGTTTTAGGACTTGTGGTGTTTGCCAGTTAATAACATATTAGGAGAGTTATTAGAAAAGTTGGTGTTGGTAGATCTGGAAGTTCTTTTTTTTTTGGGCATTGTTTGAAAAAGTTCTACTTCTTTTGATCTGTGTCTTTGTTTTCTGCTTTTCAGTCTGTCATCTGTTAAAGACATAGAAACATTTTTCACAGTTCACGATGTGCTGCTCTGGTTCCCAAGTGTCATCCTGTTTGTCATAACCTAATACTCTGTCTTCTCTTTTTTGTCTTGTCTTGTGAAAACAAAAGTTTCAACCTCTAACTGTTGGGAATCCGTAAAGAAAGAGACCGATTTGGAGTAGTTGCTGTGCCAACTTTATTACAGTGGGGTCTTCCCATAGTTACATTTTTCTGTCTCCAGTGCTTCACCAGGTGCTAAGTATGGATGAGCCTCTTCCACTTCGTTGCCACTGGTGTAGTAAAAGTTGCGTGAAGGAGCAGCTCGGGTATGTGCCTTAGGCTCTTCACACTTACTCCCTGGTGAGAGAGCTTGGGCTTGGTCCCATGGTGCCAAGATAGCTTGCTTGTCACATGAGAGAAGCTAAATCCCCCGCTCCTACTCTGGTGTAGTGCAGAAAGCTTTCTACCTGCCTGTTACTCTTTCCTTTACAGTTGCTCTGACCATTATATCGAACATTCTAAAGTTATAACATTGTTAAAGTTACGTTAATTTACCTTCGATAACATAAAAACTCTTACTACTGTATAGACTGGCCTCCATTATTTTACTTACTGAGTTCTCAAAATGATATCTTTATGCAGTGTATGTCAAACACACGTTAGTGTATATATATAAAATATAAATAATATATATACACACACATATATGTTTGTGTGTGTTTTAAATTATGTGGAAAATCACTTGTGAAGGTGCACATTTTGAATTTATATATACATATCATTAATTGGTTATGTATTTATCTTTACCTTAATATTTATTTATTCATACTCCTGTCTAGTGTTCATTTTGCCATGAAGTACCCCATAAAGCATTTCTTAAAGGGTAGTCCAGTGGTAAAAGACATCAGCTTTTATCTGAAAATGTCATAATTTCCCTCTCAGTTTTGATGGACAGTTTGAACATAAAATTTCTGTTTGAATTTGTTTTATTACATCACTTGGAATATATTAGTCCATTGCTTTCTGGCCTCGAATTTTTAGATAAGAAATCTACTTTTTATTTTTGAGGGTCCTCTGTACATGACTAGTCACTTCTTCTGCTGCTTTCAAGGTTCTCTTTGTCTTTGTTTAGAAATATTGAATTATCAAGGAGGTTGGAGTGTGTTTCTTTGAGTTTATCTTACTTGGAGTTTATTGAGCTTCTTGGATGTTTATTTCCTCACACTTGTGACATTCTTGGCCACTATTTTTTAAAATAGTCTCTCTGATTCTTTGTCTCTTCTCTTTGAACTTCCAAAATGTGTAAGTAAGGCTGCTTGATGGTGTCCCACAGGTTTTAGGCTCTGTTCGCAGTTCTTTATATATTTTTTCTCTTCCTTCCTTAATAATTTCAATTGCTCTTTCTTTAGGTTTGCTGGTATTATGTTCTATCTGCTCAGTCTGCTTTTAAATGTAGGTAGTGAATTTTTATTTCAGTGGTTTCACTTTGCATATCTAGAATTTTTTTTTGTTTTAAAAATAATTTTACTCTTTATTAATAATTTATTTGGTCATGACTCTCTGTGCTTTTTTGTTCATTCTATTACCTTCCTAAGATCATTAATTTAAAAAAATAATTTTTAGTAAGCCTGCCATTTGGACTGTGTAGGAAAAGCTTGTGTTAGTTATTTTTTTTTTCTTAGAATGAGCCCTAATTTTCTATTTCACTTTATGGTTAGTGATTTTGTTAACGCTGAAAAAGGGCATTTACATATGAAAACGCTGTAATTTTAAAATCAGATTTTCTTACTCTATGATTGGCTAGGGTTTTGTTTATTTATAATGCAGGCTCTTTCTGTCCTGGAAATCAGTCCTATTGAACTTCTTGTGTCTTTTTTGAGCCTGCACCATCTGAGGAAGATATGGTTAACATACTTATTTATCATGTTTTTATTTATATATATTTACTTTTGAATGTTTTTGTACATAAATGTCTGACCTCTTAAAAGGAAAAAAAGTAAAATGAGGAAAAATATTCTGGCTCTCTAAATATTCTGAAAGTTGCTTGAGTAGGAGGAGGAAAAGGCTGCAAAAGCTTTCAGAAATGAAACAACGGCTATTCATCTATCTTGGGACCTCTATAATCAGAAGCAGCAATAGGTGCACAAGTCCTCCTGACATTTAAATGGCAGGGTACTTTCTGTTATCATGCCTCTTGCAAGCTGCTCCAGAGGTGTTTTCAAGGCAGCATACCACAGCAGTAGTTAATAAAGAATAAATAGCTGTTGTTTATCTATGCTATAAAATTGATAAAATTTAATTATTGTTTACAAATCTTGTTTTGGAAGCTGTAAACCTTCAGATAGACTCTGGAATTCCAAAATAATAGGATCATACCAATTCTGACACTGCACCTATTGTGTAGTTGAAGAGACAGATATATAGTGCTCTGTAGTCACTTGTCATGCTTTTCTCAGAACCTTGTATCATCTTATTTTTGGCGTCTGTGTCTTTACACATAAAGAAAGACTTTCGGATAAATCATATACATGAATTTTTCTCTAAGGGTGCATTTGTGCCAGTCTTTGCCTTTTTATGCAAGAGCTCATATTTAAAGTTATTACAAGTAAAACATGACTTACTCTGAGATTTACTTGTTTTCAATATTTTATTATTTATTTTATCCTTAATTCTCCTTTGTTTATTTTTAAAATGTGGTTAATTTAGAAAAAAATTTGTATTTTTTATATTATAATTGGTTATATTTGGGACTTCAATTACTATTGTAAATTTAAAACAGCCTACTTTTAATAACACTAACTTGTTTCCATAACCTAAAGTTTAATTTAAACAACATAAAAATGTGCTGCTTTTGTGCTTTTCCATTTTTTTCAATTTATGTTATTATCTCAGATTATATGTGTAAACACTGAGTGTTCAGTAATAGAAAACTTTGCCAGGGTTATAATAGTAATTTTCTCTTTTAGAGAAGGTTAGTAACAAATTCCTTTAACTTCCTTTATCCAGGCATTTTTGCTCATGTATCATTTTACCAGTTACAGATTTCAGGTTTGATAGCATTTTTTCTATTAAAACTTTGATATCCTACTACCTTATGACTTCCATGGTTTCTGCTGAACAATCATCTGTTAATTTTAATCAAGATTCCCTTGAATATAACAAGTTGCTTGTCGCTTTCTGGTTTTACAATTTTCTTTGTCTTAGCACTTGACTGACTATAATGTTTCTTGATGTGGCTATTGTTGACTATATTACGGTTGAAGATTTTGTCCTTATTTAACTTTTAGATTCTGATTTTTAATTAAGTATGGGAAATATTCAGTCATCTTTGCTTTCAGATTTTTTTTTTTGCCTCTTCTTTTTCTGTATTTATGAGATGCCCATATTGCATGTATTGGTATAGCTCATAGTGTTCTATTAACTTCTTAGTATTTTTTCACTTAATTTTTTTTTTATTTATCAGACTGGGTTATTTCAGTTTTCATTGCTTAAAATTGACTGAATATTTTCCAGCTCAAGTCTGCTGTGAAACTCCTTTATTGTCGATTTTCTTTCGGTCATTGTACTCTTTATCTCAAATTTTTCATTTTTTTTTTACATATTTTTTCTCACTGATGCTCTCACAATTTTCTTTCATCGGTTCTGTCATTTTTCTTTTACATAACTTAAAACTGTTGTTTTAAATTCTTTGTCAATAAAATTTGGAATATTTTCAGTTTCTGCATTTACTTTACATTAGTCATGTGTTTCTATTGGTTTTTATGTTTTTATTTTGCAGAAAACTATATTCGAAAAGTCGAAATGTGCTAACTCTGAATTCTAGGTTTTCTTCATTTCTCCAAGGTATTTTCTTAGTTATTAAAACCTTAGCTTGCATTCCATTAATGTTTTGAATAAGAGCAATGTTAAAACTATCATTTTAAAAAACTAGATCTGTATTAACGTTCTTCTTTAACTCTCAGGGGGATTGCTTATAATTCTGTCTTAGCCTTCATTTTCTTCTCACATTGAAGCTATAGATAAAATTGAGAATTAACACCTATTGTTTTACATAATTTTTGAGAATGTTTTCTGTCATGAGCATGGGCATGATTTTCTAAGTCTTTCAATATATTAAACTGCTTTTAAATATTCAGGTTTTTGCAAATAAAGGTATCTTCAACTTTTCCTCCTTTTTATAGTTTGTCTATTGTGTAAAAGCTGTTTTCTTTGTTCTCAGCAACTTAAAGTTTTATGACCGATTTCTGGCATTTTCAACCAAGAGTGAATTCTATGTTAGACAAAACAGAAATAAATGTGTTTCATCAATTCTTCACGTATCCCCTAGATAGACTAGAAAAAAACACAATTTAGCATATAAGGGCTTCTTTACTCCTTCCAGAAGCAGGATTCAGGGCCTCACATGGAAAATTGGATTTCAATTTTTATAAGCCTTCATCTGTGCTTAGGAGGCAGTATGGTAATACACAAAAAATTTTACAATTTTATAATTGTCTCTCTTGATTACATGTTAACTTGGCTAATATGAGCTATATATTTCAAAGGTCCAGGCTGCTTATGAAAGGTGTGAGTTTTCTTTAAATGGTTTGAAGTTGCCTTCCTTGCACTTTTCTTTTTATTTTTATCTATGAAACATTGATTGTTTTCTATTCTTGTAGTTTATTTGTATCTATGAGATGTATGTTTTTTCTCTTAAAATTTTGTTTAAAATACTTAAATTATGTGTTGTACCTCGAATTTTGGATTTTAGATGTTAGATTTTTGTTTTAGTGGTTATATTATAGAGTTTTTTGTTTGCTTTTTATTAATTGAAGTTCTATATTCCATATAAAATATATGAGGCAAGATCGGTATAAAGTATATTTTGGTTTTATATAAAACAAATGTACAATAATTTGCTTAAAAGTGACTTTCAAGTAAATATCTAAATAAAATAATAAGGAAATAATCATGTAAACATGCAGGAAGTTCAACCAGTATGATGATCCCTGGTGGAAGCCTGCTTAATTGTTTAAAAAATAGCCAGGTCCCTGTGGCTGGAGCAGGCTGTGGAAGGGAAACCATTATAGATGATGAGCTCATAGAAGTAACAGACAGTCCCTGTGATTGTCTAGGGATTTTATAGGTCAGTAGATTTCACGTTAGATTTCACTCTAAGCCTGGTTTATGACTGGAAGTGGAATTAGTAAGCTTCTTACTAGCATCTAGTACTGAGAGTTCAGAAATGCTGCTAAATGTCCTATAACCTAGAGTATTAGGCACCTTTGAAAAATTAACAGTGTTGAACAATCTCTCAAGAAAATTATTTTAAAAACACATATTTAGAATTATTTCATATCACATTTGAAGATTTCTTAACTCAATTTTTGGTTTCTTATATCAGAAGGATTTTCAAAAGCTTATGTAATGTTTAGTTCAAGTTAGGGTAAGCATTAGTAAAGTGAAGTCAGTTTAGTTAATAAATGACTACAAACTAAACCACATATTTTCTTATTTTCCTCTTTTTTCCCATTGCTTTTTCAATATTTCTGTAAACCACTAATATAGAAAATTAAAACTCTAGGCAGTCTCTATTTCGGGGGTACCAAGGGAGAAAACTCAATCAAGGGCCTTTGGGATAGAGCTAATCTTGACTAGAGCTTGAAGGTATACGTAAAACACAGGCACACCTGTGCTTTGGCACACTATGTTATGCATTCACATTGTGCATACACATTGTCTTATGACATGAAAGTTGCTAAGATATTACAATAAGCAAACCAAATAAAAACCAAGCTTTCAAAGATTATAGCTGGAGTTAGAGAATTTTTGCTTTTGCTAAAATTGTTGAGAAGAATAAATACTCAAGTATCTTCCACTGCTTAAAAAATATTTTATAGAAGTTTGCATTGTGGGTATCTTTTATCAGAATTATTTCTCCTCCATCTTGTTCTAAGATAATAAAAGATAAAAGCATTCACAAAAATGCATGTTAGACAATAAGATAAATTAAAGATAAATGAATGAGGAAATTAATGTGAGAAGAAAAATATGTGAAAATATTAAGGTAAGTCCAAAAAGGAGGTGAATTCATACAATGTAAAATCTTTATGTTTGAATCTGTTTCAGAATGTTAGCAGGTAGCAATATGGTAGTTACCCACATTTATAATGCTCAAGTTGTTCTCATTTAGCACCTGATCTGTTGGCTATGTAACTGATGCTAGAGATTTCTCCACTAGGCAGAACTTCTACTCGTATAGAGCTTGCTTTTCCTCCAAAATTAATAAATTGCTATTCAATGCCTAAAGTAAAAAGACATAATTTTTCCCCTAATATACTAAGGGAGAGCTATGCTATTTAGACACATTCTTGGAAAAATGCAAACAGCATGAAATCAAGGCATCGGACAATATTAAGTAGTGTACAGAAGCTGACATTATTTGTAGAAAAGAGTTATTCAGGCAAAACTTGTAACGAAAGAGGTATATTTACTGTGCTTTACTTACTAATTTTTCAAAGTGCTGGCACTGCTTTAATATTATTATTGTTATTATTATTTGTAAAAGCTATTTCACTGAGGCCGTTAGGTTATATATTGCTTACTTTTATAACTGATTTAAATGGTTACATTTTACCATGATCACAGAAACAGTATTTCCTAAATCTGTGTGAAAGTTTAAATTGTCATTTTCTAAGAAGACATAATATACCTCTATTCTTAAAGAAATAGTGTACACTAATTCATAACTATTTATTAAACAACTCTTCTGATGTAGATTCTAGAGCCTTGACAGTAACTAAATACAAACATGAGTACCTTTGGAGTGTTTGTTTACAGAGATCATTATGGACCATTTAAACACACACACACACACACACACGTATATATGTGAGTTTTTTGTACAGAATTAGTTTATTTTATGACTCTCAAATCAGCTGACTTATTAAAATAAGATTTACAGTTTTAGTATTTATTCAAAGAATGTTTTTTGAGAATACATACAAAAAATTATATACTTTGTCATCACTTTATGTGTGTATATCATATATATGTGTGTGTGTATATATATGTATCTCTATATATGTAGAGATACACACACACACACATACATACAAAGTGTGCAATATGTACATATATTGGAGGTTATAAAGTATTAACTTACATGATCACAATAGGCTGTTTGCTAGCTGAAGAACAAGGAGAAAAACTCCAAGTCCCAAAACTGAAGTAGTTGGAGTCTGGTGTCAGAGGGCAAGGAGCATCCAGCACAGGAGAAACATGGGGGCTTTCGAGGCGAGGCCCATCTCACCTTTTCTCATGTTTCTGTCTGCTTTACATTCTCTAGAAGCTGATTTGATTGTGCCCACCAGATTATGGTAGGTTTGTCTTCCCCAGCCCCCTGACTCAAATGTTAATCCATTTTTGGGAAACTACCAAGAGACATGCCCCAGATTAATACTTTGTATCCCTCAATCCAATGAAATCGACACACAGTATTAACTATCACACGTTCACCCCTTGTCAACTTGAATCTATAGACATCTCCTGAGATAATACATACTCTTCAAATAAAGACAAAAATGAGGTTATAATTACACCTAACAATACAAAATGAGGTCATATTTACACCTAACATAATAGAACTATCCTTCATACAACCAAGAACACACCAATCCCCAACCTGAACACTATTATGTAAAGTTACCCACACTCAAATGATGATATGAAGTCAATATATCTTATGTCACATAATAAAAGGAAAGAAAAAATGAAGATATTTTCTTACTACATGTGTATATATGCACAAACTTTTTTAGCAAAAGAAGGAGGAAATACTTAAGACAATTAAAGTCATCATTTCTGCAGCTGGTCACGTGTTTTCACGCGGTATGGATGACTGGCTTCTACTCCCTATTCTGTGTTTTCTTTGCCTTCAGTAAGCAATTCAGCAGGTCATTTTTTTTCCCTGGTTTGTGACCCAAACCTTAATTCTCGAAGGATCTGAACAATTTGTAGTCCTGTCAGGATCGGGCTCTTGTAGTTTCCTATTGACCTTAATCACAGGTCATAGTAATACTAACACGCATCCTAATGTATCTTCTGTATTCCACGCATACTGTTTCTTACCTAAATTGTGGAGCAGTAGACTGATTTCCTCCTTGATAGTTTGCGTCAATCACCTCAGTCAACACTGTACCTTCCTTCTTAGACTGTTGACTCAAAGGTAGGAGAGGGCCAAAGTGTTTAGGTGTCAGTCTTAACTTCCAGTTTAATGGAATCATGGCCGTGTCTTCTGGTGGCAGCATTCCTCCCTCTGGAACTAAGATCTCTAGGCCAACAGAACTTAACGTCTTGGAAACAGAAAGCAAAAATGTTGCTAGTGGATCTCTTGGGGTGATGGTGAGTGGTGACATTTCTACTTACAACCCTTGATTTTTGGACCCATGAATTCTTGCTTTGAGAGAAACAGTACAACATAGTGGATGCTGATTCACAGCACACATGGTCTTCTGGAGAACTTTGCCACAGACCCTTCAAAGTATTCTCTCATAATTGGCATTGTAATTGTAACTTCAAAGGGCCATTTTACCATTCTATTTATCTAGCTGCTTCAGGATGATAAAAAGCATGGTAAGACCAGAGAATTTAATGAGGAGAAGCCCACTGCCACACTTCTTTAGCTTTAAAGTGAGTGCCTTGGTCAGAGGAAATGCAGCGTGGAATAACATGATGATGAATAAAGCATTTTGTGAGTCCACTGATGGTAGTCTTGGTGGATGCATTGCGTGCAGAATAGTCAAAGCCATGAGAAATGTAAAAATTTATTCCAGCGAGGACAAACCTTTGCCCTTTCCATGATGGAAGAAGTCCAATATATTCAACCTGCCATCACGTAGCTGTCTGATCACCCTGAGAAACTGTCCCATAACACGGGCTCAGTGTTGGTCTCTGCTGCTGGCAAATTGGGCACTCAGCAGAGGCCATAGCCAGGTCAGCCTTAGTGAGTAGAAGTCCATGTTGCTGAGTCCATGTGTAACCTCCATTCCTACCAACATGGCCACCTTGTTCATGGGCCCATTGGGCAATGCCAGGCTGGGGAAAGAGGCAGAGTGGTGTCCACACAATGGATCATTCTATCTGCTTGATTACTAGACACTTTCTCTGCTGAGGTCACTCGTTGGTAAGTACTCACATAAAATAGAAGTATCTTCAGTTTTTCACCACTCAGAATGACCCATCCACTTATCTTTTCCCCAAATTTCTTTGTTGCCAATATTCTAATCATGCTTCTTCCAAATGCCAGACCTCCAGACAAACCATTGACTAAGGCCCATTAATCAGTATATAAACACATATTTGGCTGTTTCTCCTTCAATGCAAAGTGCACAACCAGGTTCACTGCTTGAAGTTTTACCCTCTGGGAAGATGTATCTTCACCGCTGTCCTTCAGGGATGTCCTAGAAAGGAGCTGTAGTGCTTCAGCTGTCCACTTTTGGGTGGTGGCTGCATATTGTGCAGAACCACTTGTGAACCAGGTCCCAGTGTTAGTTCCTCTGCCAACTGATCATAAACAACTTCCCATTAGGCCATCGGTGCAGGCTGGAGGAGAGAAGGTGCCATGGCCGGAGTGGAGACCCATGGGCATTTGAGCCACTTTCTCATGTAACTTACTTGTGCCTTAGGACCTGCTCAAGCCTTGTCACATATATACCACTTCCATTTGATAATGAAATGCTGCTGTGCACAACCCACTTTATGACTAGATGGGTTTGAAAGCACACAGTTTATGATAGGCAGTTCATCTCACACAGTGACTTGATGACCCATAGTCAAACGTTCAGTTTTCACCAAAGCCGAGTAATGGGCCAAGAGCTGTCTCTCCAAAGCAGAATATTTATCTACAGAAGATGGCAGGGCATTGTTGCAAAATCCTAGAGGCCTGTACTGGGATTCACCTGTGGGAGCCTGGCAAGGGTTCCAAACAGCATTCCTATCTGCCACTGACACATCAAGCACCATTGGATATGTGGGTCATGTGGCCCAAGTGGCAGAGGAGCTTGCTCAGCAGACTGCACCTGTTGCAGAGACTTCTCCAGTTCTGGATGCCACTGGAAGCTGGCAGCCTTTGGGTCACTCGATAAGTGGGCCAGAGTGACACATCCAAATGAAAAATGTGTTGTATCCAAAATCCAGCTAGTCCTACTAAGCACTGTGCCTCTTTCTTGGTTGTAGGAGGTGCCTAATGCAGCAACTTATTCTTTACCTTGGAAGGAATATTTTGATAGGCTCCACAAGACTGGACCCCTAGGAATATTACTGAGGTAGGAGGTCTCTGAATTTTAGTCAGATTCATTTCCCATCCTCTGTTACAAAAAAATGTCTCACCAATAAATCCAGTGTTCTTGCTACTTCTTGCTCACTGGATCAAATCAGCATAATGTCATTAATTATATGGACCAGTGTGATACCTTACAGAAATGAAAAGCAATCAAGTTCTCTCTGAATAAGATTCTGACATGAAGACAGAGAGCTGATATACCTCTGAGGTAGGACAGCAAAGGTATATTGCTGGCCTTGTCAGCTGAAGGCAAATTTCTTCTGTTGGGTCTTATAGTTATTAATAAAGAAAGAGGCATTTTCCACATCAATGGCTGCATACCAGTTACCGGGAGATGTATTAATTTGCTCAAACAATAAAACTACATCTGGTAAAGCAGCTGCAATTTGAGTCATAACTTAGTTAAGTTTTGATAATCCACTGTTGTTCTCCAAGATCCATCTGTCTTCTACACAGTCCAAATGAAAGTGTTGAAGGAAAAGGTGCTGGTAATTACCACTGCTGCATCTTTGAAGTCCTTGATGTTGGCACTAATCTTTGCAGTCCCCTCAGGAATGTGATATTGTTTTTGATTTACTATTTTTTATGTATAGGCAGCTCTATTGGCTTCCATTTGAACTTTTTCAGTGTAGTAGCCCTCACCCTACACATCAGGGAGCAAATGTGAGGTTCTGCCAGCAGCTAAGTATGTATATGCCAATTATGCATTCTAGCACCGGGAAAATGACTCCAAGAGGAGTCCTGGGATGCATAGGACACTCTGTAAGTCCAACCTAAGCTAAATCTCCATTCATTACCTGACCTCCATAAGCTCCTACTTTAATTGTAGGACCACGATTATATTTTCAGCAATGCAGTGGGGTCATTCCTGAAGGGAAACTGGTGTCTCTTTCTTTCAAGGTGTTATTGGTCTTTAAATTGGCTCTAGTTTGGAAACTGACTGGGGAAGGGGCTGTAATACTCTGCTTTTATAATTCAAAGTAGTCTGTTTTTTTATTTGACCCAAAAGTTATCTGTTTGTTTAACTTAAGTGTGAATGCAGTAGGCTTTCTCTCAATTTCGCGTCCAGGAACACCGTGATTAATTAGTTAACGCCACAGCTTCATAGCAGTCACATTATTGTAATTGCCACTTTCCCTTAGTTACACCCACCTTGCCTTTGGTGGTTGAGTACTGCCACTTGGCCCCTGCCACCTCGGGATTCAATTTTTCTCATTATATTTAAATTTTGCCGTTGAGTGATTGTGTTTCCCACCATTAAATCTGACATACACAGAAGAGAAATTACAGGGCTATTCACAGATGCAAGTGCTTCCCTCACCAATCTATTTCACAAGGCATTGGTAAAGGGCATCTCTTCCAGACCCTCCAAAGTGGAATGAGTAAAGTCTAAGGAGATGAATCCACTCCACCATCCCAATTTCCCTAAGCCTCCAGATCTCTCTCTCTCTACATTAAGCCAACGGAGACTAGGCATTTCCAGCTCACTCACAGTGGGACATCTTTTCATCCATATTTCAGCTAACCAGGCAAATCAACTATTAGAATTTTTTTAACTACCTGAGCAGCAACATTAAATGCAAATTCCCTGCTTAGTGGGCTCTACTCAATAAATTCAGTCTGATACAATTCCATGATTCCTCTTCCCCCATTATCCCCTACACTTAATATTCATTCCCATACCTGTCCTCCAGATTGCTGTTCAAATAAATGAGATAACTCTAACAGTTCTTTTTGAGCGTAGCACACCACTTCATGGGTCACCTCACCTCTAGGAGCCCACCAGAACTTTAATCTACTTATAGGTCTAGAAACAAACAGAGGTGTTGGGGATGGCTTCTGAGGAGAAATCATATTATCTTTCCTGGAAACTGCCTCAGGGGTGGAAAACACTGTTGCCTCAGCCAGTGCAGGGTTTCTCTCTTCAGACACAGTTGGAAAGGCTGATGGAAGTATGGATCAGAAAGGGGATGTTGACACTTCTCGAGATGAGGAAGCCATTCTTTCTGGCAAAAAAAAATATATATCTATATTCATCAGATTTAACCACACACTGTCACTAGATTCATCAGGGTTCTCCTACACATCCCCATTGCAATTTGCAGGGTCTGTTTCTTTTCCCATCAATGCCCTCACTATAACAGTAGACACCTGGTGAGGCTGTGCATGCATCTTTTATTGCAGGTCAGTGACTCACATGATAAGAGCCTGTGTCTGTTTTTCCACAATTTTAGCTCTTGCTCTACAAATGATAAGATTCTCACTCAGGGCAAAATTAGCAGATTTGAGCCTCAGTATCTGCTTCTGAAGTTGGGAGACAGTATCCCTGAGTTCATCATTTTCTTTCATCATATTGTTACTGAACTTAGGAGCTACCAAGCAGCTTCACTGTGTTCTTTGGTTCTCCACATATGGTCAAAGGTATTATGTATAGAATCACTAAACTCCTTGATTCTCACAATCAGTGAATCAGGAGTGCCAAATTCATTTATTTTGCATAAGTCTCTAAATGGTTTCTACCAAGTACTATCAGTGTTCTGCATATTATTAGAAGTAGAGTCCACAGACTTTTTGCATCAAATTATATTAAACAGCCAAGTTCAAAACCTCCAAAACCAATGAAAGAACTTTATTTTTAATGTTCTGTTCCTCTAGAACCATTTCTGTTACCAAAATCTGTATTAGTCAGGATTCTCTCACAGGGACAGAACTAATATCTATAGAAGAGTTTATTAAGTGTGAACTTACATGATCACAATGTCCCACAATAGGCTGTCAGCAAGCTGAGAATCAACGAGAGCCAAACTGAGTACCAAAATTGAACAACTTGGAGTCAGCCACGTGAGGGCAGACAGCATCCCGCACAGGTGAAAGATGTAGGCAAGAGGGTTAGTCCATCTCACCTTTTTACGTTTTTTGCCTGTTTTATGTTTACTGGAAGCTGGATAGATTGTGCCCTCCAGATTAAGGCTGAATCTGCTTTCTCCAGCCCACTGACTCAAATGTTAATCTGTTTTGGGCAACACTCACACAGACACACCCAGGATTAATACTCTGTATGTCTCAGTCCAGTTAAGTTGACACTCAGTATTAACCATCACAGGCTCCTGGGCATAAATTTGTTGCTCCCCACTGAAGCTCCACCTTCAAGCCAGTGACATCTTGAGGTCTGGGGCATAGGCTGATGGACAAGAATGGGAAATGATTTTACTTTTATTAAGTAAATTGCTTTATTAAGTAAATTTACTTTTAATTAAATTTAAAGTAATTTTTATTTAAATTTACTTTTAAATTAATAAAAAGTAAATTTACTTTTATTAAGGAAATTGCTGCCCAATAATCCAATCAGCAAGCACTTTATTTTCTTTGAACGACGAAAAATTACTGGATTCAGCCACAGTGGAAGACTTGACAGACTACCAACCAGCTGTGGAGAGGACCGACCCACTGAAGGGACTTCTCTCTGCTGAGAGCTAAGGAGGCATCAGAACTCTCAGCAGTACACTGGAGCTACCCACCACAGGCTTTGCTGAGAGCTAGGGAGATAATGGAGTAGGTAGCAGCAGCTACCTACTCCAAGATCTCTTCTATGCTGAAAGCTTAGATGTTGGGACCACCAGATATGAGAATTTCCCCACTGCAGGGCCTTCTCTCTGCACGGAGCTTAAAACTGGGCAAGATGACCAGCTGGATGGAGAAGATACCCGCTCCAGGTTCTCCTCTCTGCTGAGAGCCGGATGGTAATCACTGACATCCGGCCTTTAGAGATGAGCTACCCACTCTCTTTGCTGAGAGCTGGACACTCATCAGGACATCTGGCTTGTGTGGAGGAGCTACCCAATGAGGGGCTTTTCTGTGTTCTCTCATTCACTACAGCTTCTCTTTACATTGCACAATCTTTAATTGTCCATCTACGTCTTTATTCCTGAATGCAGAACAATTATTTGAGATAAGCTGAATGGTGAAGCTGAAAGAGTTGTAACACAAACTGGGGGAATAAAAAGATATACCTTGCTCATCACATTGTGGAAGACAAAAATAAGAGGAGAGCTATGACCCTTCAGGGTGCACAGACCTAGGCACTCTCAAAGCCAGGGCTGTGACATCTTCTTTAGGGCTTTGAAGTTTCTGGCATCTTCAAACTTCTGGGCACCACTCCATTCCTTAGTATAAGCTATGGAAGCTGCTTGCAGAATGCCTGATCCAGCTACAGCTTCTCAGTGAGATGGCACTTCTCTTGGCACCTAAAATTTCCTGCCCTGCCACAGCTGGCATGCCTGGCTGTGTGTAGTGGCTGATGCCCACACTCGCTCATACACCCCTTGCCACTCTATGCCACACTTGCCCTTGGCAGGTGTTAAATCCATGCCTATAATTGAAGGGGAAGGCAGCCTCTCAGGCAGAGTGGGTATAACAAGCTTAGCAGGCCTTAGCAAAACTGAGGCAAAGGCACTACTGGCCACAGTGGTTTCCATCAGGCAAGGTGACTCCACCAAAATTCCATGACAAAAGAAGCGTAGCTACTTGTGTTTAAATGCCTTACATCTACTGGATCTTGAAATATTGATAATTGAGTGTCCTACAATTTGAGATATAGATACATAGATAGATAGACAGACAGACAGACAGACAGATAGACAGACAGATTGTGTGTGTGTGTCTGTGTGTATGTGTGTGTGTGTCACAGTCTCACTGTGTCACCCAGGCTGGTGTGCAGTGGTGTGACCTCGGCTCACTGCAACTTCTGCCCCTTGTGTTCAACTGATTCTCCTGCCTCAGCCTCCTAAGTAGCTGGGATTACAGGCATCTGCCACTGCACTTGGCTAATTTTTGTACTTTCAGTTGAGGTGGGGTTTCATCATCTTGGTCAGGCTGGTCTTAAACTCCTGACATCGTGATCCACCCACCTCAGCCTCCCAAAGGGCTGGGATTACAAACATAAACTACCTCATCTGGTCACAGTTTGCTATTGTTAAACCTTATTTGGAAATTATTATATTTCAAATTTGTTTAGAAATTAAATTTGAAAGATTGGCATTTGCATTGGGTCACCTAATCTCTCTTACTTACACTCTCTTACTCTTTTTATTGTATGAGAATATATTTCTAAAATATATGGCACTGAGGTTCAGATTGGCATTTTTCTGGTAGATTATAAAGTTTACTGATGGAACAGAATTTCTTATTCTTGGATTTTGACATTTTGTACTCATGTAATTTCTTTTTGTGAGGAACTTTTGCTGCACTCCATAGGATTATGAGTAGCATTTCTGGCATCTTCCACTAAGTGCAACAGTAAACTATTTTTCCATGGTAGAGATACGCAAATATGTTTGTATCTTGTGGAAACAAAACTGATGAAATTTACTATTCTAGAGAGTTCTAAAGAAGAAATAAGAACTTGCTTTTAAAAATTCTGTGCAAATTTTACATGAAATCTCACTTTGCTCTAACTCTGCTGTTCTAACATCCTGTGATTTTCTATCATCATCATGTAAGTTAAGCCTATAATACTTTCCCTTTTGCAGGATAGTGTTAAAAACACAGGTTAAATGGATGTTGAAGAGCTGATATAAGAGGCCACATTTGGGTAAGAAAAGAGTTATCGGTCTTTATCTCAAAAAGCTCACCATCATGAATTATTAGGGAAATGCACATCTAAACTGCAATGAGATACCATCTGAGGCCAGTCAAAATGGTGATTACTAAAAAGCCAAGAAACAACAGATGATAGTGAGGCAGTGCAATGATAGGAATACTTTTATATTGTTGTTCAGAATGCAAATCAGTACACACTGTGAAAAAGTGTGTGATGATTCATCAAGTATCTAGAACCAGAAATACCACTGTACTCAGCAATTACATTACTGGATATATACTCTTCCAAAAACAAGCTATTCTATTACAAGGATACATGCATATGTATGTTTATTACAGAACTATTCACAGTAACAAAAACATGGAATAAACCCAAATGCTTATCAATGACATCCTGAATAAAGAAAGTGTGGTACATATACACAATGAAATTATACGCAGCCATAAAAAGGAATGAAATTATGTCCCGTGAAGGGGCATGGATGAAGCAGGAAGCCGACATCCTCAGTAAGCTAACACAGAAACAAAACACACACAAAAAAACAAACACTGCATGTTCACACTCATGCGTGGGAACTGAACATCGAAGACACATACACACAGGGAGGGAAAAAACACACACTTGGGTCTGCCAGGGGGGATAAAAGAGATTCAGGATAAATAGCTAAATCATGTGGGGCTAACTACCTATGTTATGGGTTGATATCTGCAGTCAACAACCATGGCACGTGGTTAATTGTGAAATAAACCTGCATGTCCTGCTTTGTAGAGTTTATAGTAACTTTTAAATATGTGCCACACTTTACTGAAGACTTTTTTTTTTTTTAAATATGGCATCTCTCTCTGTTGCCAGACTGGAGTGAAGTGGTGTGATCTTGGCTCACTGCAATCTCTGACCCCTGGGTTCAAGTGATTCTCCTGCCTCAGTTTCCTGAATAGCTTGAATTACTTGTGCATGGCACCACACCCAGCCTTAAGATATTTTTTAAAAATAATTACAAATCAGTTTTTGACAAACTGCATTGAAAAGTAAATAGTGTATTTCAATTCTTAGTTGATTGAATTTCTTCCCTTTTATTTTTAGAATGATATCTCACACTGTCCCTTTGGCTGGAGTGCAGGGTGCAATCTTGGCACCCTGCAACCACCTGACTCACAGTTTCAAGTGATTAATCTTCCTCAGCCTCTTGATTAGCTGAGATTACTGGCGGACACAACCACAGCTGATGGGGTTTCCCCATATTTTACAGACTTTTCTCTAACTCCTGACCTCAGGTAATTTGCCTACCTTATCCTCAGAACATGCCGGGACTACAGATGTGAACCACCGTGCCTGGCACTTGATTGAATTTATAATTGAGAAAAACATACATCTTGCAAAAATTTATTTTTATATCATATTTTTATGAGTTTATATATCTCATAATTCATGAAAAATAAGAAAGCTTTAATGCCTTTTTATATTTTAAATGAATTTATTTCCATTTTTATGTAATTAAAAGAGTAGGTTAATTTAGAATGTTATTTTTCTTTTGGGTAAATTTCTCAGGTTTTAGAAATTTCTTTAAAAATCTACTCTGGGAAAATAATTACATTTATTGATTTTACTTGGGGTTTTTTTAGGAATTGCTTATGTAAGAAAATTCAAATTTATTTCAAGATACAATGAGATGTTTAATTATGTCAAATAAAATATTTTCTTTGAAAAGAATTTTTTAACTATATTTTCTACAAATAATACTGTGATTACTTTTTCTGACTTACTAGAAATTAACTGATTGTTTCATCTTCCCTGCATAAAAAGCTCACCTGCAATATTTAAGAAGTAAACAACTGCCAGCCGAGCTGGCTTTTCCAGTCTGTCGCTCACCAAACACCATCAATTCTGGTTTTGAGCTATTTGTAGCACCAGCTATTGGCTGTGTAAAAAAAATCTTAAAAAGATAGTGGACTGTTTGGCTGAAATATATTACACAGACAAAACAATAGCTAGTGAGTATTTTAAATTATAAAGCTGCTTTTGTTCATTAATCATAGTTTTGTGTGAAATTCTATTTTCTCATTTAGATAAAATCAACTCATGGGTTTTTTTGTCAACTATTTTAACATTCTGTAGCCATCAGGTATATAATTAAAACAATTTTAGTTGGAGAATACAATTTATTTAATATCTATTTATTTAATGCTCCCCTATAGTTGGCTTTGGTAACTTAACACAGTGAGTTGTTTTAATCACACGTGAAAAAATACTGAAACTTTAGAGTAACAAGAAGCCAAATGTAATACTATAAAAAGTTTATATTTAAAATGCATGCATTAAAAACTTTTTCATAACCCACAAATTGAAGTTGCTTAATGTTATTTTAGTTAAATTCTAAGAAAGTTATGGTTTAAAAATCGTGATATGAGAAGAGAACATTTGAGTGCATTTTATTGCTTCTAAATACCACATCAGTCCCACAAAGAGGGTAGTAATGTTCAAATCTTACACAGAACTAAAACAAGTTTGAGGTAATGTAAGTAAATTAACAAATAATAACATAAAACTTAGTTTATTTCAAGAGAAAACTGAATGTTAAATATATAATTAACAGCAGCATTCAGTATAGACCTTTAATTAGTAAATGTGAAATTATATTAACATTTTTATCTGTGGGAGTACATTTACTAGCACATTGTAGGATTTTCTAGCTAAACTCACTGCTTAAAAGTTCAGATCTTTATTTGTCTTGTGGGTTCTTTGCAGAGGAAAGAGTTTACTTTTGAAAAATACCTTTTTCTTAATTTATTTAACTATTGTATTGACATAGTAAATACATATTTTCAAAAGAGATTTTTGAGATAAACACTGCTGTTGTTAAACTATTTAGCTAACAGTTTTATGGGGTTAAAATATATTTCCAAATATATAAGAGGATATGTACTGCAAATTATTAACTTGCCACCAATATTATATTCCTGGTCCAGAGATTATGTCTGTATGTGCACTAATCCATGCATGCAGCTATTTGTTTATTTTTTACACAAATGAAAATATACAATATACAGCATTATTAACTTTGTTTTGTATTTAGTCAAACACCTGTCAGTATATGAAGATCTGGTTAATTCTGATTTGTAGCTACATAACTTGCAGTTCAATGTGCTCTAATTTATGCAATCCATCTCTAAGACGAATTGATGTGTAAGCTGCATTACGTTCTACACAAAATAGGGAATAATTTATAGTCCTTACAGTGATTTTAAATAAATTATTGCTATTTACTGAGGAATAAAGCAGTTATTTATGTGAAGGTTACAGTTTTATGAGTCACAACAATAACTTTATATGAAGTGCTCAATTAAAAGTGAGAAAACCCTGTTTTATATAAAGTTCTGATGACAATTAATTAAATACACTTATTTTAGGCCCAAATGTTTTATAGTAAGTAAACTTGTAATGATTAAGGCTAAGTCCATGATTAACACATGAAAATTTTAATATTATACCATCTTATATACCTCTTTCCGAGAAAGCATTTTTTCTCATCTCAGCTTGTAAAGCACTTCCTGAGTGGGAATATCAGCTCCTGCTGGACCACGCCCACCAAAAAGATTTGTGGAACTCAAAGAGGGTGGTGCTACCTATCACATAAATTCTGTGACCCAGCAGCTATACCTGATCCCCGTCATCAGCAGCAGTATTTTAACCATTGAAAAGACAGGTAGCAACACAGACAATGATTGTAGAGCTGTTAAAGGAGTGAGAGGTGACAGCGTGCCGGCAGTCCTCGCAGCCCTCGCTCGCTCTCGGCGCCTCCTCTGCCTGGGCTCCCACTTTGGCGGCACTTGAGGAGCCCTTCAGCCCCCGCTGCACTGTGGGAGCCCCTTTCTGGGCTGGCCAAGGCCGGAGCCGGCTCCCTCAGCTTGCAGGGAGGTGTGCAGGGAGAGGCGCCAGCGGGAACCGGAGCTGCGCGCGGCACTTGCGGGCCAGCTGGAGTTCTAGGTGGGCGTGGGCTTGGCGGGCCCCACACTCAGAGCAGCCGGCCCGCCCTGCCACCCTGGGCAATGAGGGGCTTAGCACCCGAGCCAGCAGCTGCGGAGGGTGTATTGGGTCCCCCAGCAGTGCCAGCCCACGTGCGCAGCATTCGATTTCTCGCCGGGCCTTAGCTGCCTTCCCGCGGGGCAGGGCTCGGGACCTGCAGCCCGCCATGCCTGAGCCTCCCACCCCCTCCCTGGGCTCCTGTGCGGCCCGAGCCTCACAGATGAGCGCCGCCACCTGCTCCAGGGCACCCAGTCCTATCGACCCCCAAGGGATGAGGAGTGCGGGCGCACTGCGCAGGACTGGCAGGCAGCTCCACCTGCAGCCTCTGTGCGGGACCCACTGGTTGAAGCCAGCTGGGCTCCTGAGTCTGGTGGGGACGTGGAGAACCTTTAGGTGTAGCTCACGGATAGTAAATACACCAATCAGCACCCTGTGTCTAGCTCAGGGTTTGTGAATGCACCAATGGACCCTCTGTATCTAGCTACTCTGCGGGGACTTGGAGAACCTTTGTGTCCACACTCTGTATCTAGCTAATCTAGTGGGGATGTGGAGAACCTTTGTGTCTAGCTCAGGGATTATAAACGCACCAATCAGTGCCCTGTCAAAACAGACCACTGGGCTCTACCAATCAGCAGGATGTGGGTGGGGCCAGATAAGAGAATAAAAGCAGGCTGCTGGAGCCAGCAGTGGCAACCTGCTCGGGTCCCCTTCTACACTGTGGAAGTTTTGTTCTTTAGCTCTTTGCAGTAAGTCTTGTTACTGCTCACTCTTTCGGTCCACACTGCCTTTATGAGCTGTAACACTCACCGCAAAGGCCTGCAGCTTCACTCCTGAAGCCAGCGAGCCCACGAGCCCCCAGGGAGGAACAAACAACTTCAGACACGTAGCCTTAAGAGCTGTAACACTCACTGCCAAGGTCTGCAGCTTCACTCCTGAGCCAGCGAGACCATGAACCCACCAGAAGTAAGAAACTCCGAACACATGTGAACATCACAAGGAACAAACTCCGGACACGCCGACTTTAAGAACTGCAACACTCATCGCGAGGGTCCGCAGCTTCGTTCTTGAAGTCAGTGAGACCAAGAACCCACCAATTCTGGACACAGGAGGGCCTCCATCTTCCAGACCCCAGAATAGTAGATCCACTGACAGCTTGAATTTTGTGCCTGGAGAAGCCACAGATACTCAATGCCAGCTGGTGGAAACAGTTGGGAGGAAGGCTGTACCCTGCAAAGCCTCATGGGTGCAGGTGCACAAGACCATGGGAACCCAGCTCTTGAAGATCATTCTGAAGCTTTAAATTGTACTGCCTCCTTGGATTTTAGACTTGCATGGGGGCTGTAGCCCCTTTATTCCAGTCAGCTTCTCACATTTGGAATGGCTGTACTTTTCCAATGCCTGTACCCTACTATATCTAAGAAGTAACTAACTGGCTATCAATTTTACAGGCTCATAGGGAGAAAGAACCTGCCTTGTCTCAGATGAGATATTGGACTTTGACTATTGAGTTAGTGCTGAAATGAGTTAAGGCATTGCAGGACTATTGGAAAAGCATGACTGGTTTTGAAATGTGAGGAAATGAGATTTGGGAGGGGCCAGGGTTGGAATGATATGGTTTGACTGTGTCCCCACCCCACTTGAATTTTTACATGTGGTGGGAGGAATGAGATGGGGGATAATTGAATCATGGGGGCAGATGTTTTTTGTGCTGTTCTTGTGACAGTGAGTAAGTCTCATTATATCTGAGGGCTTGAAACATCAGTTTCCTTGCAGAAGCTCTCTCTTTGCCTGCTGCCATCTGTGTAAGACGTTAATTGCTCCTCTTTTCCTTCTATCATGATTCTGAGGCCTCCCCAGTCATGTGGAACTGTCAGTTCATTAAACCTCTTTCTTTTATAAATTGCCCAGTCTAGCATATGTCTTTAGCTTGAAAATGGACTAAGACAGTACAAATATCAGATTGACTGATAAAGCTCTGTGACTTTAATTTCACAGTCAAGTCAAAGATGTAAATCAAATACAATTGTGTGCAGGTCTCTGAAAATTCTTATCAACCTTTTTCTAGTTCAGTAACATTTTATTAACATATTTTAACATAATGCTGAAAGAGTTGTTAAATCAAGTTATAATGTACTCTATACTTTTATAATTATTGCTAAGCTAAGACTACAGTCATTTTAATTGTTTTAAGAGACAAAGTCTCTATTGCTACAGCTGGAATGAATGCAATGCTGCAATTATAGCTAACTGCAGCTTCTAACTTATGGGCTCATGTTATCCTGCTGCCTTAGCCTCCCAATGAGCTGGGTCTATAGGCAGAGGACAGTAGGCTCAGCTAATTATTTAATTTGTTTATTTATTTTAATTTTTTTGTTAGAGACAGAATTTTGCAGTGTTGCTGAGGCTGGCCTCAAACTCTAGGCTTAAGGTAATCCATCCACCTTGGCATCATATAGTGCTAAGATTACTGGTGTGAGCCACCATATCTAGCTAATTTTTAAAAACTTTTTGTAGAGATGGTGCTTCACTATTTTGCCAAACCAGGTTACAAAAACCTGCCCTCAAGGTTATTTTTGCCTTGGCCTTTACTATTTTTGGAATTACAAATATAAGCCACAAAACCTGGTCTAAAAATGATCTACATTTTTAACTATAAGTTAAAATTTTATCTCGTAGAGATAAAGCTTCTTATGTAATGATAAAGTAGAACATGGTGTGATACAAATTTATTGGTGTGTGAGCCAATTTTTAAATAATAAATGCACATTTAGATTAGAGATTTTTAAGTTTACTAAGAATTCTCTCACAATTACTACAAAAATGTTTATTGTGTATTTAAAATTTGAAATAATATTTTTATGGTTAGGAAAATGTAAAGCAGTATAATAGAGAACCAAACCAATTGTAAGAACTCTACGAATGAAATGCAAAGCCATGTGCAAGTCACCGGAAGGACAACAAACTTTTTTTTTGTTGTGAAATCTAGTGGTTATGTGGAATATACCAGCAATTTGTGTACTAATCATAGTAATTTCTTGTGCTTTAGGCAGAAAAGTAATTCTACTCTTCAAATAAAAATACATATACAGTCAGAAACATTTGTATTTTCAAGCACTTTCTTAATAAAATTTTTGTTAGTTAACACTAATTCTTAGTGATTTACTTACCACTTCACTAACCCATACTGCAAACTAGTGCTTGAGTAGAAAGTAATAATTATTATTATAAATAATGCTCTTTTATATATCCATATATTAAGAACCACTATTCTAATGTACAGATATATTGCATTTTACACTTTAAATAACTACACCAAAAAAGGAAACACTTTCACATAAATTAAGGCTAATGATTTGATAAGAAAAGGTAAATGAAGCCTAATGAAAAAAATTAAACACATGTTGATGCTTTGTAAAGAATCACGCAAGCCAAACACAAATTATTTTGTATTAGTAAGAAGCTAATCTAAAAGCTTACCTTGAGCAGGATTTAAATAAACACCATTAATGTAAGTACTTTTATTCCGTTATGGATAAATTTCACATTTTGTTTCTATACACTTCTCTCAATGGCTGGTGACATAATGAGGTGATGTGGTATTGCAAGAGTTAGTCATAATGTATATCTTACCATCTCATCACCTTCATCTATCACGTCCATTTGCTTATTAAATATGTACACAAGCATTTCACCATCTCTTCTCTCGTCTCTATGACATGCACTTCAGCGTGTGATCAAATACATTTGTGTACTCTCCACCAAAACACTGACTTTTTAAATTTCTTTATCATCTTCTATTTTCAATTCTGTTACATCTCCATCATCAAATTTATACCAGTGATCTGAGTCACTGGCTACCATCTTTGAATAATACAAGAATAATAAGCCAGGCACAGTGGCTCATGCCTATAATCCCAGTACTTTGGGAGACCCAGGTGGGCAGATCACCAGGTTAGGAGATCCAGACCATCCTGGCTAACATGGTGAAACGTCATCTCTACTAAAAATACAAAAAATTAGCCGGGCTTGGTGGCAGGTGTCTGTAGTTCCAGCTGCTCTGGAGGCTGACGCAGGAGAATGGCGTGATTCCGGGAGGCGGAGCTTGCAGTGAGCCAAGATTGCACGACTGTACTCCAGCCTGTGCTACAGAGCAAGACTCTTGTCTCAAAATAAATAAATAAATAAATAAAATAATAATAATTCCCACTACTTGCTTAATCAGCATTGCTACTGTGTAAGGTCCCATATCCAGGTCCCAGATAAATTAAAAATAATCACTGAATGTAATTGTACATTTTCCCAGACATATTAAAATTATTTGGGTTGGCCGCAAAACCAAAAGCCAATATTTTAAATAGCAAGTGCTTTCCTGTGTTAACATACCATAAACAGAGAATATAAACAAATATTCTCTTGTTACCTGCGCAAACATTAAAACAATGTAATGAGAATTTTAAAGTGTATAATCTTTTGAGCCAGGCGTGGTGGCTCACTCCAGTAATCTCAGTAATTTGGAAGGCTAAGGCCGGCAGATCATGAGGTCAAGAGATTGAGGCCATCCTGGCCAATGTGGTGAAACCCTGTCTCAACTGAAAAAAAAAAATTGCAGGGTATGGTTGTGCATACGTGTAATCCTAGTTACTCAGGAGGCTGAGGCAGAATTGCTAGAACCTGAGAGCCAGAGGTTTCAGTGAGCCAAAATTGTGCCACTGCACTGCAGCCTGGGCAACAGAGCAAGACTCCGTCTCAAAAAAAATTATAGTCTCTCTCAACTTGTTTATATAGATGAGCAAATGATAGTTAACACCAGCAGGGTAATTATGTCATAACTAACTTAAGCAATGCTTACTTACCAAAGCTTAAAATGTTTATATACAGTAATCCTTTGGCATCTGTAGGGGATTGGCTACAGGATCCCCATGATTACTATAATTTGTGTCTGCTCAAGTTTCTAGTGAACAGTGGTGAAGTATGTAAATATAACGTACACACATCCTTCTGTATAGTTTACTCATCTCTAAATAATTAATAAAATGTAAATGTTATGTAGACAATTATATGGTAATTGCTTTTGAATTTGCTAGTTTTTATTGTATTGTTATTTTTTGTTTTTGGACATTTTAATACATGTTTAGAGAAATCTGTGTTTGCAGAACCTGTGGATGTAAAAGGTCACTTACGTGTTGCAAATTGGAAAACATTACTGACACAGACCCCGATGGCTATGTGGTTCCATATAGCCACTACTATCTGTTTTATTCCTCTAATGCTTTCTTTTATGTTATTAATTAGAATTTGGTGTGAGTAAAATGAAGATATATTATAAGCAGTAATAATAGCAGCTAATATTTATAGCACTTAAAGACCAGGTAATACACTAAGAGCTGCACACATATTAATAAATTTAATCCTCACTGTCTTTTTTTTTTTTGAGATGGAGTTTCACTCTTTTCACCTAAGCTGGAGTGCAATGGCAGCATCTCAGCTCACTGCAACCTGTGCCTCCAGGATTCAAGCGATTCACCTGTCTCAGCCTCCCCAGTAGCTGGTATTACAGGCATCTGCCACCATGCCTGGCTAATTTTCATATTTTTGGTAGAGATGGGGATTCACCCTGTTGGCCAGACTGGTCTCACTAATTATAAAAAGGTAATAACTATATATAATTACTTTAAATGTGTGGATTTAGAGTGGCAGAAAGGGCAGGGTGCATGGCTCACACCTGTAATCCCAGCACTTTGGGAGGCCGAGGCAGGCGGCTCAGGAGGTTGGAAGATTGAGATCATCCTGGCTAAAAATGGAGTAACCGCCTCTCTACTAAAAATACAAAAAATTAGCCAGGTGTTGGGGTGGGTGCCTGTAGTCCCAGCAACTCAGGAGGCCAAGGCAGGAGAATGACATGAACCCAGGAGGCCGAGCTTGCAGTGGGCCAAGATTGTGCCACAGCATTCTAGCCTGGGCGACAGAGCGAGACTCTGTCTCAAATAAAGGCAAAAGGGAAGGGAAGGGGAGGGGAGGGGAGGGGAGGGAAGGGAAGGGAAGGGAAGGGAAGGGAAGGGAAGGGAAGGGAAGGGAAGGGAAGGGAAGGGAAGGGAAGGGAAGGGAAGGGAAGGGAAGGGACGGAGAGGGGAGGGACGGGGAGGGGAGGGGAGGGGACGGACAGGACGGGGAGGGGAGGGGAGGGGAGGGGAGGGGAGGGGGAAAGGGAAAGAGAAAGGGAAAGGAAAAAAAGTGGCAGAAAGAGTAAAAATAAACTGTTCCAAGTCTCAGAGGTGTGAATAGAAGGAAGGATGACTTTATAAAGAAACTACAATCTAAATGGCAGCTGAATTCAAAACAATGCAGAAAGCTTGGAGGTGAGAAGTTATGAAAGTGAAGAAAGACATATGTGTTACTTAACATATAACATCTTCAAAGACATTTTACCATTTCATCTCCCAATCAATTTGCACAGAGATAACATCAGCTGGCTAGGCCTAGAGATTAAAATCTGTTTGTGAAACTACAAGTGGATGTTAAAATCTGTTGTAACCACATTAAGTTAAACTTTTTTACTTCTGAGGTATCTACAGTAGAAAAAAAATGTTTTATTCTATTAACTCCTCATGATTCAATCACTAAATTGCAATTTATTTTAGAGTAGAGATGAAAACAATCTTTGAGATCCTTTTATATCTAAAATTATTCACCTAATAAGGCTGATTTTTTTCTAGTCAGTCACTGTATTTTGTCAATATTCTTTCCCTTTAAACCCATTATCATCTTGATTACCTCTCTCATACCACTAAAACAGTAAAGAGAAAAGCAGTAAAGAAAAAGCAGATGTTAATTTTGAGGATAAGCACAAACAACTCTAATGTCTTCTGATTCTGTTCAATGACATCATTATTTTTTTCAAAACTGAACAAAATATACTTTATATCACATTTTACAATAATATACATTTGCACCTTCATTTCATACACTGTTCCAAATAATCAAGAAGATTTTTATGTTTGTTAATGTCCACATTCAAAGTTGTAAATGATTCCTCACATTTGTACCAAAAGATATTATTAAAGAAACAAATTTTAAAATTCCCTGTATAAACAGGTGTTTTGTTGTTGTTGTTGTTGTTGTTACACAGGCTAGAGTGCAGTGGCACAATTATAGGTCACTGTGATCTCAAACTCCTTGGCTTAAGGTAGGGGTCACCAAGCAGTACCCATCTGTGTCCTGTTAGGAAATGGGTCACACTTCAGCAGGTGATTGATGGGCAAGCATGGAAGTTGTATCTCTATTTAAACCATTACCTATGGTTCACCTTACTACCTCAACTCCACTTTCTATAAGATCCTTGGCATCAATTAGATTTTTATAGAAGCTAAACACTACTATTTACTGTGCACGTGAGAAACCTAGGTTTTACTGTGCACTCTTTATAAGAATCTAAAGCCTTATCACCAGTAACTGTCTCCTATCACCTCCAGATAGAACCATCTAGCTGCAGGATAGTAAGTTCAGGGCTCCTACTGATTCTACATGATGGTGAGTGGTATAATTATTTCATTAAATATTATAATGTAATAATAATAGAAATAAAGCGCATAATAAATGTAGGGCACTTGAGTCTTCCCCAAACTGTCCCTGCAACCACAGTCTTAAAAAATTGTCCTTCACAAAAACAGTCCCTAGTGCCAAACTGTTCCAAACGATCACACATAGATGCACACACACATAAATACTTGAGTAAAATTTTGAAGACTAAACTCAAAGTGTTGTAATAATTTGAAATAACAAGAACAGAACGTGGCCTAGATTGCAGAAAAAAATGTTTCAAGTAGAGAACGCTGATAAAAATAAATTGTTAACATATTTGAAAAGAAGAGGAAGTCACATGTGAGGCTATAGAACTAAAATAGGTAAATAAGAACTATATATGCAGATTATACTTATAACCTAGGCTTACAGTTTAGCTATGGAATCTAGAAAATTAAACTGAGAGATATAATGGGGAGTCAGTGCATTATAGGTGTGATACAGACTTTTAAAAGAAATCTAAGTGATACGCTAATAAATGGAAGAGGAGAGGCAGTGAGTGAAACAGAAGGCAGCCCAGAAATCAGAATATCTCTTTTGCTTCCTACCTCTGATCTATCTAGTAAGCACTTTTTTGAAAGAACACTAAACTCTTATGAGGGAGTGCAGCTTTTTTTTTTTTTACAAACTAGAAAGAGCTATATACTACAGTATATGATTAAAAGTTGTGTGACAGTGTTTATTATCATATGTGCCACAAATTAGGCCTTGATAAAATGAGTGAAACAAAGGAAACAAAATCAAGATGTTATGAAGCTGTGTGTTGGGGGGTTGGGGGGCGACTTCTCTTCATTGCTCAGGATGAAGTGCTGCAGCACAATCACTGCTCAGGCAATGTTTTCCCCTCATTGTCCCAGGTAGCTGGGACTACTGATGCAGACCATGACACTTGGCTAATTTTTTGCATCTTAATAGAGACGGGATATCACCATGTTGCCCAGACTGGGTATGAACTCCTATAATCCAGTAATCTGCCTACCTTGGCTTCACAAAGTGCCAAGACTACCAGTGTGAGTGATAGTGCCTGGCCTAAGTGAGCTTTTTCAAATGTAAAAATGGACCAAATATTACTGGTCACTTTTGTAAGTGGCTCAAAAACTATATGATTACTTTACAAGCTTGCAAAATTATGCATATTATATAAAGTTATATGTTGTATATTTATATATAAGTATATAATTTCTTTTTCTTACATGGCTAGGAAGAGGTAGTTTCCTGTCAGTGATAAAAATGTTCATTTGATAATAAAAACATTTATTTGATGATGAGTAATGTTGATCTTTGAGGTGATTATTATACATAATATCAAGTGTAAATATTACTCTAGAAGCTAAAAGACATAATTGATACACTAATCTAACTTTAAAAGTATGATAAAGGAAGTTTAAACAAATACCAACAGGTAGTGAATAAAATGGCATGTTATCTTCCCAAGTACTTGAGACTACAGGCTCATACCACCACAGCAGAATAATTCTTGTATTTTTTTTAGAGACAGTGTTTTGCCACATTGCCCAAGCTTATAAAATAGTTTTTATTATGTGTGATAACAGCACCATGGCCATCTTTTTAAATTTAAACTTTAGAGATGCATTAAAATATCTATACAAATAAAACAATATACTCGGCATTTGCTTTATTAGAGAACTGTTAAATCAAGGAGATGACTACATTTCAGTATTTTGCTTATATATAATTTATAAATCTAATAATAAGAAGTTAATTATATCATGAGATATAAAAAATATACTGTCTGTCTTTGCTGTGAAAATTTTAACCTCTTTCGGTTGGGATAATACTAATAAAAATGACCAAGAGAAACAGCTAGACTATTACTATTGTTTAAATATTAAACACCTAATAAATTATGTATTTTAAGATATATTTAAACATTTTAGTTAGTGTACAGATGACTTTATCATATCTTACCCATAATGTACATAAACTGTTTCCAAAAACTTCTGGGTACAATATTGTAGTCAGAAAGCAGCTAAATGTAAAAGATGACCTGAAATTGTCTTAGGAGATCAATATTGTACACTTTCCTATCTTCTGTCTTGTTTGATGCTGGTTTCTCTTCAAATTTATAGTGATATCTAAACACATCATCTTGGAGATCTCTAGAGACCAGAAGACATTAGTGATGCACTAATCTAACATTAAATGTATAATGAAAGAAGTTGAAATAAACACCAAAATTTGGTTAATAAAATTATATGCATTTTTCATACTATTTTCAAAAACTTATTGGTTTTAATATTTAGTATTAGTACTTATTTCACAGATGGACCATCATAAAGAGTTCACAGAAAAGTTATCATTAGAAATAATAGAATAATAGCAATTATAACCTGCAATTCATTAAAGATTAAAGTCTAATCAGTGGTCTCTCATAAATAACTTATGAGGAATAAGTTACTTCGTTCTCCAAGAATTCAGTGTCTTCTTGTGAGCATAATGCATTTTTGCAGATTATATGATATAATTTATGTGATGTATTTAGTTACTACCACTCAATAAATACGGCTCTTAAGAGTAGTTGTGGAAGAAACAAGAGCGTACACAGAAGCTCCAAAGGTCATAATTTTCTTGTAGCTACAGAGCAAAATATAGTTGTTTCACAGATATCTAACTTGTTTCTATATGCTTTGCTCTTCTGAGGTTTCTGATACAGAAATAAACAATATCCAGTTCATAGCCTGAGGAAGTTCATCCCATAGAAAAAGCAACTAGGCAGACACGCATGCCACAGTAAAGTGCTGAGACAACATAAAGCAAAAGCAACCAACCAAGCACAAAGGTAGGGGACTTAATTTGAATTTTATACTCTATCTGCCTCGTTCACTTCTTGTCAGTATAATTAGCAATCTCTATCTATTTTAAATTCAGAACCAGAGGGGTAAAAGGGGCTTCAGTATCAGGACTTACATTCTACTTTTTTGTCCAATAGTTTCTGTTAACCAAGTATTAACGAGCATCCCATATGGAGATTCTAGTAAAAGGAATGCTTCCCAGGTTGTAATTGCTGCGTGGTGTAATCTATTCAATCTAGAAAGGCAGTGTTTTTTATAGTCTTCATAAATGAAAAGTGCTGAGACGTTATTTGAAAGACAAACTATTTCTAACCACTGAGGGAAAGAAATGTAGAAATTTAAGAATCATTTACTACAGTTTAATTATTCAAATTTCTCTATTTAATTTCTATCAATATCTATAGAAAAATATAAGTGAATGGTAAACAACTTAAGTGTAAACATTTCCAAAATTCAAGTTTTCTATATTCACCTATTTAATAGCTATATCTTAAAAATGTGATCTGCCACTAAAACGTGACTTTTTGCTGCTTTATTTTTATTTATGTACTTATTTACTTAATTTATTTATTTTTTTGAGATAAAGTCTTGCTCTGTTGACCATTCTAAAGTGCAGTGGCGTAATCTCGGCTCAATGCAAGCTCTGCCTCCCAGGTTCACACCATTCTCTTGCCTCAGCCTCCTGAGTAGCTGGGACTACCGGAGCCCATCACCACACCCAGCTAATTTTTTTTTTTTTGTATTTTTTTTTAGTACAGATTGAGTTTCACTCTGTTACCTAGGATGGTCTCAATCTCCTGACCTCGTGATCCGTCCTCCTCGGCCTCCCAAAGTGCTGGGATTATAGGCGGGAGCCACCACACCTGGCATGCTGCTTTATTTTCAACAGATATTTTTTATTTTTAACCAAATGCTTTTATAGTTGTAGCAGCCTAATTGTAATTGTTATATAATGTTGCTAACAGGTCTACGTAGCATTATTAGAAAAACAAATTTTTTTCTGTATCAGAAAAATCCCTAATTTTAGAAAAATATACATAGAATCCTAAAAATCAGCTCAACTTATTTAACACAGATGGGATAAAAGTTAAAAAAAAACCCAGAATACTTAAAAAAGGATGAGTATGATTATTAAAAATAAAGATTTCTAATTCTTCACATACTGAATTGCATTGACCGTGTCATACATATGTGATTATATCAACTGTGCTTTGAAAATAAACAAAAAAAGTGATAAATATTATCAACTATATTGTCAAGTTGTTAGATAATGAGAGTGATAAACATGCCAGTGATGGTATTGCAGACATTCTAGCCATATCATCAAAATGCAGTTCTGACAAAATCTTGTGAAAACACAGTAATCTCAGAATGAACAACACTATCTGCTTTCAGAATATTTTTAAAATAATTAATATTTACCTCACATTTTGTTTCTCATCTTTGAACAATAATTGTCTGTATCACTACCTGTGTTTTCAATTACAGAAATATTGTTTGTGACAAGGGTGATTAAGTATAGTTGCTAGATCACAGAATTAATGTGACAGGTAGTACCAGCTTGAATCCCACAAATCCTTTTAGTGGGTAGGGCCCAGCAGGGGACAGATACTCCTGCACACTGAGTGATTCACAAGGTGAGATAAGAAAAAAAATGCTTATGCTACAAAAATAATGATTCTGTCCATTGTTCACTTAATCAGGCTGGGTAAATTCATTCTATCAGGCTAAGACAGCAATTTTGAAAGAGTACTTTAAACTTTTACATCAGCAACTTGAGCCACTATACAGGCCCTTTACTACAGACTTGTTAAGTAAACATTTTTAAAGACATTGCTTCTGTAACCATTTTCTTAGAATCATGTAAGATGGTATAATATTAAATTTTCGTGTGTTAAACGCAGACTTAGGTTTAATCATTAATTTAGTTATTAAAAAACTTGTGCACTGTAAGTGTATTCAAAACACTGTCATCAGAACTTTACATAAATAAAACATTAGAATTTTCTGTTTTAATCGAGCACTTCATTTAAAATTATTTTTCTGACTCATAAAAACTGTAATCTTCACATACATTTCTGCTTTATTCTTCAGCAAATAGTGAAAATTGCTTTGTCTATATTCATAGTTTTATTGTGAGATGAAGTCGTTGAGATGGTGTATTTAAAAATCACCGTAAGAACTGTAAATGCTTCTCTGTGTAAAACTGAATACAACTTACACATCAATCCATCTTAGTGGTGGACTGCGTATGTTGGAGCACATTGAACTGCAAGCTACAAAACAAATGGATCTTCATATATTGACACGTGAGTGACTAAGTATAAAACAAATTTAGCAATATTTTATATTGCATACTTCTTTCTTTAAAGAAGCTATATGTATGGAGAAGTATAAATGCAGAAATAATCTGTGCATAAGAAATACAATATCGGCCGCAAGTCAATAACTTTTAATACACATCTTCATTCATATATATGTGTGTGTGTGTCTATATATGTATGTGTGTATATATATATATATATATATATATTTTTTTTTTTTTTTTTTTTTTGAGACGAAGTCTCACTCTGTTGCCCAGGCTGGAGTGCAGTCGCGTGATCTCGGCTCACTGCAAGCTCTGCCTCCCGGGTTCACGGTATTCACCTTTCTCAGTCTCTCTGGTAGCTGGCCCATGCCACCACGCTGGCTGATTTTTTGTATTGTTAGTAGAGACGGGGTTTCACCGTGTTAGCCAGGATGGTCTCACTCTCCCGACCTCGCGATCCACCCGCCTCGGCCTCACAAAGTGCTGGGATTACAGGCGGGAGCCACCGCGACCAGCCATCTTCTTGTACATTTTTAAATGTATGTTAAACACAAGAAAACACTGGCTAAATAGTTTAACAACAGGAATGTTGGTTTAAGAAAAATTTCTTTTTAAAATATATATTTATGGCCAGGCGCTGTGGCTCATGCCTATAATCCCAGCACTTCGGGAGGCCGAGGCGGGCGGATCATGAGGTCAGGAGATCGAGACCATCCTGGCTAACACGGTGAAACCCCGTCTCTACTAAAGATACAAAAAATTAGGCGGGCGTGGTGACGGGCGCCTGTAGTCCCGGCTACTCGGGGAGCTGAGGCAGGAGAATGGCGTGAACCCAGGAGGAGGAGTTTGCAGTGAGCCGAGATCGCGCCGCTGCACTCCAGCCTGGGCAGCAGAGTGAGACTCTGTCTCAAAAAAAAAAAAAAAATATATATATATATATATATTTATTTATGTATATATTTTCACATATATATTTTTCACACATTTTCACACATATACATTTTTTCACATATATGTGGATACATACACACACATATATGTGTGTATATATGTATATATATTCATTCATATATATATGATGTCAATGCAATTGTTACATAAATTAACAAAAAAGATGTTTTCAAGCAGAAAACTCTGCTGTCTGCATAGAGCCACCAAGACAAACCCCTATTATTAGTGAGCAAAAGCAGCTTTATAATTTAAAATACCCACTAGTTATTGCTTGTCTATGTAATGTATTTCAGTCAGTCTACTATCTTTTTGAGGTTTTTTACACAGCTAGTAACTCGTGGTACAAGCAGCTGAAAATCAGCATTGATCGTAGCGTGTGAGCTACGCTAGAACCACCTGCTCTGCTGGCAGTTCTTTACTTCTTATATATTGCAAGTAAATTTTTGATGCAGGGAAAATGAAAACATGAATTAATTTCCAGTAAGTTAGAAAAAGTAATCACATATTATTAGTAGAAAACATAGGTTAAGAAAAATATGTTTTTTTCGAAGAAAATACTTTTAAAGTTTATTTGACAAAATTAAACATCTCATTATATCTTGAAACAATTTTGAATTTTCTTACAGAAGCAAATCCTAAAAAAAGTGACCATAATCAATAAATGTAATTAGTTTCCAAAGTTAGATTTTTTAAAATTTCTGAAATCCGACTTTATCCAAAAGAAAAATAACATTCTAAATTAATCTTCTCTGTTAACTATATATTAATTGAAATAAATTTATTTCTGATAAAAAGAAAATGAATTTAAATTATATTATTTTTCTTGAATTATGAAACATATAAAGAAACTCATCAAAAATATGATATAAAAAAACTAAAGTTTTCAAGAGGGATTTTTTTCTCAATTAGAAAATCAATGAAGGGACTAGCATGGTGGCTCACACTTGTAATTCCAGCGCATTTGAAGGCCAAGAAAGGTCAGAAGCTTCAGACAAGCTTGGCCAATATGGTGATAGGCCCTATCAGCTGCGGTGGTGCATTCCTGCAATCTCAGGTAATCAAGAAGCTGATGCAGAATAATCACTTGAACCTGGGAACCAGGGGATTTCAGTGTGCCAAGACTGCACCACTGCACTCCAGCCAAAAGGACAGTGTGAGACTCCATTCTAAAAATAAAAGAAATTCAATCAACTAAGTTTGTGACAACTCTGATTTGTAGTAACGAAATGTCTTAAATAATGTGTGACACACATTTCAAAGTTATTCCAACATCACCTGTACAAAAAGAAAGCCTTTTTATTTTTAGTTAATTTATTTAATTTTGCTTTTTATAATTTTATTTATTATTGTTCCAGGGTATATATGCAGGACAGGCTGGTTTATTTCATAGATAAACATGTCCATGATTGTTCGCTGCACCTATTAATCCATCATTTAGGTATTCAGCCCCACATTAATTAGCTATTTGTCCTGAAGCTCTTTTTTTATCCTGCCCCATGACATAACCAGATATGTGGCATTCCCCTCCCTGTGTCTATGTGTCTTCAAACTTCAGACCCTCATAAGAAGGTGGAAATGCAGTCTTTGTTTTTTTGTTTCTGTGTTAGTTTGCTGAAAATGATGGCTTCCGGCTTCATTCATCTCCCTGCACAGGACATGATCTCCTTCCTTTTTATGGCTGCATATTATTTCATGATGTACATGTGTCACACTTTGTTTATCCATTCTGTCATTGATGGGCATTTGAATAAATTCCATGTCTTTGCTACAGTAAAGCAATAACCGTACACATGCATGTAGTCTTAAAATAGAATGACTTTTTTGTGTGTGTGGGTGCTACACACCCAGTAATGAAATTGCTGAGTCCAGCGGTGTTTCTGGTTCTAGACACTTGGTGAATTATCACACACTTTTCCACAATATCTGTACTGATTTACACTGTAAACAACAGTGTAAAAGCATTCCTATTACTGCACTGCTTTACTACCATCTATTGTTTCTCGGGTTTTTAGTAATCATCATTTTGACTGGCCTCAGATGATACCTCATTGCAGTTTTGATTTACATTTCCCTAGTAATTAGTAAAAGTAAGAGAAAAATGAGATCTCTTATAAAATTTCTGCAAAATTTCAGCTTTTTTTGAGAGGGGTTTTGTTCTTGTCATCCAGGCTGAAGTGCAGTGGGGCAATTTCAGCTCCCTCTAACCTCCGTCTTCTGGGTTCAAGCAATTCTCCTGCCTCAGCCTCTCAAGTAGCTGGGATTACAGGTGCCAGCTAAGTTTTTTTTTATTTTTATGTATATTTTTGTATTTTTAGTAGAGATGAGGTTCAACAATGTTGGCCAGGCTGGTCTGAAACTCCTGATCTGAGGTGATCCTCCTGCTTCGATCTCCAAAATTGCTGGAATTACAGGTGCGAGCCACCATGAGAGGCCTTTGAAAAAATTTTTAAAGTGTTTTTTTTTATTTCTTCTTCAGAACTCTGTAGAATTGTAAATGTCAACAGTTCTGCTTCCACAAGACGCAAACATATTTGAGTATTTCAACCACAGAAAAAGGATGTCACTATTACACTTAGTGGAAAAGGCCAGAAAGGCTGCTCAGGCTTCCCCGGCTGCTAATCATCCTACAATGCACAGCAAAAGCTTCTCCCCCACAAAATTATATGAGTACAAAATGCCAAAGTCCAGGTATCAGAAATTCTGTCTCCTTAAGAAGCTTAATAATCTCCTAGAAAGATGCTAACTTGAAGCCCAATGCCATATAGTTCAGAAACATATTCTCACATGATACATTTCTGTGTAAGAGGGATCAGGTGGTTCAATGCTAATACCAACTTTCAAATTTGATTTTTAAAAAATTTTGAAATGTAATAATTTCCTAATAAGGTTAAAACTACCAAAATGTAGGACACAGAATTATCTGTATTTCAAGATCCAAGAGAAGTAAGGCACACCTAGCTATGTTTCTTTTTTCATGGAATTTTAGGGGAGTCATTTTGCCAGATGAAAACCTTTATGGCCAATGGTGCTTGTGCCTGAGTTTTGCTCAGGCCTGCTAAGCTTGTTCTACCCAGTCTGCCTGACAGGCTGCACTCAACTTCCATTATGCGCCAAGATTTAACACCAGCCAAGGGCAAGCATGAATGTGTGGTGAGTGGTGTATGAGCAAGTATGGGCTCCAGCCACAAAACACAGCCAGGCTTGCCAGGTGTGAGAGGGCAGAAAGTGTTAGGTGCCAACAAAAGTACCAGTGAAATGAGAAGCTGCAGCTCGAACAGGAATACTGTAAGCAGCTTCCACAGCTGATACTGGGAAATGTAGTGGTGCCCAGAAGCATGGAGATTCCAGAAACTGCAAAGTCCCAAAGAAGGTGTCACAGCCAGCCCTTAGGTCTGAAAGGTCACCGTTCTCCTCTTATCTTTGTCTTCCACAATGTGATGAGCAAGGGGCAAGTTTTATCCCTGATTGTGTTACAGGTCATTGAGCCCTGACATTCAACAGATCTAAAACTGTTGTTCTGCATCAAGAAAGAAAGAGGTACATGCTGCCATCAGCCTTTCCAATTCTGTCTGAAGATATAAAGCCTGAGCTAGCTGAGGCAACAGTGATGGCCTCCCCGAGTCAGTTGCCAGGCACTATAATGTTGAGTCTCCTCAGAATCCACCCTTACACCTCTGTTTACTTCTAGACCTATAACTAGACTCAAGTTCTGCAGGGGTCTGTCCCACAGACCCTGACCCAACAACAGATGAATAAAGTACACTGATGCATGATATTCTGCTTTGCCAGTTCGACTGAGCATCTGGGCCACTTACAGACTCCATGCAGAGTGCTGTAAACAGTTGCGACCAGGGACTGTAAACAGTCCTGACCAGTTAATGAGACTGGTACTTATTCAGTAAAGACTAATTGACAAAGCTCATGAGTAAACACCACTAGAGGGTAATTGACATCATGGAGTTTCTGAGTAGAAAGCAATTAAGCACCTGCAGTATTAGATCAAAGGTTAGTCTTAGGACCACACGAGTAAAGAAGCTAGTTAGGTAAACTACTCTACCTTCCATTGCACCCACTTTAAGCTATTTACACAAGGTATGGATTAGGTTGCCTTCAGTCATAACCTTATCCTGAGACTTTTACAAAAATCTTTAGGCTTTCCAAGAAGGTTTGTGGCTTATAATTGTCCCCACCATCTTGATCAATCTGCTACCTCTCCCACTTTTTTGTTTTCTGCATCAGGTTTTCTTAACTGGAGAGCATAGGTATGTCAGCAACCAGTCTGTCAGGTGTGGCAGTCCTGGCAGTCATTACACTTATTCTAACTTTGCATCTTAGAATTAGCAAACAATATAAAAGAGTCATGAGTACAATTAGCAGCATTCTTTTCCAGTCAAAGTGTGACCCCCAGGAGTGGGGGTCTAACTAGGAGAAATGATCTTGCACGCCCTTCCTTGTGGCTGTTTGTTGTGTGTGTAGGTCTATGGTGTGAAGGGATTCTAAAATGTTAGTTTTAAGTTGGCTTAAAACTGCTGTTAAATTGTCATGAAAGGTTCCCCAGAGATGCTGTTCTACCTCATCTCAGCAATGTATAGATTGAGTCCATGGTAGAGAAGTGACATAGAGATGTTTATGTTCCCAGTCACAGCTTAATTGCTTTCAGAATGCCAGTAGATCTTGTCATTCCCCTGCATATTTTAAAGTAGCCTGGAGGGCTCGCAGACATGCAAGGATTTTTTTATCTATATCTTGCTGAAAGAGAATTCATTAGACACATTGTTGGCCAGATTATCTACAAAGGCAGCTATTTTTACTGACTCAGTAATAGATGCAACAGCAATGCTAGCAGTTGCCAGGATAACTACGGCTGAGAATATAAAGGCCATAAGTGTAACTGTAAACATTTTGTGTCTGTCCTGGAACACAGCATATTCTAAGGTGGAAATGGCAGAGGAACTTTGCCAATTGCATGTCAGATTGACTGGTAGGAATGCCTCAGATTGTCTCCTTAATACCATGACACTAGTAATTATTGGGGAACCTGCCCCAATATTCATGTAGGTTCTTTTCTATTTTCCTTAAGTGTCAGCTGACTTGAGAAACAAAGGGACAGAGGACAAAAGAGAGAAATTTTAAAGCTGGGCATCTGGGGGAGACATCACATGTCGGTAGGTTCCCTGATGCCCCACAAGCCACAGAAACCAGCAAGTTTTTATGAGGGATTTTCAAAAGGGGAGGAAGTGTGCGAATAGGTGTGGGTCACAGACATCAAGTACTTTACAAGGTAATAGAATATCACAAGGCAAATGGAGGCAGGGTGAGATCACAGGACCATAGGACCAGGGTGAAATTAAAATTGCTACTGAAGTTTCGGGCACCATTGTCATTGACAACATCTTATCAGGAGACAGGGTTTTGAGAGCAAATGGTCTGACCAAAAATTTATTAGGTGGGAATTTCCTCTTCCTAATAAGCCTGGGAGTGCTATGGGAGACTGGGGTCTATTTCACCCCTACGGCCTCGACCATAAGACATGGGCTCACCTAGGGGGCCATTTATAGGCCTATACCTCCAGGTGCATATTCTCTTTCCCAGGGATGTTCCTTGCTGAGAAAAAGAATTCAGCAATATTTTTCCCATTTGCTTTTGAAAGAAGAGAAATATGGCTCTGTTCTTCCTGGCTCACTGGTGGTCAGAGTTTAAGGTTATCTCTCTTATTCCCTGAACAATTGCTGTTATCCTGTTCTTTCTTCAGGATGCCCAGATTTCACATTGTTCAAACACACATGCTCACAATTTGTGCAGTTAAGGCAATTATCACATGGTCCTGAGGAGACATATATCCTCATGAGCTGACAGGATTAAGAGATTAAAGACAGGCATAGGAAATCACAAGGGTATTGATCAAGGAATTGATAAGTGTCCATGAAATCTTTAGAATTTATGTTTAGAGACTGCAGTAAGGACAGACATAAGAAATTATAAAAGTATTAATTTTGGGAACTAATAAATGTCCATGAAATCTTCACAATCCATGTTCTTCTGCCATGGTTTCAGCAGATCCCTCCATTTGGGGTCCCTGACTTCCCACAACAAGTAATTTTGAAATTAGATATATTGTGATTGGTGATCATAATATATCTAATCAGCATGATTATGAACAAAGTCAGTAATCAGTGTAATTATGAACAAAGGTTATAGTATAGTTGCAACTGGAATTATTATAATAATAATAATTATTATTATTATGAGATGTAGTCTCACTCTGTTGCCCAGGCTGGAGTGCAGTGGCATGATCTTGGCTCACTGCAAGCTCTGCCTGCCAGGTTCACGTCATTCTCCTGCCTCAGCCTCCCAATTATCTGGGACTACAGGCACCTGCCAACACGGCTGGCTAATTTGTTTGTATTGTTAGTAGAGACGTGATTTCACCATGTTAGCCAGGGTTGTCTCAATCTCCTGACCTCATGATCCACCCTCCTTGGCCTCCCAAAGTGCTGAGATTACAAGCATGAGCCACTGCACCTGGCCGCGACTGGAATTATGATAGGTACCATGCCAAGTGTTAAGGGAGGTGCTGAGATGTACCAGGCACCATAAGGTGACTTGGGGTGGCATGGACTTTACTTGGGGTCTGGAATATTCCATCACCCCATTGGCCCAAATTATAGGGGAAAGAGATATGGTTATGAAACTATGATTGTTGCTGTGATGGAAGAAGACATTAGTAAGACTGCCCGGCAATAGGCGGTGGGGGCTCAAGTCTAGGATGTTATAATTGCCTAACCAGAAGCTATGGGCTTGTTTCCTGTGACAGACCTCCTAGCTAAAGTGGAATCCATTACTTCCCTGGCTTTTTTCTTTAGTACAGGAAGGAATGTTTGGGAAAGTGGCATTGATTGCATTGCCTGGATTGAGGCTTCCTGCAGCTAAGAATGTTAAGGCATTTCCTTTGCCATGATGTAGCCATACTTGTATTTGGGCAGGTACACAGTAAGTGTTAGAGCCTTTATAACTTACACACAGTGGGAGGATAGTGGAGTGATATGTAGTATCGTTTGGCACCTTAGTTCAATGTGTGCCATTATTGAGGGGTGCCATGGGGGTAAATCTATCCCTCCTAGTGAAGGAGTCATGTTATTATAGGCTGTAAAGGAAGTGTCTGCTCAGGTGAAAAAAAGGCTGGTTTAAGATATAAGCTCAATAAATTTAGTAGGTGCAGTTTGCAGACAAAGCGAGAGCATGAAAAGGATTAATATCCTACATGAGTTGCAATGAAAAACAGAACGCATAGCAAGAAACAAATTATCCGGAGTAAATAGTGTCTATGTCTGGAGGAGGATTTGTTTAGCCTCCTGAGTTGTCCTCTTCAGCAGCCCCCAGGTAATGTCTGGCACTTGTGTCATTCATGTTAACTTCATCATCTGGGGCTGTGGATCTTTCAGGATTCACTCATTCATTCCTGATACTGGGTTAGGTCCTAGTCATGCCATGGTATGGTTTGATGTGTCATGCTGAAATCCAAAGAGGACCTGAGGGGGTGTGGACACAAGCATACCTTCTTCCCCACGTTAATAATTCCCTAGGACTGCACCATTCATTACTGTTTACATCTTTCCATAAAACTGTAGGTTTTATGCCAATAGTGTTGCAGGGTCTTTACCCATACTCCCCCCACCCTTTTATTTGAGCATATTTTTAAGGGAGGAGTGGGCATGTTTTACTATTTCCTGTCTTTGGGGTTATATGGAATGCCAGTGGAATATTGGATGCTTCATGTGTGACAAAATTGTTGAAATTGTGGGCTGACATAAGCTGGAGCATTATCAGTGTTAATTTTTGTGGGTCAGCCCATAAATGCAAAAGTGAAAAGAATATGTTTAATGACATGTTGAGTTGACTCTCCAGGCAGAGCATGTGCACTAATTAAATGAGTGTTGGTCTCAATGGATACATGTACATATCTTAGTTTTCCAAATTCAGGGATGTGTGTATCATCTCTTTGCCATAACTGATTAGGCTCTAGTCCTCTAGGGTTAACACTTGTTGAAGGAGGAGATTTGCCTATGTGGTGGCAATCTGTGCATTGTAGGATAATTTTTTTACCACTCTGTGAGTAAGTGGAAATTATTTAGATAAGTTTATCCAATTTTGGTGGCAAAATTGATGCAATTGGGTGGCTTGGTTAAGCAGTAATGTCATAACCTGAAAGTCTGCTTCATTATTGCCATAAGTCAATGGGCCAGGCAGTCAGCTGTGGACTCGAAGGTTTGTAATAAAAATAGGATGTGTATGTTGATCAAGCAATTGCTAAAGTCAAAGAAAAAGAGCACACAGGGCTGGCTCCCGAGTGGACTTAATTAAGGTCTCTCAAAGTTTTGTAGTAAATAGAGTATGCACAGTCATGTACACTACTTATGGGCTGAGTGGAAAAAGTTTACAAGGCCAGTATCAGAGCCCCAATCTTAGCTCTCTGAGTGCTAGTAAACCCAGATCAAGTGATTGAATTGTGTGGTCTCCACCATACTGCTGCTTTTCCATGTTTATCAGACCCATCAGTAAACAGTGTTAAAGCATTCAATATGGGGATTGACCTCTTTCTGTGGGCAAAATTACCAGCATATGAGATAATAAATGAAGGAGTTGATCAGAAGGATGGATGTCCTCTATTTGTCCTGTGTAATCAGAGAAAGCTATTTGCAGATCTATCAATAATGGCAATACTGCTTCAAATTGCTTTTTAGTTAAAAGAATCCTGATGATATCAGGATCATAACCTAGCAACTGATTACATCATTTGCAGCCTGAATAGATGACTTTAGTAATTAACTAAATATAGGGAGATAGTGTTTTAGTCCCATTATGTGAGCAAAAAATCCATGCTAGGAAGAATAGCCCAGGGACCATTTCTCCTATTAACCCTTTAGGGGAGTGTTTGCTGGGAAAGATAAACAGCATGTACCATAAAGCCTGGGACTATGTGATCTAGCTGCCTCTGAGAGATGGTGAGTTCTATTTCCTTGATTTCTCTTTTTGATGCAGTTCTAGTTCTAGTTCCTTGATTTCCCTTTTTGCTGCAGGGGTTAAATATCTGGGATAATCTAGGGCTGGATTGCCCTTTAAGATAGAATACAGGTTTTGTAGTTTATCAGTAGAAATCCTCAAAGTGGGGTGGTGCAAATTAATGTCTCTCAGAAATTTTTGATAATCATTTAAGGTGTGTAACTTGCTAGTATTTAATTTAATGTTTTGAGGTCTTACTGACAGGAAAGTTAGTATGTACCCAGGATATTTCCAAGGAGAAGACAGCTGTCCTTTCTCAGGTGGAACAATTAAATCTCTTAGCTGTGTATTCTTTATGACAGAGGAATATAAATTTAAAAATATTGGCTCCATTGGGGCTGCAAGTAGAATATCATCCATAAAAATATTAATCTTGCAATCAGAAAACTGCTTTCTACTAGGGAGCAAAGCTTGATTTACATGATACTGACACAAGGTAGGACTGTTTAGCATTCCTTGAGGAAGCACTTTCCAATGAAATCAACAAGCTGGCTTTTCATTATTGATAGCTGATATGGTAAACACAATTTTTTCTCTGTCCTGGAGAAATTGTATGAAAAGAATCCTTTCAGTCAATAATGATTACAGGCAAATTTTGAGGAATCAAAGTGGAGGAAGGGGGGCCCTGTTGAAGGGGCCCAATAGGCTGTAAGTTAGCATTAATAGCCTGTAAATCATGGATAATTATCAATTTCCCAGACTTTTTGGGAATGATGAAAATGGGTGAATTCCAGGGGCTGTGAGATACCTTGATGTGCCCAGCCTTCGATTGCTCTTCAACTAATTCATGAGCCTTCTGTCATTTGTCTCACTTCAGAGGCCACTATTCTTCCCAAATTGGATCTTGAGAGAGACATGTCAGGGGTAGAGGAGGAATAACAACAGTGGCCATTGTCATAAAGGGGTATGCAGAGTGATCTCCCCACACACACTGGGCTAATAGGTCCTGCCCCCAAAGATTAACAGGATGGGCATGATTAGAGGTCGTATAACTGTCGTTTTTACTTCAGAATCGCAGCATGTTATGGGAAGCATGCTCTTCTTGGCTGTGTGCACTTTGTCAATGCAGAAATTTTCTGTTTTTGAGTGATCCAAGGCCAAGTTTCTGGCCAGTTCTGATCACTAATGATTAAAATGTTCACTCCTGTGTCCAATAAGCCAGTAAAACTCTTATGTCCAATTTTTAAAGGAATCATGGGTCTCTGATCAGTGATTAATTGATTCCAATACACTCCCATGGCTCCTGTGCATCCAAAGCTTCCCTTTCGCTTTTCCTTTCCATGGGCATTGAGGACCCAGTATGGTAAAATCAGTAACTGAGCTATGTTTGATCCAGGGGGAGGAATATGCAGACCTTTACATTCCATCATAACCAATATCTCACCCTGATAATCACTATCAGTTACCCCATTGGGCACATTAATTCCTTGACTGGGTAGGCTAGACTGCCCTAGGACTAACCCCACTGTTCCCAGAGGCACCGGGCCCCAGATCCCAATTGCAACACTTTTAGAGTCTTCTTCTTTTAGCACTAATTCACTGGGGCAGAGTAAGTCCAGTCCTTTGCTCCCAGTTGTGGCCGCTCTAAAAGAGAGGTCTATGGACTTCCCGTTTGACCAAGGAAAGCTGCTAGCATCGCCCCAGTTGGGAGTGGTGCCTGGAGCTGACCCCTCATGAAGCTTCTGACTGGTTTCTTATGGGGTTGCCATTTTTATCCAATTTAGACCTGCATTGATCTGCCCAATGCTTCCCCTTCCTACTTTGGGGACATATAGAAGTTACCTTGATCTTTACTTGATCTTAGTTACCTTGATCTTTACTACAATGATATTCCCCTGTTATATGACCTGGCTCTCCTCATAGAACACAATTTTGGTCTCTCTCCCTTTTCACTTTAGGAGGCCTTAATGCCATAGCCAATATTTTGGCTTTGTGTATCTCAGTTCCTACTAGCTGAAATGCTGGTATTAGCTCCCCAACAGTGGTGGCCTTTCCTCTGATTGTCTGCATTGCCTGCTGGCAAACCACATTGGCATTTTCAAAAGCCAACTGCAATGATATCAGTGGCCTGGGCATGACTAATTTGTCTCTTAATTGCCTGGGTTAACTGATTGATAAACTCAACAAATGGCTGCTGAGGCCCTTGTCAAACATTTACAAAAGATCCCTGCTGAATTCTGCTTTCAGGAATTTGGTCCCAAGCCCTGAGAGCACACAGAGGGACATCAGCATAAGCCTGGGGATGAAAATTTAGTTTTTATTGCACATCGGCATGAGGACCCCTTCCCTGGAGCATATCCGCTGCTATATTTTGCCTGGCCAAGTGATTCACCAGCAGAGGGAATAAGGCAGGTGACGTTTTCTCCTCCTTCCCCTTTTTAGGCTCTTCTGTGTGTAATGAGACTAAAGCCATCCTTACAAGGGCCCATAGTGTTAAAGTTGATACTGGGACCCATTGCCCTTGTGCATCATGCTGTTTAAGATTTCTCCCCACCTATTACCAAAGTTCTACCTCTAGCATTCCTTATTCTGGGAACCATGGATTATGTGAGACAGTAGTTTGCAGTAGTTCTCTTAAGTGAGTCCATGAACCTGATGCTCTGGAAGCATTAAGCAACTATTTCAACATTTTATATACTGTTTCTGTTGAGTTGGTAACTGTTGTCCCATGATGAAACCTCAGCCTGACCAATCCCCTCTGAACCTGGAAATCCCAAGTGGACACCAATGACTTCCTGTTTTACTGACTTGACCATACAGTCTTCTTCAATGTTTGTTTTCAGGGGGTCCATCGTACCTCCTTTGCCATGTTCTTCACATGGGGGTGCTGGCTGTGGGGGTCTTTCCTGCAGACCCTAACTCAATGATGGGTGAATAAAGTACACTGACACACAGATATTCTGCTTTGCGAGTTTGACTAAGCATCTGGGCCACTTACACTATCCACACAGAATGCACTAAACAGTTGCAACTGCAGCCTCAATCAGCCAGTGAGACTTGCATTTGTACAGTAAAGATTAATTGACAAAGGTCTGAGTAAACACCACTAGAGGGTAATTGACACTGCAGACTTCCCAAGTAGAAAGGAATTAAGCACCTGCAGTAGATCAAAAGTTAGTCTTCTTACCATATGAGTAAAGAAGCCAGTTAGATAAACTACCCTACCTTCCTTTGTATGCACTTTAACCTATCTACTCAAGGTAAGGATTAGTTTGCCTTCAGCCATAACCTTATCCTGAGACTTTTACAAAATCCTTCAGGCTTTGAAAGAAGGTTTGTGACTTATAATTTTCCCCACCATCCTGACTGAACCCCTACAAAGTTCTGGTGGGCTCCTAGAGGTGAGATTGAGAATGTGACCTCTGAGGACATGTGGTACACATGAAAAGAACTGTCTGAGTTTTCAAATGTATATAAAAAGCCGTCTGGGAACAGGTATGGGAATGGATAGTATAGGTATGAGAAAATAGTGGAAAAAAAACAGAATTGTATCCGGCTGAATTTATTGATCAGGGCTCACTAAGTAGGCTCTCTGCATTTAAAGCTGCAGCTCAAGGAGTTTAAAACGAGTTCTAATAATTTATTTGCTTGATTAAATGAAATATAAATAAAAAGATGGCCTACTGTGAGTCGGCTATAAATGTCTGCTGTTTATTGGTTTAATGTAAAGGAAGACATCCAAAGGCCTAGGGAGATTTGGATGGTGGAGTGAATTTGTCACTTTTGACATACTCACCCCAGTTGGGAGGGTTCAAAAGATACACCCTTGATCAGTGCTTTGTGAAATAGATTTGTGAGATCAGCACCTGCATCTTTGAAGAGGCCTGTAATTTTTCTTCTCTGTATGTCAGATCTAAGGGTGGAAACTACAGTAACTAAACTACCAAATTTAAACACAATGGGAATAATTGTATCCTGATGTGGAAAGGGAAATGACCAGACTTTTCAGGGACTGCGGGACACAGTCTAGGAGTTGATGTTGATTCCAGGGGACAAAAAATATCACTGTGGTCCTTCAGTTAAAGTAGGACCTCATGAAGGTCAGGTAATTAATAAAGTTTCAGCTTCAGTCAGACATAGAAGAGGTTCAATGTGTCCCTAGACTCATTCTGTGGTCCTTTTCCCAGTGCCAGAATGCATAATTGGCATAGACATACTTAGCAGCTGGCAGAATCCACCATTTGCTCCCTGACTTGTAGGGTGAGGGCTACTATAATGGGAAAGGTCAAATGGAGGACAGTAGAGCTGCCTATGCCTAGAAAAATAGCAAATCAAAAACAATATCAATTTTTTGGAGAGATTGTGAAGGTTAGTGACACCATCAAGGACTTGAAAGGCATAGGAGTGGTAATTAGCAACACATCCTCCTACAACTCTCCCATTTGTCTGATGCAGAAGACACATGGATTTTGGAGAATAATAGTGGATTATTGTAAGCTTAACTGCATGGTGACTCCAATTGTACCTGCTGTACCAGATGTGGTTTTATTGTTTGAGCAAATTAATACATCTCCTGGTACCTGGTATGCAATAATTCACTTGGGGAAAATACCTTTTTCTTCATTCCTGTCCATAAGGCTCACCAGAAGCAATTTGCCTTCAGCTGGCAAGGCCGGTAATATGCCTTTATTATCCTACCACAGGGGTATATCAACTCTCTGTCTGTGTGTCATAATCTTATTTAAAGAGCCCTTGATTGCTTTTGGCTTCTGCAAGATAGCACACTGGTCCATTACATTGATGGCATTATGCAGATTTTACCCAGTGAACAAGAAGTAGCAAACACACTGGACTTATTTATGAGACATTTTTGTACCAGAGAATGGGAAATAAATCTGACTAAATTTCAGGGACACTTTATCTCAGTAAAATTTCTAGGTGTTATAAGGCAAATAACAAGTTGCTACATTAGGCTACTCCTACAACCAAGAAGGAGGAAAAATGTCTAGGGAACCTATTTGGATATTGGAGGCAACACATTTCTCATTCAAGTATCTTACTCTGGCCCATTTATTTAGTGACCTGAAAGCCTGCCAGTATTGAGCAGTGTCCAGAACAGGAGGAAGATCTGCTACAGTTCTAGGATGCCATGCTAGCTTCCCTGCCACTTGGGCCATATGACCCAGCAGATCTAATGGTGCTTGAGGCATCATTGGTAGATAAGGTTGCTGTTTGGAGGCCTTGCCAGGCTCCCACAGGTAAATCACAGCATCGGTCTCTAGTGTTTTGAAGAAAAGCTCCATCATGTTCTGCAAATAACTGTTCTCCTTTTGAGAGACAGCTCTTGGCCTGTTACCGGACTTTGTTGGAAACTGAACGTTTGAGAATGGGTCATCAAGCCACCATATGAATTAAATGGCCTATCATGAACTGCTTGATTTCTTAACCATCTAGCCACAAAATGGGTTGTGCATAGCAGTATTTCATCATCCAATGGAAGTGGAATATATGTGGCCATGCTCGAACAGGTTGTGAAAGAACAAGTAAGTTATATAAGGAAGTGGATCAAAAGTCCACGCTCTCCACTCCTGCCACCCTGCCTTTTCTCCTTCAACTTGCAATCATGGTCTCATGAGGAGTTGCCTATGATCAACTGACAAAATAAGAGAAGATTATGGCCAGGTTCCAGTTGGTTCTGCACAATATGCAGCCACCACCCGAAATTAGACAGCTGCAGCACTACAGCTCCTTTTTAGGACATTCCTAAAAGACAGTGGTAAAGGGAAATCTTCCCAATGGGCAGAACTTCAAACAGAAATGGCCAGATGTGTGATTATATACTGATTCTTGGGCTGTAGCAAATGGTTTGGCTGGCTGATCAGGGACTTAGAAGAACCATGATTAGAAAATTGGTGACAAAGCAATTTTGGGAAAAGGTATGTGCAGGGGCCTCTCTGAGTGGTCAGAAACTGAGGATATTTATGTTTCACGCGAGTGCTCACCAACTGGTTACCTCAGCAGAGAAGGAATTTAATAATCAAATGGATAGAATGACCTGTTCTGTGGACACCACTCAGACTCTGTCCCAAGCTACTCCTGTCATCACCCAATGGGCCCATAAACAAAGTGTCTGTGATGGCAGGGATGGAGGTTATGCAAGCATTCAGAAAATTGACTTTTACTTACCAAGGGTGACCTGGCTATGGCCACTGATGAATTCCCAATTTGCCAGCAGCATAGACCAACACTGAGCTCTCAATATGGCACCACTTTTGTGGGGTAATCAGCCAGCCACCTGATGGAAGTTAGATTACATTTGATCTCTTCCATTATGAAAAGGAAAGAGGTTAGTTCTCAAAGAAATATACATTTACTCTGGATATGGGTTTGCCTATCCTGCATGCAATGCTTCTGCCAAGACTACCATCTGTGAACTAATAAAATGCTTTATCCACCATCATGTCATTCCACACAGCATTGCCTCTGACCAAGGCACTCACTTTACAGCTAAAGAAGTGTGGCAGTGGTCTACTGATTATGGAATTCACTGGTCCTACCATGTTTCCCATCATCTTGAATGGGATCCATTGAATGATTCCATTAAATTAGAAGTTAAGATTGCCCCCTTATCACTTTGGGCTCCTCCTAGGTTTCAGTCATCAGGCTAAGAAAGGAGTTACAGTTTTGGCTGTGGTAATTGTCCTAAACTATCAGATGAAATCAGTCTACTACTCCACAATGGAGGTAAGGAAGAGTAAGCATGGAATAAAGGAAATCAATCAGGGTGCCTGTTAATATTAACACGTCCTGTGATTAAGGTCAGTGGATAACTACAGCAGCCAAATTCTGGCAGGAATACAAATGGTCCAGACTCTTCCGGAATTAAGGTTTGGGTCACTCTACCAGGGAAAAAAGAAAAGAAAAAGAACAAACAGCACCTGCTGCGGTGCTTGCTGAAGGCAAAAGAAATAGAGAAAATTTGGTAGAAAAAGGTAGTCATCAATACCAGCTATGACAACATGACCAGTGGCAGAAATGAGGACTTTGAATGTCCTAAATAATTCTTCCTTTTGTTAAAAAAAAAGTTTGGCTGGGTGCAGTGGCTCATGCCTGTAATCCCAGCACTTTGGGAGGCCAAGGCAGGTGGATCATGAGGTCAGGAGATCGAGACCATCCTGGCTAACCTGGTGAAACCCCATCTCTACTAAAAATACAAAAACAAAATTAGCCAGTTGTGGTGGGCGCCTGTAGTCCCAGCTACTCTGGAGGCTAAGGAGGGAGAATGGTGTGAACTTGGGAGGTGGAGCTTGCACTGAGCTGAGATCATGCCACTGCACTCCAGCCTGGGTGACAGTGTGAGACTCAGACTCTAAAAAAATAAAGTTTGTGCATGTATACAAATGTAAAAATATCTTTATTTTTTCTTTTTCTTTATCATGTGACATAAGATTTATTGACTTCATATTAATATTTGAGTATTCTTAACTTTACATAATACTATTTGGGTTAGGGATTGGGATGTTCCTGGTTGTACAAAGGATAGTTGTATTATGCTAGTTGTAATTATGACCTCATTATTGTCTTTATTTGAAGATTATGTATGTGCTTATGAGATGTGTATGGGTTCAACTTGACAAGAAGTGGAGCTGTGATGGTTAATACTGATTGTTGACTTCATTGGATTGGGGGATACAGAGTATTAATCTTGTGTGTGTCTATTGGGTGGTCCCCCCACAAAAATTAACATTTGAGTAAGTGGGCTGAAGAAGGCAGATCCACCTTAATCTAGTGGGCATAATCTAATCAACTTATAGTGAATATATAGCAGGCAGAAAAATGTGAAAAGCAGACAGGAGCCTAGCTCCACGCCTACATCATTCTCCCATGCTGGATGCTTCCTCCCCTTTTACATCGAGGTCCAAGTTCTTCAGTTTTGGGACTCAGACTGGCTCTCCTTGCTCCTCAGCTTGCAGGTAGCCTATTGTGATCGTGTGAGAGTTAATGCTTAATAAACTCCTCATACATTTTGTGCTCCATATACAACTAATTGAGCATTACACATGAGGTTAACTACCATGTTGCTGCTAGCTGCTAAGGTTCTGAAACAAATTTTTATTCAAACAGAAAAGATTTTACATTGTATGAATGAACCTCCTTTTTGGATTTATCTTAATACATATTTTTTTCAGATTCCACATTTTTTATATTACAGCAATTTTCTCATTCATTTGTTTTATTTTCTCTTATTTTCTAATGTAAATTTTTCTGAAAGTATTTATTTTGGGTTACTTTACAACAAGACAGAGCATAAGTAATTGTGATCAAAGATGCCCACTATACAAACTTCTATCAAGTAATTTATTAAACAATAGAAGATACTTGAGTATTAAGCCAACAACTTTAGCAAAAGCAAGATTTCTCTAACACTGGCAATAATCTTTGAAATCTTAGTTTTCATTTGGCTTGCTTATTGTAATATCTTACAACTTTCATGAATAAGACATATTTAATATTTGTCTTATGACAAATATGCACAATGTGGATGAATAGGAGTGTGCCAGTGCACATGTGTGCATGTGCATTATGTATGTCTTCCAGCTGTAGCCAAGATTAGTTCTATCCTAAAAGCCACTGATTGAGTTTTCTCTCTTGGTTCCCCGAAACAGACGTGGCCTAGGGTTTTATTTTGCTATATTAGCATTTTATGGAAATATTTAAAAAGTAATGGGAAAGAAAAGGGGAGAAAAGGAAATATATGCTTTAATTTCTAACCATTGATTAACTGAACTGACTTCACTTCACTAACACTTACCCAACCTTGAATCAACTGAACTTTAAAAAACTTCCTAAAATCCTTCTTATTTACAGAAAGCAAAGAGTGAGTTAAGAAATCTTGAAAATATAAAATCAAAGTGTTCTGCAAGTGTGTTTATTCTTTTACAATTTTCTGGAGAGATGTTTCAACACTGTTAATATCTCAAAGATGCCTAAGACTCTAGATTTTAAGGTATTTAGCAGCATTTCTAGCCTTTCAGCACCAGACGCTAGTAACAACCTTACCAATTCCACTTCCAGTCATCAACCAGGCATAAAGTAAAACTAAACTTAAATCTACTGACCTACAGAAACCCTGGACAATCAACCCAGACTGTCTGTCGTCTCGATGGTCTTACCATTTATAATCATTCCCTTTCCAGGGTAACTGCTCCAACCACAGTGACCTCGCTGTATTGCAAACAATCTAAGCAGGCCTCTGCCAGAAATCATCATGCTTGTCGATCTTCCTGCATACTTACATGATTATTCTCTTATTATTTAGATATGTACTTGCAAGTCACTTTTGAAACAAATTGTACTTGTTTTACATAAAACCAAAATGTACTTTATAATAGAGAGTCTTGCCTCATGCATTGTATATGGAATTGATAAACTCAATTAATTAAATGCAAACAAAAACTTTATACCGTAACTACTAAAACAAAAACAAAACATCTAGGATCCCAAATTAGAAGTGTAATATTCAATGTAACTATTTTAAATAACATTGTTATTGGACAAAAACATAGATCTCCTAAATAAAAATAAACTCTGAGATTAGAAAACAGTCAGTGCTTTACAAATAAAAATGAAAGCAAAACTACAGAGAAGACAGCTTCAAACCATTCAAAGACACATCAAACCAATAAAAAAGTGTCTGGACCCTGGAAATCAACAGTTGCTATCAACTAAGCAATCAAGGGAGACAATTTTAAAATTATAAATTTATTTTTGGATTGCCATACTGCCTCCCTGGCACAGATGAAGCCTTCTAAACTGAAATTTATATTTTTAATTTGAGGCCCAGGTTCCTTTATGTGCTAATTTACTGTGTTTTTTTCTAGTCTTCCTAGGAGATAAATGACGAATTGATAAAACACATTTATTTCTGTTTTGCCTAACTAAGAACTCACTCTTGGTTGAAAATACCAAGAATTGGTCACATATCTTTACCATGTTGAGAGAAAAGAATACAGTTATCTCATACAACAGACAATCAGTTAATACAGATTCCGATTTTTATGATAGTTTTTATATTGCTCTTATTAAAAATGCTAATGGAATGCATGCTAAGCTTTCAATAACTAAGAAAACACCTTGGAGATATGAATAAAATATATAACTGGCAATATAATATGCAAGCAAAAAATGCCTAGATAAAAGCTAAATGAATGTGTAACTAACCCTTCTCTAAGGAAAATAGTATTACTATTACCACACTGGCAAAGTTAGCTAATACTATTATACTTCTGCTAGGCAGCTACTACATTAAAATATACAAATCTATTTTAATGGGCACTCAGTGCATACAGATGTAATCTGGAACAATAATATAAATTGAGAAGGATAGAAAAGCCCAAGAGTAGCATTTTTTTATTGTTAAAATTAAATTTTAGATCATTCAATTGAGTTAACATTCTTCAAAGTAGGCGATTTTATGTGTAGAATATTACATGAAGTCCCAAATACAACTAATTGCAATATAAAAATACTGAAAAGAATAAATTTAAAAAAAAATTTTGAAATGATCAACGGAGGAATTGAGGATCAAATGTGATACAGAAAATATGGAAAACAAGTAAGTAAATGTTAGAGTATGTATTTTTTTACTTGTAATAATTAAACATGAGCTCTTGCATAAAAAGGGCAAAGAATGGCAAAAAAGCACGTTTAAAGAAGGATTTACTTATACGATTTCTACGCAAGTATTACTTTAGGTGAAAAAACATGGAGATTCAAACTAAAATGACACAGCTTCTGGGAAAAGAATGACTGGACTATAGAGCACTATATATCTGTTTCTTCAAGTGGCAGAATCCGTATGATGCAATTAGTTTGGAACTCCAGAGTCTATCTGAAAGTATACAGTTTCTAAAAGAAGATTTGTACAGTAAACAGCAATTAAATTTGATCATTTTTATAGCGTAGATCACCAGCAGCTATTTATTTTTCATTAACTACCGCAGTGGTGTGCTACCTTGCAAATACTTCTGGAGCAGCTGGCAAGAGCCAGGATAAACAAAAAGAACTCAGTCCTCCAAATCTCAGGAGGACTTGGGCACCAATTGCTGCTTCTGATTATGTCAGTCCCGACACAGGGAAAAAAGTCATGATTTCATTCCCCAAACCTTTTGCAGGCTTTTCCTCCTCCTCCTCAAGCAACTTTCAGAAGATTTAAAGAGCCAGAGCATTTTTTTTTCTAATTTTTCTTTTTTTTATCTTAAGATACCAGAAAATTATGGACAAAAACATTGAAAAGAAAACATATGTACATGAAACTTTAGAATAAAATTTGTTGTTAAGCACATGTGCCCCAAAATGGTGCAGGCTCAAGAAAGACCCAAGAATAAGTTGAGTAAGACTGACTGCCAGGACAGAAATAACCGACGTGAGGAATTAAAAAACCCTAGCAAACCACAGAGGGAGAAAATCTGATTTCCAAAGTTTCAGCATTTTAAGATTTGAATGCCTCTTTTCAACATCAACAAAATCACAAAGCAAAAAGTTAAATAAGAAAGTATGGATCATCCTAAGAAAAAAAAAATCACTAACAGAAGCTTTTCCTAGAAAGCTCAAATGGCAGGCTTACTAAAAAATAATTTTAAAAATTAATGTCCTTAGGAAGCTACTAGAATAAACAAAAGGATTCTCCTGCCTCGACCTTCCAAAACAAAGAAATTCATGAACAAAAAATGTTAATAAAGAGAGAGTAAACTTATTTTTAAAACTAAGAAAAAAATTCTGGACCTGGAAAGGAAAACAAATGACATAGAAATTTTCTACATACATTTAAAAGGAGACTTGAGCAGATAAAAGAACAAAATGTTGGCAAACCTAGAAAAATGGCAGTTGAAATTATTAAGTCAGAAAGAGAAAAAGAAATAAAGAAATGCAAACACAGCCTAGATCCAGTAAGACACCATCAAGAAGACCTACTTATTCATTTTGAAAGTTCAAAGAGAAGAGACAAAGAAACAGGGAGACTAAAAACACAGTGTTCAAGAATATAACACATTTGAGGAAATAAACACCTAGGAAGACCAACAAACTCTAATTAAGACAAACTCAAAGAAACACACTGAAAATTACATGATAATTACACTGTCTAAAACAAAGACAAAGAGAACCTTGAAAGCAGCAAGAGAAGTGACTAGTCATGTAAAAAGAACCCTCAAAAATAATCAGCAGATTTCTTATCTAAAAACTCAAGAGTCCAGAAGGCAGTAGACTAATATTTTCCAAGTAATGTAGAAAAGACTTTCAAACACAAATCTTATGTCCAAATAAAGTCCATCAAACGTGAGGAAAAAATTATGACATTCCTAGATATAAGCTGGGGTCTTTTTAGATAACCCTTTAAGAAATATTTTATGTAGTATTTCAGGATAAAACGAAAGGACGCTAAACAGCAGTATAAATAAAGATTACGGTAAAGATAAATACGTGAACAATTATAAAAGAGAAAAAATTAACAATGTGCATCTCCGTAATTTGCTCTCCACATAATCGACAATACAATTTTATTAAAAAAAAAAAAAGTGAATTTTTTTCTTTTTTTTCTTTTTTTTTTTTTTTTTTTGAGACGGAGTCTCGCTCTGTCGCCCAGGCTGGAGAGCAGTGGCGCCATCTCAGCTCACTGAAAGCTCCACCTCCCAGGTTCATTCCATTCTCCTGTCTCAGCCTCCCGAGTAGCTGGGACTAGAAGCTCCCACCACCATGCGCGGCTAATTTTTTGTACTTTTAGTAGAGACGGGGTTTTCACCGTGTTAGCCAGGATGGTGTCGATTTTCTGACCTCGTGATCTGCCCACCTCAGCCTCCCAGAGTGCTCAGATTACAGGCATGAAGCCACCATGCCCCGCTCTTTTTTTTTTTTTTTTGAGATGGAGCCTCCCTTTCTCGCCCAGGCTGCAGTGCAGTGGCCAGATCTAAACTCACTGCAAGTTCTGCCACCCGGGTTCACACCATTCTCCTACCTCAGCATCCTGAGTAGCTGGGCTACCAGCTTAACCACCACGAATAGCTTAGCCACCACGCCCTACTAATTTTTTGTATTTTTCACAGAGACAAGGTTTTACCATGTTAGCCAGGATGGTCTGAATCTCCTGACCTCGCAATCCACCCTCTTCAGCCTCCAAAAGTGCAGTGATTACAAGAGTGAACCACCGCTCTTGGCCTGTTTTTTTTTTTTTTCGAGATGGAGTTTTACTCTTGGTGCCCAGGCTGGAGTGCAATGGCGCAATCTCGGCTCATCGCAACCTCTGCCTTCTGGGTTCAAGCGATTCTCCTTCCTGAAAACCTTCCCAAGTAGTTGGGATTACAGGCACTGTAATTATTAGCCACACCTGGCTAATTTTGTATTTTTAGTAGAGACGGGGTTTCTCCATGTTGGTCAGGCTGGACGCGAACTTCCGGCCTCTGGTGAGCCGCCCGCCTCACCTCTCAAACTCCTGAGATTCTAGGTGTGAGCCACTACGCCTGGCCTTGCTTGTGTTTTTGACATACAATGCATAAAGGTATAATTTTGAGAAATCAACAAGTGAAATAATGGGGGTTGTGCTATAGATGAGAAGGGGTTTCATATGTTACTGAAAGTAAACTAACGTGACTTTGAACGTGTTATAACTTTAGGATGTTCAATATAATCATCATAGCAACTACAAAGGAAAGAGAACAGACAGGTAGAAAGCTTTCTGCACTACATCCGTGAGAAGGAGCTGTGGATTTAGCTGTTCTTACCAGACGCTACCTAGCCAGCCATCTTGGCACCTTGAACAGAAGCCTGAGCTGTCCCACCATGGAGTAAATGTGGAGAGCCTGAGGCACATAGCATAGCTGCTTCTTCACACAACTTTTACTATGCCAGTGGTCATGTAGTGGAAGAGACTCATCTACACCCAGGGCCTGATGAAGCACTGGAGGCAGAAAGCAGGGACTATGTGGAGACTGAACTGAAACAAAGTTGCCACAGCAACTGCCTCAATCCTGTCTCTTTCTTCATGGCTACCCAGGAGGTTGAAGTTTGAACTATTATTGACAAAAGGCAAGACATAAAAGGCAAGACAGAGTATTTGGTTCAATGAAAAGGCTGACACTTGGGAACCAGAGCAGGACCTCGTGAACTGCGGTAAATGTATTTATGACTACAAAAGATGACTAAAAATCAGAAAAAAAAGCATACTGACAAGAACAGGTAGAACTTTTTCAATCAATGTCAGAAAAAGGAACTTCCAGGTCTACGAATGCCAACTTTTCTAAGAACTCTCATAAAAAAATGACAGGCAAACATCACAAATCCAAAAACAGCCAGTCGTTTGCCGCCAGCCAGAACATTAGGAAAATGCAGCTTCACCTCTCTCCAACCCAAAAATATGGAGCTAGTAAATTCAACTATCAAGACATTTGCAATTCCAAGACTGTTAACAGCAAAAACACGGAGAATGGCTTTCATGAACCTGAGAAACTGGACCCTGTTGCACCAGATTCGCAGGACATGTCGGTGCACAAGGTGGCATCAGAGAAGCCCATCAGAGCTTTATCAGATCTTGGTGCAAACCAGGCTGGAAGAGCGAAGTGGCCCCAGATACACCCACTAATGTCTCAGCTGTCTGGCTCAATTACTACTTCCATGGCCACAGGCTCAGGTAATAAGGAAGGTACACTGGAATTAATGGATCCACTAACAGCCAATGGAATAAGAAACAGGTATATATCTGTTCCAAGGGTGAGAGTTGGGCAAAGAAAGACAATTGATGATGAAAAAAGTCAGCCTTTTATCAAAAGGATGTATTTCCCCATAAGGCTAACAGAAAGTGCCAGCAGGTTTAGAGACATTGTGGTGAGGAAAGAGGATGTCTTCACCAGATATTGCCGTCAACTAGATCAACAGAGAAAAACTCACTAAATAAAGAAGTAATGAAAGAAATTGAGAATTCTCTGAATATGGCCACTGGGAATGACGGCAAGCTCATGCTGCTCAGTGTAGCTGGTAGTGCCTTTTGCTGTGGTCTTGATTTTGTGTGCATTTAAGAAATGACAGAAACGGAGCAAGCATTGAAATGGTGGTCACCATCAAGAACTTTGTGAATACTTTCACTCTGTTTAAGAAGACTATTGTACCAGCCAGTGGCCCCGGCATTGGACTAGGTGCATCTATAATGCTTTTTGTGATTTGGTTTGAGGTAAAGAAAAGGCTTGGTTTTACACCACTTGTACAACCTTTAGACAGAGTCCAGGGGCCTGTTCTACCATCACATTTCCCAAGATGATGGGTGGAGCATCTTCCAATGAAACGTTGATTGGTTGGTGAAAGCCGACAGCATGAAAGGCATGTGCCAAAGGCCTGGTCCCTCAGGTGTCTTGGGCTGCAACTTTCACCCAAGAGGTTAGGATCCCTATTAAGGAGCTTACCTCATGTAATCCAGTTGTGCTAAAGGAATGTAACACTCTTCTTCACTGTAAGATTATGATGGAGATGAAACAGGCCAATGTGAGAGTGTGTGAAGTGCTAAAAAAATCTGGGGCTCAGCACAAGGGATAGAATCCATGTTAAAGCATGTGCCAGTCTGTCTGCTCAGGACAGAAGGATTGAGCTCAGCAGAATACATAATTAGCTCCAAGATGCCCTAATCTATCTTAATAGCCCAAAACAATATTACCCATAGCTAAGGCTTGAAATGAGAACTGGAAATGTATTAAATGTATTTATTTAATATTATCAAGGCATTTTAAGCACTCTACCTTTAAAATAAATAATAAAACAGCTACTTGGCCCAAATGTTATTATTTTATGCTCATATAAGCCCTAATATAAAAGCAGACTGGTGAGCACTAGACTGTTCTTTCAAGCACTAATTTTTATTTTGGCTACTACTATATAAAAGACAACACTTGTCTTTTATTAGATTTGGATGACAGAAAAGCCTATAAGAATGTTTGTTGTTTATATCGTAGAATGCAGAGTCTAATGCTTTATGAGGCACTCTCTACTCCCCTCCCCCAAATAGAGACACAGAAACATCTGAGACAATGCCTTTGACTTTACAAAGTTACAAATAACTCAGAGAGACAAACTTCTAAACTGAACATATGGTTAGAATTCAGGTTGAGATATCAATTTATTTTAATTTCTTTCATACGTGTCTAGTTCTTACCCGGTTAACATGAAGAAACCACTGTCTAAACAAAACTTGTGTAGTATTAGTGAATCATAGAAACATTTAGGTGGAAATATTTAAGTTTTTATGTTTATAATGTGTAGTTGTTAGGTTAACTTGGAATAGGTACTACTGAATAAGTTAAAATTCTGAACACGTAGTCCAATGCTGAAACTTCTTTCAAAATAAAGGAAAAACACTTACATTATCATTGACATTTAAAATTATCGGTGTCTGATTTTATGTGCTCACAATTTTCTAGAAAACTCTATAAGTTTATCTATCCAGAGCTCTCTGAAGCCTGTCCTCTTGGATTTTTATTGAGGCTTCATTACATAGGCATGATTGAATAATCTACTGGCCACAGGTGAACAATCTTACTTTTGTCACAGTATCTCTAGGCTGTTGCTTCACGAGCCAAGAATCTCTGTGGATGGTGGCAGCATTGCCCAAGTTTCTCTTGGGGTTGCAGAGCTAATTTTACTGACTCAGCTTGACAGGCTTTGTTTAGCTGAAACTATCAGCTCAGATTCTATTCCTGCTGTGGGTGAGCCAGACACAGAGTAGAGAAAGGTACCTGAGTGACTGTTGAGTCCAGCCACTGTACACAGCTAAGCAAACTCTCTGTGATAAGGTGAGCTGATACAAGTGCTAGAACAGGTTCCAACACCCTGCAAGTCTTTGGCTGAATCAGGCATACCACAGCTGTTTCCTCCATAGGCACTGGAGAATGCAGTGCCATCCAAAAACTTAGAAATGCCGGAAACTGGAGAGCCCCAGTGATGGTGTCACAGTTCTGACTTTGAACATGTTTAGGTCTGGGCTTCTCTAAGGGTTAAGCCCTTCTAATCCTTTTTGTAAAAACAATTCTGCTAACAATGTGGCAAGTGTGGGTTTGAGTGTTTTAATCCCATTTCTGTTACTATACTTTTAGTTGTGTCATTAAGAGGATCCTGAGTTCTTGTCCCATGTCCAGAAAGAATGACATATGTGGGAAAATGGAGAGTAACCAAGGTAAATAGATGCTTTATTGAGTGAAGATACAGATCTCAGGATACACAAAGTAGGTAACTCCATTTTACAAAGAGGACATACCCGCATCTGTGCAACACTCAGTAAATAGGAGACCCAGGGATACAAATTTCAGTAGACAGACAGGTTGTGTAAACATCTCTGAAGCCCTTGGTGGAGGGGAGATTCACAGTGGGTAGCTTCTATCAGCAGGAAGGTTGTTGAGATGTCTCTACATCCCTTGGTTAGGAGGAGACCTATCTCTCTACAGGCATGCAATCCCAGTAAGTGTATAAGTCTCAGTGAGAGGAAGCCCACAGTTGGTAACTCCACCATGAAGACAAGTTATTTCAAAATCTGAATAAGTCTGAAGTCCATATGGGCTTCAGAGGACAGAAAAAGTGTGATGACTGGTCCATTGGAGAACATGAGTGAGACAGAAAAAGACATCGAATCCAAACCCTAACCACTAATACTAAACCCTAAAAATAACCCTAAAATGCTAACTAAAACCCTAATCTTAACCCCAACCAAAACCAAAAACTAGCCATATCTCTAAACTTAAATGTACCACTACACCTATCCCCAATCCTAAACATACCCCTAGCCCTAAACCTACCCAAATCCCAACTTTTAACCCAAACCCTAACCCTAAACTAAACTGAATCCTAACCCTAAACCTAAAACAAAAGACCTAACCCTACAATTGTAATTCTAACACCTAACACATAACCCTAACTCCTACTTTTACCCCTAACACTAACACTAACTCTAAACCTACCCTACCCCTACCTTAAAATGGTGACACTAACACTACCCATATATTGAACAACATCAACTGCAACTCCAACCCTATCCCCAACCCTAAACCCAAGCCTATATCCAATCTTGACCCCTAATTGTAACCCTAAAACTAACTCTAACACATAATCCTGAAACTGAGCGTGACACTGACACTAAACATGTCCCTAAGCCAACCTTAACACAAACTTAAATATATACCTGACGCTAACACTGAAACACGAACACTAATGCTAAACACTAAACCTAACCCTAAACTAAATCATAAAGCTAACACCAACATAATCCAAACCCTAACCCTGTAACACTAAACTTAACACTGAACATAACCCCAACATATAAACTCTAATCTGAACTCTAACCATAAACGATAACACTAACCCTAAACCTACCCCAGTCCTACAACAACCCCAACCTCAAATCTCCCCTTTAATTATACCCCTGATGCTAAAACACTAACCCTAACTTTAACCCTAAAACCCTATTCCTACGCAACTGCAATGCGAACCGTAACTATAAATGCTGAAACCAAACCCTATCACTAACCCAATCTGAACCGTAACCACTAATCCCTAACCCTAAACCTAAACATAACACTTAAAAAAACCATAACACTACCCAAACCCTGAGGTCTAACCCTGACCCAGACTCTAACTGTGACCCCAAAACCAAGCACAAATTGACCAACAACCCTAACCATAAAACACTAAGCCTAGTAAAGACTGCAACAACTAGCCAAAACAATACAACCTAGATCTAAATTTTAACCACTAATGCCAAACTAAGGCCCTGACCCAAACGCTAATCAAAGGTGACCACTAGACCTAAGCCTAACCCCTAACTCAAAATCGAAGGCTGAACCTTAACCCTAACCTTTAACACTATGCCCTAAACCCTAAACTTCAACGAATAACCCTAACAGGTAATGATAACCCTAACCCATAACCCTAACACTAATCCTAACCCTATCTCTACTCCAAACCCAAACTAAACACAAACTCTAACCAAGACCAAAACACCAAACAAGAAACCTGAACATAAACCTAATCATAATTGTAACATAATCATAACCATAACCCTAAAATTAAAAGCAAGCCCTATGCTAACACAAAACCTTAAATGCTAACATCAATCCTAACCATACACCCTAAACCCTAGATGTAACCCTAACAATTAATAATAACGCTAACAATAGCCTTCTAACATTTTAAACCTATACCTAAACTTAATCCTAAATGCTAAACCCTACCTTAATCCTCACAATTCACCCTAATCATAGAACAGAGCTAACACTAAAATATAAATCTAAGGCTAAACCTAACTGTAACTCCTAACACAAACCTTAATCCAAACACTCAACCCTAAATGTAAACCTAACCCTAAACCCTAACCCTAAGCCTAAACATAAACCCTAACCCGTAATTCTAACAGAATTTAACCCTAACCATAAGCATAAACCCTAACCCTAAGCATAAATGAAAATGCTAAGCCCAAACTTAACCCTAATCCTATACTGCAACCCTAAACCTAACCCAAACCTACCACTAAGCCTCACTGTAACCTCTTATCCTAACCCTAAAGCAACCTTAACCCTAACCCTAAATGCTATACAATAACCCTAAATCTATCCCTAAACCCTAAACACTAACCCTAAACTCTAAACATTAACCCTAACATTAACACTAACCTGAAAACCTAACCTGAGCCCAAACCCTAAAACCTAAACTGAATTCTTATCGTTATCCTAACCCTAACTCTAAGCCCTAACCCTAACAGTAACACACTAACCCTATTACCCTCACCCTCACCCTCGCCTTAACTCTAACTCATAACACTGACCATAACTCTGGCCATGACCCTAACCTAGAACTTAACCCTACCTACCCCAGCTCCTAACCTCTAAGTATAAGCCTGTTTTTTAACCTAAACCTAAGCATAACCCGATCCCAAACCTAACCTAACCTAACATCTATACCTGATTCTAACTCTAGCCCTAAACTTAACACTAATCTTGACCCCTGACCCTAATCCTAATTCTAACCGTAACCCTAATCCTACCACACTAGCCCCTAACCCAACCCCAGCCCTAACCCTCAATCTAACACTAACATTTCTTCTGCAATTTTAAACCCCTTCCCTAACACCCAGCTTCTATCCCGTCCTTAATGTTACCCCATCTTCCTTCAAAAAATTTTAAATATATCCTCTATGACTCTAACCTCTGAGCCCTAATGCCCATAAGAGTACACCAAGCAATGCTTCTTTTAATTCCAATTGAGTATTCAATTAAACATATGATATCACTGGGACAAAAAGCTAAATATTAACAAATCTGATAATTATAGACATCATAATGTTTAAACAAATACTAGTACATGGAATTAGGTACATAGTGAAGACATTACACACCTGAATGACTAAGTTATTTTTTCAGAAAATCAAGGGTTTTTCAACATTCTAAAGCCATCCTTTTTCAATATCTCATGTAAATTAAATGATGAAAAAACACTACATGTTTATCTCAACTGTTACAGAAAGTACTTAAATATAGTCAACAAATTTAATAATACAAACATCCAAAAAATGGGTTTGAATTTCTTTTATATGATAAAACATCTTTATGCAAAGCACGTAACAATCATAATTTGAGTTGTTGGGAAGCAAGGCTTTAAGATTAGGAATGCAGCACTGATGCCCACTTTCATCACTGTATTCAACATTGTTCTAGAACTTCCATCCAGAACAATTAGAAAAGACAAATATATACCAACATATTCATATGTGAAAGAAAAAAGTAAAACTTTCTACTCATAGATCTCATAATCTTATATACATAAAATCATAAGGAACCAACAATAAATTATGAAATCTTGCAAACAAATTAAAACTTACAGGACTAGAATTACTCCAACTGCTCTAAAACCCACAGGGGCAGGTAGATGGGCATGGAAGGTGGCCTTGGAGCAGAGGCTGTGTTGCTACATTCGGTCCCGGGCTGCAGTGGCTGTGGGGCTAACAAAAACTATTCAAGTTCCTAGGGATTCAAGTAGAATTACTTAAAAACATAATGGATGAAGAAGAGAAAACCTACAATGCTTGTGAAAGCCCTAATGCCATGATATCAAACAGATATATCCTGAGTCATAAATTTGTTGTAAAAGGAGAACATGCACAAACCTCAGCAACAATGAAACCCGTTTGAGTGACCAAGGTCATTTTTCTGAGGAGGAAAGCATTGAGGTCAATTTGAGAGACATCCCTTCACAAGTGCAGCCAAAAGCATGCACATATTTTACCTAAATATTTCACTGAATGTACAGTTCCACAGAGATTCCTAAATTCCCATTTTACCTGAAGCTGCACTAGAACTGCTGATGGCTGTGAACTTTCTAGATTGCATGTAAATACAATTGATTGTATATAAATAAAATGAATTGATATAATAAAATAAATTATAATAAGCTGTCAATTATTTTTTTTGAGGTGGAGTCTCACTCTGTCACCGTGGCTGGAGTGCAGTGGAACGATCTCAGCTCACTACAAGCTCTGCCTCCTGGGTCCACGCCGTTCTCCTGCCTCAGCCTCCCGAATAGCTGGGATTACAGGCAACTTCCACCACACCCAACTAATTTTTTGCGTTTTTAGTACAGACGGGGTTTCCCCATGTTAGCTGGGATGGCCTTGATCTCTTGACCTCATGATCCACCCGCCTTGGCCTCCCAAAGTGCTGGCATTACAGGTGTGAGCCACTGAGTCCAGCCAGCTGTTAGCTCTTTTCAGTGTTTAAGACCTGTAGTTGTGATGCTATTTTTCATCTAGACAGTGCATTCCCTGTATGCAATGTAACTATAAAATTAATTTTAAATAAGGTTGTCTTTTGTTATTTGCATAGCAGAGTTGAAATGTGGTTGCAATATGAGCAAACTAAGGACATTTTCACAAACTGCGAAACAAATATGCAGCTCATAAATGGATTTGCCTTATGCTTTGTATATGACTCTTAAAATGAGCAATGATAACCTAAAAATGCTGAAAATTAAGCATAAATGAATAACTGCATTTTAAAAATGTTCATACCTTAGCCAAAATGTTGATTTTTTCTAACCCTAACATATTAAATGTTTTATCAATGCCAATAATCCCAGCACTTTGGGAGGCAAAGTGGGAACTCGACAAAAAATACACACAAAAAAATCAACCAGGTATAGTGACTGAGGCTAAAGAGGAAGGATTAATTGAGCCTGGGAGTTAGAGGTTGCAGTGAGCCATGATAGCACCTCTGCACTTTAGCCTGGGCAACAGAGAGACCCTGTCTCAAAAAAGGAATAAGATTTGAATTTTTTATTTTCTTTTAAATAAACTTCAGTATTCCTTAAAAGTGTCAGCCTGGAGCAGTGGCTCAAGCTTGTAATCCCAGCATTTTGGGAGGCCGAGGTGGATGGATCACCTGAGGTCAGGAATTCGATACCAGCCTGGCCAACATGGCGAAACCTCATCTCTACTAAAAATACAAAAATTAGCCAGGCAGGATGGCAGGCCCCTGTAATCCCAGCTACTCGGGAGGCTGAGGCAGGCAAATTGCTTGAACCTTGGAGACAGAGGTTGTGGTGAGCCGAGATCATGCCACTGCACTCCAGCCTGAGTGACAGAGCAAGATACCATCTCAATAATAATAATAATACTATACAATAAAAATGTCTAGTCTTGACATTTTGTTTATTGCTACAAGTTAAGAACTTTAAAAAAATAATTTTGGAAGGTTACTAGGTACAATTTTTGAAGAAGTAACTGAACTGTATCCAGAGGGTCAACAAGTCAACTATATGACTTAAGAGTTCTTGTACATTATACCTTTTGGGCAATTCAAAGTACTATATTTTTATTGACTGTAAAGCAACACATCCTTAGCAACATTCAAAACAGAAAAAGAAAAAAGGCTAGGTGTGGTGTGGTGGCTTATGCCTGTAATTCCAGTTCTTTGGGAGGGAAAGGTGTAAGGATTGCTAGAGCCAAAGAGTTTGAAGCTGCGGTGAGCACACCACCCACCACACTCCCACCTGGGCCAGAGACTGAGACGCTTCCTCAAACAACAACAAAATCAGCGGTAATAATATTTTAAGCAGAAATTTAACCATGGTGCAAGACTTAGACATGACAAATTATAAAATATTGCTGAAATAAATTTCAGAAACCCTAAACAGATGTAAAGACACTCCATGTTTCTAGATTAAAAGGTGATATTTTGTATGACGACAATAATACACAAGGCAATTTACAAATTCACTGTGATTCCTACGAAATACCAAAATTCTTTTGGCAGAAACGGGCAAGCCAGTCATAACATTCATATAAATTTCAAGGGATTCTGAGTAGCCAAAATATTCTTGAAAACAAAAACCAACTTGAATCTCAATTTCAAATATTACTACAAAGGAACAGTAATAAAAAGACTATAATACTAGCATAAAGACAAACATATAGATCGATGGAACTGAATGTTGAGTCCAAGAATACCTCTATAGTCAGTTGATTTTTGACATGTAGCCAAGACCATTAAATTCAACAAATGGTGTTAGACCACTGATTACTAAAGTTCAGACAAATAAATTGTACTCTAACCTCATAACATGTAGAAAAATTAATTCAAAATGCTTCAAAACCCTCAAAAATTAACTCAAAATGGTTCAAAAACTTTAATATGTAAACATATTAGAGGTAAAAATGTAAACTCTAGAAGAAAACATAGGGATAAACGTTCATAACCTTGAATTTAGCAGTAGTTTCTTAGATGTGATACTAAAATCACAGGCAAACAAAGAAATAAATTCCTCAAATTAAAAACTTTTGTGGAACAAAAGACACTGACAAGAAAATGAAAAGACACACCACAGAAAGAAAGATTCGCACATTATATATGTGACAACAGTGTGTTATCCACAATGTATGAAGAAATTGTATAACTCAACAACAACATAAAAGACAATCCAATTACAAAATGAAGAAATAGTGGAACACACACTTCGCTAAAAAACACGCGTATGGAAAACAAGCACAAAAAATATGAACAGTAAAATATGTAAGTTCTACTCCATCATGTGTTTCATATAATAGCTTTTCTCATAATCATGTGATGCTGTGTGGTAAAATTACTACTTTTTATCTCTACCTGAGGAACAGACAAGGTAGCAATACTGCTTGGGGGTAAGTTTCCTTGGATGAAAAAAAAATTAGCAAAAATGACATTCTGAAATGAAGACTTTCCTCATGGACTAGAGTTTCCAATAAATGTTACCGTTTGTACCTCAGCCTCCAGAGGTCAAGAATTTGGGAGACTTTTTTCCCTCAGCTGAAGCCAATGTTAAAGTGAAATAGGTCGGTGGATTGGACTTTCACGTAGAAATAGTGTATTTCCTGATATGGTTGTTACGTGGTGGTAACCTGACAGAGAGTTCCCGCTTTTGGTAAAACACACTGGGATATTTTGCATGAAACTGCAAATCTGGCACAGCACTAACTGCTGAGAAATCTGGAAAAAAGGATGAAGTATACTAACTGCTACTGCAAGTTCCTTAGAAGTATGAAATTATTGGGAAGTAAACTACATTTAAATGAAAACAACCATGTCAATACCATGAAACTAAAGCAGAGACATTAACCCAAATTTCATTATAGAGGCAAATCCAACACAAATCCAGATCAATGGAAGGTGTAAAACTAAGGGCCCGGTAAGAGTAGAAACCTTATGTATTACATGTGGTACATCCGTATGATGAGTGTTACAAAACTAACTATGGGTGTTATATTAGTGTTACGGTTGTTCTATTTGTATTACAAATGTTATATGAGTATCATGAGTGTTTTTTACTTACCAAATTTACTACCAAATTGATATTATATTCACTCAATATTTAAAATCTTAAAACTTATAGTTTGATTCTAATTAAGTTGCCATTCTTATGACCAACATTATTGTAATAATAATTATGTGTTACAGTAAATCTGTCTAATACTGATTTATAAAATCTTTCTGGTAATTTATAACTTTAAAGTTATGATAAAATATGTTTATAAAATATCTACATCATTTATAAACAAAATAAAAACCAGTAATTACAAAACATCAATTGAAGCTTATACACTATAGTTTCTTTTCTTTTCTTTTTCTTTCTTTTTTTTTTTTTTTGAGATAGAGTTTTCTCTTGTTGCCCAGGTTGGAGTGCAATGGCACAATCTCAGCTCACTGCAACCCTGCCTCCCAGATTCAGGTGATTCTCCTGCCTCAGCCTCCCTAGTAGCTGAGATTATAGGCACATCCAGCTAGTTTTCTTATACCTTTAGTAGAAACAGGGTTTCAGGATGTTAGCCACGTTGGTCTCAAACTCCTGACCTCAGGTGGCCCACCCACCTTGGCCTCCCAAAGTGCTGGGATTACAGACATGAGCCACCACTCCCGGTGCTCTAGCTTCTTACTTCGAGAGAGACTAAAGATATCTTGGTCTGTTTAAAAACATCCTTTCTACAATAATTACACATTATACTATGAGAAAATATATGCCTCTAAAAATTATGAGATGGTTTGTTCATAAATTATGTAACCTACTCTGGAATGCTAATATATGACAAACAGTTTTTTTGGGAACAAGGCCCCCAAAATCTGACCACAAACTGGCCCCAAAACTGGCCATAAACAAAATCTCTGCAGCACTGTGACATGTTCATTATGGCCATAACACCCATGCTGAAAGGTTGTGGGCTTACTGGAAGGAGGGCAAGGAACACATAGTCCCCCAACCCAGGGCAGAAAACTGCTTAAAGACATTCTTAAGCCACGAGTAATATCATAAGTGATCTGTGCCTTAAGGACATGCTCCTGCTGCAGTTAACTAGCCCAACCTATTCCTTTAATTAGGCCCATCCCTTCATTCCCCATAGGGGATACTTTTAGTTAATGTAGTATCTATAGAAACAATGCTAATGACTGGCTTGCTGTTAATAAATATATACGTAAATCTCCGTTAGAGGCTCTCAGCTTTGTAGGCTGTAAGACCCCTGATTTCTCAATTCACACCTCTATATTCCTGTGTGTGTGTGTCCTTAATTCCTCTAAAGCCACTGAGTTAGGGTCTCCCCGACCAAGCTGGTCTTGGCAAGTGGCATCCATTACTGGGGATCGATTCCAGATTGGAAGGTCACCAGAATGATGGCTGGAGAATGTGAAACTAGATGGAGGACACCCGAGTACTCTTAACTAATGCCCATAATGAGTAAGAAGCGGAGCTCAGAGTCATCAGTGTAACAGTGGGACAAGTGTGGGTTCTGGTTCGTTTCACCTTGGAACTTTTCACACTGCTGATGAGGAGGAAGGAGAGTATAGCGAAGTAAAAGAAGAGGTTACAGAGCATGTTTATTTGCCAGCTAAAGCTAAAGCGGCAAAGGAAGGAGAGGTTCATCCCTACCCTTCTTCATCCCCTTATTATTATTTTGAAGAAAAAGACCCTCCAGATCTTTCTTTTCTGGAGTACACTGGGCTAAAAGTAGTTGGCCCAGTGACTTTAAGCAGCACCTTGAGTGATCACCCTTAGTTCTCTATTCAGGCAGGAATTCAGCAAGCCAGACAAGAGGGTGATTTACAGGCTTGGCAGTTCCCTGTTAGAATACAACCCCCAGATCAAGAGAGAAATATTATAGTTACATTTGAGCCTTTTCCTTTTAAATTACTAAAAGAATTTAAACAAGCTATAAATCAGTATGGACCAGGGTCTCCTTTTGTAATGGTACTATTAAAGAATGTTGCTGTTTCCAGTCGGAGGATTCCTACTGACTGAGATGCTCTTACTCAAGCTTGTCTAACTCCTGCTCAGTTCCTACAATTTAAAACTTGGTGGGCAGATGAAGCTTCCATTCAGGCTGCTAGCAATGCGCATGCCCAACCTCAAATTATTATAACTGCAGACCAACTTTGGGGGTTGGTGGCTGGGCTGATTCAGATGCACAACTGGTCATGCAGGATGATGACATAGAACAGCTTAGAGGAGTGTGCATCAGAGCTTGGGAAAAAAATCACTTCAAGTGGAGAACAATATCCTTCCTTTAGTGCTATAAAGCAGAGACCCAAAGAAACGTACATTGATTTTATAGCTCTGTTACAGGAGTCTCTTCAAAAGATGACTGCAGATTTGGCTGCTTAGGATATAGTGTTGCAGTTACTAGCTTTTGGCAATGGTAATCCAGATTTCCAGGCTGCTCTGCAAGCTATCAGAGGGAAAGCATATTTATCTGACTATATCAAGGCCTGTGATGGTATCAGAGGTAATCTGCATAAAGCTACTTTGTTGGCACAGGCAATGGCAGGACTGAGAGTGGATAAAGGAAATACTCCATTTCCTGGAGCTTCTTTCAACTGTGGGAAGCATGGTCATACTAAAAAAGAATGTAGAAAAAATCAGCGAGTCAGGCCACCAGATAGGAGAAAAAAGAAAACTGCTGAGCCTGAAATATATCCAAAATGTAAAAAAGGAAAACATTGGGCTAATCAATGTCACTCTAAGTTTGATAAAGAAGGGAACCCGATTTTGGGAAATGCCAAGAGGTGCCCATCCCGGCCCCATTCTAAACCAGGGCATTTCCAACTCAGGCCATTCCTTCATGCCCATACAGTGTCTGTCCCCCACCACAGCTGGTAGTGCCACTGTAGATTTATGCTGCACAAAAGTTGTGAGCCTTCTGCCTGGGTAACCCCTGCAAAAGATCCCAACAGAAGTCTGTGGACCCTTGCCAGCAGGGACAATAGGATTACTTCTAGGCAGGTCTGCTTTAAGTTTAAAAGGGGTACAAATATATACAGGAGTCATTGATTCAGATTATAATGGGTGTTGCAGGAAGTCAGGGACCCCGAATGGAGGGACCCACAGAAGCCATGGCAGAAGAACATACATTGTGAAGATTTCATGGACATTTATTAGCTCCCCAGGTTAATACTTCTATAATTTCTTGCAACTGTCTTTACTGCAGTCTTTTAACATAAATTGTGAAGATTTCATGGACACTTATTGCTTCCCCAATCAACACCTTTGTGATTTCTTATGCCTGTCTTTATTTTATTCTCTAAATTCCATCATCTTCCTAAGCTGAGGAGGATGTATGTTGCCTCAGGACCCTGTGATGATTGTGTTAACTGAACAAACTGTTTGTAGAGCATGTGTATTTGAACAATACGAAACCTGGGCACCTTAAAAAACAACAGGATAACAGCAATGTTCAGGGAACAAGAGAGATAACCTTAAAATCTGACCATCGGTGAGCCAGCAGAACAGAACCACGTTTCTCTTCTTTCAAAAGCAAATGGGAGAAATATCACTGAATTCTTTTTCTCAGCAAGGAACATCCCTGAGAAAGAGAATGCATCCCTGAGGGTAGGCCTCTAAAATGGCCACTTTGGGGGGTGGCCATCTTTTATGGTCAAAGCTGTAGGGAAGAAATGAGCCCCAGTCTCCCATAGTGCTTCCAGGCTTATTAGGATGAGGAAATCCCTGCCTAATAAATTTTTGGTCAGACCGGTTGTCTGCTCTCAAACCATGTCTCCTGGTAAGATGTTATCAATGACAATGCATGCCTGAAACTTCATGAGCAATTTTAATTTTGCCCCAGTCCTGTGGTCCTGTGATCTCACCCTGCCTCCATTTGCCTTCTGATATCTTATTACCTTGTGAAGCATGTGATCTCTGTGACCCACACCCTATTTGTACACTCCCTCCCCTTTTGAAAATCCTTAATAATAACTTGCTGGTTTTATGGCTCAGGAGGCATCACGGAACCTGCAAGCATGTGATGTCCTGCCCGGACACCCAGCTTTAAAATTTCTCTCTTTTGTACTTTGTCCCTTTATTTCTCGGACTGGCTGACACTTAGGGAAAACAGAAAAGAACCTACGTGAAATATTGGGGTTGAATTTTGCCTGATATCTGGCTGAATTTCCCCTGATAAATGGGGAAATTAAATTATTATATCTACTTCTGTTCCCTGGAAAGCAGAGCCAGGAGAGTGTACAGCACAGCTCCTGATTGTGCCATATATGAGAATGGGAAAATTTGAAATTAAATGAACAGAAGGATTTGGAAGCACAAATAAACAAGGCAAAGCAGCTTATTGGGTAAATCAAATTGCTGATAAACATCCTGCCTGTGAAATAGCTATTGAGGGAAAGAAATTTAAAGGTTTGGTAGATACAATAGTGGACATTTCAGTCATTTCTCTACAGCACTGGCTGTCTGGATTGCCAATTCAACCAGCTCAATTTAACATAGTTGGAGTTGGTAAAGCCCCTGAAGTATATCAAAGTAGTTCTGTTTTACATTGTTAAGGGCCCAATGGACAACCTGGGGCTTTTCAACCAATTATAACTTCTGTACCTATAAATTTATGGGGATGAGATTTATTACAACAATGGGGACCACGAGTTCTAATTTCAGAACAATTATATAGCCCTGAAAGTCAACATGCAATGCATGAAATGGGGTATGCCCCTGGTAAGGGAGTAGAAAAAACAAAAACGGAAGTTTTGAAAAAACTGCTTCAAGTGGAAAGGCAAAGTTCTCGCTAAAGTTTAGGATACCATTTTTGATGGTGGCCATTGTTAAGCCTCCAGAAGCTATACCTTTAAAGTGGTTAAGAGACAAGCAAATTTGGATAGAACAATGGCCGCTAAATAAAGAGAAACTGGAGGCTCTAGCGAAATTAGTTACTGAACAATTAGAAGATGGGCACATAGCTTGAACATTTTCCCCTTGGAATTCTCTAGTTTTCATAATTAGGAAAAAATCAGGTAAATGGAGAATGTTAACTGACTTAAGAGCCATCAACTCAGTTATACAACCTATGGGAGCATTACAGCAAGGATTGCCTTCTCCTGCTATAATTCCAAAAGATTGGCCTTCAATAGTCCAGATTGAAAAGACTGTTTCTTTTCTATCCCTTTAGCTGAGCAAGACTGTGAATGGTTTGCATTTACAATTCCTGTGGTAAACAACCTGTAGACCGTGAAGTGTTTTCATTGTTTTACAGATGGGTCTAGTATGGTAAAGCTTCTTATTCCAGCTCAAAAAGCAAAATTTGCAGATGTCCTATACTTCAGCTCAAAAAGCAGAGCTTGTAGCTGTAATTGAGGTGTTTACTGCTTTTGAAATGCCTATTAATGTGATTTCTCATTCTTCATACATGGTTCATTCCACACAGTTTATTGAAAATGCTTAGTTGTGATTTCATACAGATAAAGAACTGATGACTTTATTTACCCAATTGCAAACAGTTAGAAGTAGAATACACCCTTTTTACATCACTCACATTAGGGCTCATATACCTCTTAAAGGACCTTTAACTGAAGGGAATCAAAAGGCTGACCACCTAGTTGCTAATGCAATATCTAATGCTAGACACTTTCACAATTTAACCCATGTTAATGCTTCCAGTCTCAAATGCTAGACACTTTCACAGTTTAACCCATGTTAATGCCTCTGGTCTCAAACACAGATACAGCATTACCTGGAAATAAGCTAAAACTATTATCCAGCAATGCCCAACTTGCCAATTGGTACATTCCTCATCTTTTACAGGAGTTAATCCTTGAGGATTGGAACCTAACTGTCTTTGGCAAATGGATGTCACACATACACCCTCGTTTGGGAGACTAGCTTATGTACATGTATGTGTGTACACATTTTCTCACTTTTTCTGGGCTATGTGCAAATCAGGTGAGTCTTCTGCCTGTGTTAAACATCACCTTTTGCAGTGTTTTGTGGTGATGGGCATTCCAGCTTCTACTAAAACAGATAATGTCCCAGGCTATGCTATCCAAACCCTAGCTACATTTTTCTCTATGTGGAATATTAAGCACATTACTGGTATCCCATACAATTATCAAGGACTAGCCATAGTGGAAAGAATAAATCTTTCCCTAAAACAGCAGTTGCAAAAGCAGAAAGGGGGAAATAGAGAATATGGAACCCCACAGATGCAACAAAATCTAGCATTATTAACTTTAAAATTTTTGAGCCAGCCCAAAGGCCAGATGTTATCAGCAGCTGAACATCATCTACAGAAACCGGTTGCAAAGACAGAAGTGGAACAACTGATTGGGTGGAGAGATCCAAAAACAAGAAGTTGGGAAATAGGTAAAATAATAACTTGGGGTAGAGGTTATGCTTGTGTTTCTCCAGACTAAAATCAACAGCCGATTAGGACACCATCAAGACACCTGAATCCCTACCATGAACCAGATTCTGGGAGGATCCTGAGGACCCCTCAGTTGCAGCCATATTGAGGTTGATGCTGAGGAGGACCCCAACTGTCATGAGCAACACCCATTGAACACAGTCATCCGCCTGGGGACAGATCAAGAAGCTGTCACTGATGGCAGAAGAAAACCTGAGGAAAGCGGGACAGCTAGTCACAAAAGCAATTTAATGGTAGCTATGATAGCAGTTATCACCACTGCCATGAGTATTACTTCAACAAGGGTTGAGACAGAGAACAATTATTCTTATTGGGCATATTTATCAATCCTGGCTGGTACTTATGCCTGGATATAATCACTCTATGACACAGTAGCACATGCTTTCTGATCTCAGTATTTACCATAATAAATCCGCTCCTATAATTGAGGCATACCGCCTTCAAAAACCTATTTGTAAACAAAACAGAACATGGCCAAAACTAATGAACCTACTTGTTTACAAAGATTGCTTTGCAGAAGAGGCAGAGGTGCTGCACAATGATTCCTATGGAATCAAGATTGATTCGTCCCCTAAGGAGATGTTTAGCTTGAATTGCACCTCTCAGTCTGTGTGCCATGGCCACACTATGTTCAGCTTGTCTGAACAAAATGATCAGATGGTAGAAATGATAAGAAGTACTGCAAGAGTTCCTATTATCTGGAACCATGGTAGTATAGTGGCACCTCAACCTCAAATGATATGGCCCATTGTAGAAGCTAAACATAAGGATTTACAGAAACTATTAGTAGCTCTTAATAAGATCAAGATTTGGGAAACAATAAAAATAGTATCTAAAAGGACATTCTACAAACTTGTTTTTGGATGTTGCAAAATTAAAAGTACAAATATTTAAAACATCCCAGGCACACCTGACCTTAATGCTAGGATCTGGAGTGCTTAAAGGAGCTGCAGACAGATTCACAGCTAGTAACCCATTAAAGTGGATAAAAACACTGGGAAGCTCTGTGATTTTAATGATGATTGTGTTTTTAATCTATGTTGTTTTTCTTTATATAGTCTGCAGATGTGGATTCTGACTTCTGCAAGAAGTAGCTCACCATGACAAAGCTGACTTTGCTTTTATCAATTTGAAAATCAAAGAAGGGGGCTTGTTGGGAACAGGCTCCCCAAATCTGGCCATAAACTGGCCCCAAAGTGGTCATAAACAAAATCTCTGCAGCACTGTGACATGTGCATGATGGCCATAAAGCCCATGCTGGAAGGTTATGGGTTTACAGAGATGAGAGCACAGAATACCTGGCCTGCTGAGGATGGAAAACCACTTAAAGGCATTCTTAAGCCACAAACAATAACATGACTGATCTGTACCTTAAGGATATGCTCCTGCTGCCATTAACTAGCCCAACCTATTCCTTTAATTCAGCCCATGCCTTCATTTCCTATAAGGGATACTTTTGGTTAATTTGATATCTATAGAAACAATGCCAATGACTGGCTTACTGTTAATAAATATGTGGGTAAATCTCTGTTCAAGGCTCTCAGCTCTGAATGCTGTGAGACCCTTGATTTCCTACTTCACACCTCTAGATTTCTGTGTGTGTGTCTTTATTTCCTGTAGTGCCACCGGGTTAGGGTCTCTCCAGCTAAGCTGGTCTTGGCACAGTTTCAAATGAGCAGTATACACAATATACAAGTAAGAAAATATGATTAAGATTCCCTAGGTTATATTTTGGTAAATATATTTGGGTAAAATATTATTTGTTTTGGAAGCTGCATGGAATTCCTGGAAATTTGTGAATGACCTATCTATTATATGTCCCAGGATAATATCTTGAGTCATAATTCTAGTCATTATTTTAAATGTTGTTTGTCACAGAAGAAAACAAATTGTCTTGCTAATTGTAACATAATGAGTGTCATTAGATTTTTAACCATGGCCATTTTGCACCTTTTCTAATTTACAGGTAGTTATTATTTCAATATCATGCTTTTCCTTTTGCATCTGCACTGGCTAGAGATCAGAATGTTTGTCTCCAACAAGGCACTGCCTCTGATACCGATGGAAACAACTGTAATGGGTCCTCTGGGCACAAGCATCTGATGTCAAAGTTTGAATAATTGTATGTTTATACTACGGGACTGAGTAATGATATCCAGAACTCTGGTGGAGAAACTGATGGTCTCATGGAACTGCTAATACAAAATCAAGCAAGACTGGAATCAATTACATTGTATTTAATGAACTGATGAAGAATGATTATTTTACAGCTTTTGTTTTTGGTTTGGCAAATTGTTGGTTCTTTAATATTCTATTTTTCTGTGTTCAAGAATCCCCATTTTTTCTCTTAGGCTAACTGTTTAATAGAGTACATTTTTGTAGACAGAAATGAAAGACTTACAAATCAAATATAAAATTTTAAGTTTCCCCCCAAACCTGTCCACCACAAGCATCTGAATGGACCCCTCCTTTTGGTCAAGGGCCTTCTAAAATTGGTTCAGGTCCTGACAGGAAAGAAGGATAGACATGCTTCGTTATATACTCCACCCTTTTGAAATTTAGAGAAAGTTGACCATCATTAACATCAACACAGACCTCAAGTTTCACAAGAAATATTTACCATCAATTCTCTTTTAAGTCTGCCACATGGAGTTTTCCTCATCCTGGTAAGCTTTGTCTCTACACTCCCTATTATTTATTGTAACCCAGTCATTCCTATCCATTCTTTCTATGTCTACAGATAATAACTCTTTCAACCAACTGCCAATCAGAACGTATTTAAATATACCTGTAACTTGAAAGCCCAGCCCCACTCCACCACTCACTTCAAGTTGTCCCAGCTTTCTGGACCAAACAAATGTACATCTTACAAGTATTGGATTGATGTCTCATGTCTCCCTAAAATGCATAAAACTAGACTGTCCCCAGGCCATCTTGGGCACATGTTCTGAGGATCTTCTGAGAAGGGTCATTGGTCACCCATATTTGGCTCAGAATAAATTCTTTAAATATTTTGCAGAGTTTGACTCCTTTCATGAACACATGTATCTTTTTTCTCCCTCCTTAGTCCTGCAGAATTTTGGATCTCATAAAATGTTCTTATTTTCATGGCAATATATTTTAGGTATTCATGCATATTTGTATGAATATGTCAATGTATATTTAAAGAAAAATCATGGAAGTTTACACCATGAGTTCTCAGTTATGCCCTCTGGGAGAGCAATTAAAAAGGGTAAGTGAAAACTTTGGCTTTTTTATTACATACTCATGTAGGCATTCTGATTGAAGTGAGGTGAAATCTCATTGTGGTTTTAATTTGCATTTTCCTGATGGATTACTGATGCTGAGTGCTTTTTACTGTGTCTCCTGGGCAACTGTATGTCTTAGTTTCATAAATGAGCATTCATATCCTTAGTCCATTTGTTTTCATGCTATTGAATTGTTGGAGTTCTTTATGTACTGTAAATATACACCCATTAACAGATGTATAGTGATTCAATAATTTCACCCATCTTGTAGTATGTCCCTTCCCTCTTTTCAGTTTCCTGTGGTGTACTGAAGTACCTTAGCTTGACATAACCCGATTTTATATTTTTGAAGGTATTTACTGTGCTCCTGCAGTCACTTTGAGACCACCATTGCCCACACCGATGTCATAGAGCTTCTTCCTTGTGATTTCTTCTGGTATTTTTATGGTTTCTGGTCTGACATTGGAGTTCTGCGAGACATAATCTACTCTTAAAATCCTTTATGTGGATATTCAGGTTTTCCCCAACCTAGTTTATAGAAGATACCTGATTTTGCATTGTGCATTCTTGCTTCTTTGGGATAAGGTCGTGAGCTGCAAATGCAGTGACTTGGTTCTGGGACCAGATTGTTTTTCATTAGCTCATGTCTCTGCTTGTCTGACAGTGCTGTTCTATTTTGGTGCATAAACCTTTGTAGCATATTGTGAAGTTAGGTAGTGTGAAGCCTCCAGCTTTGTGCTTTTTACTGGATTGCTCTGGGTCTTCAAGATCTTCTACCATTTCATAGCAAACTTAGGATTCTCAGATTGTTTTTCTATGAAGAGTAGCTCATTGATACTTTTAAAGGGGTTGTACAGAATCTGTAGATCACTTAGGTAGTAGTGATGTCAATGCCATTTAGACAATGTCTGTTTTCATGTGCACATGCTCAGGGCCAAGAGACACTGGGTGTCCTCACTGATGCTTGGGCGGGTCCTAATGTCCAGCAGGATTGCCTTCCTGAACACACACAGAAGGTCCCCTTCCATTTTGCCATCTCTTCACATTTCCTCCCCTGTGAAACATGTGTCATCCTCCACATTCCTTGTGTGGTGACCTGTCTTTTCTGGCCATGGCAGAGAATGGGTGAATGAGGATGGCAGAGGGGAAACAGCATGTCAGAGGACCCTGGAGTCATTGACACAGAACTTGACAGGTCTGGGAGAGCTATTCTGGAAGGATGTAGACCTAGATGGGCCTCAGGTGGGCATTTGCGTGGAGGGTGAGAGCACCCTGGTTGAGTTCAAACTGAGCCTCAGGTGGTAGCAGTCCTCAGGGCAGGGAAGCCAGATTACAAGGGGTAATGAGGCAGCTTTTCCTTGAGCCTGGCTTCTCACCCTTTGACCTTAGTTACTTATGCCTCTTAAGCAGCTTAGGGTCCCCCAATCCTGAAATGTGGGTACTACAGTTCCCTGATGGGCCTTTCTCCCCCAGCCCATGCATGGTCTGAGTATGCTTACCACAGTCCCTGAGCCTTGGCTTCGCTATGTGTCCTAGCTCCAGGACCCACAGGCCTCTCATCCCCCAGCCCTGGGCTGCTCCCCAGCCTCCTCTCTGTTCCCTCTCTGAGGGCCTAACTCCCTTGGGTAGTGCTGCATGAGATTGATCCACAGGCCCTGGCTGATGATCTGGGGGACTGGGCAAAGTGGTCGTGACAGGTCAGGTTCTGGTTCAAAGCCAATTCCTCCGATGCCAAGCAATGACCAGCAAGGTCCTTTCCCATGATGCCCCACCACCACCCCACCTCAGCAACCCATCATACCCTGGGCAGTCACCATCAGCCAACCAGCTGAAGAAACTCAGTTAGGTGTGTCCTGCCTGAAACTGGGGCCTTCACCTGCATGACCCTAGAACCACTGGACACAGTGGAGCCAGTCACCCTCTATCCTGGATTGAGAGGAGTTGGGAAGGCTCATGCCAGACCTAGCTTCCCACATACCACCCCCTCTACCATGCAGGGAGGCACTCCTTACTGAGAATTCCAATGCAGTACTCCTTAATGATCACTTCATTGTGGAAGTAAACGTTGTGATGAAAGGCATACTTCATCCTTCCACCAGTACTCAGGATGGCTGAGTTCCTCCACCTGCCTGTCCAAGAAGGAGAAAGAGGATGGTCAAGGGACAATTTCATCTAGGTCGGCTGAGGGGGCCTGCTAGCTGGGGTGAAGCATGGGATTTCCCTTCCCAGCTCTCTCACTGAGACATCCCTGAGCCCCAGAAAGACCTCAACCTGACCAGGACTTGGAACCCTCCCCCAGAACCAGGCTCCTCATCCTCACTTGCAAATCCATCATGTAGCTTTGCAGGACTTCCTCATAGTTTCTGAGCTACTTGCTCTCACCAGAAATAATCACAACTTTTAAACTGTTCTTTATGTCAAATTAAATTTTTTATTTTTACTACCTCATGTTCTGGATGAGGTATGTATTTTTAAATTTATTTTCACCCTTATCATACCTCTGTGAAAAAGAGCTTACTAACATTCATACCATAATTATCTTTCAGTTTTAATTGTCTGTTCCTAAAGATTCACTGAAACTAAGAATTCTATTTATGCTTGTATCTTTCAGCAACCATATGTCAGATAATGATACCCATTACTGCAGAAATCATATATACAGTTCCAATGGTAGATGAAGAAGAAGAAGAAAGCAAGATTTAAAGTCTATATGTTCCTAGCACTGTATCAGAAACTCGGTAATCATAGTGAAATCAAAGAACGATCACAGTCAATTCCATCTCATACCTAGACTGAAATATGAAATTTCAAAAGAAAAGAAAGTTAAGAACTTTGGGCTTATAAAAATTTTCCTAGATTGATAAAATTATTGGCAACTTTATCTCACTAGAAAACATGAACAAAAATACATTTTTATATGTGTAAATATAAATATTTTCATTTCCATCAGTTATGACATGAAAGCAAGTAATAAAGTGAAAGTACATTGCAATAATATATGGAACTTTCTCAGTCTCAAAATATTCCATTGACTATTAATTTTATGAAAACCATAAAGAATGCTTCATGAAACTACATCATACAGTACTTTTTAGTATTTTAGTTACATTTTGAATAATCAACAAATTAAAAGGAATTCTTCAAAATTATTTATTACCAATACCTTTATTCCATTTGAGTAATACTTTTGAAATTAAGTATTTAAAATAAAGCATTAAAAACAAATTTTATTGACAGATTTCAGCTTTTGAAGAAATCGTACTTCTGTATTTGTAGTAATGTGAAGTATAACTTTCTCCTCACAATGGATCATTTATAACACCAGTGTTATTTTTTTCTCTGATACAAACACTGTGATATCTTATAGCTTTACTGTATCCATATATTTCATGCCTCCACAGAGTAGGCTTAAAACATAGAAAAATTGTACTTGTGACAAAATTCCTGGAAAGGGAATGGTAAAATGGGAGAAACTTTCTAACTTTCTGTTGGTCAATGGATTTGTATATCTTTAGATATAGACACATATTTGCACACTGCGAGTTTGCACATGTACATAAAAATTTATGTAATTTCATGTGTGAAATTTGATGAGGTTACCTTATCTGTACTCAATTTGATGGGAAGCAAACAAAGTCTCTGTCAATATTTCTTTCAATTAATCCAATAATGTTAACTGCTGATAGCTTCATTCTCCTTGATCCCTGTTGGCGACCTGAAACTTGATGCTCACTCAAATTCATTTCTCAGGGTACCATCCACAAGAGACAGTCACCTTGCTGTGGATTGTGACCTCTGACTCCTCTTTCTTCCTATAGAAGTCCTACCTTTGCATATTTAATAAACTTTGTAAATGGTTAAAAGGATAAAAGTTCAGTGAAATGTCAAGCCATGCTGTGAAATATTCAATTGTTTCTATATCTCTAATTGACCTTTCATGTTATAGAGGACAAGAAAAACAATTCAATATGTTTCTTAATATGCAGTCCAATGCACTCTTTCTTAATAATATTGCAAACCCATCCCTTCAAGGCATTGACATCTAAACATGGCTAGATATCTCAAAATCTCTTCTCATTAATAACCATTATGTTAAGCACTGTTGCCCAGAACTGGAATCTGACTGTGAAATCCCTGGGTAGAAATTGTTATAATGGCTCAAACTATGGGACTGACTATTTTTCACCTGAAAATATCTGATGAGCATATACATATGCTATGTGCATGAACATATTGTACATTAACAACATGCCATCACTGCCAGTAAATAATAGGTGTCCCAAACTTATGGGCCAAACTGAGCTCAGGTGCTCCCACAAACCAAACTTTTACCCCCAGAGATTTTCTATGTCAAAAAATGGCAATTCCAGTCCAGATGTGGTGGCTCATGGCTGTAATTTCCACACTTTGCGGGGCCGAGGTGGGCTGGTCATTTGTGGTCAGGAGTTCAAGACCAGCCTGGGCAACATGGCAAACATGTCTCTATGAAAAATGCAAAAATTAGCCATGCCTGGTGGCACTTTCCTGTAGTCCCAGCTACTCAGGAGGCTGAGACAGGTGAACCACCTGATCCTGGGAGACAGAAGTTGCAGTAAGCCCAGATCGCAACACTGCACTCCAGCCTGCATGGCAGAGTGAGAACCTGTCTCATAAAATAAAACAAAATAAAATAAATAAAATAAAATAAGGCAAGAGCATTTAGGTAAAAATACTGGAGTCAGCTGGGCACAGTGGCTCATGCCTGTATTCCCAGCACTTTAGGAGGCCTAGGCGGGCAGATCATCTGAGGTCAGGATTTTGAGACCAGCCTGGCCAACACGGTGAAACCCCATCTCTACTAAAAATATATAAAATTAGCTGGGTATGGTGATGCATGCCTGTAATCCCAGCTACTCAGGTGATTGAGGTAGGATTGTTGCTTGAACCCAGGAGGCTGAGGTTTCAGTAAGACAAGATTGTGCCACTGCACTGCAGCCTGTGCTACAGAGTGATAGTACCCTATGAGAAACAAAGGTGAAAAGAACAAAAAAAAAATTAGGAAAATAATACCCGCTACTAAAATTTGCCACAGAAATGATAAAAACTTCACCAACTTCCACATTCGATATTGGAAGCTCAGGTTATTTGGACCAATCCTCCTGTATTAGTTCATTTTCACGCTGTTCATAAAGACATATCTGAAACTGGGAAGAAAAGGAGGTTTAATTGGACTCACAGTTCCACATGGCTAGGGAGACCTCAGAATCATGGCATAGGAATAAAGGCACTTCTTGCATGGCGGTGGCAAGAGGGAATGAGGAAAAAGCAAAAGCAGAAACCCCTGCTAAACCCATCGATCTTGTGAGTCTTATTCACTATCACAAGAATAGCTTGAGAAAGACCAGCCCCTATGATTCACTTACCTCTCCTTGGGTCCCGTCCTCAAAATGTGAGAATTCGGGACATACAATTGAAGTTGTGATTTGAAGGGAGGCACATGAAACTATATCACCTCCCAAACAATTAAAAAATTCTGAATGGAAAGAACATTAATCATGCCAAAAACTGGCAGGCCAGGAAGGAACTCTCAGCCTCATATCTCAAGAAAGACTGTAGTCAAGGCCCAGGGCCTACTTATGAAAAGAGTTTAATAGCCAACTCTCTCCAAATGGATCTGGAATTTCACAGGACTGTATCTTTATGGTAAGGGTGAAACAGAAGTAAACCCATTCCTATTTCCAAGCTCAAAGAACTTTGGCCAAAGTTATCTTGGAGATGAGAAGAATAAGGAGGAAAACAGAAAAAAAATTGTGTGCCTGAGAAGTCATGGCCACAGGCTGGCCATCACACAGATTGTCAAGCCAGTTCCATATTGCTTGGGTATTGCAGAAAAACTCAAAACATCAATTTGTGTGTGAGCTATCCCAAAGTAGCAGGATCTGGCAATAGTAAATTTCATCCCAACCCTCAAGGAATCCACTTTTGGGATTTTACCATTTATTTCATGAATGACAATGGACTTTTTAAAAAATATCTTTTTGTATACTCAATTTATGTGGCATTGGTATCAAAGTTCTGCTTGCCTCACAGAATAAGTTTAGGATTTTCCCTTTTTTATTTTATAGAGTTCTTCACATATATTGAAATGCTCTGTCTGGGAAAATAAATCTGGGCCTAGTGTTTTATCTGTAGGAACAATCCTTTATTTCCCTTAACATTTATGAGACTATTCAGATTACACACTTATTCTTGTATCAATTTTTCTTAGCTGTATATTTATAAAAGTCTATTTGATCTAAGTTTTCAACTTTGTAGCATAAAGTGTTAATCATATTTTCTTATTAGCTTGTTAACCTGTACTGTATCTATTGTTATGTATCTTTTTAATTCTTAGTTTTATTTGTGCTTTCTCCCTTTTTTCTTAACTTGCCTGAGGTTTGCACCTTTTATTATGTTTCTCCAACAATCAAACCTTATCTTTGTATGATTTATTAATTTTCTGTACATCATTATCCCCTCATTTTAGTTTTTCAGAATTGATTCTGTTGTTTCTTTTCTAATTCTTTATTTAAATACCTAGTACATTAATTTTGAGGTTGTTGTAAAAACACTTAAGTGTATAAACCCCTATTGCAATATCACTTTTCCTGCTACTCGCAAATTTAATCTGTAATATTTTCAATATCATTAAGTTCTAAGTACTTTTAAATTTCTATTGTGTAATGAATTGTTGAGAATTATTTGAGATCAATTGCATGATCTCAGCTTACTGCAACCTCCACCTCCTGGGTTCCAGCGATTCTCCTGCCTCAGCCCCCTGAGTAGCTGAGATTACAGGCAGGTGCCACCACACCTAGCTAATTTTGTATTTTTAGTAGAGATGGGGTTATTCCTTGTTGGTCAGGCTGGTCTCAAACTCCTGACCTCAGGTTATTTGCCCACCTTAGCCTCCCAAAGTGTGCCTTGGCCTCCCAAAGTGCTGGGATTACAGGCATGAGCCACCACTCCTGGCCAGTGTTGAAAATTTTTAAATCATCTGATTCCTCATCCTTTGTACCTGACCTATTTTTACCCCTCTGGAAACATTCAATTTTCTCTTTGTTTTCAGCGTTCTCAAATTTTACGTTGATATATCTTGACATGAGTCTATTTTCATCTGTTTTTCTAGGTGCTAGCCTTTTAATCTACAAATTGAGCATCATTAAGTTCTGAGACTTTTTATTGAATTATTTTGCCAACAATTTATTCCCCTTTGTTTTACTTATTTCTTTTCTTTCTATAACACATACAATTTAAGTATTGGAAGAAATTGTCTCGGAGAAGAAAATAGCACCATACTGATTCTGTTTGTGTCAAACTATCACAGTTCAAGATTTTCATATTTTATTATGGAGAAATGTTGTATTTGTTGGTATTCACATTGTTACAAGAAGAAGGGCAATGACTGGTCAGAAATTGAAATGTATGAGTAACAGTTAGAAGATGAAAGCACTGTATCCTCAGAAGTTTAGTATATGAAAACCTTTAAATTCCAGCCAAGTTGAATTAAGCTTCAACGGTCTCCCAGCTAAAATGATCTATTTGTGCTAAGTTCTGGGATCAAAGGTGAATAAGACCTTATTTCTGCCTTCAGTGATAGTTCAGTCCAAAGGGAGACAAATGAAAATGATGTACAAAGAGGGATATGTATGACAGGCATGGCGACTCACGCCTGTAATCCCAACACTTTGGGAGGGCAAGTGGGGGTATCATGCAGTCAGGAGATCCAGGCCATCCTGGCTAACACAGTAAAAACCCATCTCTAGTTAAAATACGAAAAGTTACCCAGGTGTGGTGGCACACGCCTGTAGTCCCAGCTACTTGGGAGGCTGAGGCAGGAGAATCACTTGAACCTGGGAGGTGGAGGTTGCAGTGAGCCAAGATCAAACCACTGCACTACAGCCTGGGTGACACAGTGAGATTTCATCTCAAAAAAAAAAAAAAAAAAAAGGAGGGTTATGTAAAGTGCCATAAAAACTGAGAAAAGGGACAGAATATCTGTGACAGGTAACTTGTTTTGGGCAGTTGAAAATGAGGAGATCTCAGAGCACCCTTTCTTTGTGTCACATTTGACTAAAGGCAGACACAAACGAATCTTAATATTTATGGGCTCACAGACGCTTACGAAGGATGTAATGAAATTTATGATGATTCTTTCAGTAAAAATTTATATAACAAAACTACATGTATATTTTACTTGCTAACACAGAATGTGCATTATCAAGAGCTCTGGATAGAGGAGAATGAGTAGGAATGTTTTAGGCAAACAAAAAGGGAAGGGGAGGCCAAAAAGAAGAAACAGCAAGTGCACAAATGTGGAGACACAAAAGCTTGTGCATTATTGGAATCAACTTGACTAAAACATAATTCAGGGTGCCTGAAGCATAAGCTGGAAGATTAACCAGACATAGTGTAAGATGAAAATAGAAGGCCAGGCCCTGTGGCTCACACCTGTAATCCTACACTTTGGGAGGCCCAGGCTGGTGGATCACCTGAGGTCAGAAGTTTGAGATCAGCCTGGCCCAAAAGGAGAAACCCCCTCACTACTAAAAATATAAAAATTAGCCAGGCATGGTGGCAGGTGCCTGCAACCCCAGCTACTCAGGAGGCTGAGGCAGGAGAATTGCTTGAACCTGGGAGGCAGAGGTTGCAGTGAGCTGAGAACACACCATTGCACTCCAGTGTGGGCAGCAGCAGTGAAACTCCACCTCAAAAAAAAAATAGAAAAAGAAAATAGAAGATAAGAAGATAGCCTGGGATAAAGCATGAAGTATCACAAATCTCAGTCATGCACTTTGTTTACTCAGAGACAAGACCATGATTGATTAAAATCATGCATTTTATGTCCACCCTCTTCTAACTGTTAACAAGTACAAGTGGAACAGCTAGCACCCAGTGGAATATTATAAAACATTCTGACTGTAAGATTTCACTAGCATTCACTGTAGACGTTGAGTGTGGATTGCTCAAACCTCAAACTTACAGCTTCGTAAATGAAAAATCAATGTTAGAAGGGAACAACAAGCTCCTCAACAACTACATCAATTGTTTGATTCCTTAATAGCTTACAACAGAATGGCAGTCTTCAATGAGTAGAAATGTTTCTCAATCATAGAAAAAACTTAGATTTACTTGGGGAGTTTACAAAAAGCATACCACATCTGAGATCTATCCCAGACCAATTAAATCAGAATGTATGGTGATCAATGGATCCTGGGCAACTGAACTTTTGAAAGCTTTAGATAACAGATAACATTAATATGCATTCAAAATTGAGAATTCCTAGGTTAAGAACAATAATCCATGAAAGTAAGTTTCTGTCTACTCATCTGCCCTTAATTATATTGCATTGTTCTCATGCAGCATGATACAAGTAAAAATTAATTTGTTTTGTTGAAATGGAGTCTAGCTCTGTCACCAAGGCTAGAGTGCATTGGCATGGTCTCTGCTCACTGAAACATCTGTCTACCAGGTTCAAGAAATTCTCCTGCCTCAGCCTCCCATATAGCCCAGATTACAGACACCCACCACCCTGCCTAGCTAATTTTTATATTTTCAGTAGAGATAGGGTTTCACTGCGAAGACCAGGCTGGTCTGGAACTCCAGACTTCATGATCCACCCACCTTGGCTGGGGTTACAAATGTAAGCCACCGCACCCAGCCAAAATTAATATTTTAAAATATTTAGAAATATGTGTGGTAGTGTGCAGTGGCTCATGCCTGTAATCCCATCATTTTTCGAGGCTGAGGTGGGTGGATCATTTGAACTGAGGCATTCCAGACCAGTTTGAACCTATGGTGAAACCCTGTCTCTACAAAAAAATACAAAAAATTATCCAGGCCTTGTTGTGTGTGCCTGTGGTCCCAGTTATTCCGGAAGCTAAGGCTAGAGAATTGCTCAGGAGGATCACTTGAGCTCAGGAGGCTGAGGCTCCAGTGGGCAGAGACTGAGCTGCTGCCATCCAGTCCAGTCTGGGAAACAAAGGGAGGCTCTGTCATATATATATGTGTGTGTGTGTGTGTGTGTGTGTGTGTGTGTGTGTGTGTGTGTATAAAAATACATGTATACATACACATACGTACATGTTTGGCCACTTATTTCATCTGCAATGAAAGTCTAAGTAGCATGATTCAGGGTCAATATCAGGAACTGCAGGAAGCCAGCCTATGCTAGAAATATTCAGAGTGAGTTTTTTCACATTTTACAGTCTGATCTGCTGAGTATACTGCCTGAGGCTATTGTTCTTTTCATATCTTGCAGATCTTTCTGCAGAAAAGGCCACATGCATCAACAGTATTTTTGCCGAGGGTCTTCTAATTAATCAGATTGCCTTTCTGTTGAAAAATTTCTAAGGAGAAGATTTTTCCTCTTTTGGATCAGGAAACTGCAGGCATCAGTTTCACAACAATACTTAACATTAGCATCAGCAAACAAGTCATATGGAACAACTTCCATATGGAAGTCGTTTAGGGCTTCCTGCAGAACCACACAGCCTCAGGAGCTGCCAGGCGGTGTGTTTCCATGGGAGTCATATGGAACAAGAAGTCCATGTGTTTCCATGGGAGTCATATGGAACAAACAAGTCATGTGGAACAACTTCCATGGGAGTCACCTTCCCCTGCAAAAGAAGCCACTCTTGAAGAAAGAAGAGGAGCACACCACACCCATGAAGAGACATCTAGTGTTTCATTGTCCTGCAGCCAGCCCAGGGAGGGATACTAGCATTCCTGTCTGCAGGGCCCATTGAATTTACATCAAATTTGGTTCTCAGCTGAGTAGGAGCTTCACTTCATGAGGCGGCACTCCTCTATCATCTTGAGATTTCATTCTGGGACAGAGTGTGAGCAGCAGTAAGGTCAGTTAGGGGTGTGCATGCAATCTGGTGAGGGGTAGATGGGGTCCCACACCTTCCCTTGAAAAAAAGTGAAGGCAGATTACACAGAAGTACTTCCAACTGCATCCCCGCATTCTCTTAACTGCACAGGCAGTCCACACCATGGCCTGCTGTTCAGGTGGGAGTACTCCAACATGCAGGGAATATTTGGATTGCAAACTGGGGCCATCCTGGCAAACTCCGAATTTGAGGGCTTTCACACTGGGAGCCTAGGTCTGGCTCAATGTCTTCCACACTAAACATTTCCCAGTTCACCAAGGATGACCCTCATGAGAATCCATTGTGTGAGTGTTTCCTTCTAAACATTGTCGTGTTTTAATGACTGGGCAGTTGTGGTATTTTAAAACTGTAAATTCCCATTACAGCCACCAACAAGAAAACTCTTGTTCTCCCACTTCTATCAGAGGGCTGCATGATTCCTGTAGGATGAAAAGGAGGCAGCCATGTCTGGCATTTGCCTGGTAATCTAGGCTCTGTTTCATTGTGCCTGCATGTCCTTGCTTATTGGGCTGTTGCTGTATGGGACTGCCTCTCACTACAGATCTTTTAGCCCCCAGGGATTTCAGGGAGCAAAAGAGATTTCAGGTAGGCTGGCTGCACTCCAGGTTGTGGGTTGTGGTCTCATTTTGGAGACTGAGGTTGTTTGCACTTTGCAGGTGGCTTTTGGGTTCTCTGAAAGAAGCCTTTCAGTATTGCTTGGACTTCAGCACAAGTTAGCTGATTCTCTCACTCGAGCCTTTATTCTCTCACTCACTCCTTTGCTTTCATGGAAGGTACACATTGCCCCTAAATAGCATTACTGCACACCATTTTCAGGCTAACAGTTGCCACAAATGGCCTCTGAGACACTGTCTCAGCCTCATCTGCACCCATGAGAGGCCAGTTGGACGTGTGAGAACACTGCCCCACCATGGACTTGCCTTTGTCGTGGTTCCTGCCTTTCCCAGAGAGCACCTGCAAGGCCCAGGATGAAGGCAGGCAGTGGCATTCAGGTCACAGCCATCTTTTGTTGACACCTGCCTCTGGGGTCACAGGTATGACTCCATGAACCAGAGACCCCTCAACAACTCACAAGACTATATTCCAATCACCATGGGACCTGATTTCTGCACTCTTTCAGGGATGAAGTCAGAAGTGCAGTTTCCAGTGACCAGGTCACAGTCTCAAAATGCCTCCTCTTTCAAGTGAAACCTGACTGACAAGATGGCCTGAAGAAGACCTACGGTCGAGACTTTTAGGGTCTCTCAGTGGATTATCTCAGGCAGCCATTTTCCCAACACGAGGCCAGCTCTGCCTGTACCATTTTTCTCTGCTTAGGCATGCTGACAGCTCTGACAGATGGGCTGCTGAGCCTGTGACAAGAATGCAAGTGCACTAGTCTCCTGGCACTAGGCCAGTGCTCTGAGCTCTGGCAAGCATCACAATGAATGACAGCATTGCCTAGCAACAAGTCCCTGAGGCTTGGTGAAGAAGGCGATCTGTGTGTATGTGTGTTGGCAGTGAACTTTCACCTGTCTTCTCTGAGGGATTCATAGGATAGTCCCATTATCCTTGGAGAGAGCGTATGTGAGACATCATGAAGAAAGGTCAAACAGAGTCCGGGAATAATCCACAAAATCCCTAAGGATTCAAAAAATCTGCAGGATGCCTCAGGCCTGCCTAGATGTTCAAGGGGTGAATCTTTTGGAAATTTGCCCCACTGTGATTTCTTGGTATAGCCCTCCTGTGTTACTTGGGGTTGTTCTCTCCCAGTTTGGGATTTCTGCAGAACCACCCAGCCTCAGAACCTGCAGGCCTGTAGTTTCTGTGGGAGTGTTGTAAGTTTGGATGTCTGCATGTGTGTGTGGCTTTGTGGTGTGTGTGTGTGTGTGTGTGTGTTAAATGGAGTCTAACTAAATGAATTAGGCTAATGCACTGCAGTGCTTTTTTTTGTCTCTCAGCTTTTTGGTAGCCTATTTGGGTGGTTCTGCTTGGGCTGTGGGGCTCTGTGTTCTTTATTTTTCTGTGGATCAAGAATCCTCAGTGATATGGGAGGCTGGCTGTGACCCACTACGGTCCAAATATCCTGAACCTGCAAAAAAAGCCACTCTTCTCGAAAGAAGAGGAGCACACCTCACCCAAGAAGAAACATCTCCCAGTGTTTCATTGTCCTGTGGCCAGCCCAGGGAGAGACACTAGCAGTCCTGAAGGCAGGGCCCCTTGAATTTACCTTGAATTTGGTTTGCAGTAGAGCAGGTGCTTCGTGTCATGAGGGGGCACTCCGCCATCATCTTGGGATTTTATTCTGGGACAAACAGTGTGAGCAGCAGTGAGGTCAGATGGGGTGAGGATGTAATCTGGTGAGGTTTGGATGCAGACCTGCACCTTCACCTGCAAAAATAGTAAAGAACTGATGGCACAGAACGTGCTTCCAACAGCATCCCCACATTTGCTTAATTGCACAAGCCATCCATGTCATGGCCTGGGAGTACTTCTGCATGTAGGGAACATTTGGAGTGCATACTCGGCCATCCTGGCAAACTCCCAATTTCAGGGCTGTCATAGCCAGAACTAAATGGGTGTGGGATGGATTGATGTTTGGTGGGATGTGACATTCACACTTGTCTCCTCTTCTCCTCACTTCCATTTCCCCTATTGGCCTAGGTTTTCCTGGGTCTGTCTAAATGTCTACCACAATAGAGGCTTCCCAGTTCATGGAGGATGACCCTCATTTGAATCCATTGTGTGAGTGTTTCCTTCTAAACACTGTCGTGTTTTAATGACTGGCCAGCTTTGATACCTTTAAAACTGTAAATGTCAGTTACAGCCACCAAAAAGGAAACTCCTATTCTCCCACTTATTTTTCAGAGGGCTGCAAGATTCCTGTATGATGAGAAGCAGGCAGCTATGTCTGGTTTTGCCTGGTAATCTAGCCTCTGTTTAAATTCGTCTTCAAGTCCTTTCTCATTGCGGAGGGGCTCTTTCATTGGGTTGTTGCTGCATTGCGCTGCCTCTCACCCCAGATCTTTTGGCTGCCAGGGATTTCAGGGAGCAAAAGGGACTTGGGGTAGGCTGGCTGCACTCCAGGTTGTGGGCCATTGTCTCATTGTGGGGGCTGAGGTTGTTTGCACTTTGCAGGAGGCTTTGGATCTTCTGACAGGCATCATTGAACAATGTGTGGACTCCAGCACAAGGCTTCTCGTTCTCTCAGGTGAGCTTTGATTTTTCTTTGCTCTCATGGGGAATATACAGTGACACACAGCGACACTACTGGACATCTTTTTCAGGCTTGTCATCACCACAGACGGCCTCTGATACACTGTCTCAACCTCATCTGCACCTATGTGAGGCCAGTCTGAGGAATGAGAACACGGCTTCACCTTGGGCTTGCCTTTGTCATGGTTCATGCCTTTCCCAGAGAGTGCCTGTGAGGCTTAGGATGAAGGGAGGCAGTGAGGACAAGAGCCCAGCCATCTATAGCTGACATCTGCCTCTGGGGTCTCAGGTATGATTCTGTCACTCAAAGAACCCTCAACAACAGGACAGAATATATTCCAATCCCCATGGACCCAATTCTTGCACACAGCCTCTTTCAAGAATGGAGTCAGAAGTGCAGTTTCCAGTGACCACATCACAGTATTGAAATGCCTTCTCCTCCAGCAGGACCCAATCATGGGGATGGCACGAAGGGTCCCTGAGTTTGAGACTTTTAGCGTCTTGCAGTGGGTTTTGGCAGGCAGCCCTTTTTACAATACCAGGCTGGTTCTGCCTGTACCATTTTCCTCTACTTAGACAGGCTTACAGCTCTGAGAGCCTGGCACCTGAGCCTGCCTCACGAATATGCATGCACCAGTCTTAGGGCACCAGGCCTGATTATGAGCTCTGGCTAGCATCAAAACAAATGTCACTGCTGCCTAGGGATGAGCATCTGAAGCTTGGCAGGGAAGGAGACCTCTGTGGAGGTGCGTCAGTGGTGGACTCTCGCCTGTCTTCTCTGTGGGATACATAGGATATTCCCATAATCCTAGGAGAGGACAGGCATTAAGCAGCCTGAAGAAACATCAAGCACAGTCTCAGGAATAAACTGAAATCCCTAAGGATCCAAAATGATCTGCAGGATTCCTCAGGCCTGCCTAATCTTTGTAGGGGTGAGTGTTTTTGAAACTTGCTCCACTGTGATTTCTAGGTACAACACACCTGTGCTCCCTGGGGTTGTTCTCTCCCTGGTATGGCTTCCTGCAGACCTCACAGCCTCAGCAGCTGCCAGGTTGTGAATTTCTCTGGAATTATTTTGAGTGTTGGATGTCTGCGTGTGTGTGTGGCATTATGTGTTTGTGAGTGCTTGTGTGTGTGGCTGTGTTTGCCTCTAAGTGGAGCCTGCTTGAAGGAATGTGGCTAATGCACTTCAGCACTTCTCTCTTTTTTGTGTGTGTGTGTGAGTCTCCAAACCTTTTGGTTGCCTCTCTGTGTGGCTCTGCTTGGGCTGCAGGGCTCCATGTTCTTTATTTTTCCGTAGATCTGAATCTGCAGTGAACTGGGAGGCAGGCTGAGGCCCACCAGCTTTCAAATCACCTCCCCCTGCAAAATAAAACCACTCTTCTACAAAGAAGAGAATCCCCCACCACACAAAAAAACAGACATCTCCCAGAGTTTCACTGTCCTGTGGCAAACCCAGTGAGAAACACTTACAGTCCTGTCCACAGTGCCCCTTGAATTTACCTCAAATTTGGTTCCCAGGAGATCAAGTGTTTCACATCGTGAGGGGACACTTCTCCATCATCTTGGGATTTCATTCTGGCACATACAGTGTGAGACACAATAAGTTCAGAAACAGGTGAAGATACAGACTGGTGAAGGGTGGATGGGGTCCTGCAACTTCACCTGCAAAAAAAATTGAAGGCCCGTATCACAGAAGGTGCTTCCAGCTCCATCCCTGCATTCCATTAATTGCAAAAGCAGTCCACACCATGGCCCGGTGTTCAGGTGAGAATATTCCAACGTGCAAGGAACATTTGGAGTGCAAATTGAGGCCATCCTGTTATACTCCTGATTTGAGGGCTTTCACATCCAGAGCAAAATGGGAATGGAATGGATTGATGCTGAGTGGGATGTGGCCTCCACACTAGCCTCTTCTTTCCCTGACTTCTACGTTTCTGGTAGGCCTAGGGTTTCCTGGTTATGGCTAAAGACTGCCACAGTAAACCTTTTCCAGTTCATGGAGAATGATCCTCACAGGAATCCACTGCATGAGAGTTTCCTTCTAAAAACTGTCAGGTTTAATGACTGGGCAGATTTGATATTTTTAAAACCATAAATTTCCATCACATCCACCAGCAAGGAAACTTTTGTTCTCCCACTTCTAACAGAGGGCTGCATGATTTCTGCAGGATGAAAAGCAGGCAGCCATGTCTGGCTTTTGTCTCACAATCTGGCACCTTTTTCACTTCATCTGCATGGCCTTTTCATTGTGGAGGGGCTCCTTCACTGGGCTGTTGCTGCTTGGAACTGCCTTTCCCCAGAGATCATTAAAGTGCCAGAAATTTTAGAGAGCAAAGGGGACATTGGGTTGGTCAGCTGTACTCCATGTTGTGGGTTGTTGTCTCTTTGTGGGGACTGAGGTTGTTTGCCCTTTGCAGGAGGCTTTTGGGTCCTCTGACAGGAGTCTTTGAACATTGCTTGGATTCCACCATAAGGTAGCTCTGTCTCTCAGTTGAGCCTTGATTTTTCTTTGCTTTCAAGGGGAATACACAGTGCCCCTTAACAGCACTACTGGACACAATTTCAGACTTGGCACCACCACAGACGTTTCCAAGATACTCTCTCAACCTCATCTGCGCCTACAAGAAGCCAGTCCGAGGTGCGAGAACACTGCACCACCTTGGACTTGCCTTTGTCATGGTTTCTGCCTTTCCCAGAAAGCTCCAGAATGAAGGGTGGCAGTGAGGTCAAGAGTCTGACCATCTTTCACCGGCACCCACCTCTGGGGTCTCAGGCACGTTTCTATCACCCAGAGAACCCTCAAAAACACAGCAGATTATATTCCAGTCCCTATGGGACCCGATTCTTGCACACAGCCCCTTTGGAGAATAAAGTCAGAAGAGGAGTTTCCAGCGACCACCTCACAGTCTCAAAATGCTTCCTCCTCCAGTGGGCCCCAACCACAGATATGGCCCAAGGGGCCCTGAGGTCGAGAATTTTAGTGCCCCGCAGTGGGTGTTTGCAGGCATCCTTTCCTTCAACACCAGGTCGGCTCTGCCTGTACATTTTCCTGTGCTTAGGCAGCCTGACAGTTCTGCTAGCCTGGAGGCCTTCCCTGCCTCACGAATGCGCATGCGCTAGACTCAAGGACTCAAGCCTGATTATGAGCCCTTGCTTGTGTCACAACGAATGTCATAGTTGCCTAACTACAAGTCCCTGCGGCTTTGCGGCGTAGGAGACCTCTTGGAGGTGCCTTGGCAGTGGGCTTTTGCGTCTTGTCTGTTGGATTCACCAGATACTCCCATGATCCTAGGGCAGACGTGAGCCAGCCTGAAGAAACCTCAAGCACGACCCCAGGAATAAATTGCAAAATCCTAAGAATCCAAAAGGATCTCAAGGATTCCTCAGGCCTGCCTAGACGTAGGTGTGAGTCATTTTTAAACTTGCCCCACTGTGATTTCTAGATAGAGCCCGCCTGTGTTCCGCGAGTTTGCTCTCTCCCAGATGGGGCTTCCTGCAGAACCACGCATCCTCAGGAGCTGCTAGACTGTGTGTTTCTCTGGGAGACTTGCAAGTTTTAGATGCTTGCCTGTGTGTGTGTGTGTGTATGTGTGTGTGTGTATGTGCCAGTAAGTGGCGTCTGTTTAAAGGAATAAGGCTAACACACTTAAGCACTTTTTTTTTTTTTTTTTTTTTTTTTTTTTAGTCTCCCAACCTAGTGTTGTCCTGTCTCTGTGGCTCTGCTTAGGCTGCGGGGCTTTGTTTTCTTTATTTTTCTGTGGATCATGAATCCGCAGCAAATTGGGAGGCGTGCCATGACCCGCTGGCGTCCAAATCACCTCTGCCAGCAGAACAACAACAACAATAATAAAAAAAAAAAAAAGCCTCTTTTCTAGAAAGAAGAGGAGCACACCACACCATAAAACAGGTCTCCCAGTGTTCCATTGTCCTGCAGCCAACCCAGGGAGAGACACTAGCAGTCTTTTCCACAGCGAAACACACAAAGACACACACACATGCAGACATCCAAAACTCAACACTCCCACAGAAAAACACAGCCCGGCATCTCCTGAGGCTGCGTGGTTCTGCAGGAAGCTTCACCTGGGAGACAGCAACCCTGGGGAACTCATGCAGGCTGTATCTAGAAAACACAGTGGGATAATTTTCAAAAAGACTCACCCCTGCAAAGTCTAGGTAGGCCTGAGGCATCCTGCAGATCCTTTTGGACACTTAAGAGATTTCGTAGTGAATTCCTGCGGCTCTGCTTGAGGTTTCCTTAGGCTGGCTCACATCAGCATTCTCCTAGCATCATGAGATTATGCTGAGGATCCCACAAACAGTACAAGTGAAAGTCTGTGGCCGACCCACCTCCACAGATGTTTCCTTCTCCGCTAAGCCACAGGGACTTGTCTCTAGGCAACGGTGGCATTCACTGAGACACCAGCCAGAGCTCACAGTTCAGGTCTGGTGCCCTGAGACTAGCGCATGCGCATTCACGAGGCAAGGTTGGGCGCCCGGCTGTCAGAGCTGTCAGCCTGCCTAACCAGAGGAAAATGGTACAGGCAGAGCCGGCCTGGTATGGGAAAAAAGGCTGACTGCAGTAACCCACTGTGGGACACTAAAAGCGTCGACCTCAGAGCTCCGTCGGGTCGTCTCGGTGGTCTGGTCTCGCTGAAGGAGGACACATTTTGAGACTGTGAGGAGGACGCTGGAAACTGCTTTTCTCACTCCATGGCTGAAAGAGGCTGTGTGTAAGAATCAGGTCCCATGGGAACTGGAATATAGTCTGGTGAGTTTCTGGGGGTCTTCGGGTGATGGAATCATACCTGAGACCCCAGAGGAGGGTGTCTGTGAAAGATGGCCGGGCTCTTGATGTCACTGCCTCCCTTCATCCTGGCCTCACAGGGGCTCTTGGAAGGGCAATGTGGACTCCCCAATGAAAGCAAAGAAAAATCAAAGCTCGCCTGAGAGAACGAGCTGACTAGTGCCAGAGGCACAGCAATGTTAAAAGATTTCTGTCAGAAGACCCAAAAGCCCCTGGCAAAGTGCAAACAAACTCGGCCCCTAAAATGAGACCACCACCCAAAACCTGGAGGGTAGCCAGCCTACCTAAAGTCTGTTTTGCTCCCTGAAATTACTGGCAACCAAAAGATGTGTGGTGATAGGCAGTCCCACTCAGCAAGAGTACAATGAAAGATCCACTCAGCAATGAGAAGACCCTGCAGATGAAACAAAACAGAGGCTACATGACCAGGCAAAAGCCAAACACGGCTGCCTACTTCTCACCCTACAGGAATCATGCAGCCTTCTGAAAGAAGTGAAAGAACAAGAGTTTCCTTGTTGGCAGCTGTAAAGGCAATTTACAGGTTTAAATTATCAATGCTGCCCAGTAATTAAAACCTGACAGGGTTTAGAAGAAAACACTCACACAATGGATTCCCATGAGGGTGGTTCTTGAGAACTGAGAAAGGTTTAGTGTGGAAGTCATTGGGTGGAGACCCAGGAAACCCTAGGCTGATGAGGAACATGGAAGTCAAGAAAAGAAGAGGCCAGTTTGGAGGCCACAGCCCTCCCAGCAGTAACACATTCCATTTCCATTCGGCTATGGGTATGAAAAACATAAATCCAGACTTTGCCAGGATGGGCCCAATTTGCACTCCAAATATTCCCTGCATGTTGGATTACTTCCACCTGAACACCAGGTCATGGTTGGACTGCTTGTGCAATTAACAGAATAGGGGGATGGGGTTGGAAGCACCTTCTGTGTCACCTGTCTTCATATATTTTTTGCAGTTGAAGTTGCAGGACCCCATCCACTCCTCACCAGATTGTATCCTCATCCCTATCTGACCTTATTGCTGCTCACGCTCTATGTCCCAGGATGAAATCCCAAGATGATGGAGGAGTGCCCCTTCAACCTGAAGCACCTGCTCAGCTAGGAACCAAATTCAAGGTAAATTCAAGAGGTCCTGCGGACAGGACTGCTAGTGTCTCTTTCTGGGTTGACCGCAGGACAGTGAAACACTGGGAGATGTCTGTTTTTTGGTGTGTTGGTGTGGTGTGTTTCTCTTCTTTCTAGAAGAGTGTTTTTTTTTAATTTTTTTCCAGAGGAAGGTGATTTAGACACTGTGTATTCATGATCCACAGAAAAATAGAAAACATGGAGGCCCACAGCCCAAGCAGAGCCACACAGAGAAGCAACCAAAAGAAAAGGTGAGGGACTCAAATAAAGAAGGATTGAAGTGTGTTAGCCACATTCTTTTAAGCAGACTCCATTTGCAGGCACGCACACACAAACACACAATGCCACACTCACACAGAAATCCAACGCTCAAAACACTCCCAAAGGAACACACAACCTGGCAGTTTCTGAGGCTGTATGTTTCTGCAGGAAGCCCCACCTGGAAGAGAGCAACCCCGGGGAACACAGGAGGGCTTTACCTAAAAATATCAGAGGGGCAAGTTTCAAAAAGACTCACCCCTAAAACATCTAGGCAGATCTGAGGAATCCTGCAGATGCTGTTGGATCCTTAGGGAGTTTGCAGTTTATTCCTAGGGCTCTGCTTGACATTTCTTCAGGCTCGCTCACATCTGCCATCTCCTAGGATCATGAGATTATTCTGTGGATCCTACATAGAAGACAGGCAAAGAGTGCAGGGCCAATGCACCTCCACAGAGGTCTCCTCTGGAGCTCAAAATCAGGAATGGTTCCCTGAGCTTAGCTCATGAACATTCATAAGGCAGGCTCTGGCACCCAGATGTCAGAGCTCTCAGCCTGACTAAGCAGAGGAAAATGCTACAGGCAGAGCCGCCCTGGTACCAGGAAAAATGATGCCTGTGAAAACCCACTGTGAGACTCTAAAAGTCTCAACCTCAGGGCCCCTTTGGGCCATCTCCATGGTTGGTTCCCACTGGAGGAGGAGGCATTTCAGGACTGTGAGGTTGTTACTGGAAGCTGCTCTTCAGACTCTATTCCTCAAAGAGGCTGTGTGCAAGAATCTGGCCCCATGGAGATTGGAATAGAATCTGTTGTATTGTTGGGGTTCTTTGGGTGAAAGAATTATACCTGAAACCCCAGAGGTGGGCATCAGTGAAAGATGCCCGAGCTTGACCTCATGACCTCCCTTCATTCTGGGCCTCATAGGGGCCCTCTGGAAAAGTCAGGAACCATGACACAGGAAACTCCAAGGTGGAGCAGTTGTCTCACACCTCAGACTGGTCTCTCCTTGGTGCAGATGAGGTTGACACAGTGTCTCAGAGGCCATTTGTGTTAATAGTAAGCATGAAAATTGTGTCCAGCAGTGCTGTTAACAGACATTGTGGATTTTCCATGAAAGCATGAAAAAAATAAGGCTTGCCTGAGAAAACGAGCTGCCTTGTGCTGGAGTCCAATCAATGTTCAATGATTTCTGTCAGGGGACCCAAAAGCCTACTGCAAAGTGCCAGCAACTTCAGCCCCCAAAACGTGACCATAGACCAAAACCTGGAGCGCAGTAAGCCTACTCAAAGTCCCTTTTGCTCTCTGAAACCCCAAGAAGCTACACAATCTGTAGTGAGAGGCAGTCATTTCCAGCAACAGCTCAATGAATGAGCCCCTCCACAGTGAGAGAGCCATGCAGATTTAATGAAACCGAGCCTAGATTGCCAGGTAAAACGTACACACAGCTGTCTTCTTCTCCTCTTACAGGAATCATGCAGGCCTCTGATAGAAGTGGGAGAATAAGAGTTTCCTTGTTGGTGGCTGAAATGGAAATTTATGGTTTTAAAAGTATCAAAACTGCCCAGTCATTAAAACATGACAGTGTTTGGAAGAAAACACTCATGCAGTGGATTCCACTGAGGGTCGTTCTCCAGGAACAGGCAAATGTTTAGTGTGGAAGTCATTTAGCCAGACCCAGGAAACCCTAGGCTGACCAGGAACCTGGAAGTCAGGAAAAGAACATGCAAGTATGGAGGCCACATCCCACCCAGCATCAAACAATTCCACTCCATTTGGCTCTAGGTATGAAAGCCCTTAAATCGGGAGTTTGCCAGGATGGCCTCAATTTGCACTCCACATGTTCTTTAAACATAGGAGTACTGCCACCTGAACTCTGGGACATGGTGTGGACTGCTTGTGAAATTAAGGGAATGTGGGCACAGAATTGGAAGCACCTTCTGTCATCTGTCTTCATCTTTTTGCAGGTGAAGTTGCGGGACCCCTTCCCCTTGTCTTCAGATTATATCCTCACCTTTATCTGACATATTTCTGCTCACATTCTGTGTCCCAGGATGAAATCCCAAAACAAGGGAGGAGTGTCCTCTCACAATGGTGTAGCACCTGCTCAGCTGGGAATTGAATTTGAGGTAAATATTGGGGCCCTGAGGACCGGACTGCTAGTGTCTCTCCCTGGGTTGGCTGCAGGAAAATAAAACACCTGGAAATGTCTGTTTTTTTGGTATGGTGTGCTCCTCTTCTTTCTAGAAGAGTGGCTTTTATTGCACAGGGAGGTACCTTGGTCCCCAGCAGGCTTGGTCCACCTCCAAAATCACTGAGGATTCATTATTCACAGAAAAATAAATAACACAGAGCCCCACAGCACAAAAGAGCCACACAGACAGGCCACCAAAAGGTTAGTAGACTCAAAAAAAAAAAAAAAAAAGAACCGCTGAAGTGCTTTAGCCACATTCCTTTAAGCAGACTCCACTTAATGTCACACACACACACAAACACACAATAAAACACACGCTGGCAGACATCCAACACTTGCAACACCCCGAAAAAAACACATAGACTGTCAGCTCCTCAGGCTGTGGGATTATGCAGGAAGACCCATCTGAGACAGAGCAACTCCAAGGAAAGTAGATGGGCTGTACCTAAAAATCACAGTAAGACAAGTTCCAAAAAGACTCACCCTTCCAACATCTAGACATCATGCAGATGCTTTTTGATCCTTAGGGATTTGGCAGGAGCTCTTCTTGATGTTTCTTCAGGCTGGCTCACGTCCTCCCTATCCTAGGATTATGGGACTATCCTGTAGATCTCACAGAGTAGACAGGTGAGAGACCTCAGCCGACGAACCTCCATGGAGGTCTCCTCCTTGGGAGTCTCTTCCACAAAGCCGCGGGGACTTGTCGCTAGGCAACGGTGACATTCACTGTGACTCTAGACAGAGTTCACACTCAGGACTGGTGCCCTGAGACTAGCTCATGTGGATTCCTGAGGCACGCTTATGTGTCCTGCTGTAACAGCGTTCAGCCTGCCTAAGCAGAGGAAAATGGTACAGTCGGAGCTGGCCTGGTATCAAGAAAAGGGCTGCCTGTGAAGATCCATGGCAGGACAATAAAAGCTTCGACCTCAGGACTCATTTGGACCATCTCTGTGGTCGTGTCCTGATGGAGGATGAGGTGTTTCAAGACTGTGAGGTGGTCACTGAAAACTGCCCTTTGAAATCCATTCCCAAAAGAGAATGCGTGTCTTCAAGACTCGGGTCCCATGGTGATTGGCATATAGTCTGTCTGGTGTGTTGTTGATGGTTCTTTGGGTCATAGCATCATACCTGAGACTCCAGAGGCATTTTTTAGCAAAGATGTCTGGGCTCTTGACCTCACTACCTCCATCATCCTATGCCTAGCAGGGGCTCTCTGAGAAATGCAGGAACCATGAAAAAGGCAAGTCAAAGTTTGAACCATATTCTCACAACTTGGACTGACCTCTTATGGGTGAAGATGAGGTAGAGACCATGTCTCAGAGGTCATCTTTGATGATGGCAAGCCTGAAAAGGATATCCAGTAGAGCTGTTGAAGGACACTGTGGATTGTCCATAAAAGCAAAGAAAAAATCGATGCTCACCTGACAGAATGAGCTGCACTGAGCTGGAGTTTAAGCAATGTTCAATGCTTCCTGTCAGAGAACCCAAAAGCCTCCTGCAACTTGCAAACAACTTCAGCCCCCACAATGAGACAACAACTCAAAACCTGGAGCGCAGCCAGACTCCTCAAAGTCCCTTTTGCTCTTTGAAATCCCGGGAAGCAAAATAATCTTTGGTGAGAGGCAGTCCTATCCAGCTACAGCCCAATGAAAGAATACCTGCTCAGTAAGATGACCATGCAGATGAAAAAAATCAGAGGCTAGACTACCAGGCAAAAGTCAGACAAGGCTGACTTCTTCTCACCCTACAGGAATCATGCAGAATGCCAATAGAAGTGAAAAATACAAGAGTTTCCTTGTTGGCGGCTATAAGGGAATTTACAGTTTTAGAAGTATCAAAGCTGCCCAGTCATTAAATTGTGAAAGTGTTTAGAAGGAAACACTCATGCAATGGATTCCCATTAGGGTCATTCTCTGTGAACTGAGAAACATGTATTGTGGAAGTCATTGAGCCAGACACAGGAAACCCTACACTGACAAGAAACATGGAAGTCAGAGAAAGAAGGGGCAAGTGTGGAGGCCACTTTCCACCCACCATCAATCCATTTCATTCCCACTTTGCTCCCAGTATGAAAGCCTGCACTTTGAGAGTTTGCCAGGATGACCCCAGTTTGCACCCCAAATATTTCTTGCACATTGGAGTACTTTCACCTGAACACCGGGCCATGGTGTGGACTGCTTGTGCAATTAAGGGAATGTTGGGATGGAGTTGGAAGTACCTTCTGTGTCATCTGTCTTCATTTTTTTGCAGGTGAAGTTGTGGGATCTCATCCAATTCCCACCAGATTGTATCCTAACCCCTGTCTGACCTTATTGTTGCTCACACTCTATGTCCCAAAATGAAAACCCAAGACGATGGAGTATTGCCCCCTTATGATGTGAAGCAAATGCTTGGCTGGGACCTGAATTTGAGGTAAATTCAAGGGCCCTGTGGACAGGACTGCTAGTGTATCTCCCTGCATTGGCCGCAGGACAATGAAACACTCAGAGATGATTGTTTTTTCATGCGGTGTGCTCCCCTTTTTTCTGAGAGTGGCTTTCTTTTGGAGTGGGAGGTGAGTTTGACACTGGTGGGTCTCAGCCTGCCTCCCAATTCACTGGGGATTTATGATCCACAGAAAACTAAAGAACATGGAGCCCCACAGACCAAGCAGTGCTGTACAGACAAGCCACCAAAAAACTGGGAAACTCAAGAAAAAGAAGTGCTAAAATGTGTTAGCCATATTCCTTTAAGAATACTCCACTTATATTCTAACACGCACACACACAGACACACACACACACATGCAGACATCTGACACTCTCAATACTTTCACAGAAACACACAGGCTGGCAGCTCATGAGGCTGTGTGGTTCTGCAGGAAGCCCCATTTGGCAGAGAGCAACCTCGGGGAACACAGCCACTATACCTGGATATCACAGTAGAGCAATTTCAAAAAGACTCAACCCTACAAAGTCTAAACAGGTTTGAAGAATTCTGCAGATTGTTTTGTATTCTCAGGGATTTCACAGTTTATTCCTGGGGCTCTGTTTGATGTTACTTCTGGCTGCCTCATGCCTGCCCTTTCCTGGGATCATGGGACTATCCCATGGACTCAACAGAGAAGACAGTGAAGAGTCCACTGCTGATGCACCTCCACAGAGGTCTCTTTATCTGCCGAGCTGCAGGGACTTGTCGCTAGGCAAAGGTGGCATTAATTGTGAAGCTAGCCAGAGCCCACAATCAGGCCTGGTGCCCTGAGACTAGTGCATGCACATTAATGAGGCAGGTTTGGGCGCTGGCTCTCAGACCCGTCAGCCTGCCTAAGCAGAGGAAAATGGCAGAGGCAGAGTCAGTCTGGTATCAGGAAATAAGCTGCCCGTGAAACACATTGCAGGACCCTAAAAGTCTCAACTTTGGGGGTTATTCAAGCCATCTCCATGATTGTGTTCCACTGAAGGAGGAGGCATTCAAGACCATGAGGTGGTCGTGGAAACTGCTCTTCTGAGTCAATTCCCGAAGGAGGCTGTGTTAAAGAATTGAGTCCCATAACAATTGATATATAGTCTGGTGTGTTCTGGAGGGTACTTTTGGGTGATAGCATCATACCTGAGAACCCACAGGTGGGTGTCAGCAAAAGATGACCAGGCTCTTGACCTCTCTGCCTCCCTTCATCTGGGGCCTCACATAGGCTCTCTGGGAAAGGCAGGAAGCCAGACAAGGCAAGTATAAGATCAACACTGTTCTCACACCTTGAACTTGCCCCTCATGGGTTCACATGAGGTTGTGACACCATCTCAGAGGCTGTCTGTGGTGACAGCAAGCCTGAAAAGTGTGTCCAGTAGTGCTGTTGAGGAGCACTGTGAATTCTCCATGAAAGCAAAGAAAAATCAAGGCTCACCTGAAAGAATGAGTGGCCTTGTGCTGGAGTCCAAGCAATGTTCAATGAATCCTGTCAGAGGACCCCAAAGACTCCTGCAAAGTGCAAACAACTTCAGCTCCCACAACAATACAACAATCCACAATCTGGAGTGCAGCCAGATGACGCAAAGTCCCTTCTCTCTCTGATATCTCTGGCAGCTAAATAATTGGTGGGAAGAGGCATTCCTATCCAGCAACAGAACAATGGAAGAGCCCCTCCACTATGAGAAGGCTATGCAGATGAAATGAAACAGAGGCTAGTTTACCAGGCAAAAGCCAGACACAGCTGCCAGCTTCTCATCCTACAGGAATCATGCAGCATTCTGACAGAAGTGGGAGAATAGGTGTTTCCTTGTTTGCTTCTGTAACAGGAATTAATGGTTGTTAAAGTATCAGAGCTGCCTAGTCAATAAAAATAGAGAATTTTTAGAAGAAAATGTTCATGCTATGGATTCCCATGTGGGTCATTCTCATGAACTGAGAAACATTTAGTGTGGAAGTCATTGAGGCAGACACAGGAAACCCCAGGCTGGAGAGAAACATGGAAGTCAGAAAAAGAAGAGGCAAGTGTAGAGGCCACATCCTACCCAGCACCAATCCATTCCACTCCCATTTGGCTCTGGGTATGAAAGTTCTCACATTGGGAGTTTGCCAGAATGGCCCCAATTTGCCCTCCAAATATTCTTTGCATATTGAAATACTCCCACCTGAATTCTGGGCCATGGTGTGGACTGCTTTTGAAAATAAGGGGATGTTGGGTTGGAGTTAGAAGCACCTTTTGTGTCATCTGTCTTTATTTATTTACTTATTTTTTTGCAGGTGAAGTTGCTGGAACCCATTCTCCATTCAGCAGATTGTATCCTCACCCCATGTGACCTTATTGCTGCTCAGACTCTATGTTCCAGGATAAAATCCCAAGAAGATGGAGAAGTGCCCCCCTAATGATGCGAAGCATGTGCACAGCTGGGAACCAAATTCGAGGTTAATCTAAGTGGCCTTGCAGACAGGTCTGCTAGTGTCTCTCCCTGCGTTGTCCTCAAGATGATGGAAACACTGGGAGATGCCTGGTTTTTGGTGTGGTGTGCTCCTCTTCTAGAAGAGTGGTTTCTTCTGCAGGGGGAGGTGATTTTGGATGCTGGTGGGTCTTGGCCCACCTCCAAATTCACTGGGGATTCACAATCCACAGAAAAATAACATGGAGCCATGCAGCCCAAGCATAGCCACACAGACAGGCCACCAAAAGGTAGTGAGTCTAAAAAAAAAGAAGCACTGAAGTGTGTTAGCCCCATTCCTTTAAGCAGACTCCACTTACAGGCACACACACACACAAAATGCCACACACACTCGACGTCAAACACTCGCAACACACCCACAGAAACACACAGCATGGCAGATCCTGAGCTTGCATGGTTCTGCAGGAGGCCCACCTGAGAGACAGCAACCCCAGGGAACACAGGCAGGCTGTTCCTAGAAATCACATTGGCGTAAGTTTCAAAACCCATACAACCTCTAGGCTGGCCTGAGGAATTCTGCAGATCCTTTTGGATCCTTAGGGATTTTGCCGTTTTTTTGTGGGGCTGTGGTTGATGTTTCTTCAGGCTGGCTCCCATCTGCCCTCTCATAGGATCATGGGACTATCCTGTGGATCCCACAGAAAAGACAGAGGAGAGTCCACCGCCAATGCACCTCCAAGCAGGTCTCTTTCTCTGCCAAGCTGCAGGAACTTGTTGCTAGGCAACGGTGACATTGTGAGGCTAGCCAGAAGTCAGCATCATGCCTGGTGCCCTGAAACTAGCACATGCACATTCTTGGGGCAGGTTCAAGCACCCGGCTGTCAGCGATGTCAGCCTGCCTAGGCAGAAGAACATGCACAGGCAAAGCTTGCCTCATATCAGGAAAATGGCTACCTGCGAAAACCCACTGTGAGACCCTAAACATCTCGACCTTAGGGCCCCATGGGCAGCCTCCATGGTCTCGTCCCGCTGGAGGAGTACGCATTTCAATACTGTTAGGTGGTGGCTGGAAACTGCTCTTCTGACTCTATTCCTGAAAGAGAATGTGTGTGCAAGGACCAGATCCTATGGGGATCAGGATATAGTCTGTTGTGTTGTTCAGTGTTCTTTGGATAATAGAATCATATCTAAGACCCCAGAGGCAGGTGTCAGCAAAAGATGGCCAGGCCCTTAATCTCACTGCCTCCCTTCATTCTGGGCCTCACAGGGGCTCTCTCAGATAAGCAAGAACCAAAGAAAGGCAAGTCCACTTTGGAGACATGTTCTCACACTTTGAACTAGCCTCTCATGGGTGCAGATGAGGTTGAGACTGTGTCTCAGAGGCCATCTGTGGTAATTGCCACCCTGGAAAGGGTATCCAGTAGTGTTGTTGCAAGAGCACTGTGGATTCCTTATACCCAGAGAGAAAAAATCACTTGAGAGAATTGTTGGAAAACCAGCCCCCCACTGCCCAGCAGGTAGCCCGAGTCCAGCGAAGACAAAGGAATTAGAAAGAGACAGAATGAGAGTTTAAAAGGCAGGTCCAGGGGACCAGAGAATTGGAGTCTTGTTTATGGCCTGGAGCTCTCAGCCTCCACCCAATTTATTGGTTTACAAGCTCTTTGTTCATAGGCAGATAGGAGGGGTAGGAAGGGATGAGGGAAAGGATTAATGAGTGAAGGAGAACTCATGAGTCTTTCAGTAAGATGTATAGCAGTGGTGGTTTCTGTGAATTTCCTTGAGCAAAGGTGTGTGTCTAAACTACTTAATGTATTTAACTTATCGGGACTGAAATGGGTGGGAGTAGGTTTCAGGAGAAGCCAGGACATTTGATTATACTCCACTGCTTCAAGGGAGTGTTATTTCCCTGAGCAAGCTGTGGCATGCCGCTGAGCTGTTATGCTCTCCAGGCATAAGGACACGAAGGCAATAAGGAGATTTTCTCCTCAGATGCCATCCATGGCTCCCCATGGGAGTCTCACATGGGGGAGACCAACTCTTCTGGCATCCCAGAAACTCTCTTTCCCATATGTCCCACTTTTTGTCTCCATTTTTTTTACATTAATAACCACCATTGCTATCATAGCTCATTCACAGTGTCTGTCTTCTCTCCCAAGTTGCTGTCCGCAACTGTAGACTAAAAAAAAAAGCATAAACAGACACAAACCAAAATAATATTTGCAGTTGATGATCCACCTATGGTTTTAATTCACTTTAAAGGATTATTGTTAAACAGGACATCAGTGGCTCCAGCAAGAATATCAGCTCCAGGCAACAAGCTGGGATGAGCCTGAGATGCAGCAAAAAGTTGTTTTTTCAGTTTAGCAGTATCTAATGTTAAATTATCTTCTCTTGGTAGGTGACGTCTAATCATCTCCCAATGGTGTTCAGTGGTATTATAAGAGCTAGGAGGAAACAAAAATCGGAAGTATTCCAATCACTTTGCATTTGAATTCTCTGCTCCAAGCTCATAATCTGACCACCCATTCAAATTACTGTTTGATGAAGATCATTAATTTGATTTGCCAATTTTTGATCTATTTGGCTTTGGGAATTCCAAAGCTTGGAAAAAATTTTCCTGTCAACTATCCACAGAGCTCACAGTTTGAATAGAATAATGCAAAGTTATACCAGCAGCAGCAGCTATCGCTGTGACCGCTGTAAGGCCCATGATGACAGCTATTAAGGTAAATATGAATCTCTTTGATCTATTAAGTATTTCTTTTAGTACTGCAGTGATAATATATATGGAGGAAGAGGTGTCCCAAGGTCTATTGAGGGAAACAGGTGTCCAAACTCCTTCTCAGGCCCTAACCAGTAAAGTGCTATTATCTTTATTAGAGGTAGAATTAATGCGGGTAAAAATACGACAGCTGAGGCATGATATGGTTTGAGAGTCAAGTAGGATATTAACTTTTCCTGCTGCTAACATAAAAGGAGGTTTAACACAACTCTGCAATGGAACTGTCTGATTAGAGATCATGGCTACAACAAATCAAAGTTTTTCACTATGAGTCTGTGTTTTATATTCTCCTTTCCAAATCCCAACTGGGGTTTGAGCCAACATTAATTTCCACAATTCTGGATGTTCTGGACTTATAATTGGATCAATCATTTTTGGCTTTGGAGGAGCCATACCATTCTCCTCCCACTTAATAGGGCAATTTGTTTCAATTCTTCTATATAATTTTAATGCATTATCTGGGAAGTCGTTTGCAAAGGAGCCTCTCCAAAATCTTTGCTGTGTCCGGTACAATTTATGGCAAAGTGACCCCTAGGGGCCCAATCAGTGATGATTCCAATGGAATTATTTCACAATACTGCAGTGCTGTTTGCAATACAATCTTCCCAGGTTAGCACCTCTAGATTTTCAGACCATTTAGTGGCCTGCCTGGTGCAGGACTTCTTATTAGGTTTAAATTTATTAATCTGATGATGTGTCATAACATAGCCATGCTCAAGGTATTTAATAGTGTCCAAAGATTGAAATGTTCTTCCACTGATTACATGAATAGAAGAGGCCTTTCATCCATTATGTGCAGGGACATAAACCATCCAATGTTGTTTATCATAATTTAAACATCCTGCTGCTGGCCCCAGGCAGATGGGAGGAAAGTGATAACCACCGGAAACTTTCATTAACATTCCTTCATCTTCTGGATGAGTAGGACCTTGGTTATCTATTGGTCCAGGCATCCAGACACTATCATTAACATAACCTCCACTGGGGCATCTAACCTTGTAACAGGACTAATCAGTGGTGGGAATGGAATGTAGGTCCAGTAAGTGTAATTTTGATCTTCCCCTCTACAGGGAGACTCACCACCAAGGGGATCACCACCATCATAGCTACCATTAGATTACTGGTGGTCAGCAGCTTGTGCTGAGACCACGGGTTCTCTTCTTCAATGCAAGCTAATCTCTTCATCTGCCCCCAGGTCGGTGGAGTTGCTTGGTAAGTTTTACTGGTTTCCATCTGCTCAACAGAGATGTTCATCTAAGCCATCTGATGAACTGGGGGTGTAGGGACTTTCTGAGGTCTTTTCCTCTTCCTTGAATTCTGGCTCCTGGCACAACTTAAGATGTCTTGTGGGTACCCAGACAAGAAGCTGATTCTCTCCTGGTGAGATACAAGCAAATCCTCAACCCCAAGAAGACCCACTGGGGCCTTTTGTTTTGGCCAGTTTTTTGGCTATTGATGAAGAGCTATGATTGACACATCTGCTCCTGTGTTGACAAGACCCTCAAATTGTTTTCCTTGAATAGTGACCATACAAATAGGTCTATTGTCAGAGACTTGATTTACCCAATAGGCAGCCTTGCCTGCTGATTTTGTGCTTCAAAATCCTCCTTTTTTTCTGAGCTTTCTTCTGACTTAACATACAGTAAAAGCAACAGTTGAGCTATTCTGTCACCTGGATTAGCACTCCAGGGAACAGTGGAGAAGATAACAGTTTGAATTTCTCCCTGGCAATCAGAGCCCACTACTCCAGTATGTACTTGAATTCCCTTTCATTTTAAGCTGGACCTTCCCAGTATAAGTCCCACCATGTCCTTTGGCAATGGGCCATAAACTCCCATTAGGATCTTCCTAGGAGGCTCCCCAGGAAGGAGGGATAGAGCTTTTATGCAGCATAAATCTACTGCCCCACTTTTATCTGTGGAGGGGGACAATTGCTCTGCATTTGTACAGGGATAGACTGGGCTGGGAATACTCTGTTTGGAGTCAGGGATGACCCACCCTGAATTGGGAATGCCCTGTTTTGAGTTTTGCCTTTTTTGGCTCTTTGTACACTCTCTTTTTGCATGTCCTATCTGTCCCCAATTATATCAAGATCCAGGGAACACTCATGTGTTTTTTGGTACCCTTAGTCCAGCCATTGCCTGAGAAAGGAGGCTGGCCTTATATAAGGGCTCCTCAATGCCATCACAGGCTGTAATATATTCACTTACAGTTTTTTTCCTCATTTACATCTGCCTTTACCTTAATAGATCTAATTTCTGCCTGACATTCTGTATTCACAGTTTCACAAGCAAGCAGCTGAATGATCACTTTCCTGGCACAAGAATTTGAAATAGTCTTTTGAGCAGCTTCTTGCAAATGGAGTGATAAAATCTGGATAAATCTCCCTTGTACCTGTCAAAATGAGTTAAAGGAAGGACAAATAGTAACAGGGTCATGAATTTTTTTCCCGGGCTCTTAAGCATATAGTTCTGAGCTGATCAACAGCCTGATCACCCATTACCACCTGTTGATTGACAGTACCCAATGCCTGTCCAATTCCAAGCAATTGATCAGATGTGATATTAATGGGAGTTTGGGCCTGAGCATTTCTGCCTGCCTGATTTGTTGCTTCATCTGTCCACCAGGTTTTAAGTTGGAGAAATTGAGAGGGAGACAGGGTGGATCGGGCTAATCACTCCCAATCCATAGGTATTAAATGCCTTTTATAAGCCACAGATTGTAACAAGGAATGAACATAAGAAGAATTTGGCCCATATTGTCCAATTGCTTGCTTAAAGTCTTTTTTAATATTTTAAAAGAAAATGGCTCCCAGCAGGCCCGAGCATGTTCTCTGGGCTCCTCAGCTGGAGAAATAATTACCAGGAACTGCCAAGCATCCAAATCCCCCATTTCTTGTGCCTGTCAAATGGATGCCTGAATTGCTCCTGCACCATAATTTGTATTTGGACTGGCTCACAGCATTTCTCTCCCATAATTAACAGGTGGACAAGCCTGGATCATTCCCTCACCGTAATTGGCTGTTGGGCTGTTGAAGCTTCCCTTTACCATAGTCAATGGTAGGCCGTGCAACAATGGGAGTGGCAAGCCGTGTCTCAGTCCCGCTTTCCAAAAATTCATAAGGCTGAGGTGGAGGTGGCTGTTCTACACTTTCCTCTAAAGGTGCAGTAGGGGGAACTGTTTCTTTCATAAGTTTTTGGAGGTTAGCATATACACCTTCCCATTTCTCCCCCTTTTTTAAGCTAGACTGTGATGGTTCACTGTGCTGATTATCAGACTCCTGATTATTAAACTTTTCTATGTCACCCTGAAACTTCTCCTCCTCCTCCTCATGGTGGAAGGGCTCCAGTGCTGTTTTAATTGCTGACCACACAGACCAAGTGGAGAAAGGAATATCGCAGCCCTCTTGTTGTGCTCCTTTTAAGTCTGATCTGATCTTGTCCCAGTCTTTTACATTCATGGTTCTATATTCCGAGAACAAAGGAGAATACTTTTCTATGAGATGGAAAAAAGATGTGAGATTTTGGGTACTCATAATTCACTCCTTTATGGCTCAATAACTGCTGCACCAGGCTTAAGTAATTAACAAACTTGTTTCCAGCCTGACCTGTATTTTCCTGAGGTTGCCCTGGAATTCTCTGAGTGCCCCACTTACCTGTAGAGCGTGAAGGGAAAAGGTACTTGGACATCCTTTGTCAGTCATCCTGCACTTTCTACGCCCTGGTGTTCCCTCACTGGATGGTTTGTAGAGATATAGAGAGCACTGTGTTGGGCACCAGATGTTGAGGAAACAAGCCTCACACCACTGGGCAGGTACCCCGTGTCCAGCAGAGACAATGGAATTAGAAAGAGGCAGATTGAGAGTTTAAAAAGCAGGTCCAGGGGACCAGAGAATTGGAGGCTTGCTCACGGACCCGAGCTCTCAACCTCCACCCAATTTATTGGTTTACAAGCTCTTTGTTCTTAGGTCAGATGGGAGGGGTAAGAAGGGATGAGGAAAATGATTAATCAGTGAAGCAGAACTCATGAGTCATTCAATAAGATGTGTAGCAGTGGTGGTTTCTGTGAATTTCCTCTTGCAAAGGCATGTGTCTAAACTATGTAAGATTTTTAACAGCTGGGCACAGTGGCTCACGCCTGTAATCCCAGCACTTTGGGAAGCCGAGGCAGGCAGATCATGAGATCAGGAGATCAAGACCACGGTGAAAACCTGTCTCTCCTAAAAATACAAAAAATTAGCCAGGTGCAGTGGTGGGTGCCTGTAGTCCCAGCTACTCAGAATGCTGAGGTAGGAGAATGGTGTGAACATGGGAAGTGGAGCTTGTGGTGAGCCAAGATCACACCACTGCACTCCAGCCTGGGTGACAGAGAGAGACTCCATCTCAAAAAAATAATAATAGAAATAATAAAAATAACTTACCAGGACTGAAATGGGTGGGAGTGGGTTTCAGTAGAAGACAAGATGTTTGATTATACACCACTGCTTCAAGGGAGTGTTATTTCCCTGAGCAACCTGTAGCATGCCGCTGAGCTGTTATGCTCTTGAGAATAAAGACATGAAGGAAATAAGGAGACTTTTCTCCTCAGAGGCCACCCATGGCTCCCATGGGTGTCTCACACAGGGGAGAAGAACTCATCTGGCATCCCAGAAACTCTCTTTCCCACAGAGAATGAGCTGTCTTGTTCTGGAGTCCTAGCAATGTTCAATGCTTTCTGTCAGAGAACCCAAAAGCCTCCTGCAAAGTGCAAACAACCTCAGCCCCCATTAGGAGACCAAGACCCACAACCTGGACTGCAGCCAGCCTACCCAAAGTCCCTTGTCCTTCCTGAAATCCCTGGAGGCCAATAAATCTGCGGTGAGAGGTAGCCCAACCCAGCAAATCCCAATGAAAGACGCTTTCCACAATGAGGAAGGACATGGAGATGGAATGAAACAGAGTCTAGATTACCAGGCAAAAGCCAGAAATGGCTGCCTACTTATCCACCTACAGGAATCATGTGGCCCTCTTGTAAAAGCTGGAGAGCAAGAGTCTCCTTGTTGGTGGCTGTAACAGGAATTTATGGTTTTAAAATTATCACAGATGCCCAGTCATTAAAACATGACACTGTTTAGAAGGAAACACTCATGCAATGGATTCTTTGAGAGTCACCTTCCACGAACAGGGAAACGTTTAGTGATGAAGACATTGAGCCAGACCCAGGAAACCCTAGGCTGATGAGGAACAGGTAAGTCAGAATATGAAGAGGCAAGTATGGAGGTTACATCCTATATTGTATCAATCTCTCTCACTCCCATTTGGCTTCTGGTATGAAAGCCCTCATACGGGGGTTTGCCAGGATGGCCCCAATTGGCAATCCAAATCTCCAAACGTTCCTTGCACATTGGAGTACTCCCATTGTAGCAGCATAAGCCATGGACAAAACCCTTCAGACACTGGCTTAAAGAAGGAAGTGACTTTATTCAGCTGGGAGCATCAGCCAACTGTCTCAAAAACCAAGTTCCCCAGAGAGAGATTCCTGCCCTTTTTAAAGGCTTTCAACCCTAAGAGGGTCCCTGTGAAGGGGTTGTCATTGATTGAGCAAGCATGGGGTATGTGGCTGGGGCTGCATGTATGGGTAATCAGGATAGAAGAGAACAAAACAGTTTCACGATGCTTCCTCATACAGTGTCTGGAATCTATAGATAATGCAAGTGGTTAGGTGAGGGGTTGATTTTTAACTGCCAGTCCTGGAGTGCCGTGCATGTTCTGCCTGGCAATTGAATTCATCTCTGCCTTTCTTTAGTTTTTGATTCCTTTTTCTTTTTTTAAGGTATGAGACAATAAGAGAGGTGGTCTCCCTCCTTATTCCCCACTTTGAGAATCTCACTTATTAGTGGGAGTTCTCACTCTCATCCTCCCTTCCTAGGTCTTCCTGCAAGACATATCAATATTGGTTCATGTAATATACTGGTGGTGAAGCATTTTGGTGGACAAAGGCAGTAACAAAGCTTCACATTATTTGAAAGAGTATGAGTAGCAAGCAGGGGAGAAATAAGCATGTTCCTGTTACTATTATTCTTCCTACTATAAGAGTTTTAAATCTTCCTAGCACTGGAAACCATTTTCCAAATATTGATCCAGGATCAAACCAATGTCAATCGATATTTTTCATTCTTTTTCCAGGTAGCCAAAATGACGACACATGTGCAAGGTGTGTCCTATCTCTGACTATATTTTTGACCACTTGCCCTTGATGATCTATATGCAGACAGCAATTGGTTAGGTTCAATTTTCCACAGACCCCACCTTCAGCTGCTAGCCAGTAGTCTAGGGCTAATCTACTTTGATAGATAGCATTTCTCCTCTGGGTTTCCTGCAAGGCTAAAAGACTCAAAGCTTTGCCAGTTTTATTAGTGATTATTTCTAAGACAGTTTATAACTGTATGATTTGGTTGAGCATGTAAATGGGGGTTCAGTATCCCCATGAGCTGTCTTGTGCCCAAGTGGCAGGCCCATAGTATTGTATGATTCTTTTAGGGAGCCACTCAATATATTTCAATTTGCCTATAGCTATGCTCCTCTTTTCTCAGGAAGCATAGACTTGGAAGTCAAGGATTTCATGTGTTTTCATGGGCAGTAGGAAAAAGGATGGTTCAATGGTGCCAATAACAAAACTACCTGCCCATTGTTCAGGTAACATCGTGTAGGCTCTATGCCCAGATATCCAGCATAGTCCAGCATGGGCTGTCCAGTCCCACTGAGACTCTGTGTGGGCCCACATGGTTTGCAACTTTGGAAATTTACTAAACAGATTTTTCTCAGTGTGGTTTGAACCCCACCATATGGCTGTTTTTACTGTGCTGTTATACAGTTTTGCCCAAGGCAGGTGAACCTTCCCACAGGGAGGATGAAGTTGTTTCCTTCTATAGCTATGCAATACTGCCCAATAATTGAGGTTCTTAGGACACAGAAGTTGCCAGTGTGGGTCTTCTGGATTGTAATCATATCGGGAATTGGATAAGTAGGCACTAATTCTCAGGTTTCTTAAGGCCATTGCTCTCCCATGGTGGTTCCCTCACATACATAAAAGGAAGAAATATTGAGGGAATGGACTACAGTTTCTGCTAACTGCAGGAACAAATTCTTTGTCTTCCCTGGGAACTCTGGTATGGGCACATTTAATTCATCACAGAAGGTCTGAAACTCTGGTTTGTGAGAACACATTTTGACCTCTTGTCTGACTGAAATATTTACTCAAGGATCCTGTCCAGCTACATTGATCCCAAGAGTTACATGTTTTCCCTTTTTCCAATGGGGGGTCTAGGGGACTGGTGATTATTGGTTCTAAGGTGTTACTGTGGCTGCTCGTGCAAGAGGAATCACCCTTTCCTTTCTGAAGCCATACTGGATATTTTTCATTATTTTTCCAGGTAGCCAAAATGACACAAGGCCAGCAATTACAAGCTTTATCACATTGGCCTAACTTATGGCAAATATACTTATTCTCTGCTGGATAACTCTTTTCTCAGTCCAGAGAGCCACATCCTTATCCTTAACGGTTAATATTAATGGTGACACCAGCATCAGAATTTAAGATTTTTTGTTTGGGGATTCATTTTTCTTCTGTTTTAGCTATTATTTTACTTGTATCACTTAGAAAAGGGAGAGTTCTTAATCTTATTTCAAAGACTGTGTTCATAGGAGATTCAGATGTGTTATAGCATATCTGAGTGAAGTTATACAGGCAATATTCTTTTAAAGTTCCTAGGCATTCAAAATATGTATAAACTGAAAGATAGTTTTAACTGGTTTCCCTACCTCAGTAACATGATGATTACACAGGGAACAGTCCTCCATTTTGGGAACATGACAGTGTTTAGAAGGAAACACTCATGCAATGGATTCTTTGAGGATCCTCTTCCATGAACTGGGAAACGTGCAGTGTGGAAGACATCCACAGTAAGCATTGTATAATCAGTCTTTATTATACAAGTCCAAATTTTAAGGAGAGAAAGTCCCACGATGAGTTTTCTCATGCTTCAACCATGTGTATACCAGTCAGCTTAAAAGTGTGACTGGAGCAGGCCTTGTCATCTTTCTGAGTGTCACTTTGCAGTGGTTGTCTGGCCTTTGTCTTACCTCCCAGGTCTCAGGCACTGCAGGTGTTACACGATGGCGATGGACCCAGGCTGGGATTCCTTCTACCTTCACCGGGTGGGAGTGGTCAAAATGACAGTCTGGTGTCCCTTACACCATGGATGTAGGGGGCTGCATTCCAGTCCTTGATCCATACGGGATCACCTGGGGAGAAGTTGTGAACTGGGGAGAATAAACTAATAGGCCCCCTTTCATTTTCCCAGTCTGAAATTTTTGTGTAATTTTTCCTAGATCTTGTAGCTGTTGCTGTAACTTAACTTCACCTAACTCTCGAAGAGTGCCTGGGAGTCCCCATAATATGGGAGTGGGTCTATGATATAATATTTCATAAGCGGAATATCCTGTTCTTTTAGAAGGAGCACATCTTATCTTAAAGAATACCATACGGAGAGTCTGTAACCATTTCAATCTTGTTTCTGGACACACTTTCCCTCAGCTATTTATAAAAGTTTGATTAATTCATTCCACCTTTCTGGAACTCTAAGGTGAGTAGGTTGCATGTAGTTTCCACGGGATCCCCAATACCTTTGCTGTCTTCTGCACCAAGCCAGTCACAAACACTGTCCACTTATCTGAACCGATTAGTAGGGGCAGTCCAATTCTAGGAATAACATCTTAAAGAAGCACACATGTTACTTCACGAGTTTTTTCAGTTTGTGTCGGATAAGCCTCTACCAGCTCAGAGTATGTACACACAAGAGCTAGTAAATATGTGTTACCTCCACAATTTGGCATCTCTGTGAAGTTCACCTGGAGATCTTCAAAGGGGGCTGCTCCATAAACTTGTATGCTGGGCAGAGTTGCTGGACCCTCCCTCACATTTTGTTGTCAGCATATAACACATCACCATGCCAAGGTTTTGGCAAGGGCTGACAAATATGAGACACAGAAGTACCAGCCTAACAACTTTTTAAGTGATTCCTGAACTAGAGGGGTAGTTTCATTTACAGCCAGTTCAACTGTGGCTCCTAGCAGCTGTGGCATGGCTATTCTTCTGTCTGGTAACTGGATCTATCCCTCTTTTGCTGTTTGCTCTCCTTCTGCCTGAAAGAAGTCTTTCTCCTCCTTACAACAAGTAGGTACAAGGTCAGGTGTCTGAGGAAGCAGGGGGGTTGAGACCAATGCCTGGTAGGGGTGGAGGCTGCTTTTTGAGCCTCTGAGTCAGCTCTGGAGTTCCGTAAAGCAACCACGGCAGAAGCTCGCTGGTGTCCCCTGAAATGCATGACTGACACATTTTGGGGTTTCCATACTGCTTCTAATAATTACAAGATATATTGCTGATGATTTATGTCCTTTCCTCCAGAGATTAACAGCCCTTTTTCTTTATATAATGCTCCATGTACTTGGAGGGTTGAGAAAACATACCAAGAGTCAGTGTAAATGTTTTTAGTCTTACCTTCCCTGAGTTTTCACACCCAAATTAAAGCAGTGATCTTGGCTTTCTGGGCTGAAGTACCCTATGGCAATAGTTTGGCCTCAATGACAGCGTCCAAGGTTACCACTCCATATCCTGTATACCTCACTCCTTGTGGGTTGACAAAGCTGCTCCCACCCACATATAGCTCCCAGTCCACTGATGCCCAAGGCTGATCATGCAGGTCAGTCTTGCTAAAGTAAGCTGAGTTCAACACCTCTACACAGTTATGCTCAACAGGGCTTTCTTATACAGGGAGCAAGGTGGCAAAATTCAGGTTGTTACAAACTTCATTGATTGTGCAGGGATTTTCACAGAGCAAGCTTTGTACTTGCTTAGGCTAGCATTCATTAGCCAATGATATCCTTTGGTATTCAGTAAAGCCACCACAGCATGTGGGGCGTTTATGTTCATGTTTTGCCCAAGAGTTAGTTTATCTGCTTCTTGTGCTATCAGGACAGTTGCTGCTAAGACCCTCAAACAAGAGGGCCAACCTTTAGAAACCCTGTCTAGCTTTTTAGAGAGGTAGGCCACTGGCCTCAGCCAGGACCCCACATTCTGAGTCAAAACCCCAACTGCCATTTTTTCTCTCACTGACACATACAGTGTAAATGGCTTTGTCAGGTCAGGCAGAACCAGAGCTGGAGCTGACATGAGTTTCTTTTTTAACTCATAAAAGGTTTGCTCTTGTTGGGACCCCCATTCAAAAGCTTCCTGGTCTCTCCCTTTGTAAACCCATACAGGAGCTTGGCTAGTACTGCAAAGTTTGCAATTCACAGTCTGCAGAACCCCCATAGCTCCTAAGAATTTTCTCAATTGCCGTCTGGTCTTAGGCTCCAATAGGCTGCAGATGACTTGCTTTCTTTCTGACCCCAAGCTGTGTTCCCCCTGTTGGATAGTCAATCCCAGGTAGCTTACCTGCTGTCTTTAGATTTGAGCCTTCTTCTTGGACACCTTATACCCACACTCCTGCAGCTACTGAAGGAGGGCCTCTGTCCCTCTGGCACACCCAACTGCCATGGGGTGAGCCTGCAGAAGATCATCAATGTGCTGGAAAAAAACACAGCATAGGTCTTAGGTGGGGAACTTTTTGAGGTCTCAAGCCAGCACCTCCAGAAGATGGTGGGTGAGTGCTTGAACCCTTGGAGAAGCAGGATTCAAGTGTACTGAGTGGTGACACCTAACCCCGGATCTTCCTTCCCACTGGAAGGCAAACAGTTTCTGGCTCTCAGGAGATAGTCTGATGCTAAAGAAGGTGTCCTTCAGGTCTAGACAAGTGAACCACCTGTCCTCAGCTGACGATAATCCAATAATGTGTATGGGTTAGGTACTGTTGTATGTAAAGTCACTGTAGTGTGACTGACCAAGCACAAGTCCTGTACTTGCCTGTAGTCCTCAGTCCCTGGCTTAGGAACAGGCAGGAGGGGGGTGTTCCATGGCGACTGACAAGGGACTATAATTCCAAAGGCTCTCAGACATTTGAGATGAACCTCAAGAGCTTGTCTGGGGACTGGGCGCTGTCTTTGCCTGACTGGCTGGACCCCAAAATTGACTTCTATGAGTATGGTAGCTTGGTTGACTGCCAGTCCTAGAGGTTTATCTTCTGCCCACACCCTTGGCTACCACTTAGCCAGAGCTGTTCTTATCTCTTTGCCTGACTTAGTTAAGAAAAGTCTCCATTCCTCCTCCCAGGGTACCATAAAGGCCATAATGAACAGGGATTCATGTCCCCCTACAGTACAAGTCTGGGGCAAGCAGAAAACTTGTTTTTCTGAGACTCCTGTGGCTCTGAATATATCAATAGTCTTTTTGGATAAAGGGGTGACCGGGGTGGTTACTACTGAATGTTCCACACCAGTATTGACAAGAAACTCAATGTATTTGTCCCTGACTGTCATACTGACCGTGGGCTCATAGGGAGCACCTGAGCCCAGTTCCCCTCAGTCCAGTAACTCTTCTGCCAAATTAAACAAGGCCACTTCATCCTTGCTTGAGACCGCTGGCTCAGAGCCATTTTGTTTCTCTTTTAACTGGGGGCACTTGTCTTTCCAATGCCCTATTTCTTTACAGTATGCACATTTGTTATGCTGCAGGTGTGGTTGGTCAAACTGGGTGTTTTTTTTCCAGGGCCTTCCCTTCCTTGGCCCTTTGGGTGAACCCCTCTAATAGCTGTGACTAGGAGGTCAGCCTTTCACCTGGCTTGGTGCTCACTTTCTTTGCAGCTTTCTCTATGACCTGCTGCATCTCTATTCACAAACCCTGATTGGCTATTTCCAATAACAGTGATGTGTTTATGCCCTCAAACCTAGCCTGTTTCTGAAGTTTTCTTGTAATGTCTCCTGTGCTTTGATGACCTAAAGCCATGTTAATCATGCTTTGATTTTCAGGGCTTTCAAGATCAAATGGTGTATACATACAATAGGCCTCAAAGTGTTTCATGAAATTGTGCTGGACTCCCTTCTTTTCCTTGAATGACCTCAGACACTTTTTTAACATTTGTGGCCTTCTGAGCTCCCTTCTTTAACCCTTCCAGGATGCCTTCCCTATGTTGTTTTAGCCCTTCTATTCCTTTCCCTTCATTTGGGTCGACTGGGGGTTTGTTTCTGGTACTTGGATCCTCACATACTCCTGTGGATTTTGGTAACTGGCCAGAGCATGTCACTCCAGCCACTTGGTTGCTGTCTGGAACTCCCTTTGCCTTTCATCTGTGTTAAGGAGGTACATAAGCAGCTGGTGGCAATTGGCCCAAGTAGGGTTGTGGGTGTGGATAATAGTTTGGAGCAAATCAATTAAAGTTGGAGGCTATTCAGTATAAAATGGGGTATTATTTTTCCAATTTAGGAATTCAGCAGATGTAATGGGTTGATACATGAAGGCACGTCTTTTCAACATACGCCCATCCTTGTTTACCCCACTACACTGCTGCTCCTGCAGGGGAATTTGAATCCCAGCCTTAGGTCATCAGTGAGCTGCCAAGGGTGGGGTTTCTCCCATGGCTTCACATCCTCTCTTGTCTACTGTGGTGGCATAGGGGTGGGTGTGTGTCCTGCAGAGGCACAGATGCTGTGGGCTCGGGAGTAGGGAGTCTCTCTTCTCGGTAAGGTTGGGAGCATCGTCGGTGCCATTTCCTGCCATGAGTCTTCTCATATTGGGTCAGACAGAACTTTAGGAGCTGACTTCCTTCAGCGGGTGGAGTTGGATCCTTCGTTGGCTATCTGTCCCATTGCCACTAGCACTGCTGCTGCTGCCTGTCCTCTTCACCACTGCGCAGGGGGTCTAAAACCAGCTATAACCAAGTGTCTATGTATGGGAACTGATCTGGGTGCCCTGGTTTACAGATTATCTTGTGCCATTGCTTTAAAACAAGGGACCTATCTAGGCTTCCTTCTGATGGCCAACCCACTTCTAATGCTTGCCTGTCTATCTCACACAAAGTTCTAAGTTTCCCTGATGTCATAGTAACTCCATAGTCTCCTTTAAATCTCTTCTTGAAATTTTTCAACATAGTTCCTAGCAGGGTGGGCTTACTTTGTGTCTGATCCATTTTTCTCCCAAGAAAAGACAATACTCACACTGCAAGAAGGAAAGGGTAAAGGTCACACACTCTAATTCAAACTAAATCAAGTAATTCAATCCAAGTCAAAATCAAAACCTAAACCAAAGTGCCAATAAAGGCATGTTGTGGGTATCAGGCCATGCTTCCACTTGGAGTAGGCAAGTTCCCAAGACCAGCCATACCATGTTCCAGATGTCCAGACTCCAAGTACCAGTTCCTTCCTGGTGTACAGCCACTACATCGATCCTTTGTGGGAGCCTGCTGTGTACTGCTCTAGTGAGGCATTCCACTGGGGCTATTGCCTACCCTGGAGCTCTCTCAGGATCCACGTCCCTCAAGCTGGATGGAGTCCTCCACAAGGATGCTCCACAGGGCAGACCTAAGCCACCTAATGGGCTGCCTCAACCTTATGCTAATCACCTTACTTCCAGTCAAGGAACTGAAAAATGTAGCAGGAGCAGCCATGGACAATACCATTCCGACACCAGCTTAAAGAAGGAAGTGACTTTATTTGGCTAGGAGCATTCACAGACTTGTGTCTCAAAAACTGAGTTCCCTGAGAGAGAGACCCCTGCAGCTTTTAAAGCTTACAAATCTAGGGGATCCGTGTGAAAGAGTCATGATCAATTGAGCAAGCATCGGTATGTGGCTGGGCTGCATGGATCAGTAACCAGGACGGAATAGAACAGAACAGAAAGTTTGACAATGCTTCCTCATACAATGTCTGGGATCTATAGATAGTACAAGCAGTTAGGTCAGGGTTGATTTTTAAGTACCAGGCCTGGAGTGTGGTGCCAGCTTTCTGACTATTGATCTCATTTCTGCCTTTCTTTAGTTTTTACTTCCTCTTTCTTTTTCTGATTTATGAGACAATAAGAGAGGTGGCATCTTTCCTCACCACCTGAACACTGGGCCATGGTGTGGACTGCTTGTACAGTTAAGGAAATGCAGGGATGGAGTTGGAATCACCTTCTGTGTCATCTGTCTTCATTTCTCTTCCAGGTAAAGTTGTGGGACCTAATACACCCCTCACCAGATTGTATCCTCACCACTATCTGACTTTATTGCTGCTCACACTCTATGTCCCAGGATGAAATCCCAGGATGATGGAGTGCCCCCTCATGACATGAAGCACCTGCTTGGCTGGGAACTGAATTCGAGGTAAATTCAAGGGGCCCTGTGGACAGTACTGCTAGTGTCTGTCCCTGGGTTGGCTGCAAGACAATGAAACAATGTGAGATGTTTGTTTTTTGTTGTGGATTTTCTTTTTTTGCAGTGTTAGGTAATTAGGATGCCAGAGGTTCTTGGACTCTATCCCAATTCACTGAGGATTTATGATCCCCAGAAAAAAAAAAAAAGACAAAAGAGAAAAAACATGGAACTCCGCAGCCCAAGCAGAGTCACACATATAGGCTACCAGAATGTTAGGACACTCAAAACAATAAAGCCATGAAGTGTGTTAGCCACATTTCTTTAAGTAGACTTCACTTGCAGGTGCACACATACATACACACCCACACACACACAAATGCCACACAAACACATGCAGACATCCAGGAATCACAATACTCTAACAGAAACACACAGCCCAGCAGATCCTGAAGCTGCATGGTTCTGCAGGAAGTCCTACCTGAGAGAGAGCAACTCCAGCGAACACAGGTGGGCTGTACCTAGAAATAACAGTGGGACAAGTTACAAAAAGACTTACCCCTACAACGTCTAGGTAGGACTGACAAATCCTGCAGATACTTTTGGATCCTTAGGGATTTTGCAGTTTTTTCTTGGGGCTGTGCTTGAACTTTTTTTGTTTGTTTGTTTGTTTTTTTGGTTGGCTCACCTCTGCCATCTCCTAGATTCATCAGACTATCCCGTGGATCCCACAGAAAAGACAAGCGACAGTCCACCACCGACCAACCTCCCTGGAGTTCTCCTTCTCCACCCAGCCACAGGGACTTTTGTCTAAGCAATGGTGACATTCATTGTGACACCAGCCAGAGCTCACAATCAGGCATGATGCCCTGAGACATGCTCATTCCCATTCACGAGGCAGGCTCAAGTGCCTGACTATCAGAGCTGTCAGCCTACCTATACAGAGAAAAATGGTACAGGCAGAGACAGCCTGGTATTGGGAAAAAGGCTGTCTGCAAAAACCCACTGTGGGACCCTAAGAGTCTCAACCTCAAAGCACCTTCAGGCTGTCTACGTGGTCAGGTCCCCCTGGAGGTGGATGTGCTTCAAAACCATGAGGTGGTCCCTGGAAACTGCATTTCTCACTCTTTCCCTGAAAGAGGCTGCATTCTAGAATCAGGTCCCATGAAGTTTGGAATATACTCTGGTGAATTTTTGAGGGTTCTTTGGGTGATAGAATCATACCTGAAACCCCAGAGGCAGGTGTCTGTAAAAGATGGACAGGCTCTTGACTTCACTGCCTCCCTTCATCCTAGGTCTTGCAGGAGCTCTCTGGGGAAGGCCGAAAACACAACAAAGGCAAGTCCAAGGTGGAGCAGTGCTCTCACATCTTGCACTGACCTCTCATGGGTGTAGATGAGGTTGAGACAGTATCTCAGAGGCCATCTGTGGTGATGGCAAGCCTGAAAACTATGTCCAGTAGTTCTGTTGAGAGGCACTGTGGATTCCTGAAGAAAGCAAGGAAAAATCCAAGGCTCAGCTGAGAGAATGAGCTGCCTTGTGCTGGAGTTGAAGCAATGTTCAGTGATTCCTGTCAGAGGACCCAATAACCTCCTGCAAAGTGCAAACAACCTCAGCCCCCACAATGAGACAAGGACCACCTGAAACATGGAGTGCAGCCAGCCTACCCAAAGTTCCTTTTGCTCTTTGAAATCCCTGGCAGCAAAATAATATGTGGCAAGAGGCAGTCCCATCCAGCAACAGCCCAACGAAAGAGCCCCTTCACAATGAGAAGGGCTTGCAGAAGCCCCATCCCATCCAGCATCAATCCATACCATTTCCATTTGTCTCTGGGTATGAAATCCCTGAAATCAAGAGTTTGCCAGGATAGCCCAAACCTACACTCCAAATGTTCCTTGAACGTTGGAGTACTCCCATGTGAACACCAAGCCATGGTGTGGGCTGCTTGTGCAATTAAGTGAATGTGGGTATGGAGTTGGAAGCACCTTCTGTGTCATCTGCATTCATTTTTGTGTGTGTGTGGGTAAAGTTCCATGACCCCATCCATCCCTAGCCAGATTTTGTCCTCACCCCTATCTGATCTTATTGCTGCTCACACTCTATGTCCCAGGATGAAATCCCGAGATGATGGAGGAGTGCCCCCTCCCAACTTGAAGCACCTGCTCAGCTGGGAAGAGAATTCTAGGTAAATTCAAGGGGCCCTGCAGACAGGACTGCTAGTGTCTCTCTCGGGCTTGGCCACAGGAGAATGAAACATGGCGGGAGATGTCTACTCTTGTGTGAAGAGGAGTGGCTTTTATTGCAGGGGTAGGTGATTTGGACCCTGTCAGGTCACATCCGCCTCCCAATTCACTGAGGATTCTTTATCCACAAAAAAATAAAGAACACAGAGCCACAGAGCCCAGGCAGAGCCACATAGATAGGCCACCAAAAGATGGGGAGACTCAAACAAAAGATGCACTACAGAGTGTTAGCCACATTCATTTAAGCAGGCTCCACTAACACACACACTCACACACAAAGGCAAAGCCACACACATAAGCAGACATCCAACACTCACAACAATCCCACAGAAACACACACCCAGACAGCTTCTGAGGCTTCATGGTTCTGCAGAAAGCCCCACCAAGGAGAGAGCAACCACGGGGTACACAGGTGGTCTGTTCCTCGAAATCACATTGGGGCAAGTTTCTAAAGGACTCTCTTCTACAAAGTCTAGGCAGGCCTGAGGCATCCTGCAGATATACTTGGATGCTTAGGAATTTCACTGTTTTTTTCCTGGGGCTTTGCTTGACTTTTCATCAGGCAGGCTCACGTCTGCCCTCCCCTAGGATCATGGGACTATCCGGTGATCCCACAGAGAAAACAGCCAGAGTCCACCGCCTACGCACCTCCACGGAGGTCTCCTTCTCCACCAAGCCACAGGGACTTGCTGCTATGCAACGATGGCATTCACTGTGATGCTAGACAAAGCTCACAGCTCAGGCCTGGTAGCTTGAGAAGAGCGCATGCGCATTCGCGAGGCAGGAGCGGGCGCCCAACTCTCAGATCTGTGAGCCTTCCTAAGCAGAGGAAAATGGTACAGGCAGAGCCAGCCTAGTATCGGGAGAAAGGCTTTCTGCGATAACCCACTGCGGGACCCTGTAGGTCTCGACCTTGGGGCCCCATTGGGCCATTTTTGTGGCCTGGTCTGGCTGGAGAAGGAGGAATTTTGAGACTGTGTGGTGATCGCCAGATGCTGCTCTTCTGACTCCATTCCCAAAAGAGGCTGTGTGCAAGAATTGGTTCCCATGGGGTTTGGAATATAATCTGGTGAGTTGTTCAGGGTTCTTTGATTGACAGAATCATACCTGAGACCACAGAGGCATTGTCAGCGAAAGCTGGCCACGCCCTTTACCTCACATCCTCCCTTCACTCTGAACCTTGCAAGGGCTCTCTGGGAAAGGCAGGGACCATGGCAAAGGAAAGTCCAAGGTGGAGCAGTGTTCTCACACCTCAAAGTGGGAACTCACAGGTGCAGATGAGGTTGAGACAGTGTCTCAGAGACCATTTGTTGCCATTGCAAGCCTGAAAAGGGTGTCCAGTAGTGTTGTTGAAAGTCAGTGTGGACCCATCATGACAGCAAAGAAAAATCAAAACTCACCTGAGAGAAGGAGCTGACTTGTGCTGGAGTCCAAGCAGTGATCAAAGATTCCTGTCAGAGGACCCAAATCCTCTTGCAAAGTGCAAGCAAAGTCAGTCCCCACAAAGAGACCAGGATCCACACCCTAGAGTGCAGCCAGCCTATCCGACTTCCCTTTTGCTCCCTGAAATCCCTGGCAGCCAAGAGATCTGTGGAGAGAGGCAACCACAGTTCAATGAAATACTTCCTTCACAATGAGAAAGGATGTGCAGACACAATGGAACACAGCCTAGATTACCAAACAAAAGCCAGACATGCCTGCCTGCTTCTCATCCTACAGGAATCATGCAGCCCTCCAACAGAAGTGGGAGAAAAAGAGTTTCCTTCATGGCATCTGTAATGATAATTTATGGTTCTAAGTGTATCAAAGGAGCCCAGTCATTAAAATGTGACAGTGTTTAGAAGGAAACATGCAAAGAATTCCAATGAGGGTCATTCTCCAAGAATGGGGAAGCATTTAGTGTGTAAGACCTTAGCCAGACCAAGGAAACCCTAGGCCAACAGGGAACACGGAAGACAGGAAAGGAAGAGGCAAGTATGGAGGCTACATCCCACCCAGCGTCAATGCATCTCACTCCCATTTGGCTATGGGAATGAAAGCCCTCAAATCAGGAGTTTGCCAGGATGGCCCCAGTTTGCACACCAAATGTTCCCTGCACGTTGGAGTACTCCCAGGTGAACACAGGGCCATGGTGCAGACTGCTGGTGCAATTAAGGGAATGCAGGGATGCATTTGGAAGCACTCTCTGTCTTCACCTTTTTAGCAGGTGAAGTTGCAGGACCCCGTCCACCCCTCAACAGATTGTATGCTCACCCCTATGTGAACTTATGGCTGCTCACACTCTCTGTTTCAGAGTGAAATCTCAAGACAATGGAGGAGTTTCCCCTAATGACGTTAAGCACCTGCTTGGCTGGGAAACGAATTGGAGGTAAATTCAAGGGGTCCTGTGGACAAGACTGCTAGTGTCCCTCCCTGGGTTGGTCACAGGACAATGAAACACTGGGAGGTGTCAATTCCTGGGTATGACGTGCCCCTCTTCTTTCCAGAAGAATACCTTTTTCTTTTTTGGCAGGCGGAGGTAGTTTGGCCTCCGGCGGGTCTCAACCAGACTCCCAATTCGCTGCGGATTCACGATCCACAGAAGAATAAAGAACACGGAGACCCACAGTCCAAGCAGAGCCACAGACACACAGGCGACCAGAATGTTGAGTTATTGAAAAAAAAGAAGCACTGCAATGTGTTAGCCACACTACTATAAGCAGACTCCACTTATAGGCATGCACACCCACACATACACCCACAAATACACAAAGCCACGCAGGCAAGCAGACATCCAACACTTGCAACACTCGCAACACTCCAACAGAAACACAGCCCAGCAGCTCCTGAGGCTAAGTGGTTCCTCAGGAAGCCCCACCTGGGAGAGAGCAACCCCGGGGAACACAGGTGGGCTGTACCTAGTAATCACTGTGGGACAAGTTTCAAAACTACTCACCCCTACAACATCTAATTAGGCCTGAGGCATCCTGCAGATCCTTATGGGTCTGTAGGGATTTCACAGTTCCTTCCTGGGGTTCTGCTTGATGTTTCTTCAGGCTGACTCACATCTACTCACTCCTAGAATCATGGGACTGTCCTGTGGATCTCTGAGACAAGACAGGCAAGATTCCACTGCCAACACACCTCCAGGGAGTTCTTCTCTGCCAAGCCACAGGGACTTGTCACTAGGCAATGGTGGTGGCATTCACTGTGAAGCTAGCAATAGCTCCCTTCTCAGGTCTGGTACTTTGAGGCTATCACATGCGCATTCGTGAGGCAGGCTTGGATGCCTGGCTGTCAGAGCTGTCAGGCTGCCTAAGCAGACGAAAATGGTACAGGCAGAGCTAGACTGGTACTGGGAAAAAGGCTGTCTGTGATAACCTACTGCAGGACCCTAAGAGTCTTGACCTTATTGCCCCTCTGGGTCATCTCGCTGGTCAGGTCCCGGTGGACGAGGAGGTATTTCGAGACTGTGAGGTGGTCGCTGGAGATGGCTCTTCTGTCTCCATTCCTGAAAGAGTCTGTGTGCAAGAATCAGGTCCGATGGGGATTGGAATAGAGTCTGATGAGTTGTTGAGGGTTCTTTATGTGATGGAATCATACCTAAGACCTCAGAGTTGAAAGGTGCTGGGCACTTCACCTCACTGCCTCCCTTCATCCTCAGCCTCGCAGGGCCTATCTGGGAAAGGCAGGAACCACGACATAGGAAAATCCAAAGTTGAGCAGTGTTCTCTCACCTTGATCTGGCCTCGCTTGTGGGCAGATGAGCTTGTGACAGTGTCTAAGAGGCCGTCTGTGGCGATGGCAAGCCTGAAAAAGGTGTCCAGTAATGCTATTGATGGGCACTGTGGACACCCCAGGAAAGCAAAGAAAAATCAATGCTCACCTATGAGAATGAGCTGCCTCGTGCTGGAGTCCAAGCAATGTTCAATGATTCTTGTCAGAGGACCCAAAATCCTCCTTCAAAGTGCAAATATCCTCAGCCCCCAAGACGCAACCAGGACCCACAACCTGGAGTTCAGCCAGTCTATCTGAAGTCCCGTTTCCTCTCTGAAATCCCTGGAAGCCAAAAGATCTGTGGCGAGAGTAGTTCCATCCAGCAACAGCCCAATGAAGGAGCCCTGCGACAGTGAGAAAGGATGTGCACATGAAATGAAACAGAGCCTAGATAACCAGGCAAATGTTAGACACTGTTAGCTGCTTCTCATCCTACAGGAATTGTGCCGCCCTCCGATAGAAGTGGGAGATCAGTAGTTTCCCTGTTGGTGGCTGTGTGGGAATTTACATTTTAAAACTATCAAAGCTGTCCAGCCTTTAAAATGTGACAGTGTTTAGAAGGAAACACTCTTGCAATGAATTCCCACGAGGGTCTTCCTTCTTGAACTGGGAAATGTTTTGTGTGGAAGATGGTGAACCAGACCAAGGAAACCCTAATTCATTGAGGAACATGGAAGTCAGGAAATGAAGAGGCAAGTGTGGAGGCCACATCCCACTCCCATCAATCCATCCCACTCCCATTTGGCCCTGGGTATGAAAACCCTCAAAGTGCAAAGCCACCGTTTGCACTCCATATGTTAATGGCAGGTTGGAGAATTCCCACTTGAACACGGGGCCATGGTGTGGACTGTTTGTGCAATCAACGCAATGCGGGGATGCAGGTGGAAGCAACTTCTCTGTCTCTGTCTTCACCTTTTTTTCAGGTGCAGGTGTGGGACAAAATCCACACCTCACTAGATTGTATCCTTTTCCCTATTGGACCTTATTGCTGCTCACACTCTCTGTCCCAGAATGAAATCCCAAGATGATGAAGTAGTGCCCCCTCATGACGTTAAGCACCTGCCTGGCTGGTCTGACATATTGATTAATCATACTTATAATTGTTTACATTCATTGTGAAACACAATGTTTCGTTTTTCTTCCTTATTCTCCACCATTTGTTTTCTTCTCATATTAGTTACAGTTTGTAACTTATTTAGTTAAATATATACAATGAAGTAACACTGCAGTATTGCAGAAAGCATACTGCTTTGGAAACAGACTCATATTGAAACAGGAAAATGTTCCTTATCCCCCATTACTGGGTAAGAAATGAGGACAGGTTTTGGGTTCCGACCTCAGGCAGCATCCAGGGGTGAATTTTTACAGCTCCTGAATCCCCACTGGGTATGTGTTACACGGTGTTAATTTAGTTCATCCTAGGTCAGTGAGCATAGTCCTGAGGGTGGATCCCTAGCCAAGAACCACACCCTCCTCTGCCAGACACTTCCCTGCCCCCTTTCCATATCAATATTTTTTTAAATTTAAAACTCCAAAAATAGTACCCAAATCCTTTAGGGAAGACAATTGGAGAAGACGGCATTAGAAGAACCAGTCTAGGATTAGGGTCCCTACATAGAAGATGGAAACACAGAGAGCATGTCCTGTAGGCCGTGGAATCACTGTGGAAACATATCTCTTACTGAGAAGGAAAGGGAAACAAACTGGCTTCTCTCATCTTGTTCTCTAATCTCTGCAGTGTCACCCATTAACGGAACTAAAATAGCAAGTCAATTTTATGGGAGCCTAGGAACCGTGCCTCCCAGGGGCCAGGCCTCTCTATAACAGAATAGTGCCAGGGAGAGGTGAGTGATGTATCTGTGGGCATACAAACCCAGGACCTCAAACAAAGGAGTATCAGAGAGAAATATAGTATGAAGAGATTAAGAGAGAAGTAGTATCAGGAACAATTCATGCATGATATTTGTGAAAAGGCCAAAAAATAAAACAGAGCTTATGAGGTAGTAGAAATAATAAGAACATAAAGAAAACCAGGCAAAATTGTAAAGTCTAGGGTATTTAACTTTCCTTTATGGGATTTTGAAAATCCCTTCCAGAATCCTTTTCCCAATAGCTTCCTTTCATGGATTCATTCAAGAAATATTTAGTGAGCTAGCATGGTCTAAGAATTGGTCAGATGGCATCATATGCATTGTTAGTACTTCTTTCATTGACAAAAAGAATGTTTCTTTTTTTCTGCAATGTTTTTCTCCCAAACATTCTTCACGCAGATTCGAATCCTTATTGATCCAGTCAATTGTTCCTGCCCTAAGAATGTTCCCCAAACCCCTGCAAACCCCGTTAAGAACTTCATTCCTCTCCAAGTTACTAAATTGTGTCTATTTTAACACTTGTCAGAGTACATTGCAATTATCGCTGTTCTCTTTATTCTCCAATTAAACTATGACTATTTTGAAGGAAATATCTATAAACACAATAGCTTGTCATTTGTCAATACTTATTGTACCAAAGGTTATTAGATATTAACATATAATATTCTAACATATTTATCCTAATTTTTGGAAAACAATACAAACAATGTTCACTGCCCATTCCCCATGAACTGCTCAACTTTAAACAATGTCTATGCTTTGGAGCAATTATACAAACTTCCAAAGAACCCCTGAAAGTGTTTTTATTTTGTTTGACTTTGTTTTGTTATATTGAATTATTTTGTAGAAACAATGTCTTTCCCCGTCGCCCAGGCTGAAGTGCAGCGTGCAATCACAGCTCACTGAAACCTTGAACTCCTGAGTAAATAGAAAAACAGGTGTGTGCCATGATGCCCAATTTAATTAATTAATAAATTTGTTACATTTGTAGAGACTGGTCTTGCTATGTTGCCTGTGCTAGTCTCAAACTCTGGGTTTTAAGCATTTCTCCCTTCTCAGCCTCCCAAAGAGCTGTGATTCCAGGCATGAACCACCAGATCTCAAAAAGGAAATTTTAGATTTTAGAATATTGCAATATGTTAGACTTCATTTCTTCTTTCAGTTTTGCATTTGCAGTGGCACTTAAGAAGAATTATTTCTTATGGTGAGAGTGTGATTTCTATATTTGGTCAACAAATTTTGAAATCTTTGTTTACTTAAACCCTAATAACTGGTAGTCAAGTCAGCTGAAAGTCAAGTACATGGGTGTTTTTGTGTTGAGGTTTTGAAGGCAAATGTAGAGAGATATTAAGAACCAAAGACATTATATATATATATATATATATATATATATATATATATATATATATATGCGCTGAAGTTTCATCCTTGCAGGTGAGGCATCATACACGGCAAGGATAGTTTTATAAAATACCGTGAAATACATAATTTAGTAACCAATTCAGCACTTGAAATTGCCCAACTTTGTTTTCACCAGGAGTTAATGATGTATGGCACTTCTAGTAAGTAAATTAATGTTTGAACTGCTGTTATTTAAGTCATTGCTCAGCTAATCATTTAAGTTATCAAAGATTTTTACTTGTGCAATATCATAAATGCTGGACATTAAAAATTAATCTCTAGGGTTTATGTATCTAAGAGCTACCATCTAATGTGATATTCTTCACTAAGTTGACAACAATAATTATGCGGAAAAATAGTCATTCCCATAGTGTGAGCCATTACAGCAATTTCCACCGGAGGATTTCACAGTCAGAGTCCAGATCTGAGCAACAGCGATTAATATAAAGGTTTTTTATGAGAAGAGATTTTGATATATCTAGCTGTGTTTAGATGTCAGTGCCTTGAATGGATGCATTTGGTATTAATAAAAAAGGGTGCATTGGACTGGATACTAAGAAACATATTGAATTGTTTTTCTTGTTCTCTATAACATGAACGCTCAACCAGAGATATAGAAACAATGGAAAATTTCACGGCATGGCCTGACATTTCACAGCACTTTTATTTTTTTTTTTAGCCATGTACAAATTCTTTAAATATACAAAGCTAGGACTGTTACAGGAAAAAAAGTGTTGGCGTGAGAAGTCACAATCCACAGCAAAGTAAGTCTCTTGTGGATGGCACCTTGAGTGATGAATTAGAGTGAGAATCAACTTTCAGGCTGCCAACAGGGGACAAAGAGAATGAAGTTATCATCAGTTAACATTATTGGATCAATTAAAGTGAATGTTGACAGAGATTTTGTTGGTTTTACATCAAATTGATTATAGTACTTCAAATTGATTATTTGATAAACTCTTACCAAATTTCCCACATGTAAAATTGAGGATTAATTAAAAGATTACACAACCCATGCATTATGAGTATCTCATACAAATTTAATATACACATGTGCAAACTTGCAGTGTGCTAATATTTGTCTATATCTAAAGATATCCAAATCCACTGATGAACAGTTAGAAATTTAGAAATTATTCTCCCATTTTACCATTCCCTTTCTTAGAATTTTGTCACAAATATAATTTTTCCATCTATTTGAAGGCTACTCTCTGGAGTCATGTAATGTATGGTTACAGTAAAGCCATGAGCTATCACAGGGTTTGTATCAGAGAAACCAATAAAACTGGTGTTATAAAAGATCCACTGTGAGGAGAAATTTATACTTCACATGACTACAAATACAGAAGTGTTATTTCATTGAAAGCTGGTATCAGTCAATACAATTTGTTTTTAATGTTTTATTTAAAATACTTAATCTCAAAAGGATTATTCGAGTAGAATAATGTTATTGGTAATAAATAATGATTAAGAATTTCCTTTCATTTGTTGATTATTTAAAATGTAAGTAAAATACTAAAAAGTACTGTATAATGTAGTTTCATGATGCATTCTCTATGGTTTTTGTAAAATTAATGGCCTCAATGGAATTTTTTGACACAGAGAAATTTCCTTATATCATTTTATTAGTGTACTTTCACTTTATTACTTGCTTGCACATCATAACTGATGGAAATAAAAATATTTTTATTTACACATATACAAAGCATGGAATTTTATGTTTTCTAGTGAGAAAAAGTCACCAATAATTTTATCTGTATAGGAATATTTTGATACGCCCAAAGTTCTTAACTTTCTTTTCTTTAGAAGTTTCATATTTCAGTCTAGGTATGAGATGGAATTGACTGTGATCATTGTTTTTATTTCACTGTGACTACTGAGTTTCTGACACAGTGATACTAATGTATAGACTTAAAAGCTTGCCGCTTCCTCCTCCTCCTCCTCCTTCTTCTTCTACTTCTTCTTCCTCTTCTTCTTCTTCACCTCCTCCTCCTCCTCTTCCTCCTCATCCTCCTCCTCCCCGCTTTGGACCTGTCCATGTGATTTCTGCAGTAATATGCACCGTTTTCTGAAATAAGGTTGCTGAAAGATACAAGCGTAAGTGGAATTCTTTATTTTTGTGAACCTTTAGGAACAGACAAGTAAAACTGAAAGATAGTTGTGATATGAATTTAAGTCTGCAGTTTCTCATAGAAGTACAAAAAGGGTGAAAATAAATTTAAAAATACATGCCTCATCCAAAACATCATGTAGAATAATGAAAAATTTAATTTGACATGAAGACCAATTTAAAAGTTAAAATTATTTCAGGTGAAAGAAAGTAGCACTAAAAATCCTATTTTCCCTGTTTAAATACATAACTATTACTGTATCTTCAGGCTTTAAAAAGTGTTAAGGCTAACTTAAGCAAAACCTTTATGGCAATTTCTAACAATGAGTGCATCATCTTAGAATTTCTCCAAGAATCTTTTGGGAGAAATATAATCAAATTTTGCTCTATAAACAATTGAATTAATCAATGAAATTATTATGACTGTAGTCTTGCAATTTCATTGTCCTTCTCTTTTCAGTTTTTACATATTCTCTTTAAAATTCAAGATCCCCTAGGAAAAATATGATAAATAACAATGACTGAAACAGTTGAACAACAAAAACTCAGCAGCAGACACATTTCAAGGTTTCCGTTATGAGAATGCTACACTAACCGTGTAATATACACAAGATAAATCACTGTGAGAACAAAAAAAAAAAATTGTGTAGCTACTTCACAGTTTATACAGTAACAGCAAATATTCTCACTTGAACTTCAAAAGGGTTTTTAAACTTGTGTTTCATAAATGAGGAAAATGTGGTTTTGATTTCCTGTATTTGCCTATTACAATATTTATCACACTTATTATCCCTCATTTATCTCTGTGCCTGTAACAACTGCACTCTCAGAAGAGCAAGGACCATGTTTTTCTGAGCTTCTTGCAGACTTCCAGGCTTATTGTGGCATTTAGAAACTATCTGCTGAATGTTTGTGACATTTTCATGCAAGTTAGATTCTAGGCCACTTGATATTAATTTTCTATTTAGTATTTGGGTTTGGAGAGTTATTTTTCCTTTTCGTTTTTTTTTCTTTTTTTTTATACTTTAAGTTCTAAGGTACATGTTCACAATGTACAATTTTGTTACAGATGGATACATGTGCCATGTTGGTTTGCTGCACACCTCAACTCATCATTTACATTAGGTATTCCTCCTAATGCTATCTCTCCCGAGCCCCACATCCCACCGACCGCCCCATGTGTGGTGTTCCCCGCCCTGTGTCCATGTGTTCTCATTGTTCAACTCCTACTTATGAGTGAGAACATGTGGTGTTTGGTTTTCTGGCCTTGTGATAGTGTGCTTAGTGTGATGGTTTTCAGCTTCATCCATGACCTTGCAACCACAAAGGGATACCATTTCATGTCAGTTAGAATGGCAATCATTAAAAAGTCAGGAAACAACAGATGTTGGAGAGGATGTGGAGAAATGGGGATGCTTTTAAGTTTTTTTAAAGTATATTTTAAGGATATACTTATTCAGACATGGAGTGGACAGTGCAGGTCATGGTCAGTGGGACCGCCAAAGGAGGCACCCCATTCAAATTGGACTGCAGGAGAGGGCAGCCAGGGTGCAGAGCTTGAAGGCGCCCTTGGGAGAGGAGAAGGTGCTGGTGGTGGACAACATCATGGTGGTGGTTGAGGAGAAGGCCAACACGGAGCCTGGTGGAGGACCAGCAGACACTGCCTGGTCCTGGCCCCAGCACACCCTGGCCAGCCACAGACTCGCTGGAGGTCCTTCACTTGAAGCAGAGTTCCATGAATAACCAGGCCACATGGCCTGCCCACAGCTGAGAGGGAAGCTTTGGCAGTGGTGCCTCCCTGGCCTGGATGGCACAGGGGCCATCAGCCAGGCCATCTCCAGCTTCTGGGACACAGCCACATCTTTGCAGCTGCCCATTCGGAATGACTGGCAGCAGGGGGTGGGCATCTGGCTTCCTGGGGTGGGGAGCAGGGGAGCCAAGCAAGGGGCACACGGGGCCAACCAGCAGGAAGGGAATGGGGGATAGTGAGGGGACTTGAGGCCAGGGTCCTGCAGATAGGAGGGCAGCTTGCTTGGGGGTGCCCTGAGAGCACGTGGTAGGGACTGGGAGCCAAGCTCAGCACTCACAAGGGAGAACAGCGGCCCCATGGACCCTTCACGCACAGCAGAAACTTGAAGGGCATGTTTCCATGAGAAAGTCCTTGGAGGAAGGGGAGTCTGTGTGCCCACGCCAGCCATAGAAACCACCCTGGCTGCCCATGTCTGTGGCCAGCAGGCTTGCCCCAGAAACACAAGGTGCTTCAGACTCAGGTTCGTGGTGCATGGGGCTGCTGTCGTCTGCAAGGCAGGCACCAGCTCCCCAGGTAGGCTTTCTTCCTTCTGCCTGCACTGCACCCAAAGAGCTGTAGGCCCTGGGCATATACAACCTCCGTTGCACAAACACCTCCATTACACACATGGGAGCCTCCATGGGGAGTGACAGGCACAGCCCTGCAGTCCCTTCTATCCACAGCAGCTCCATCAAGTGGACACGCCCACCCCTCAGGGAGACCAGAAGAGGGCACTGCACACCTGGACACCCTCAGCAGAGCCAGTCCAGCATCCAGCACACAATGACCATGTGCAGCTCAGCAACTCTGAAGATACAGCCGCCTCACACAACAGCACCCCACACCCAGTCCCCTGCTTGTGCTGCCCGCTGCTTGTTGGCAGGGGCTTTCTGGGCCTCCCTCCACCCTCCCACAAGACCACCACAACCACTACCATGCCCCCAACACTGGACAGAGACAGGACCACGAATGCAGGGTACCAGGTCAAAGGTTTTGGGACAGCCCTGCCAAACACTCTCCCAGCTCTTGCAAAGTTGTGGGGTGTTTCCTGGCATGCCCACCCAATCATCTGGAGGTTCCTTGACCAGAGGCAGATTGTGCAACACACCTACATGTCGGCAGAGTTCAGAAACCATGAGGAAGTTCTGCTAAGTAAGCTACAGGATGGATTTGAAGCTCAGGCTGAGGAGCCGGGGTCTGCGGGACGGGTCCAGGGTCTTGTTCAGGTTGAGGTCCTCCTGGGGCACAGGGGTGTCTGAGTGGTAGAGCTGGGAAGGGGCAACACATGCTTCACCCCAGCCAGCAGGCCCTCAGCCCAGATAGATGAAATGGATCCTTTGAGTCTGTCCTCTTCTTCTTGGCAGGGCAGGTGGAGGAACTCAGTCATCCGGGGTACCGGCAGCAGGATGAAGTGTTCCTTTCGTCACTACCTTTATTTCCACAATAAAGTGATCATTAAGGAATATCGTGTTCGCATCCTTGGTAAGGAGTGCCTCCTGGTGTGGTAGAGAGGGTGGAGTGTGGGACGCTAGGCCTGGCATGAGCCTTTCTGACTCTTGTTCCAGGATGCAGGGCCTCTGGCTCTAGTGTAGTCCAGTGGTTCTAGAGTCATCAGGAGAAGCCCCACCTTCAGTAAGGACACAGCCTACCTGAGCTTCCTCAGCTAGTTCGCGGACTGTGACCACTCAGGGTCAGCCAGGACTGCTAAGGCAGGGGCCGCTGTGGGGCGTCATGGGAAAGGACCTTGCTGGTCTTTCCTTGGCATCTTGGGAACTGGCTTTGAACTATGACCTGACCTTTCACAGACCACTTTCCCCACTCCTCCAGATCATCAGTCAGGGCTTCCGACTCAATCCCCTGCAGCACTACCTAAGGATTAGGTCCTCAGAGAGGGAACAGAGAGGAGGCCAGGTAAGCAGCCCACAGCTGGGGGCTCAAAGGCCTGTGGGTCCTGCAGCTGTGACACACATGGAGAACTCAAGGCTCAGGGAGGAGCCTGCAGTGAGAAATCCCAGGCCATCCCTGGACTGGGGCAGAAAGGCCCATCAGGGAACTGTAACACTCCTATTTCAGAATTGGGGAACCTGAAGTGCCTAAGAGGCAGAAGTGGCAAAGGTCAATGGGTGAGAAGCAAGGCTCAAGGGATAGCTGTCTCATCATCCTTCTCTGGCTCCCTTCTATGCCTTGAGGCCTGCTACTACCTGGGGCTCAGTTTGGGCTCAACTAGAGTGCACGCAGGGCATGCCTAGGTCTACCTACTTCTAGAATGGCTATCCCAGCCGTGTCATGTTTTGTTTCAATGACCCCAGGCTCCCCTGACATGCTTTATCCCCTCTGCCATCCTCACTCATGCTTTCCCGGCTCTCAAGACATTTCCTATGACATTAAAAAATAGACATAAAGTTTTTAAAATGCCTTAATAATACAGATGCAGATAAAAGATTTTATTATAAAAAGTGCTTTTCCTCTTTACTTGTATCAAAGTCTTTTTCATGATGGGGAAAAGAACGCAACATACTTTGGTAAGTTAAAAAAGTATAAAAGTAAAAATAAATGCTATTGTAGATGATCAATTAAATGGCAGGGGATCTTCGGTGTGTGTCCAGGGAGGGAAGGTGGCTGAGCAGTAAGCCTCACCTGAGTATTGGTGTAGACACCCAGTTTCCCTCGTACCAGTGTGGGTATGGGCAAGTTCCAGCTCGCGTGTCCAGCCTGTGTGTCTAAGCTGATGCACGCATGTGCACACCTGTGCCTGTGTGCCTTTGTGTACCTTGGTTTTGGGAGGGCCAACACTCCTACCCACAGGTGTGCCTCAAACTCAGCTCTTAAGCTGGCAAGCAGGGTGCCGCTGGGTTTGGCAATCCAACTTCAGGACCCATGAAGTCTGCATGCTAGGGAGAAGCAGAGTCCTCATGGTTCTCACAAGTGGCAGAGGGAGGAGGAAAAGGGTGGCTGGCACGAGCTACTTAGAGGAGATGTCATAAACCTGAAATGACACCCAGAGGGATATAAAACCTAGTAGCTGCCTGTGTTTTCCTGTGTGTTCAGTCGGGGCATTCAGGTAAGAATCAGTGAAACCTGCAGGGCTTTGGGATTCGCTGTTCGGGAATCCCTGTGCACCAGAGTGTCCGGCCCATGAGAGAGGACAGCATGTGGGTCCGGCAGGGCCTGAGTCTCCAGGGAGGCTGGCATTCTCCCCAAGAGGGCATGGGTCGGTAGGTGGAAGAGAAACCTGGGCTGTGGGGTCAGGTAGATGGGACACTTACCACTTAGCCAGGTGGGAGCTCAGGAGAGGGCCTGGTGAGCAGCGGCCTAACTGGCTGGTGACACCCCGTTCCAGTACTGGGTGTGCACACATGAGCTTTGCCCCGTGCATCCTCTCCAGGATGCCTCACCTGGGCAGATGGGAAGCAAGGCACACAAGATCCTAAGCTTATGGTCATGAGTGGACCCAGATTGGGGGGTCCCTAGGATCACTGTTCCCGGGAGAACCAGGCATGCAGGGTCTCTTCAGGACAGGGGTAAAATGCATAAGCCCAGCTCTCCACCCAGTGGGTGTCTTGCCCTGATGATGTCAGCCATGGCAGATACAGGTCTTCCACCTAGATTGCAGATCCACAGGCTTACAACCTCCCCCTGGCCTTCTCTGGGACAGACCCCTGGACTCTGGAACAGCCAGTGCCCCAGGACTGTTCCTTCCCAGCTGCCAAGCTCATGGGAGGCTCAGTGGGGACTCTCCTCCTAGTACATGGCCACCCACAGGCACTGTCAACAACCCAGGGCCCTTCTACATTCCGGGGTCCTGCCACCTTACCCAGCAGTGGAATAATGGGAAGGCAAAGAGCGGGAACAGACAGAGCGAGGGCCACAAGCCTCACCCTCCCACATGGCAAGGGAATGAGGGGATCCTTCTCAGCCCAGGCAGCTGCTTTCAGAACATACCTGGAAGCCCAGCACCAGCTGAGGGATTGACTCTGCCACAGCTGGGCATGGGGAATTTCACTGTGTGCCGGGGAACTTGATCCTCATTGCCATACCAGGTGTACCTCTCTTCCAGATCACAATACGCTCACACCCTCCTTTACCTGAATGGACTCCTTGTCCTCACCACATGGTGTTAGCTGGAACTGCTACTCCTGGTGCCCCAGCTGCTGTTTCAAGGTGCAGAGACTGACCAGCAGACCCCTGAGTCCTTGTCCTCTTATCCAAGTAATATCCATAGAAATAGTAAAATAGTGGCACATTAGACCCATTGACATTTTTAAGGCTGATCTTTTTATAAGCATTTCATCCATATATTTATGACTTTATCTCATGTATTTTATTTACAACTCTCATTTCAAAATCAATTTTTGCTCAAGAGTTATTTCAACTTATAGCCAAATGTTCAGAGCTATGATACACAGGTTTCAAGTTTAAAAGTCTGTATCTGCTATTATTTTGGGAAAAAACTCATCCAGCACTTGTAAAAATAAGTAATTATTAGGCATGACCACAGTAGTGGTCTAAAACACACTTTGAAATTCTTCTCAAACCCATTTGAAAATATTCCTGATGGGACTGAACACAGTACTTGCTTGTAATGAAGAGAAAACAGTGCAAGCATTTTCTGGATACTGGACCACCTCTGGCCTAGTTTAGAAAAGGTGCCACAGCTCTGCCCAAGTCTCCTGCTCTCATCCCCCTTAGGAGCCCCCAACCAGTACATCACGAAGTCTAACACCCTGATGACACTATGCAGAAGGGACATCCAATGGAGAGACTCAAAGAAACAGAACAAGATGTCTGAGGATCTCAGCAGTCCAGCCCCTGCCATTTGAGTCACGCTAGCCATGGCACCAGGGACATGAGAAGACACCCGCCAATGTCCCCATCTTTGGCCATCACTAGATTGCATCCTCCTGAGTGCCCCTGAACCACATTCATTTGGCTGAGAGACTGAGGGTGACTGCAGAGACTGACAGTTAGTAAATTATAGTTTAAAGCCACTAAGTTTTAGATAATTCTGAAAAGCACTTTAGACTCCTAGAAAAACTGCGTTGTCTACTGACTTAATTGCAGAGAGCTGTAAAGGCCAACATCATGAATGCTAATACCCTGGAAAAGTCAAATCATGGAGACTCTTCTAAGCACAATAGATCTTTAATGCCCCTTTGCTAGGGCTGGAGAATAATCCAACATGTATCTGACAGAGTTGTTTGAAAGCCTCTGCTCACATCTCTCAGACTGGTATGGGTCAACTCTGGTCTGGTTTAATTCTAGGCAACTGCAGCAGCTCACCTTTCATTTAGGTCACGGCCTACACTGGTTTTTTGATCACTGACTGTGTCTTTGTCTGTGTGTGTATGTTTTGTGTCTTACCATATTTTATCTCAGGAGGCTAAATAATAGTACTATTGTTGTTTTGTAAACATAAAACATTCCAGGAAGTCAGTATTGCTTATAAACTAAGCTTTAAAACAGATACGAAATTAGACATGACAAGATGCCATGTCTAGTGTCATACCAAAGCTAGCCAAGCTTGGTGGCCCACGGATGTTATCCCAGCTGTTTGGAAGGCTGATGCAGGAGAATCCATTGAACCCTGGTGATGGAGTTTGCAGTAAAGTGAGATCACATCACTGTGCTCCAGGCTGGGCACCACAGCGACACTCTGTCTCAGAAATAAAAAGAGAATAAAATAATAAAATAGGAGAGATCACAGAAGAGAGAAATGCATACAACTGGGTGCTCATTGTGGCTCATGCCTGGATCCCAGCATTTTGAGAGGCTGATGTGGGTGGATCACTAAAGGAAAGGAATTCAAGACCAGCCTGAGCAAATATTGTGAAACCTGGTCTCTACTGAAAATACAAAAAAATTGGCCAGGATTGGTGTCATATGATTGCAGTCGCAGCTGCTTAGAAGGGTGTGACTGGACAATTGCTTGAACCCGTGATAAGGAGGGAGCAGTGAGCTGAGATCACGCCACTGCACTCCAGCCTAGGTGACAGGGCAGGATTCTATCCTAAAAAAAAAAAAATCAGTGAGAGAAAAAGATACAGAGACAAAAAGAAAGAAAGACAGGAAGGAAGAGAGGAAGGGAGGGAAGGAGGAAGGGAATGAAAATTTGTACCTAACAGTTGTAAATACTTTTGGCATACACGTGATATTTTGATACAAGTAATGTGAACTGGTAAGGGAGGGATCAAAGAGGGGATGGGGGTGGGTTAAATTATACTTGCTTAGAAGGAATAAGATCTAGTGTTCAGTGGCACACGGTGACTACACTTAATAAGGATTTATTGTACATCTCAAAATAATTAATAGAGTGAAGCTGTAATGTCGCTCATAACAAGGAAAGATATGCCAGACTCAGTGAGGTGGAATGTCGCTCATAATACGAAAAGATACGCCAGACTCAGTGGCTCACGGCTATAATCACAACACTTTGGGAAGCCAGGGAAGGAGGATTATTTCGGTCTGGGAGTTTGAGACCAGCCTGAACAATATGTCCAAAGCATTGTCCCTACCACACACACACAAACACAAAAGCTGGGCATGGTGGTTGGTGTGTGTCTGTAATTCCAGCTACTTGGGAGGCTGAAATGGAAGGCTTGCACATTTGAACCCCGTGTTCAAGGCTGCAGTGAGCTATGATGGTGCCACTGCAGTCTAGGCTGGACAACAGTGTGAGACCTTGTCTCTAAACAAGAAAAAAGAATCGATAAGTGCTTGAACTGAAGGATACCCTATTTATTATTTATATATTTGTTGATGGATATAATTATTTTTGTGTTGGAGTCGCTCTCTGTCACCCAGCCTACGGTGCATGGTGCGATATCGGCTCACCGCAGCATCAGGCTCCCAAGTTCAAACCATTGTCCTGCCTGAGCCTCCCAATTAACTGCAACGTACTACAGGCAGGCACCACCATGCCCGGCTAATTTTTGTATTTTTGGTAGAGATGGGGTTTCACGGTGTTGGCCAGCCTGGTCTTCAACTCCTGTCCTAAAGTGCTCTGCAAGCCTCGGCCTCCCCAAGTGTTAGAATTAGAGACCTGAACCACCACACCTGGACAGTAAGATACACAGGACTAGGGAGATTTATCTTTTCACTTTATCCTCACAGTGCTACAGGTGAATGAAAACACTTCATAACATGAATAACTCACTTGAAAATCAAAGTTGGCAACTTCTCCCTTTAAAATTATTTGTACCCTTACCCTATAAAAATTGATGATCGTGTCAAAATTTTTCAAGAAAATACTTCCTCCTTGCAGATTAGTCTGTCAATTGTAAGAATTATGGACTGCAAAACTTCTGGAACTTGATGTATTTCATTTCTTTAGTTTGTATAATCAGGAAAATTAATTCATTTAGTTATTTCGGTCCAGATATTTGTATCATTCAATGATGTCTTAAAACCTTAAGCAATCCCGTCGGAAACTTTATGCTGTTGTTTATGTTTTATACACTTCACTTTCCCCTAAGTATGAGGTTTAAAGTGTTTCCATTCATATTATCAATTAAATCTGATAGGCTGACAGTGGTGGCTCATGCCTATAATCTCAGTACTTCGGGAATCTGAGGAGGGTGGATCAGGATTTTAAGAACAGCCTGGCAAACAAGGTGAAACGCTGTCTGCACTAAAAATACAAAAATTGGCCCAGCTGTGCTGCACACATATCTAATACCAGTTACTCAGGATGCTGAGGCAGGAGAATAGCTTGGACCCAGAAGGCAGCGGTTGCCATAAGCCAAGACAGAGCCACTGCACCCCAGCTTCGGCGACAAAGCTACACTTCATCTCAAAAAAAATTGATACTATCCCAACCATTCTAGATTATTCCTATTTGTAAGAACATATTACTAAACCATTACTTACAAAATCCATTGTCAAAATATTCAAGAAAAAATTAACGTGGGTACCTCACAAGAAAAAAGACTTCCTTTCCACTATTTAAACTACGAACATTTAAATTCATTATGCTATGCACCTGAGAAACTTAGCTGGTTCACTTCTGATTTAGGTGAAAAAAAAAGTTTTCATTACTGTTATCCTCTTCAGTCACAGAATGCTTCACAGAGAATGTTCCGGATGTCTTAAACTTTAGTATCAGTGACATCTAATTATTTCCTTTGACCTGTACTATTCCTCTAAAAAATAAACATTTTATGGTGAGGCAGACAGTTTTGTAGTCTTTCTGAAGACTTGTCAAACATTTTAACCTTGTTAGTTTTTAAAGAGAAACAGCCTAATTAGAAAACTTGAGCAGCTTCCAAGGGTGACATAACACATCCCTAATTTTGTATCTGTGTTCAGAGAAACAAAGGAAAACGCACAACAAACTACACAATTTACTCTCCTATTGAATTTGCTTTAAGCATGTGTGGCTAACCAATAACACCAGGCATCTTGCAGTACATGTAAAATTTTATTGTGAAAATTTTAAGGCAGATATTACATCTAAACACTTTTCAAATAGCATCAACAAGTATGAAATTACTTTGAAAACAATTCCTTTTCCTTTGAATACCTCAAAAAATTCATGGAGGAAGTTAGTATCTACCTCTCTCCACAAAACCAACATGTTTCTTTCAGTAATATGCAGGTAACGATGCAGAAATAACATTTGAATTTTTGATTTGCAAACAAGGTTTGGTATGCAATAACTATTATTTTGAATGCTTGCTTTAATATCTGCTCCAGTCTCCTTTTTCAGATCGACGCTCCCCACCACCTGCTATAGATGCCACATAACTTGAGCTACCATATGCTTCCCGAGGATCAGGGAGCACCCTACCCAGAGAAGGTGGATTCCTTTGGTCTTTTCTGCAAACATGCTCATGATCACAATAATGAAAATCACCACAGCTCCTTGAGTAACTCTCCTGACTTCTGCCATATCTATCTCGTGTATTAATATATGCATGGCAGGTGCTTCCACCATAAGACATCCGAGGTCCTCATGCAGGTGGTGCACCATGAGAGGTCCCTGCAGGGTTGATAAAATAATATGTGGGACTACATTTAAACATTTTTACTGCTATCATTAAAGCATGAATTAGTTAAAGTACTATTTGGAAATATCTGCTTTCCTCCGCCTTTCTTGACAGGATATTAATCAAGTCTTCAATAGTCAGAAGGTTTTATTTAAGAGAAGTGTAAGAGTAGTATTTTGCAGCTTAACAAACTTAATTCTAAAGTAAATGCTCAGTCACATTTTCTTAACGTTAACTGAAGTTCTCACCTTCGTATCATTCCCTAGGCTTTATACTGTTAAGAATACTCAATATTTAAACATGTTGCATATGTCCTTTACAATTTTCCTTAGAATTTCATTAAAATAACAATCTGGTCTATTCAATAAAATTCTGTAATTTACAAATCCATCCTGGACCCTTACCGTATCTCGGAAATGCATCTCTATAAGAACTTCCACTTAGATGTTCAGAATGATCTCTACCAAGGGCCTCACCGTAGCCACCATGATAACTAAATTGAAACAAAGAAGTCTTTTCAATTTCAGAATGAACAATTTAAGAAATCTATTTGATAAATCCAGATAAGATGATAGTACCTATATCCTCTAGAGGAATGTTCATCCCAACTAGAATGGCCATAATCACGGTATGCATAGTCTCTAGGTGGTGGAGTATAATCCCTGGTTTCCTGGGAACTTGGATGATTTCTGCGTGCACAAGTTTAAGCAAGGAATTTTAAATTGTCAACTTCTAGTATCCAAAACATAACTAAATTACAACTTCAACACAATTAAATTGCCAAACATCTAAATAAAATGCACACAGAGCCCAAATGCCCAAAATGCCCAAATGCCCAAAAAGCACATGAAACAGATACTCATAATCAATGATTCAGGAAATGCATTTCAAATAAAAAAGGAGCTTCCACACTTCACACACACACACACACTGGAAGGGCAATAAATTTTCAAAAGCAGGAAATAACAAGTGTTTGAGAGGATGTAGATAAACTGGAGCCCTGATACAATGTTAGTTGGGATGAACAATTTAAGGAATCTGTTTGACAAATCCAGAAAAAGGTACAGTACCTATATCCTCTAGAGGAATGTTCATCCCGATTAAAATGACCATTATCACGGTATGCATAGCCTCTAGATGGTGGAGCATAATCCCTCGTTTCTTGGCAACTTGGATGATTTCTGTGTGCATAAGTTTAAGCAACAAATTTTAAATTTTCAACTTCTAGTATCCAATACATGACTAACTTACAACTTAAACAAAATTAAAAGGCCAAACATCTGAACAGATATTTCTCCAGATAAAATCGGCAAATGCCCAAAAAGCACATGGGACAGATACTCATATTCAGTGATGCAGAAAATGCGTTTTTTTTTGTTTTATTATAATTTAAGTTCTAGGATACATGTGCATGATGAGTTAACGGGTGCAGAAAATGCATTTCAAATCCAAAATGAGATATCATATTTCAAACACATGGTTGAATGGCAATAAATTTCAAAGAGCAGGAAATAACAAGCGTTGGAGAGGATGTAGATAAACTGGAATGCTGATACAATGCTAGGTTGGAACGGAAAATGATGCAGCTACTATGGAGAAATGTGGCGGTTCCTCAAGAAAACAAACATCATTATCATAGGACCACGCAATTCCACTCATATACACCCAGAACTGAATAAGCATACTCAAACAAATATTGGTGCGTAGAAATACTGGGGTGGAAACCACCCAGATAAAATAATGGGCTAATAGCTTGTGGAAGGAGTGAAGTGCTGTGATGTAAATGAACCTTCAGGACATCATGCAAAAGGAAAGGAGACAAATACAAAAAGTCATGTACTGTTTGAGCACATTAACATTAAATACCCACAACAGGTAAGTTCAGAGGCAGAACACTGACTGGTGTTTGCTAGCAGCTGAGGAAAGGGAGAAAATGGGAGGGACTGCTTAACTGGTAGTTGGAGTTTTAATTTGGAGTGATGAAAATGTTTTGGAACTCGATGGAGGTAGTTGTTGCATGGCACAGAATGTATTAAACAGCACTTAACTGGTCACCTTATAATATTTAATTTTGTTATGTGAATTTCATCACCACAGAAAAAAAAATCAACCGTGTTTTTTAATTTTTCCTTTACCCATCGTTAGCTGCATAACCATCATCTCTTGGTGGCATGCGATCATTTCTCCAGGAAGATATTGTCGCTCTGCGTGGAGGAACTCCATAATTCTCTCTTCTTTGTGACATGGGACCTTTAACATTCAAATGATGGAACATTATGTAAAGAACACCAAATCTGAAACGCTATTTTCTCTTCTCTCAAACAACTTTTTAAAATTATTTCTTCTATGACTCCATTCTTTGTTTCCTAAATTACTAGACAGTCACGACACTGTGAATATTTCTCATGGCTTTGGATAATCCCATGGCTACCACAAGGCCAGTTCTTCTAATGAAGCTGAAGGCAAACATTAATGCTTAGGTAAAAGTTCATTTGTAATGGTTAATAACTACTTAGTTATTATTTTCCTTTTCATATAAATTACTGATGACTGTGAGTGACACAGGGAAAACATGTAAAACCATCAAACTCTTCACTGATTTTAAAGTTTACACACATTGTCCTTTCTCAGCCAAAGAAGGTAGATTTTCCAATATCATTCAGTCCATCTCACACACACATAAATACAGCTACCTTTAAATGACTATATGTTAAATGTTTACATAAAAGTTCTTTATCTCTAACTGGTTGGCTCTATCTTAAATGTGGATAAATTAAAATGTATTAGTGAAGATTTTCTAATGATGGTCAAGATTTGCTTTTACTGCAAAGAAAGCAATGCTATGCAAGGGGTCATTACAACATTGTTGCTATTTCAAACTAGGAAGTTTCTCCTTTAATATATTCTTCACTTGCTATTCCTCAGAGGTCAGTGTTTCACATATGATACCTTCACTGGCTAATTTTCCAATGGAAATGTGTTGGCTTGGGTATCCTGAAGCCAATAAATACCTCCCTTCACCGATACTCTACGTATGAAATGTAAAATTGAAAATGGCAGTTTTTAACTTCCTCCATATTAGGATGGAGGACTAAGAAAGAATTTTAGTTTGCTCTGCTTAAACTTCCTTGCTAAGAACTTTTATTTATTGTCTTATTTTCTTCTGTTCAGTCTGCAGTCTTACAATTCTTCTCAAAAGTATTACCTGCATTCAACCCTACTGCTCACCTCATGTTGCTTAGTTCTAAATTCTCTCCTCCAATAATTTCAAGTCTTACACTAAGGATCTTGTGTTAATGTTTAAACATCCCGGTACAATCTCAATTACTGATTTACATACACCTATATTTCACAACTCTGCATTTCTGTGATGTCCAGTTAATTTAAGAATTTTGGACTCCTACGTGTCTACCTTTCGAGCCTTAAATTTATTTTTAAATCATATTTAAGCCCAATGATTCCTTGTCTGCTAAATGCTCCTGTAGTTCTTTTGAATCTTCATGCAAGCAGTGAGTATGCCTTGCACATACGCATTACTGAGGTCTCAGAAGCTGGACGGCCAGGCTTAGCGGCTCACACTGTGATTGAGTGTGGAAGGCTGAGGCAGCTGGACCGCTTGAGCCTTGGGCTTTAACATCAGTTTTGACAATGTAGTCAGATCCTCTCTCTACAAAAACACAGGAAAAAAATGTAGCTAGGTGTGGTGCTGCGTGCCTGCAGGTGCAGAAACTCGGGAGGCTGAAACAGCAGAATTGCTCGAGCCCAGGAATTTGAGGCTATAGTAAGCCGTCATCTCACAAATTTGAGGCTACAGTAAGCCGTCATCTCACATCGTGCACTCTCACCTAGTAAGAGCAAGACTCCAACCCAGCAAAGTCACCGAACAAGCAATTTTTAGAATGGGACACCAGGGGACTTAGGAAATGGAAGAATTAATTAGATCAAGAAGCCTACCATCAAAGAATACTGCTAGGAACTTTTAGAAAAATTAAGGGGAATTTTCTAGCAAACACAGGATTAAAAGGAATGTTGGCCTCACTCTAATCACTTCTTTGATCTGCAATGAGAAGCCCAAGTATTTCTTCAACATAAATCTGAAATGTACCTAGTGAGATAGAAACTATAATAAAAGCTATCAAGCAGTAATTATGCTCACGTATGTGTCACTTCTCTTTTGTTCAGTGAACTTAAAGCTAAGCATTCAGGTAAAACAGCTCATTTTTAGTCATACAAAAACTATGGTCTTTCTGTCAGGTAGCATTTACCTTGCCTTCCCATCCATCTATTGCTTCTTGCCACAGCAGAAGGAGTAGATTTTTTCGGAGGAGGACCTCCACTTCTTGAAGATGGACCTCTTTTAACTGGAATGAGTCCCCTAGAATAACTCATCTTGAGATCAGGAGTGTATCCACCATCATCTGTATTTCAAACAAAATCTTTTCAGTTAACTAACATCACTGTTTCTTAGATGGCTAAGTTTTGGTTGTTTACAAATATTTTCTACATTTTATAACAAATTCACATTTTGTCTAAACTAATAAAATTAGCATTCCTACATGGTATTAGTACACTTCAAGCAATAAAAGTTCATTTAGAAAATCTAGAAAGAACCTCAAGTATCATAATATATCGGTATGAAGGAGAGATGTGGGAAAATGGGGAGTCAACGGGGGCAGAAATCTATCACTAAAATATCTAAATATAATATGCATAAAAATATTAAAAGAAAAATGATAAATGACCGTTTATATCATTGTGTAATGAGGAAAAATTTTCAAAGTACATCATAAAGATAAACTAATTTCCATTCAAAGAAACTCAAATATTTCCAGTACCAAGAAGTCACATATCAGGAAAATACACTGTCTCTAAAATTTGTTAACACAATATAGAATTCTTAAAATTCCCTTATGAGACACTAATTTTCAGATGCGACTATGCTGAATTTTAACAGCCTTTAAGAATTGCATATTCGGTAATATAAACATATTTTTATACATCTACAAAAATGTAGATATATGCCAATTGCCAGGTGGTGTTACAGGTTAGAATTTATATATACACTCTCGTCCATGGCAGAGTATAATTGAACCTCACCCTCAAAATCAGTGGAGACAAAATAGCCATGAAGCTATGCATCTTTAAGCAAACACTGCAATTTCAACTTGAAAACAATCTCCAATTAATTACATGTCTGGTTATTAAAACTCCAAGTTAATTGTTAGAGTTTTGAATGTTGGTTAAGAGATAATACCAGTTAACCAACAGGTTTATTTATTTATTCAGATGGACTCTTGCCCTATCACGCAGGCTGGAGTGCCATGGCATAACCTTGGCTCACCGCAGCTTTTGCCTCCCAGGTTCCTGTGATTCTCCTGCCTCAGCCTCCTGAGTAGCTGGGATTACAGGTGCACACCACCACGCCCAGGCAAATTGTTTTGTATCTTTAGGAGAGACAGGGTTTCACCATGTTGGCCAGGCTGGTCTGGAACTCCTGACCACGTGGTCCACCCGCCCTGTACTCCCCAGGTGCTGAGGTGACAGGCGTGAGCCACCTCGCACAGCCCATCCAATAGTTTTTTCTTTTTCCTTTTTTTAAATATATGGTTTGTTTTTCTTTTATATGTAAAGATGGTCCCCTCATTTCTATTAAGTAAATCACTCATAAATATCATTTTCAATGACTCAGCCTCCAGCAAAGAAAGATTCTTACATATCTGTGAAGCAGTCGTTTTTAGATCTTTCCAGAGTCACAGACTCTTTTCAGAAATTAAAGTTCCACATTTCTTCAATTGAACATGCTTTATGGCAGGCCAATGTACAAACTCTCTTTATCAAAATTACAAAGCAATACATTTGCATAGATGTTTCCACATGTAGACACAAGAAAACAAATACTGCAAAATCAATCTTCAGTATTCAGTTACTTTTTCTTGTTGGAAAATTTTAAATATTACATCGTACTTTGATCATACAACTGACACGAAGTTCTGGGCCCTAAAGTAGAAAACTCTAAAGTATAATTAATATAAATGAGTTCTGCAGAAAACCGGTTGAGTACAGGCAATCAGCATTCACAAACACAACTCAGTTTCAAATGTGTGTTACTTCAATGCAAACTTCTTATAATTTTAAAACAAATTTTAGATATTAGTTCAATCATTCTTATAATACACCTTTAGTACTTAGAAATAAGTTTGCTTATTATCAATAAGCTAATTTTCTCTTCATACAGGAAATAAAAAAATTGAGAAATTTCGATATCGTCAAACTTATTTTCTTTCAGTCCTATGGTTCCATCTTTATATTTTAAAACATTACCCAGGTGTCCTTCATGTGAGGGAAGCCACCCTCTTTTTCCTCCACTGCTTGCTCTTGCAGATCTCAGACTTCCTGAAGGGCTTCTGTTTCTCGAAGAAGCTGGTGGTCTCCGCCTACCATCACTTTGAAAAGATGGTTTCTTGGCTTGTTCTACTTTTATTGCTTTTCCATCCAAAGACTAGAAGTATTAAGGGTACTATCAATAACACTGGCACATTTAACGTAAGCACATTTTACAAACATTTTTACATCAACTCTAGTTCAATTCGAGGTATTTTCTCCCAAAAGGAAACTTTGTTTTCTCCTAAAGTGAACACATCTTTCGCAATGCGAAATTTGAGATAGTTACTGAGCACATGCCTTCCATTAAGGGATCAAACACAAATTCTATTATTCAAATTCCTTGAAAACTCCTCCATTATTAAAAAAAAAATCAAACATAAAAAAAAAGATTGACCCATCACACATTCTATGGAAGAATGTGGCACATCTGTTTTTTTCCCCAATATATAATCCACTTCATCTTTGTATTCACATCACTGGTTTGAAAGTTGCAGTGTCCCAACGAAACTTGTGTCATTTTAAAAAAAAATGAGCTTACTTTTTCAGAGTGATTAGTCACATTACTCATTATGAGTTGTTTCTTGTTGGATTTGCTAACACTTACATAAAATGTCCCCATATGATTTACAATTCTATATTGACTCTAAAAATGTTTCTGTAAATGTGATCCTTGTTTGATCTCATTAAGTTTTCTTCCCTTACTCATTTCTTACATTGCCTTAGACGTGCCCCTAAAAAACGAATCTTAATATAGTACTTCAGGTAATTTCTCAGAAATGCTTAACTATCATAATTAATTTCATAATAACATTTTTCACTGTAATCTTTTCTACAGGCCACAGCAATTTTTGAAACAGTTCAGCTAATAATGTGATTTAAAAATTACATGGATTTTGTTATTTGGAGGAAGGACTTAAATCCCCGAACAAGACCCCTTCCAGCCACATCGCCAGTTGTTCCTACCTTGAAACTTCTTTTGTTATTTCTGGGCTCAAAATATTCTCCCCAGATTTGCCCATGGCTGCTTCCTTCCCAGTGTTCTGAAGTCAGCCAAAATTCCTTAACTGTTAATTCCCCCTGAAAACTCGAAGAACCTCCTTTATTGCCCATCTTAACATTAATGTGCATACAACATTCATAGTTATTTTAACACAATAAATTATGTGAGATGAAGTAATTTAGAAATAACGTTGGCTGGGTGTGGTGGCTCACACCTGTAATCCCAACACTTTGGGAGGCCTAGGCGGGTGGATCATGAGGTGAAGAGATAGAGCTCATCCTGGCCAACAGGGTGAAACCCCATCCCTACTCAAAGTACAAAATTAGCTGGGCGTGGTGGCGCGCCTCTGTAGCCCCTGCTACTGGGAGGCTGAGGAAGGAGAATCCCTGGAACCCGGGAGGCGGACGTTGCAGTAAGCCAAGATGGCCCCACTGCAATCCAGCCTAGGGCACACGGTGAGTCTCCATCTTAAAAAGCAAACAAATGAACAAAAACTTTACACAAATTATCTGCTCTTCTGCTTGAAAACTAGAGGGAAAAAAAGAAATTATCATAGATTACTATACAGAAGTCAAAATTATCTCCATACCTACCACAAAGCCATGAACCAAAAGCAACTCTCGGTTTCTACCACAGCTTGAAATACTAATTTATAAGGGTGAATAAAAATGTACTTTCTGCTATGTGACAGGAAGTGTGCTAGATGTAACTGAAAGAAAAGCAACTAGCAAGACTTAAATATGCACTATATACAATTTCACGATCAATAGATTAATACATAGTACAGCGAGTAGAAAATACCTACAATACGAAATGAGGAAGAAAATATGAAATCTAAGTGGTTTTTGAAGCATAAATTTTATGTATGAGACACACACAGGGAAGGATAATTCTCAAGAAGTCTAAAAAAGCACGTTGGGAATAGCGTGAAGACTAACAGGACCTAAAAGCAGATTGGGATAACGTTATTTATTTATTTTATTTATTTTTTGTTTTTTTGAGACGGATTCTTGCTCTGTTGCCAGGCTGGAGTGCATCGGCGTGATCTCGGCTCACTGCAACCTCTGCCTCCTTGGGTTTAACTGATTCCCCTGCCTCAGCCTACTGACGAGCTGGAACTATAGGCACACACACCCAGATGCAGTTAATTTTTTTTTTTTTGGTATTTTAGTAGCGACAGGGTTTCACCATGTTGGCCATTATGGTTTCTTTCTCCTGACCTTGTGATCTGCCCGCCTTGGCCACCCAAAGTGCTGGGATTACATGCATGAGCCACCATGCCCAGCATGATTGGGATAATGTTATAAAGCAAAAAAGCACTAAAGAGCACAGAATGGAATGCTCTTGACTACAATGTAAAGGAATTCAATAATTAATATAATTACATACAAGTTTAAAGCTTAAGTAAACACACAATCTGTAGATTTAAGACTCAACAGGACAAGAGACCATTGGTTCAATCAAAACAAGTCCTCAAACACACTGGGGAAATGAGTCATTAGCTATTCATGTTACATAAATCACTCTGCTGACAGGAAAGAAATGTCCTTAGGAGAAAAAGCAAGCATGGAGCAAAAATGCCAGTTACTTCTTCTGCTATCTGACTTCAATGTTCTCATATTATTTTCTATTTTCAACTACTTAACCTTTCCATAAATGTAAAGGTCTTATTTAAATATACTTTCGTAAGAATATATTTTCATAAAATATATTCTTCAAGAAGGAAAGAGTCTTTCCTTCTTGTGAGTCTGTCTAGATGTCTATCCAGTTTGTCTACGCTCTAAAAGTATTTCCATGAATTGGATGTACTTTAATTAATAGCATTTAATAAATATTGACTTATTACTTTCATTTACATGAGGGTTCCTTATAAGTTTTAAAGCTCTTCAAAACCTTTTAAAATCCATTTGCACTCATATCGAAATACAAACATAGAAAAAGGCTACCAAATATTAATTTGTATAATGTTAATTCCAATACCCTTCCAACTACACTTGCGCGTACATGGCACAAAAAAGAGGATGGCTTCACATGTCATTCTACTATCTTCAAAAGTTTAGTAATATTAAAAAGTCCTAGAAACATTGTTAATTGAAGAACAGAGTTAGAATATTAGTAATAAGGGACTCTTACCTTTCCATTCAAATCTTTGGCAGCATTCTTAGCATCTGCAGTGTTCTCAAAAGTAATAAATGCAAAGCCTCTGGATTTGCTGGTTCGATCCTTTATCAAAAGAACTAAAATATATGAAAACATTTTACATTCATATAATGGACTCATCAAGGTACTAACCATCTAAAAGTTACATCAAACTAAAAAATAATTGCATTTCACATCACTATTATGGTTCTTAATACTCAGTCACCCCTACAGTCAGTCTAGTTTATTCCAGTTTGTTTCGGAACTCCACAGCACATTTACTTTTCCTCATTTTCCTTTCTAAGTAGTAGCTTATCCTTTCCATGGAACCTTAACCTACTACTATGAGAATTTTCCAGTTATCAAACAGATACTACAAAATAAGAGTTTAAAACTCATAAGGCATTTTAATGTAGGTATACAATGAACTTTGAAAAAAATATATTTGTTCAAAACATATATATATAACATACATATTTTAAACATACATATTGAAATATACATGTGAAAATACACATGCACACACACACACACACACACACACATATACACGGTTTTAAGAGTTACCTTCTGATATGGGACCATGTTTCCCAAACACTGCTTTAAGCTTCTTCTCATTGGTTTCTCTATTGAGGCCACCAATGAAAAGCTTGCCAGGATGATCTGCTTCTACCATTGTGCTGTAAATGGTAAAACAATATCTATATTTAAATATAAATAAGCTAAAAAGATAAAGTTTTATTACATACTGTGCTGAAAACCCAAGTAAAATTCCCTTCCCGAGGCTGACATCTTTTTAGTATTTCTTACTTTAAATATGTAAAATTTGTAACACTCAGAGCAAAGGGGCACTAACTTCATGGACACATGCTGCATTTTAGTATGTACCTGGCAAAATCTCATTTCTAAAAATTAGATAAGAAAAGCTATTGTAATTTTCCTAAGTTGCAATATGAAGAATGTCCCCATTTAAATAATTTTATTTGAAAACAATCTATTTATGAGGTACAGTGTGATGTTTTGCATATTTTCTTTCTTGAGATGTATGTCTCCTGTGGCCAAAGTGAACTGCTCACTGCAGGCTCTTCCACCCAGCCTCAACTGATCTTCCTACATCTCAGCTTCCCAAGTAGCTAGTACTACAGGCGCTTTCTACCACAGCTGGGAAATTTTTTGTATTTTTCAAAATAGACAAGGGTTTCCCCATATTGCCCAAGCTAGTCTCCAAATCTTCGGCTCAAGTGTTCTGCCGGCTTGGGACTACCAAAGTGATGGGATTTCGAGGGTGACTCACCACACTCAGCATGATATTTGGATAAGAGATTAAATCAAGCTACTGAAAATGTTCTAGGAGGAGAATATTTTAAATATTTTGCCATCTTTTAGTGATTTGAAATATACAATAGGTCAAAGATCCCCAAACCCTAGCCTTCAACTCGTACCTATCTGTGGCCTGAATGTGATGCCGGAGGATGACATGTAATACCTGTCTGTGGAGAATGTAACGCCTGAGGATGACCTGAGGTGGTACAGTTTCATCCAGAAACCATCCTCCCTACTCCCTCGCTGGCCCTCCCTGTCCCCGTGACAGCCTCACTGCCCCACCTGGCCTCTGTCACATTGCTCCTACCGGAAGACCCGCCCCACCACGTGCCCCTCGGAGACCTGCCGCCAGCCCCCACTCCCAAACCTGTCCACCTCGCCGCCTTCTTCCCCTGCGCAACCCTTGTCTGAGGAAAAACTGACTTCCACTAAACCAGTCCCTGATGCGAAAATAGCAATGAAAGAGTCCATTACGTTACCCAGGCTGGTCTCAAACTCCTGACTTCAAGCCATCCTCCGACCTCCACTTCCCAAAATGCTAGGATTACAGGGGTAAGGCAGTGTGCCAGGTTAACAGAATAACTTAAGCGCATCTATTTTGTTCCAGTTTTCGGCTATCTAACTCCATTTATCTCCATTACACCCACTTATTCGGTTTAAATTATTTACGGTGCCAAAGATACATGAAACATCTTTCAAATACTGTCATACAACGAAGGAGACAATTACAGCCTTTACAGAGGCAAACTGAAACTGAGATTATTTATGGCCCCATATTTCCACATACACTAAAGTAACACAATTTATGTCAAAAGTTGATAATTTCTTCCAAGCAAATCAGACACGCGACATGTGCTAACTAAAAGTGTGACTTTTTAATCGCAGTGGTTAAGGGTATTGCCTGTATTCTGAATCATGACCACATTCACAGAGAAAACCCGCTTTAATAAAAAGTGCACATGAAAACAATGGCGCCTTAGCACCATCTCCCACAACTAGTCGGACATATTAGGCAGTTAAAGGTAGAATCCTCAGGAAAAATCAGTGAGTTTAACGAAAGTGAGTCTCTTAATAGCAATGAGGAGTTCTTTCCCCAGTGACTCCTCCCGTAATTCAACAGCCACACATAGAAAACCCATCCCCTTTTATAGACAAAATCCCAAACCTTTGCTTTCTATTCTTGCCGAGAGACCCAGCTGTGCAGAGAAACAGAAAATACCTGCGCTTTTTAGTAGGACAAAGAGCCTGAGGTTCGCCTGGCCCTCAGGCCGTACGTAACCGGCTTCGGAACACCACAGGGCCAACTGCGGGAAGGACAGCTGGAGCTACCCTGAGAGGGAAGGACGCCAGAAGCCGTGCCCGGAAATCCCGCCTACCTCCAGCGACCAATCATTGCGAAGGCGGTGGGCGTCAGCCAGTTACTGCGAAGGTTGTGGGCGTGTCCTGAGGCCCCCCGCCCCGGCTGGGCTGCAGCTCCGTCATGTCGCGGTAACTCTTCCGAGACCACGCTTGTGCCATGGGGCGGGCGGCGGTGGATTAAGGCACACGCGAAGTGTGAGCCCTTTGCAGTTGTGGGCATGGAAGACCTACACCCTAACTGGCATCCTGAGTGTGGCAAGACATTAATTAACCCACAGGGAACACATGAAACATCTCACTTCATTAGGCAGGCTAGGCTGATGGTACTGAATATTGCAGATCCAGAGGGGAGAGAGAGGGACCAGCGCTGCCCGCTGGGACAGCACCGGCGGGGGCTTGGGGGGATTGGGGCAGGGCGAGTGCATGGGACTAAAGTCGACTGGTACGTTGCTGAGGTGGAATTCATCTGCACCAGAAGCTGAAACCCTGCAAGGATTCTCTCAGGTCTAGGCAAATACATACTCCGAGTTCCACGGTTCCTCCCTGAGGATGCTGTACTCACAGGGGCATTCCAAAGGACTTCTCATCCTGTGCCCTGGGCACACGGGAGGCCTACCGCCATGGTCGCCAATCCAGTGATCCGTGTGCACTGCTTTGCTGGTGCAGAGGCTCTCACAAGTGCAGTGGTGGCCGTGGTGCCTGCTAGCGGGTCTCTGGAAGCCAGGGCCTTGGCATCCGACTCCAGGGCTGCTGTGCGCAGCTAACCCTGCTGGGTATCTGAGCCCCAGTGTGAGTGTGACAAGCTAAGGGCCCTGTGGGGCTCCCCAGGAACCCTGTTCCACATAGGTGTAGGATGTGGTTCTCAGCAGGGCAAGGCCCGCAGGCCTCTCCTGGAGTTGCCCCCAGAGTCGAGGGGTGCCGTGGGGGTGGGGTGGGAGGCACAGGCTTTGCTCTGTTGGAGCCTCAAGGAGGGCACCATGTTAAGGCTGGAGGCTGTGCAGGAGAGGATGGCCTGTGCACAGAGCAGGAAGGCAACCCTGGGGGAAGAGGCATGCTAGTGGGGGATGACATCATTGCAGAGATGGAGGTGGTGGCCAAGGAGGAGGCCAATGTGGAGCCACAGCAGGAGGACCTGCAGGCACAGCCTGGCCTGGCCCCAGTATGCCCCGGCCAGCAACAGAGTCGCTGGACTTGGAGCTCGGCTACGTGAATGTCCCAGGCCGCAGGGCATCCCCGGCTTCTGGGCCAGAGCCATATCCTTGCAGCTGCCAATTCGGGATGGTTGGCAGCAGGGGATGGGTACTCAGCTCCTGGGAGCGGAGGTGGGGGAAACAAGGTGGTAGGCACTGGGGGTCAGCCAGGATTCAGGGCATGGGGGACAACAAGGGGAACCGAGAACAGGCTCATGCAGATAGGAGGGCAGCTTATTTGCATGTGCCCTGAGGGCATGTGGTAGGGACAGGAAGCCAAGCACAGCACTCACCAGGGAGAATAGCAGCGCCAAGGACCCTTCATAACAGCAGAAAGTTGAAGGATACGTTTCACTGGGAAAGTCCCTGGAGGAAGGGGAGTCTGCATGCCCATGCCAGCCATGGAACTTCCCTGCTCCCCTTGCCTGTGTCCAGCAAGCTTACCCCAGAAACACAAGGTGCTCAAGACTCGATGTCACTGTGCACGGGGCTGCCGTCCTATGCAAGGCAGGCCCTATCCTCCCAGACACAATTTCTTCCATCTGCCAGTGCTGCACCCAAAGATGTTTAGGCCCTGAGTATATATAAGCTCCCTTGAAACCACTCGAGCTCCATGGGGAGAGCCAGGCACAGCCCCGTAGCTACTTCTACCCACAGCGGTTCCCTGGGGTGGACACGTGCACCCCTCAGGGAGACGAGGAGAAGGAGAGAACACACGTCCAGACAGCGGCAGAGCCTGTCCAGCACCCAGCACAGGAGGGCCTCCTGCAGCTCAGAAACGCCGAGCAAGTAGTCGCCTTACACAACACCCCGCCCCCAACGCCCTGCCCACCTCTTCAGTGCCAGTCCCTGCTCAGAGCAGGTTGTCTGGGCCTGCCTCCACCCACCACCAAGACCACCACAGCTGTGATGGTGCCCTCCACGCCAGACAGAGACAGAGGACCTGGAAGGGAAGGTGCCCTGCCCCACACTCTCCGTGCTCTTGCAAAGTTGCAGAGTGTTTCCTTGCATGCCCACCCAATCATCCGGCGGCTCCTTGACCAGAGGCAGATTGTGCGGCACACCCAGATGTTGGCCGGGATCACAAATGATGATGAAGTCCTGCTAAGCTACCTACGTGATGGATTTGCAGGTCAGGCTAAGGAGCCTGAGTCTTCCGGAGGGGTCTGGTGTCTGGGCCAGGTTGAGATACCCCTGGGACCCGGGGGTGTCTCAATGAGAGACGAGGGAAGGAGAAACACATGCTTCACCCCAGCTAACAGGTCACCTCACCCCAGCTACATGAAATGGTCCTTTGAGTACGTCCTCCTTCTCCTTCTTGGCCAGGTAAGGGGAGGAACGCAACTCCTCCGGGTACCGGCGGCAGGATGAAGATTTCCTTTTATCACAATCTTTACTTCCACAAGGAAGTGATCATTCAGGAGTACTGCCTTGGCATCCTCGGTAAGGAGCGCCTCCCAGCATGGTAGGGGAGCTGGTGTGTGGGAGGGTAGGTCTGGCATGAACCTTCCTGACTCTTCTCTCTGCAGGATACGGGATGTCTCATTCCACTGCAGACTAGTGGTTGTGGGATCATGACGGTCAAGCCTCCAGCTGCAGGCAGTACAGCTCCTACCTGACCTTCTTCAGCTGCTTGGCTGACCATGACTGCCCAGGTTCTGGCAGGATTGCTGAGGTGAGAGCCAGGTAGGGCATCATGGGAAAGGATCTTGCTGGACATTCCTTGGCCTCTGGGGAACTGGCTTTGAGCCATGACCTGAACTAACCTGTACCCACTTCTGCAGTCCCCTACATCATCAGCCAGAGCCTGTAGCTCAATCCCCTGCAGTACTTCTCCAGGGAGGGAGGCCATTAGAGAGTGAACAGAGAGGAGGCCAGGTGAACAGTCTAGGGCTGGGGACTGAGAGGCCGTTGATTCCTGGAGTTGTGCCCCACATGGAGAAACCAAGCCTCAGGGAGGTGACTGCAGTGAGCAATCCCACGCCATCCATGGGCTGGTGGAGAAATGGCCATCAAAGAACTGTAACACCCACATTTTAGGATTGGGGCACCTTAAGCCGCCTCAGAGCAATAAATGTCTAAGGTCCGTGGGTAGGAAGCAAGGCTCAAGTGGTAGCTGTCTCATCATCCCTCACCGGCTGAGGCCTGAGGCCGGCTACCACTTGGGGCTCAGTTTGGGCTCAACCAGGGCCCTCTCACCCTCCACCCAGATATCCTCCCAAGGCCCCTCTCTATGTCTTCCCTGATGGGCTGTCCCACGCCCATCATTTTTTGTTACAATGATCCCAGGCTTCCCTGAGATGCTTTCTGCCCTCTGCCATCATCACTCACACTTCCCTGCCCCACCCTGCCCCACCAGACAAGAGAGGCCGCTACACAGGGAATCTGGAGAACCACACTGGGCTCACAGGGGAGGAAATGTGAAGAGATTGCAAAATGGATGAGCCCTTCATTGTGTGTCCAGGGAGGGAACCTGGCTGGGAATTAAGGCGACCTGAGTAGTGGTGTGGACACCCAGTGTTACTTATCATGATGAAGACCTGCTTTGTCACGTCCCCTAATATTAATGTGGAAGTTATTTTCTGGGAATAGTCAAACAATGTGTACAAAGAAATAGTGTTTGCTCACATTTGTGTAGAAATACAGCAGACGCGTCCCCTTTCCATTACAATTCTTATGCGAGGCTCGAAGTGTTTATTGAGTTTTAAGATACATTTTGATTGTTCTGCCCCCAGCAAATTTTATGATCATGTTTGCACTGTAGAGACATGGAATCCAGAAAAGTTTTGAGTGACTTTCAGCTTCTTTTAGAGTACTTACTTGTAAATTTTGAATTTTTTTCCGTATAGTTCTCTTCAGTTTATTATTTTCATTTTATATGCAAGGTGATAAATTTGTTTTATTTGCCTTTTGTGGAAACTTTGTTTTAATGTACTTTGTGTTTTCTGTTAGATATGCGAGTTGAACTGTGAGTACAAAATTTTTATTTTCATTTTTTAGTTGTTTTGGGGTGTCTGTGTGTGTTTTGTGGAGTATTGCTCTGTCACCCAGGCTGGAGTGAAGTGGCAGGATCTTGGCTCAACCTCAACCTCCGCCTCCCAGCTTCAAGCAATTCCCCTGCCTCAGCCTTCTGAGGAGTTGGGATTACTGGTGCATGCCACCATGTGCAGCTAATTTTTGTATTTTTAGTCAAGACTGGGTTTCACCATATTTGCCAGGCTGGTTTCCGACTCCTGACCTCAAGTGATCCGCCCACTTTTGCATGCCAAACTGCTAGGCTTACAGCTTGAGCCACCATGCCCAGCATCATTTATTTGTTTATGTATTAGAACCCTTCTTCTATTCTCTTCGTGTACACACATTTTAGAGTGATTGAAAGAATGTATTTTATTTATTTAGTCAATAGTAGAATTTTTAAAGTAATGTTTTTATTCAGTGAATACAGTATTGTGAATAGGTTAAACCTTGTATAGTATTGCCATTCTCTCTTTCATACATTTTTCAACAACTCTGATACTGTTTCCGTCCCCCCGCCTCCGAGGAGAACACGCAGATAGGTCCAAAAAATTGTGGAAGTGAGTGGGTATGAAAATATAATTTGAAGGCCGGATGGGGATGGTTCACGCCTGTAATCCCCACACTTTGGGAGGCCAAGGCTGGTGGATTACCAGATGTCAGAAGTTCAAGACCAGCCTGGTCAACATGGTGAAACCCCATCTCTACTAAATATTTGAAAATTAGCTGGGCATGGTGGCAGGTTCCTGTAATCCTAGCTATTTGGGAGGCTGAGGCAGGAGAATCGGTTGAACCCAAGAGGCGGTGGTTGCAGTGAGCCAAGATCACGCCACGGCACTACAGCCTGGGTCACAAGACCAAAGCTTTGTCTCCACCACCCCACACCCCCGAAAAAAGCATTATTTTGGGAAAAACCCATCCAGCACTTGTAAAAATAAGGAATTCATAGGCATGGTCACTGTAGTGGTCTAAAACACACTTTGAAATTCTTCTCAAACCCATTTGAAAATATTCCTGATGGGACTGAACACAGTACTTGCTTGTAATGAATAGAAAACAGTACAAGCATTTTCTGGATACTGGACCACCTCTGGCCTAGTTTAGAAAAGGTGCCACAGCTCTGCCCAAGTCTCCTGCTCTCATCCCCCTTAGGAGCCCCCGACCAGTACATCACGAAGTCTAACACCCTGATGACACTATGCAGAAGGGACATCCAATGGAGAGACTCAAAGAAACAGAACAAGATGTCTGAGCATCTCAGCAGTCCAGCCCCTGCCATTTGAGTCACGCTAGCCATGGCACCAGGGAGATGAGAAGACACCCGCCAATGTCCCCATCTTTGGCCATCACTAGATTGCATCCTCCTGAGTGTCCCTGAACCACATTCATTTGGCTGAGAGACTGAGGGCGATTGCAGAGACTGACAGTTAGGAAATTATAATTATGGTTTTAAGCCACTAAGTTTTAGCTAATTCTGAAAAGCACTTTAGACTCCTAGAAAAAACTGTGTTGTCTACTGACTTAATTGCAGAGAGCCGTAAAGGCCAACATCAAGAATGCCAATACCCTGGAAAAGTCAAATCATCGAGACTCTTCTAAGCACCACAGATCTTTAATGCCCCTTCGCTATGGCTGGAGAATAATCTAACATGTATCTGATAGAGTTGTTTGAAAGCCTCCGTTCACATCTCTCAGACTGGTATGGGTCAACTCTGGTCTGGTTTAATTCTAGGCAACTGCAGCAGCTCACCTTTCATTTAGGTCGTGGCCTACACTGATTTTTTTGATCACTGACTGTGTCTTTGCCTGTGTGTGTATGTGTTGTGTGTTACCATATTTTATCGGAGGAGGCTAAATAGTAGTACTATAATTGTTTTGTAAACATTAAACATCCCAGGAAGTCAATATTGCCTATCAATTGAGCTTTAAAACAGATACAAAATTAGACATGACAAGATGCCACGTCTAGTATCATACCAAAGCTCGCCAAGCTTGGTGGCCCATGGATGTTCTCCCAGCTACTTGGAAGACTGATGCAGGAGAATCCATTGAACCCTGGTGATGGAGTTTGCAGTAACGTGAGATCACACCACTGTGCTCCAGCCTGGGCACCAGAGCGAGACGCTGTCTCAGAAATAAAAAGAGAATAAAATAATAAAATAGGAGAGATCACGGGAGAGAGAAATGCATACAACTGGGTGGGCACTGTGGCTCATGCCTGGATCCCAGCATTTTGAGAGGCTGATGTGGGTGCATCACTAAAGGAAAGGAATTCAAGACCAGCCTGAGCAAATATTGTGAAACCTGGTCTCTACTGAAAATACAAAAAATTGGCCAGGATTGGTGTCATATGATTGCAGTCGCAGCTGCTTAGAAGGGTGTGACTGGACAATTGCTTGAACCCGTGATAAGGAGGGAGCAGTGAGCTGAGATCACGCCACTGCACTCCAGCCTAGGTGACAGAGCAGGATCCTGTCTTAAAAAAATTCAATGAGAGAAAAAGATACAGAGACAAAAAGAAAGAAAGACAGGAAGGAAGAGAGGAAGGGAGGGAAGGAGGAAGGGAATGAAAATTTGTACCTAACAGTTGTAAATACTTTTGGCATACACGTGATATTTTGATACAAGTAATGTGAACTGGTAAGGGAGGGATCAAAGAGGGGATGGGGGTGGGTTAAATTATACTTGCTTAGAAGGAATAAGATCTAGTGTTCAGTGGCACACGGTGACTACACTTAATAAGGATTTATTGTACATCTCAAAATAATTAATAGAGTGAAGCTGTAATGTCGCTCATAACAAGGAAAGATATGCCAGACTCAGTGAGGTGGAATGTCGCTCATAATACGAAAAGATACGCCAGACTCAGTGGCTCACGGCTATAATCACAACACTTTGGGAAGCCAGGGAAGGAGGATTATTTCGGTCTGGGAGTTTGAGACCAGCCTGAACAATATGTCCAAAGCATTGTCCCTACCACACACACACAAACACAAAAGCTGGGCATGGTGGTTGGTGTGTGTCTGTAATTCCAGCTACTTGGGAGGCTGAAATGGAAGGCTTGCACATTTGAACCCCGTGTTCAAGGCTGCAGTGAGCTATGATGGTGCCACTGCAGTCTAGGCTGGACAACAGTGTGAGACCTTGTCTCTAAAAAAGAAAAAAGAATCGATAAGTGCTTGAACTGACGAAGGATACCCTATTTATTATATATATATTTGTTGATGGATATAATTATTTTTGTGTTGGAGTCGCACTCTGTCACCCAGGCTAGGGAGCATGGTGCGATATCGGCTCACCGCAGCATCAGGCCTCCAAGTTCAAACCATTGTCCTGCCTGAGCCTCCCAATTAACTGCAACGTACTACAGGCAGGCACCACCATGCCCGGCTAATTTTTGTATTTTTGGTAGAGATGGGGTTTCATGGTGTTGGCCAGCCTGGTCTTCAACTCCTGTCCTAAAGTGCTCTGCAAGCCTCGGCCTCCCCAACTGTTAGCATTAGAGACCTGAACCACCACACCTGGACAGTAGGATACACAAGACTCGGGAGATTTATCTTTTCACTTCATCCTCACAATGCTACAGGTGAATGAAAACACTTCATAACATGAATAACTCACTTGAAAATCAAAGTTGGCAACTTCTCCCTTTAAAATTATTTGTACCCTTACCCTATAAAAATTGATGATCGTGTCAAAATTTTTCAAGAAAATACTTCCTCCTTGCAGATTAGTCTGTCAATTGTAAGAATTATGGACTGCAAAACTTCTGGAACTTGATGTATTTCATTTCTCTAGTTTGTATAATCAGGAAAATTAATTCATTTAGTTATTTCGGTCCAGATATTTGTATCATTCAATGATGTCTTAAAACTTTAAGCAATCCCGTCGGAAACTTTATGCTGTTGTTTATGTTGTATACACTTCACTTTCCCCTAAGTATGAGGTTTAAAGTGTTTCCATTCATATTATCAATTAAATCTGATAGGCTGACAGTGGTGGCTCATGCCTATAATCTTAGCACTTCGGGAGTCTGAGGAGGGTGGATCAGGATTTTAAGAACAGCCTGGCAAACAAGGTGAAACGCTGTCTGCACTAAAAATACAAAAATTGGCCCAGCTGTGCTGCACGCATATCTAATACCAGTTACTCAGGATGCTGAGGCAGGAGAATAGCTTGGACCCAGAAGGCAGCGGTTGCCATAAGCCAAGACAGAGCCACTGCACCCCAGCTTCGGCGACAAAGCTACACTTCATCGCAAAAAAAATTGATACTATCCCAACCATTCTAGATTATTCCTATTTGTAAGAACATATTACTAAACCATTACTTACAACATCCATTGTCAAAATATTCAAGAAAAAATTAACGTGGGTACCTCACAAGACAAAACACTTCCTTTCCACTATTTAAACTACGAACATTTAAATTCATTCTGCTATGCACCTGAGAAACTTAGCTGGTTCACTTCTGATTTAGGTGAAAAAAAAGTTTCCATTACCGTTATCCTCTTCAGTCACAGAATGCTTCACAGAGAATGTTCCGGATGTCTTAAACTTTAGTATCAGTGACATCTAATTATTTCCTTTAACCTGCACTATTCCTCCAAAAAATAAACATTTTATGGTGAGGCAGACAGTTTTGTAGTCTTTCTGAAGACTTCTCAAACATTTTAACCTTGTTAGTTTTTAAAGAGAAACAACCTAATTAGAAAACTTGAGCAGCTTCCAAGGGTGACATAACACATCCCTAATTTTGTATCTGTATTCAGAGAAACAAAGGAAAACGTACAACAAACTACACAATTTAGTCTCCTATTGAATTTGCTTTAAGCATGTGCGGCTAACCAATAACACCAGGCATCTTGCAGTACATGTAAAATTTTATTGTGAAAATTTTAAGGCAGATATTACATCTAAACACTTTTCAAATAGCATCAACAAGTATGAAATTACTTTGAAAACAATTCCTTTTCCTTTGAATACCTCAAAAAATTCATGGAGGAAGTTAGTATCTACCTCTCTCCACAAAACCAACATGTTTCTTTCAGTAATATGCAGGTAACGATGCAGAAATAACATTTGCATTTTTGATTTGCAAACAAGGTTTGGTATGCAATAACTATTATTTTGAATGCTTGCTTTAATATCTGCTCCAGTCTCCTTTTTCAGGTCGACGCTCCCCACCACCTGCTATAGATGCCACATAACTTGAGCTACCATATGCTTCACGAGGATCAGGGAGCACCCTACCCAGAGAAGGCGGATTCCTTTGGTCTCTTCTGCAAACATGCTCACGATCACAATAATGAAAATCACCACAGCTCCTTGAGTAACTCTCCCAACTTCTGCCATATCTATCTCGTGTATTACTATATGCATGGCAGGTGCTTCCACCATAAGACATCCGAGGTCCTCGTGCAGGTGGTGCACCATGAGACGTCCCTGCAGGGTTGATAAAATAATATGTGGGACTACATTTAAACATTTTTACTGCTATCATTAAAGCATGAATTAGTTAAAGTACTATTTGGAAATATCTGCTTTCCTCCGCCTTTCTTGACAGGATATTAATCAAGTCTTCAATAGTCAGAAGGTTTTATTTAAGAGAAGTGTAAGAGTAGTATTTTGCAGCTTAACAAACTTAATTCTAAAGTAAATGCTCAGTCACATTTTCTTACCGTTAACTGAAGTTCTCACCTTCATATCATTCCCTAGGCTTTATACTGTTAAGAATACTCAATATTTAAACATGTTGCATATGTCCTTTACAATTTTCCTTAGAATTTCATTAAAACAACAATTTGGTCTATTAAATAAAATTCTGTAATTTACAAATCCATCCTGGACCCTTACCGTATCTCGGAAATGCATCTCTATAAGAACTTCCACTTAGATGTTCAGAATGATCTCTACCAAGGGCCTCACCATAGCCATCATGATAACTAAATTGAAACAAAGAAGTCTTTTCAATTTCAGAATGAACCATTTAAGAAATCTATTTGATAAATCCCGATAACATGATAGTACCTATATCCTCTAGAGGAATGTTCATCCCAACTAGAATGACCATAATCACGGTATGCATAGTCTCTAGGTGGTGGAGTATAATCCCTGGTTTCCTGGGAACTTGGATGATTTCTGCGTGCACAAGTTTAAGCAAGGAATTTTAAATTGTCAACTTCTAGTATCCAAAACATAACTAAATTACAACTTCAACACAATTAAATTGCCAAACATCTAAATAAAATGCACACAGAGCCCAAATGCCCAAAATGCCCAAATGCCCAAAAAGCACATGAAACAGATACTCATAATCAATGATTCAGGAAATGCATTTCAAATAAAAAAGGAGCTTCCACACTTCACACACACACACACACTGGAAGGGCAATAAATTTTCAAAAGCAGGAAATAACAAGTGTTTGAGAGAATGTAGATAAATTGGAGCCCGGATACAATATTAGTTGGAATGAACAATTTAAGAAATCTATTTGATAAATCCAGAAAAAGTTACAGTATCTACATCCTCTAGAGGAATGTTCATCCTGCCTAGAATGACCATAGTCTCGGTATGCCTAGCCTCTAGATGGTGGAGCATAATGCCTAGTTTCTCGAGAACTTGGATGATTTCCGTGTGCATAAGTTTAAGCAACAAATTTTAAATTTTCATCTTCTAGTATCGAATATATGACTAACTTACAACTTTAAATTAAAAGGCCAAACATCTAAATAGATATTTCTCCAAATAAAACAGGCAAATGCCCAAAAAGCACATGGGACAGATACTCATATTCAGTGATTCAGAAAATGCATTTCTTTTTGTTTTACTATACTTTAAGTTCTAGGATACATGTGCATAATGAGTTAATGGGTGCAGAAAATGCATTTCAAATCCAAAATGAGAGATCATACTTCACACACACAGATGAATGGCAATAAATTTTCAAAAGCAGGAAATAACAAGTGTTTGAGAGGATGTAGATAAATTGGAGCCCCGATACAATGTTAGTTGGAATGAACAATTTAAGAAATCTATTTGGCAAATCCAGAAAAAGGTACAGTACCTATATCCTATAGAATGACTTTCATGCCGACGAGCATGACCATAATCACAGTATGCATGGGCTCTAGATGGTGGAGCATAATCCCTAGTTTCTCGGGAACTTCGATGATTTCTGTATGCATAAGTTTAAGCAACAAATTTTAAATTTTCAACTTCTAGTATCCGATATATGACTAACTTACAACTTAAACAAAATTAAAAGGCCAAACATCTAAATAGATATTTCTCCAAATAAAATGGGCAAATGCCCAAAAAGCACATGGGACAGATACTCATATTCAGTGATTCAGAAAATGCATTTCTTTTTTTTTATTATACTTTAAGTTCTAGGGTACATGTGCATGATGAGTTAATGGGTGCAGAAAATGCATTTCAAATCCAAAATGAGACATCATATTTCACACACACACACTGGAAGGGCAATAAATTTTCAAAAGCAGGAAATAACAAGTGTTTGAGAGGATATAGATAAACTGGAGCCCTGATACAATGTTAGTTGGGATGAACAATTTAAGGAATCTGTTTGACAAATCCAGAAAAAGGTACAGTACCTATATCCTCTAGAGGAATGTTCATCCCGATTAGAATGACCATTATCACGGTATGCATAGCCTCTAGATGGTGGAGCATAATCCCTCGTTTCTTGGCAACTTGGATGATTTCTGTTGCATAAGTTTAAGCAACAAATTTTAAATTTTCAACTTCTAGTATCCAATACATGACTAACTTACAACTTAAACAAAATTAAAAGGCCAAACATCTAAACAGATATTTCTCCAGATAAAATCGGCAAATGCCCAAAAAGCACATGGGACAGATACTCATATTCAGTGATGCAGAAAATGCATTTATTTTTGTTTTATTATACTTTAAGTTCTAGGATACATGTGCATGATGAGTTAATGGGTGCAGAAAATGCATTTCAAATCCAAAATGAGATATCATATTTCAAACACACAGTTGAATGGCAATAAATTTCAAAGAGCAGGAAATAACAAGTGTTGGAGAGGATGTAGATAAATTGGAATGCTGATACAATGCTAGGTTGGAACGGAAAATGATGCAGCTACTATGGAGAAATGTGGTGGTTCCTCAAGAAAACAAACATCATCATCATAGGACCATGCAATTCCACTCATATACACCCAGAACTGAATAAGCATACTCAAACAAATATTGGTGCGTAGAAATACTGGGGTGGAAACCACCCAGATAAAATAATGGGCTAATAGCTTGTGGAAGGAGTGAAGTGCTGTGATGTAAATGAACCTTCAGGACATCATCCAAAAGGAAAGGAGACAAATACAAAAAGTCATGTACTGTTTGAGCACATTAACATTAAATACCCACAACAGGTAAGTTCAGAGGCAGAACACTGACTGGTGTTTGCTAGCAGCTGAGGAAAGGGAGAAAATGGGAGGGACTGCTTAACTGGTAGTTGGAGTTTTAATTTGGAGTGATGAAAATGTTTTGGAACTCGATGGAGGTAGTTGTTGCATGGCACAGAATGTATTAAACAGCACTTAACTGGTCACCTTATAATATTTAATTTTGTTATGTGAATTTCATCACCACAGAAAAAAAAATCAACCGTGTTTTTTAATTTTTCCTTTACCCATCGTTAGCTGCATAACCATCATCTCTTGGTGGCATGCGATCATTTCTCCAGGAAGATATTGTCGCTCTGCGTGGAGGAACTCCATAATTCTCTCTTCTTTGTGACATGGGACCTTTAACATTCAAATGATGGAATATTATGTAAAGAACACCAAATCTGAAACGCTATTTTCTCTTCTCTCAAACAACTTTTTAAAATTATTTCTTCTATGACTCCATTCTTTGTTTCCTAAATTACTAGACAGTCATGACACTGAATATTTCTCACGGCTTTGGATAATCCCATGGCTCCCACAAGGCCAGTTCTTCTAATGAAGCTGAAGGCAAACATTAATGCTTAGGTAAAAGTTGATATGTAATGGTTAATAACTACTTAGTTATTATTTTCCTTTTCACATAAATTACTGATGACTGTGACACAGGGAAAACATGTAAAACCATCAAACTCTTCACTGATTTTAAAGTTTACATACATTGTCGTTTCTCAGCCAAAGAAGGTGGATTTTCCAATATCATTCAGTCCATCTCACACACACATAAATGCAGCTACCTGTAAATGACTATATGCTAAATGTTTACATAAAAGTTCTTTATCTCTAACTGGTTGGCTCTATCTTAAATGTTGACAAATTAAAATGTATTAGTGAAGATTTTCTAATGATGGTCAAGATTTGCTTTTACTCCAAAGAAAGCAATGCTATGCAAGGGGTCATTACAACATTGTTGCTATTTCAAAATAGAAAGTTTCTCCTTTAATATATTCTTCACTTGCTATTCCTTAGAGGTCAGTGTTTCACATATGATACCTTCACTGGCTAATTTTCCAATGGAAATGTGTTGGCTTGGGTATCCTGAAGCCAATAAATACCTCCCTTCACCGATACTCTACGTATGAAATGTAAAATTGAAAATGGCAGTTTTTAACTTCCTCCATATTAGGATGGAAGACTAAGAAAGAATTTTAATTTGCTCTGCTTAAACTTCCTTGCTAAGAACTTTTATTTATTGTCTTATTTTCTTCTGTTCAGTCTACAGTCTTACAATTCTTCTCAAAAGTATTACCTGCATTCAACCCTACTGCTCACCTCGGGTTGCTTAGTTCTAAATTCTCTCCTCCAATAATTTCAAATCTTACACTAAGGATCTTGTGTTAATGTTTAAACAACCCGGTACAATCTCAATTACTGATTTACATACACCTATATTTCACAGCTCTGCATTTCTGTGATATCCACTTAATTTAAGAATTTTGGACTCCTACGTGTCTACCTTTTGAGCCTTAAATTTATTTTTAAATCATATTTAAGCTCAATGACTCCTTGTCTGCTAAATGCTCTTGTAGTTCTTTTGAATCTTCATGCAAGCAGTGAGTATGCCTTGCACATACGCATTACTGAGGTCTCAGAATCTGGATGGCCAGGCTTAGCGGCTCACACTGTGAGTGAGTGTGGAAGGCTGAGGCAGCTGGACCGCTTGAGCCTCGGGCTTTAACATCAGTTTTGACAACATAGTCAGATCCTCTCTCTACAAAAACATAGGAAAAAAATGTAGCTAGGTGTGGTGCTGCATGCCTGTAGTTGCAGAAACTCGGGAGGCTGAAACAGCAGAATTGCTCGAGCCCAGGAATTTGAGGCTATAGTAAGCTGTCATCTCACAAATTTGAGGCTACAGTAAGCCGTCATCTCACATCGTGCACTCTCACCTAGTAAGAGCAAGACTCCAACCCAGCAAAGTCACCGAACAAGCAATTTTTAGAATGGGACACCATGGGACTTAGGAAATGGAAGAATTCATTAGATCAAGAAGCCTACCATCAAAGAATACTGCTAGGAACTTTTAGAAAAATTAAGGGGAATTTTCTAGCAAACACAGGATTAAAAGGAATGTTGGCCTCACTCTAATCACTTCTTTGATCTGCAATGAGAAGCTCAAGTATTTCTTCAACATAAATCTGAAATGTACCTAGTGAGATAGAAACTATAATAAAAGCTATCAAGCAGTAATTATGCTCACGTATGTGTCACTTCTCTTTTGTTCAATGAACTTAAAGCTAAGCATTCAGGTAAAACAGCTCATTTTTAGTCATACAAAAACTACGGTCTTTCTGTCAGGTAGCATTTACCTTGGCTTCCCATCCATCTATTGCTTCTTGCCACAGCAGAAGGAGCAGATTTTTTCGGAGGAGGACCTCCACTTCTTGAAGATGGACCTCTTTTAACTGGAATGAGTCCCCTAGAATAACTCATCTTGACATCAGGAGTGTATCCACCATCATCTGTATTTCAAACAAAATCTTTCTGGTTAACTAACATCACTGTTTCTTAAATTGCTAAGTTTTAGTTGTTTATAAATATTTTCTACATATTATAACAAATTCACATTTTGTCTAAACTAATAAAATTAGCATTCCTACATGGTATTAGTACACTTCAAGCAATAAAAGTTCATTTAGAAAATCTAGAAAGAAACTAAAGTATCATAATATATCGGTATGAAGGAGAGGTATGGAAAAATGGGGAATGAACGGGGGCAGAAATCTATCACTAAAATATCTAACTATAAAATGCACAAAAATATTAAAAGAAAAATGACAAATGACTTTATATCATTCTGTAATGAGGAAAAATTTTCAAAGCACATCATAAAGATAAACTAATTTCCATTCAAAGAAACTCAAAGATTTCCAATACCAAGAAGTCACATATCAGGAAAATACATTGTCTCTAAAATTTGTTAACACAATATAGAATTCTTAAAATTCCCTTATGAGACACTAATTTTCAGATGAGACTATGCTGAATTTTAACAGTCTTTAAGAATTGCATATTCGGTAATATAAACATATTTTTATACCTCTACAAAAATGTAGATATATGCCAACTGCCAGGTGGTGTTACAGGTTAGAATTTATATATACATTTGCGTCCGTGGCAGAGTATAATTGAACCTCACCCTCAAGATCAGTGGAGACAAAACAGCCATGAAGCTATGCATCTTAAAATGGAGCAAACACTGCAATTTCAACTTGAAAAACACTCGAATTAATTACACGTCTGGTTATTAAAACTCCAAGTTAATTGTTAGAGTTTTGAAGGTTGGTTAATAGATAATACCAGTTAACCAACAGGTTTATTTATTTATTCAGATGGACTCTTGCCCTATCACGCAGGCTGGAGTGCCATGGCATAACCTTGGCTCACTGCAGCTTCTGCCTCCCAGGTTCCTGTGATTCTCCTGCCTCAGCCTCCTGAGTAGCTGGGATTACAGGTGCACACCACCACGCCCAGGCAAATTGTTTTGTATCTTTAGGAGAGACAGGGTTTCACCATGTTGGCCAGGCTGGTCTGGAACTCCTGACCTCGTGGTCCACCTGCCCTGTACTCCCCAGGTGCTGAGGTGACAGGCGTGAGCCACCTCGCACAGCCCATCCAGTAGTTTTTTCTTTTTCCTTTTTTTTAAATATATGGTTTGTTTTTCTTTTATATGTAAAGATGAACCCCTCATTTCTATTAAGTAAGTCACTCATAAATATCATTTTCAGTGACTCAGCCTCCAGCAAAGAAAGATTCATAAATATCTGTGAAGCAGTGGTTTTTACATCTTTCCAGAGTCACAGACTCTTTTCAGAAATTAAAGTTCTACATTTCTTCAATTGAACATGCTTTATGGCAGGCCAATGTACAAACTCTCTTTATCAAAATTACTAAGCAATACATTTGCATAGATGTTTCCACATGTAGACACAAGAAAACAAATACTGCAAAATCAATCTTCAGTATTCAATTACTTTTTCCTGTTGGAAAATTTTAAATATTACATTGTACTTTGATAATACAACTGACACGAAGTTCTGGGCCCTAAAGTAGAAAACTCTAAAGTATAATTAATATAAATGAGTTCCGCAGAAAACCGGTTGAGTACAGGCAATCAGCATTCATAAACACAACTCAATTTCAAATGTGTGTTACTTCAATGCAAACTTCTTATAATTTTAAAACAAATTTTAGATATTAGTTCAATCATTTTTATAATACACCTTTAGTACTTAGAAATAAGTTTGCTTATTATCAATAAGCTAATTTTCTCTTCATACTGGAAATAAAAAAATTGAGAAATTTCGATATCTTCAAACTTATTTTCTTTCAGTCCTATGGTTCCATCTTTATATTTTAAAACATTACCCAGGTGTCCTTCATGTGAGGGAAGCCACCCTCTTTTTCCTCCACTGCTTGCTCTTGCAGATCTCAGACTTCTTGAAGGGCTTCTGTTTCTCAAAGAAGCTGGTGGTCTCCGCCTACCACCACTTTGAAAAGATGGTTTCTTGGCTTGTTCTACTTTTATTGCTTTTCCATCCAAAGACTAGAAGTATTAAGGGTACTATCAATAACACTGGCACATTTAACGTAAGCACATTTTACAAACATTTTTACATCAACTCTAGTTCAATTCGAGGTATTTTCTCCCAAAAGGAAACTTTGTTTTCTCCTAAAATGAACACATCTTTAGCAATGCCAAATTTGAGATAGTTACTGAGCACATGCCTTCCATTAAGGGATCAAACACAAATTCTATTATTCGAATTCCTTGAAAACTCCTCCATTATTTAAAAAAAAAAAACTCAAACATAAAAAAAAAGATTGACCCATCACACATTCTATGGAAGAATGTGGCACATCTGTTTTTTACAATATATAATCCACTTCATCATTGTATTCACATCACTGATTTGAAAGTTGCAGTGTCCCAACGAAACTTGTGTCATTTTTAAAAAAATGAGCTTACTTTTTCAGAGTGATTAGTCACATTACTCATTATGAGTTGTTTCTTGTTGGATTTGCTAACACTTACATAAAATGTCCCCATATGATTTACAATTCTATATTGACTCTAAAAATGTTTCTGTATACGTGATCCTTGTTTGATCTCATTAAGTTTTCTTCCCTTACTCATTTCTTACATTGCCTTAGACGTGCCCCTAAAAAAAGAATCTTAATATAGTACTTCAGGTAATTTCTCAGAAATGCTTAACTATCCTAATTAATTTCATAATAACATTTTTCACTGTAATCTTTTCTACAGGCCACAGCAATTTTTGAAAACAGTTCAGCTAATAATGCGATTTAAAAGTTACATGGCTTTTGTTATTTGGAGGAAGGACTTAAATCCCCGAACAAGACCCCTTCCAGCCACATCGCCAGTTGTTCCTACCTTGAAACTTCTTTTGTTATTTCTGGGCTCAAAATATTCTCCCCAGATTTGCCCACGGCTGCTTCCTTCCCAGTGTTCTGAAGTCAGCCAAAATTCCTTAACTCTTAATTCCCCCTGAAAACTCGAAGAACCTCCTTTATTGGCCATCTTAACATTAATGTGCATACAACATTCATAGTTATTTTAACACAATAAATTATGTGAGATGAAGTAATTTAGAAATAACGTTGGCTGGGTGCGGTGGCTCACACCTGTAATCCCAACACTTTGGGAGGCCTAGGCGGGTGGATCATGAGGTGAAGAGATAGAGCTCATCCTGGCCAACAGGGTGAAACCCCATCCCTACTCAAAGTACAAAATTAGCTGGGCGTGGTGGCGTGCCTCTGTAGCCCCTGCTACTGGGAGGCTGAGGAAGGAGAATCGCTGGAACCCGGGAGGCGGAGGTTGCAGTAAGCCAAGATGGCCCCACTGCAATCCAGCCTAGGGCACACAGCGAGTCTCCATCTTAAAAAGCAAACAAACGAACAAAAACTTTACGCAAATTATCTGCCCTTTTGCTTGAAAACTAGAGGGAAAAAAGAAATTATCATAGATTCCTATACAGAAGTCAAAATTATCTCCATACCTACCACAAAACCATGAACCAAAAGCAACTCTCGGTTTCTACCACAGCTTGAAATACTAATTTATAAGGGTGAATAAAAATGTACTTTCTGCTATGTGACAGGAAGTGTGCTAGATGTAACAGAAAGAAAAGCAACTAGCAAGACTTAAATATGCACTATATACAATTTCACAATCAATAGATTAATACGTAGTACAGTGAGTACAAAATACCTACAATATGCAATGAGGAAGAAAATATGAAATCTAAGTGGTTTTTGAAGCATAAATTTTATGTATGAGACATACACAGGGAAGGATAATTCTCAACAAGTCTAAAAGAGCACTTTGGGGATAGCGTGAAGACTAACAGGAGCTAAAAACAGATTGGGATAATGTTATTTATTTGTTTTATTTAATTTTTATTTTTTTGAGACGGATTCTTGCTCTGTTGCCAGGCTGGAGTGCATCGGCGTGATCTCGGCTCACTGCAACCTCTGCCTCCTTGGGTTTAACCGATTCCCCTGCCTCAGCCTACTGAGTAGCGGGAACTATAGGCACACACAACCAGATGCAGCTAATTTTGTGTGTGTGTGTTTTAGTAGGCACACGGTTTCACCATGTTAGCCATTATGGTTTCTTTCTCCTGACCTTGTGATCGGCCCGCCTTGGCCACCCAAAGTGCTGGGATTACATGCATGAGCCACCATGCCCGGCATGATTGGGATAATGTTACAAAGCAAAAAAGCACTAAAGAGCACAGAATGGAATGCTCTTGACTACAATGTAAAGGAATTCAATAATTAATATAATTACATAAAAGTTTAAACCTTTAGTAAACACACAATCTCTAGATTTAAGACTCAATAGGACAAGAGACCATTGGTTCAATCAAAACAAGTCCTCGAACACACTGGGGAAATGAGTAATTAGCTATTCATGTTACATAAATCACTCTGCTGACAGGAAAGAAATGTCCTTAGGAGAAAAAGCAAGCATGGAGCAAAAATGCCAGTTACTTCTTCTGCTATCTGACTTCAATGTTCTCATATTATTTCCTATTTTCAACTACTTAACCTTTCCGTAAATGTAAAGGTCTTATTTAAATACACTTTTGCAAGAATATATTTTCATAAAATATATTCTTCAAGAAGGAAGGAGTCTTTCCTTCTTGTGAGTCTGTCTAGATGTCTATCCACAGTTTGTCTACGCTCTAAAAGAATTTCCATGAATTGGAAGTACTTCAATTAATAGCATTTAATAAATATTGACTTAATCCTTTCATTTACATGAGGGTTCCTTATAAGTTTTAAAGCTCGTCAAAACCTTTTAAAATCTATTTGCACTCATATCGAAATACAAACATAGAAAAAGGTGACCAAATATTAATTTATATAATGTTAATTCCAATACCCTTCCAACTACACTTGCACGTATATGGCACAAAAAAGAGGATGGCTTCATATGTCATTCTACTATCTTCAAAAGTGTAGTAATATTAAAAAGGACTAGAAATATTGTTAACTGAAGAACACAGTTAGAATATTATTAATAAGGGACTCTTACCTTTCCATTCATATCTTTGGCAGCATTCTTAGCATCTGCAGGGTTCTCAAAAGTAATAAAGGCAAAGCCTCTGGATTTGCTGGTTCGATCCTTTATCAAAAGAACTAAAATATATGAAAACATTTTACATTCATGTAATGGACTCATCAAGGTACTAACCATCTAAAAGTTACATCAAACTAAAAAATAATTGCATTTCACATCACTATTATGGTTCTTAATACTAAGGCACCCCTACAGTCAGTCTAGTTTATTCCAGTTTGTTTCGGAACTCCACAGCACATTTACTTTTCCTCATTTTCCTTTCTAAGTAGTAGGTTATCCTTTCCATAGAACCTTAACCGAGTACTATGAGAATTTTCCAAATATCAAACAGATACTACAAAATAAGAGTTTAAAACTCATAAGGCATTTTAATGTAGGTATACAATGAACTTTGAAAAAATATATTTTTTCAAAACATATATATATAACATACATATTTTAAACATAAATATTGAAATATACATGTGAAAATACACACACATACACACACACACACACACACACACTCGGTTTTAAGAGTTACCTTCTGATATGGGACCATGTTTCCCAAACACTGCTTTAAGCTTCTTCTCATTGGTTTCTCTATTCAGGCCACAAATGAAAAGCTTGCCAGGATGATCTGCTTCTACCATTGTGCTGTAAATGGTAAAAATTATCTATATTTAGATATAAATAAGCTAAAAAGATAAAATGTTATTACATACTGTGCTGAAAACCCAAGTAAAATTCCCTTCCCGAGGCTGACATCTTTTTACGATTTCTTACTTTAAATATGTAAAATTTGTAACACTCAGAGCAAAGGGGCACTAACTTCATGGACACATGCTGCATTTTAGTATGTACCTGGCAAAATCTCTTTTCTAAAAATTAGATAAGAAAAGCTATTCTAATTTTCCTAAGTTGCAATATGAAGAATGTCCCCATTTAAATAATTTTATTTGAAAACAATCTATTTATGAGGTACAGTGTGATGTTTTGCATATTTTCTTTCTTGAGATGTATGTCTCCTGTGGCCAAAGTGAACTGCTCACTGCAGGCTCTTCCACCCAGCCTCAACTGATCTTCCTATATCTCAGCTTCCCAAGTAGCTAGTACTACAGGGGCTGTCTACTAGAGATGCACAATTTTTTGTATTTTTCAAAATAGACAAGGGTTTCCCCATATTGCCCAAGCTAGTCTCCAAATCTTCGGCTCAAGTGTTCTGCCGGCTTGGGACTACCAAAGCGATGGGATTTCAAGGGTGACTCACCACACTCAGCATGATATTTGGATAAAAGATTAAACCAAGCTACTTAAAATGTTCCAGGAGGAGAATATTTTAAATATTTTACTATCTTTTAGTGATTTGAAATATACAATAGGTCAAAGATCCCCAAACCCTAGCCTTCAACCCGTACCTATCTGTGGCCTGAATGTGATGCCGGAGGATGACATGTAATACCTGTCTGTGGAGAATGTAACGCCTGAGGATGACCTGACCTGGTACAGTTTTATCCGGAAACCATCCTCCCCACTCCCTCGCTGGCCCTCCCTGTCCCCGTGACAGCCTCACTGCCCCACCTGGCCTCTGTCACATTGCTCCTACCGGAAGACCCGCCCCACCACGTGCCCCTCGGAGACCTGCCGCCAGCCCCCACTCCCAAACCTGTCCACCTCGCCGCCTTCTTCCCCTGCGCAACCTTTGCCTGAGGAAAAACTGGCTTCCACTAAACCAGTCCCTGATGCGAAAATAGCAATGAAAGAGTCCATTACGTTACCCAGGCTGGTCTCAAACTCCTGACTTCAAGCCATCCTCCGACCTCCACTTCCCAAAATGCTACGATTACAGGAGTAAGGCAGTGTGCCAGGTTAACAGAATAACTTAAGCGCATCTATTTTGTTCCAGTTTTCGGCTATCTAACTCCATTTATCTCCATTACACCCACTTATTCGGTTTAAATTATTTACGGTGCCAAAGATACATGAAACATCTTTCAAATACTGTCGTACAACGAAGGAGACAATTACAGGCTTTACAGAGGCAAACTGAAACTGAGATTATTTATGGCCCCATATTTCCACATACACTAAAGTAACACAATTTATGTCAAAAGTTGATAATTTCTTCCAAGCAAATCAGACACGCGACATGTGCTAACTAAAAGTGTGACTTTTTAATCGCAGTGGTTAAGTGTATTGCCTGTATTCTGAATCATGACCACATTCACAGAGAAAACCCGCTTTAATAAAAAGTGCACATGAAAACAATGGCGCCTTAGCACCATCTCCCACAACTAGTCGGACATATTAGGTAGTTAAAGGTAGAATCCTCAGGAAAAATCAACGACTTTAACGAAAGTGAGTCTCTTAATAGCACTGAGGAGTTCTTTCCCCAGTGACTCCTCCCGTAATTCAACAGCCACACATAGAAAACCCATCCCCTTTTATAGACAAAATCCCAAACCTTTGCTTTCTATTCTTGCCAAGAGACCCAGCTGTGCAGAGAAACAGAAAATACCTGCGCTTTTTAGTAGGACAAAGAGCCTGAGGTTCGCCTGGCCCTCAGGCCGTACGTAACCGGCTTCGGAACACCACAGGGTCAACTGCACGAAGGACAGCTGGAGCTACCCTGAGAGGGAAGGACGCCAGAAGCCGTGCCCGGAAATCCCGCCTACCTCCAGCGACCAATCATTGCGAAGGCGGTGGGCGTCAGCCAGTTACTGCGAAGGCTGTGGGCGTGTCCTGAGGCCCCCCGCCCCGGCTGGCCTGCAGCTCCATCATGTCGCGGTAACTCTTCCGAGTCCACGCTTGTGCCATGGGGCGGGCGGCGGTGGATTAAGGCACACGCGAAGTGTGAGCCCTTTGCAGTTGTGGGCATGGAAGACCTACACCCTAACTGGCATCCTGAGTGTGGCAAGACATTAATTAACCCACAGGGAACACATGAAACATCTCACTTCATTAGGCAGGCTAGGCCGATGGTACTGAATATTGCAGATCCAGAGGGGACAGAGAGGGACCAGGGCAGCGGCGGTGGCTTGGGGGGATTGGGACAGGGCGAGTGCGTGGGACTAAAGTCGACTGGTACGTTGCTGAGGTGGAATTCATCTGCACCAGAAGCTGAAACCCTGCAAGGATTCTCTCAGGTCTAGGCAAATACATACTCCGAGTTCCACGGTTCCTCCTTGAGGATGCTGTACTCACAGGGGCATTCCAAAGGACTTCTCATCCTGTGCCCTGGGCACACGGGAGGCCTACCGCCATGGTCGCCAATCCAGTGATCCGTGTGCACTGCTTTGCTGGTGCAGAGGCTCTCACAAGTGCAGTGGTGGCCGTGGTGCCTGCTAGCGGGTCTCTGGAAGCCAGGGCCTTGGCATCCGACTCCAGGGCTGCTGTGCGCAGCTAAACCTGCTGGGTATCTGAGCCCCATTGTGAGTGTGACAGGCTAACGGTCCTGTAGGGCTCCCCAGGAACCCTGTTCCACATAGGTGTAGGATGTGGTTCTCAGCAGGGCAAGGCCCGCAGGCCTCTCCTGGAGTTGCCCCCAGAGTCGAGGGGTGCCGTGGGAGTGGGGTGGGAGGCACAGGCTTTGCTCTGTTGGAGCCTCAAGGAGGGCACTATGTTGAGGCTGGAGGCTGTGCAGGAGAGGATGGCCTGTGCACAGAGCAGGAAGGCAACCCTGGGGGAAGAGACATGCTAGTGGGGGATGACATCATTGCAGAGATGGAGGTGGTGGCCAAGGAGGAGGCCAATGTGGAGCCACAGCAGGAGGACCTGCAGGCACAGCCTGGCCCTGGCCCCAATACGCCCCGGCCAGCAACAGACTCGCTGGACGTCCTTCACTTGGAGCTCGGCTACGTGAATGTCCCAGGCCGCAGGGCATCCCCGGCTTCTGGGCCGGAGCCATATCCTTGCAGCTGCCAATTCGGGATGGTTGGCAGCAGGGGATGGGTACTCAGCTCCTGGGAGCGGAGGTGGGGGAAACAAGGTGGTAGGCACTGGGGGTCAGCCAGGATTCAGGGCATGGGGGACAACAAGGGGAACCGAGAACAGGCTCATGCAGATAGGAGGGCAGCTTATTTGCATGTGCCCTGAGGGCATGTGGTAGGGACAGGAAGCCAAGCACAGCACTCACCAGGGAGAATAGCAGCGCCAAGGACCCTTCATAACAGCAGAAAGTTGAAGGATACGTTTCACTGGGAAAGTCCCTGGAGGAAGGGGAGTCTGCATGCCCACGCCAGCCATGGAACTTCCCTGCTACCCGTGCCTGTGTCCAGCAAGCTTACCCCAGTAACACAAGGTGCTCAAGACTCGGTGTCACTGTGCACGGGGATGCCGTCCTATGCAAGGCAGGCACTATCTCCCCAGACACAGTTTCTTCCCTGTGCCAGCGCTGCACCCAAAGATGTTTAGGCCCTGAGTATATATAAGCTCCCTTGAAACCACTCGAGCTCCATGGGGAGAGCCAGGCACTGCCCCGTAGCTACTTCTACCCACAGCTGTTCCCTGGGGTGGACACGTGCACCCCTCAGGGAGACCAGGAGAAGGAGAGACCACACACCCAGACAGCAGCAGAGCCTGTCCAGCATCCAGCACAGGAGGGCCTCCTGCAGCTCAGAAACACTGGGCAAGTAGTCTCCTCACACAACAACACCCCGCCCCCAACCCCCTGCCCACTTCTTCAGTGCCAGTCCCTGCTCAGAGCAGGTTGTCTGGGCCTGCCTCCACCCACCACCAAGACCACCACAGCTGTGATGGTGCCCTCCACGCCAGACAGAGACAGAGGACCTGGAAGGGAAGGTGCCCTGCCCCACACTCTCCGTGCTCTTGCAAAGCTGCAGGGTGTTTCCTTGCATGCCCACCCAATCATCTGGCGGCTCCTTGACCAGAGGCAGATTGTGCGGCACACCCAGATGTTGGCCGGGATCACAAATGATGATGAAGTCCTGCTAAGCTACGTATGTGATGGATTTGCAGGTCAGGCTAAGGAGCCTGAGTCTTCGGGAGGGGTCTGGTGTCTGGGTAAGGTTGAGGTACCCCTGGGGCCCGAGAGTGTCTCAATGAGAGAATTGGGAAGGAGAAACACATGCTTCACCCCAGCTAACAGGTCACCTCACCCCAGCTACATGAAACGGTCCTTTGAGTACATCCTCTTTCTCCTTCTTGGCCAGGGAAGGGGAGGAACGCAACTATCCCGGGTACCGGAGGCAGGATGAAGTTTTCCATTTATCACAATCTTTACTTCCATAATGAAGTGATCATTCAAGAGTATTGCTTTGGCATCCTCGGTAAGGAGCACCTCCCTGCATAGTAGGGGAGCTGGTGTGTGGGAGGGTAGGTCTGGCATGAACCTTCCTGACTCTTCTCTCTGCAGGATACAGGATGTCTCGTTCCACTGTAGTCTAGTGGTTGTGAGATCATGAAAGTGAAGCCTCCACCTGCAGGCAGTACAGCTCCTACCTGACCTTCTTCAGCTGCTTGGCTGACCATGACTGCCCAGGTTCTGGCAGGATTGCTGAGGTGAGCGCCAGGTAGGGCATCATGGGAAAGGAGCTTGCTGGTCATTCCTTGGCCTCTGGGGAATTGGCTTTGAGCCATGACCTGAACTAACCTGTACCCACTTCTGCAGTCCCCTACATCATCAGCCAGAGCCTGTAGCTCAATCCCCTGCAGTACTTCTCCAGGGAGGGATGCCATTAGAGAGTGAACAGAGAGGAGGCCAGGTGAGCAGTCTAGGGCTGGAGACTGAGAGGCCGTTGATTCCTGGAGTTGTGCCCCACATGGAGAATCCAAGCCTCAGTGAGGTGACTGCAGTGAGCAATCCCACGCCATCCTTGGGCTGGCAGAGAAATGGCCATCAAAGAACTGTAACACCCACATTTTAGGATTGGGGCACCTTAAGCCACCTAAGAGGAATAAGTGTCTGAGGTCAGTGGGTGAGAAGCAAGACTCAAGAGGTAGCTGTCTCATCTTCCCTCACCGGCTGAGGCCTGAGGCCGGCTACCACTTGGGGCTCAGTTTGGGCTCAACCAGGGCCCTCTCACCCTCCACCCAGATATCCTCCCAAGGCCCCTCTCTATGTCTTCCCTAATGGGCTGTCCCACGCCCATCATTTTTTGTTACAATGATCCCAGGCTTCCCTGAGATGCTTTCTGCCCTCTGCCATCATCACTCACACTTCCCTGCCCCACCCTGCCCCACCAGACAAGAGAGGCTGCTACACAGGGAATCTGGAGAACCACACTGGGCTCACAGGGGAGGAAATGTGAAGAGATTGCAAAATGGATGAGCCCTTCATTGTGTGTACTGGGAGGGAAACTGGCTGGGAATTAAGGCGACCTGAGTAGTGGTGTGGACACCCAGTGTTACTTATCATGATGAAGACGTGCTTTGTCACATCCCCTAATATTAATATGGAAGTTATTTTCTTGGAATAGTGAAACAATGAGTACAAAGAAATAGTGTTTGTTCGGATTTGTGTAGAAATACTGCAGATGCGTCCATTTTCCGTTACAATTCTTATGTGAGACTTGAAGTGTTTATTGACTTTTAAGATACATTTTGATTGTTCTGCCCCGGGGAAATTTTATGATCATGTTTGCACTGTAGAGACATGGAATCCAGAAAAGTTTTGAGTGACTTTCAGCTTCTTTTAGAGTACTTACTTGAAATTTTGGGGTTTTTTTTCCATATGCTTCTCTTCATTTTATTATTTTAATTTTATATGCAAGGTGATAAATTTGTTTTATTTGCCTTTTGTGGAAACTTTGTTTTAAAGTACTTTTTGTTTTCTGTTAGATATGTGAGTTTAACTGTGAGTACAAAATTTTTATTTTCATTTTTTAGTTGTTTTGGGGTGTCTGTGTGTGTTTTGAGGAGAATTCCTCTGTCACCCAGGCTGGAGTGAAGTGGCAGGATCTTGGCTCAACCTCATTCTCCACCTCCCAGCTTCAAGCAATTCCCCTGCCTCGGCCTTCTGAGGAGTTGGGATTACTGGTGCATGCCACCATGTGCAGCTAATTTTTGTATTTTTAGTCAATACTGGGTTTCACCATATTTGCCAGGCTGGTCTCCAACTCCTGACCTCATGTGATCCACCCACTTTTGCCTGCCAAACTGCTGGGCTTACAGCGTAAGCCACCATGCCCAGCCTCATTTATTTGTTTATGTATTAGAACCCTTCTTCTATTCTCTTCATGTACACACATTTTAGAGTGATTGAAAGAATGTATTTTATTTATTTAGTCAATAGTAGAATTTTAAAAGTAATGTTTTTATTCAGTGAATACAGTATTGTGAATAGGTTAAACCTTGTATAGTATTGTCATTCTCTCTTTCATAAATTTTTCAAGAATTCTGATACTGTTTCCATCCCCCCACCCCCGAGGAGAACATGCAGATAGTTCCAAACAATTGTGGAAGTGAGTGGGTATGAAAATATAATTCGAAGGCCAGGTGGGGTGGCTCACACCTGTAATCCCCACACTTTGGGGGGCCAAAGCTGGTGGATTACCAGATGTCATAAGTTCAAGACCAGCCTGGTCAACATGGTGAAACCCCATCTCTACTGAATATTCAAAAATTAGCTGGGTGTGGTGGCAGGTTCCTGTAATCCTAGCTATTTGGGGGGCTGAGGCAGGAGAATCGGTTGAACCCGACAGGCAGAGGTTGCAGTGAGCCAAGATCAAGCCACTGCACTACAGCCTGGGTCACAAGACCAAAGCTTTGTCTCCACCACCCCACACCCCCCCCCCCCAAAAAAGCATCAAATTTACATAAACATAATTATCTTAAAAGCCAGCATAATTTTAATTTTATTGCAGTCATCAGTTTCAGACATTGTTTATTTTGGGGAAGTGACTACAGAAACTAGAAAAATCAAAGCCTGATGAGAACCTTTAAATTAACCACACTGCACAAGCCCAAAGCTGAAAAACTAAGGTGTTTATAATAGCCCAAATTCTGCATTTTCTCTCTATTGGGCAGTGTAATATTGCACATATGAAAAAAATGCAGTGTTAAATAAAAAGTAGTGGAATTAAGAGGAGTCATTGCTTAGTGAATTAAAACAACACACAAATTGAGAAGAAAAGACAGTGATAGAAAATATATTGTCTATTGATTTAATTCACAATAATTTTCATTTTTGTCTATTAGCATTAAATAGTACCATTATCATAATATCATTTTGTATATTGTCTTCTAACATGTAAGTGGTTTTTATTTTGTAGATTTGGAAACCTGATCAAAGATTCTTTATACATTTTATGTTTTCCAAAATTTCCTAGCTAATAGCTAGCTAAATGCCAGTTGCCTGAATGCCTCTCACTAAGTTGTTTGTCTTTTCCTATTACAATTAATATGAACTTGGTGTGTAGTTTGTTGGCATCTTTACTAAATCTACAGGTGTTGAAGTTGTTCAGATCCCAGTTATGGATCCTCTTGGGTTTTCTCAAGGCTAAAACACCCTTTCTATGCTGACCATTAAGAAATTCCCAACTTCAGGCCAGATCTTTGTTCTACCTTCAGACTTGGCAAGTCCAACTTCATGCCTTACATCTCCACATACCAAAACCAGACCTTCATTTCATGTCCAAAACATGTTTCCTCCTACAGTATTCCACTATTTCAGAAATTCACAGCACCAAATACCGTGTATTTCAAGCTAGAAATGTAGAGGATGATCCTTGAGGCAGCCTTTTCTCAATGACTCTTCATCATTTACATCCAACTCTTCACAGGTTATGTGTCCCCTCCAAGAATTACATAGTCTTAGTAAGTAAAGGGTGGCCCCTAAGTAACCCTCAATCGTCCAGTTTTTTTTTTTCAATTCACACCAGTTTCTCTACAGAACAGCTGGAGCTCTACAATGTCAATGTTGGAGTAAGTACCATTCTCTGCCAGTATTACCATTTTATTTATGATGAGATAAATGATCCTTAAAAATGCCCTCACAAATCTATACTAAGTAACACAATTAAATGATGTCTTTGTTTTACAGAAAAGTACAAGGCAAATGGAACCAATTGTTATTATATGATCTTTGTAAGTACACACACAGGTACTAGATATTTTAGACCCCACTTCATATATCTGAAATTTGACTCTCAAAGTCACTAACTTCTCTTAAAGTCTAATTTCAGATTGCAAAACTACCTCTTTCCACAATATTGTGCTATCTCCCTTTAAGAACCAGCTGGGGAATCTTTTAGAATAAAAAATATAATTTTCTTCAACATCTCCTAGCTGAGCCAAAATCTAAATTTTCTGTGGAGATGTTGGTGTGCACAATTTTGCCAAAACTTTTACAACTTTAACCACAGCCATGCTTCAGTGGCCTACCTGTTCATCCAATACCTGCACGCATGCTTTAACATAGAAAAATTTGAAAGTTAATACGAGTATTAACTCTTATCATTATAGACAATGACATCTGAAGACGCTTTCCGATCTTCCTTGAGTATATGATATTCAAAATGTCAGTACAGTCTCCAAAATGTCAATGTAATCTTAGTAGCAGTGGATCATTACAGAAGATAATTTTGCCACAGTGGTCAAATATTTTTGTTAAATACTGCTATTTTATAGCCATACATAGCATTAACTGACACATGTTGTATAGCTAGACAAATGATCCTAAAGAAAATGTTCAGAAATAGGTTTCATATATTTTGCTAAATTGCAAACTAACAGGTTAATTACTACCGTGAAGTGCTAGACAGTTGGAGTAGTATTTACCAAGAATGAAAAAGAAGATAGGACCATATGAATTGAGAAGGCTGCAGTTAGGAAAAGATATCATATTTATTCCTGACTCCTGGCTTGATATTCTTTGTGTGTGGCTTATTTTTTTATTGTTATTGTTCTGTTTTTGGTTTTTGTCGTTCTTGTTTTACTTTCTCTTATGTGTCAGATCAGAGTTTCACAAACATCCTCAAATAATTACATGGGTCATAAATAAAATATATACCCAGAAATTTGTAGCTATTTTCCTTCGAAATCCTGGTTCAATCACCTGGAATGAGACCTGGAGAACCAGTAATTCTCATGAGTATGCTAAGTGATTATTACCAAAATGACAATTGTGAAATATTTAGACAACCATCCAGGAGCTAGGTAATCAACATTTAATAATTGGTTCTTACTGTAAGGGTAAAGGATTTTGTTGAAATGACTATTTAAATGCAAGTTTTATTAAAAAGATAGAAGTGAGCACTTCAGTGCTTTCTAATTAGTATCTTTAAAACATGTTTTGCTAAAGTGGCAAAATAATTTTTTCATTTGAAGTTAGCATTATGGCCCCAAATGACTTCTGAGTTAGCTTTTTGAAAATCTTCAGATGATAAATTCTAAAAACTATCTTGGATGTTTATAAAACTCCAGAACATCACTGAAAAATATATAAATAAAAACACCAGTATCCAAAATAATCAAAATAACTCATACAAATGTACAAGAAAAAACATATACAATCTAGCCCAGTAGAAGAAAGCAGTACAGGTAAATAATGAGATCCTTTTTAGAAAAGAGGAAAGTCAAATGACCAATGAAAAATGGCCAGATGCTTGAGCTCATTAGTAATCCGGGGATATAAATGAAAACCACATTAGGTTCTAACTTTCGTTCATTAGCTTGTCAACTATTAAAATAATAATTACTGAGTGTAGTCAAGAATGTAAGGAATGATAGTTTTTTTCCCATCAATCCACAGGACAATCTAATGATATTTAGTAAAATTAGAGTGACTAAAACCTTTATTGTTCCAATGGAAACTTTTTTAGGATAAAAGAGTACTAACATATACAAAACCATTTATTATTTAATATATTATTTCCTTATAGGCAAATTGTTTTTACTGTATGGATGGATCTATAAAATAGTTAACTTCCAACTATTTTTGAAAACGAACTCCCTTCAAAAATTTAAAACCACAATTATATATCTTGAAGCAAAAGAGAAAAATAACTTATTTAAATTTATTATTTAAATATTAGAAATAGTAGGCAGAATAACGATTCTGGAACATATTTATATGATTAAGCTGTTTCTTAACAATAATTATACATAGTTCTTTTCTGGAAAATGCATTTCTTTTAATTTTATATTGATTTTTAAATAAAGCTACTTGCAAGTTTTTCCAAAGTTGCTTCTTCTTGTCAGCAATAAAAGTTATCACCAATATGTAGCTTTTTCATGAAACATTAAAAATCGTTTATCCCACATTGTTCAATGTTTTATTTCTGGCACAATAGAATTTCAACAGCTTTATCTTGTTTGCAATGATTGATTAAAAATTCAAACCATTTTTTAATTTAATTTTCTATTTGAAACATCTAAATGGCATTATTCAATTATTTGGAATTTCTTCTGTAGCTAATGGAGCTAACATACTAACAATTACTGATGCATATTTCTTAAGTGTGGAAAAATTAGAATTAAAATGTACACAATTGATTTTTAAAAATAGTAATATAAATAAAAAGCCAGGCATCTCAGAATTATATGCTTAATTTTTTCGAATTCACACATTAACCTGTGAAAATGTCATCTTCAGGCTTAGTTTTCTTAATATAACTAAGTATTACCTTCTGAAATAGCAGCTGCTTTTTCCCCTTAGCCCACTGTATTCTGGATTTCAGGATATCACTCTTAGCCTGTGGTCCCAACATGGACTACAAAGGCTTCATGATTACACCATGTGTTTACTGGCACTTTTCAACCCATAATTTGACTGAAAGGGAAACTGAGTGGTTTTTAATTAAACACCTAGTTGCATTTTTAGGCCATTGCTGCTGAAACAGATTTTTTTAAATAGTCATTAGCAAACAGCCCATAAATAGGTAGTTGTAAGTATGTAAGAGATGACAAAACCATTGTGGCCAGACGAATCGACTACTTTCTGTTTGCTAAGCTTCTATTTTCAGCACATAATTTACATATATCTAGCCTATTATTTCCTTCATTTTCCCCAGACCTACCATATGATGACATGGGAGTGTCATGTAAGTGGACCACGTAGGAAAAAAAAAAAAAACTATGTCAGATACTTCTTCCATCACCAGGCAAGACTGGAAGAAACTACTCATCCCCAGCCACTACTGACCCACTGCATATTTACTATCACTCACTCTGCGGCATGCTGCCCTTGAAAAAGTAGCAGTATCTGTCTTTTGTGTGAACTGTGTCAGGAAAATAAAGTTGATTTTCAGATTTATCTCCCTACTAAAGTCATCATTCTGCTAACATTTTATTCTTCTCATATACTGATAGAGGCCTGACAATAGTTGTAATTATTAAACAAAATGAACATTTAACACATGCTTGCTGGTTCTAATCAATGTAACTTATAATAATACTTCATTAAAAATGAAAAATCTAAGAAAAATCTAAGACATATGCTAAGCCCATTAGCATGGATCAACAACAGTAATAAAGTGGTAGTCCAGGGAGCCAGTGAGAATATTTCATCCCCTCAAAGTTAAAACTGTACACACACTGCAGTCCAGCCATTCTTCTAGCATATTCATTAGAAACTCTCACACATGTGTACCCAGAGGCATAGGGAAGGTTTTTCATTGTAGCATTTCAATAAACACATCATGGAATATGAGAATTCAGTAGACTGATAACTATGCCATCAATAATGGCAACTCTCAACAAAAATGTTAACAGAATAAAATATGTGAAATAATACCTTATTCACATAAACATTAAAAAGTTATAAAATACCAGTATTATTTAGAAATAAATATTTTAATAGATTTAAAAAATATGAAGGTAATACCAAGTTCATGATAATGGTGCCTCAGGAAATGGAAGTAAGGAAATGAACCTGAGGGCATATATTCCAATTACAACCAGAGGTAATGTAAATAGAACATGGAATATCTTAATAGCTGTTATTTTTAAGTGGGTTAAATTGGTATCGTTATATTATTTTCTATTTGTATATTTTTTTAAATTTTACTCAAAAACAAAATAACTTTATAATGAACAATATACTATTTACATTGGAATCACCTTGTTAAGTAATTGCTTTAAAATTCCCCTGTCCCCAATGCCACTTCCAAGGAATTAAGAAAATTAAAAATTAGAACATGTGGTATTTTTCAAAGAAAAATATTTTACATGTATGAAATAAAACATATCACCAGCACATCACATTTTTTGACTCATTATCCATGTAAAATCATGTAGTAGGAGGAGAAGGACATAGGCAGAATTTCACATATCGGTACAGGAAATAATTGTATGTTTATATAAAATACCTTCTTAAGACATACTAGTGGCCAAGAAACATAAGAAAAGTGCTCAACATCACTGATCATCAGAGAAATCCAAATCAAAATCACAACAAGATACTATCTCATACACAGTCAGAATGACTGTTATTATTGAAAAGCCAAAATAATAAAAAGGAGAATAATGTGGGCAAGGTACCAGGGCAAAAGGAACTCATACACTGGTGGTGAGGGTGTTCAGTTACTGTGGAAAGCAGTTTGGGAATTTCTAAAAGAACTAACAATAGAACTACCATTCCACCCAGCAATCCTATTACTCAGTATATGCTCAAAGGAAAATAAATCATTAAAGCTACCAAAAGACACAAGAATTCTCATATTCATCACCATAGCGAAGACATGGCATCAACATAGGAGCCCATCCATGGTGGATGGGATAAAGAAAATGTGGTACATATGAACGCTGGAATAGTACGCAGCCATAAAAAGAACAAAATCATGTCCTTTGCAGCAACATGGATGCAGCTGGAGGTCATTAACCTAAGCAAATTAACGAGGAAACAGAAAGTCAAATATTGAATATCTGCACTTATGAATAGGATCTACAACTTGGGTGCACACAGAAATAAAGATAGGAACACTAGACACTGGAGACTTCAAAGTGGGGACAGAGGGAGAGGGGCAGGGGCTGAAAATCCTCCTATCGGGTACAAGGTTCACTATCTAGGTGATGGGATCAATAGAAGACTAAACTTTAGCATCATGCAATATACCTTTGAACCAAGCCTGCACATGTCCTCTGAATCTATAATAAAAATGGAAATAAAAATAAAAAACATTATTAAAGGAAATGATATATTACATTATAGAATTGACATTATTGCAGGGCTACATAATGGAAACATGCTAATAAAATCTATATAAGCTTTATGGAAACAGTGAAAAGTCTCCTGAGTGTCTTTAAAAGTATAAAAATGGGATGGCTACCTTTATGCAAATTAACTGGACTTTAGTTGCACTAATTAAAAGAGCAACAGCTGAGTCAATGAAATGATAATAGACAAGTTACAATTGATGTCAAAATTCTACCTTATTATATTACCTTTGAAATCATATCCCAAGTTTTCTTCTATTTTGAGAAACATCACTCTACATATATATATAGAACAAAGATTGCTTTGGCAGATTAGCACAATTTTAATGGAGCAAATTTCATCTTCAAATCTGATAAGCACTTTCCAACATTGTTGGTAAAAACTGTCCATCAGGCTAGACACACATTTCAAAGAGCCTGTGAGGCTGCAAATCACTTATGCTTCACTCTCATTTTACCATGATAATGCATAGCACTTACACAGTGTTTCTAAGTTTGAAAGAGCCTAGGAACTTTAATTAATCCTTAAACCACTGAGTGAGAGAGTCATCAGAAGCTCCTTGAAGATATCATTTAACTGTATAATTCACTTTTGCTTAAATGTAATTCAGCATATGTGCCGTGTTGTGTTTTCCTAGCTTTCTATTTAAACCTTCAGAGAAATAATATTTATCTGTGACTATATGATGCATAGGCATCTACGATGTCTGCCACTAAAAGCTAACAGACATATGTACACCCAACACATGAAAAACATTTGGTACATTCTGCTGTATTTTCTTTTCTTATTCATTTCATATCTCATTTTCATGTATTCCAGAGTGGACTTCTTAGATTTGAATAGGCTAAAAATTTTAAATGAGGGATATACAATTCTCTTGTTAATTTTTATAATAAATTTAGTTTTTTGGAAAGTGTGTTAAAACTAAATGCTTATAATTATGCTGAATATAAAAGAATATCATATGTGAAAGCTTCACCCAAATGAAAGAATATTTAACTATTCTATTTAGAATTATCTCTAACAGGATTTCCTTCTCTGCAGGTAGCTGGCTACAGAGGTCTACCAAAACAAATCTATTTCTGCAGTAAATACCAACACTGGCTTACTCAGGAAAGAACTCTTTCAGTCTGCAAAGCACAACACTTCTTTTCCCTGAGAAGGATAAATTCTTACACAGTTTTACTCTTCAACTAAAATTTCAAGTAATCATTTTCCTTTTTATTACAAAGGAAATCTGGTTACTTTCGAATTACTTGCATGAAATCAATTCTCTATAACTATATAAAATTACATAGACATACACACATGCATACAAAAGAAACAGTACAACTGGAAGACCAACAAATGTGTACATGTCTTCTGTTTTAAAAAACTTTCTACTGTATTATTTGCATTAAGGTGATGGTTGTAACTCAATCAATGACCTATTTTAAATGAGTGCCTAGGATATGACTGGAGAAAGTTTGTACAGTGCAAGAAACATCTCCCTATGCATACACTTTATTTGTAAATACATTTATACTGTATAGGTAAAATGGTTAACTTTGTTGTCAAAGACTGATACTGGCTAAACTTTTGTTTTCTAATATATTCTTCTTTAATTTTTTCCAGAATGTTTTGAAATATTGTTCATATATTTACTCTAATTTCATCTGGAAAATGGAGAAAGCTATTTTTTTTCCTATAAGTTTATCATCTCCTGAGGGTCAAACTTGTCATGAAAGGAGAGTTACATCTGCTACTCTTACTTTATGACCAGACTTTCCACCAATAGATTATAAACGTGGAAATTTCTGCCTACTTAAAGCCACTGTTCTACAGAAAGCACTGTGACAGTCTGAGATTGAACCCTAAGGATTGGCCTTGGGAACTTTGAGACTTTGGTCAACTAATTGCTAAGGATGTTCTCTGTTGCAAGAGTTATTGACTCTTTAGTCAAACACTCTATCATGGAAAATATAACCTTGTGGGTCATTTGGTTATGAGGTGGTAAAATATAATAAAAATATTCCTGGAATGCAGATAGCCAGAACTATAGGTCTTTAAGGAAAAGTACTCTCAATAACAATGTGAAAGTTTGTCTACATTTCCATTTCCACATTATGATAATTATGCCACAATATGTAACATTTCTGTAAATTATTTCTTGTTTTGAAAATCTTTACTTTTGAATGTGGATTTATCTTTAAAAATTAATAATGTTTCATAGGACTATTTGCATGTATAAATTATGCAACATTTTATGGGAGCTCATACATGGACATCTCGTACAAAGCAAGTGATGAGACATGTTTGAGATGCATTAGGGTGGATGAAGAGGAAGCACTGTTTCTACTCTCTGGGTCTCTAGTTTCCGATAAGACAAACTATAAAATAAAATAAGAGTTTAAAAAAGAGTGACTCAATCTTTTGTATCTGATTGTTGTTTTGTATCCTATAAATGCTTTACGCTATATCTAAGAGTTAAAACATTAGATGTTGGTCTTTAGGACACCAAGTGGAGGTGGGAGGACACATGCAGTTGCTGCCGGGGGAATCTTATCCAACGAAAGAAATCAATAACAGGCAGCTGAATGGGCAGTGGTCTAGTGCCAGGTATTTAGGTGAGACTTGTATAAGTTTCTCAGAAATTATCGAAAGTATTTGAGGGAAATGAAACTGGTTTAGCAATGCTCTTTTTAAAAAAATCAGCTAAAGAACATCCTATAGTGTCCTGAGGAGAAAAGTGAGCAAGGCACATAATTTGAGACAGGAAAAATACTAGGTGACTGCAGGAGCATAGCAAATCTCAGGCAGCTGTTTCACATGACTAACAAAAATATACTATGAAAATAGCTGCATAAACTAGGACTTGATAAGACTGTGGAAAACCAGGGTGTGGGCAAAGCTGGCTAGGAACAACTGGAGCCAGCATGGTGTTGAATTTCAGCTAGATTTCACCTTCCAGGAAGCAAAAAAATTCACTGCTACTACCTTGCAGCTCTGCTACTAGCATGCAGCAGAGCAACTGATTAAAGGCAGCAACTGTCTAACTATGGCTACTTCACAAGTGAAAACTAGAAATCCCTGTTGGTTTAATTCATGTTTACTTTTTCTGTTGTATGAAGTAAAAAACATTCCTTACTAACACAATATTTCATTGTTTTCCTTATTCTCCACCATTTATTTTCTTCTCACATTACTTATAGTTTGTAACTTATTTTGTCAAATATATGCAATGAGGTAACACTGCAGGATTATAGAAAGCACACTGCATTGGAAACAGACTCATACTGAAAGGAGAAAACGTCCCTTATCCCCTCCCTCTCTGGGCGTGCAATGAGGACAGGTTGTGGGGCTCTGATCCCAGGCAGTATCTAGGGATAAATGTTCACAGCTCCAGAATCCCCAGCGGTCATGTGTTACACGGTGTTGTTTTATTTATCCATCTGTAGGTGGCTTGTGTTAGTCAGCTCCATCAGACACCCTGTCTTACTGGAAAGACAGAGAGCTATCTCAATTCAGGGGTTTCTTGCCTTGGTGAACCTGAAGAAATGGTTCACAGGTGGGCTTAGAGAATAAGTGCAAGGTTTCATTGAGTGGAAGTTCTCAGCAGATAGATGAGGACCCAGAAGGGAGATGGAGCAGGAAAGTGGTTTTCCCTTGGAATGGGGCAGCTTAGGACTCTCCTCCCACAGCCTGGCAGAACTCCATGTTCTTCTGCGGTGGATTGCCTGCTGCCTCTGTCCTTGTGCTCTCCTTCCTCCAGTGTCTTCTTGAGGTCCAGTTGCTGTGTCTTTTTCTGCTGATGGTTCCTCTCGACGCCCAGCTGCTGTGTCAATGCCTGCTGGGGTCTCGGGGTTTCTTTTATCACGGGATGGAGGTGTGGCAGGCCAGGGTGGTCTTCGGAAATGCAACATTTGGGCAAGAAAACAGAAGTGCGCGTCCTCACCTAGGTCAGTGAGCACAGGCTTGAGGGTGGAGCCCTAGCCAAGGACCATGCCGTGCTCTACCCAGCACTTGCCTGCCCTCCCTTCCATATCAATAGTTTTAATTTAAATCTCCAATAGTAATACCCAAATTCTTTAGAGAAGACAGTTGGAGGAAATGGCATTAGAAGAGTCTAGGGTTAGGGTATAGGTATTGGAAACACAGAGACGGTGTCCTGCAGGCCATGGTATCACTGCGGAAACATATCCTCTATTGAGAAGGAGAGGGACACAAACTGGCGTCTCTCCTCTTCTTGTTCTCTAATCTCTGTAGTGTCACCCCTCCCTCGAATGAACTGAAACAGGAAGTAATTTGTATGGGAGCCTAGGAACCATGTCTCCCAGGGGCTAGGCCTCTCTGTTACCGAACAGTGCCAGGAGAGCGACTGATGTATCTATGAGCATATAAACCCACGACCACACACAAAGGAATATCAGAGACAAATGTAATAACAAAGGGTCAAGAGAGGAGTAGTATGAGGAACGATTCATGAATGATATTTGTGAAGACCGAAAAAGTAAAACAGAGCTTATGAGGTAGTAAACATAACAAGAATGCAAAGAAAAAAGGGCAAAATCATAAAGTCAAGGGTATTTACCTTTCCTTTTACGGTTTTTAAAATCCCTTCCAGAACCCTTTTCCCAATATCTTTCATTCATTGATTCATTCAAGAAATATTTACTGAGTTAGTATGGTCTAATATTTGGGCAGATGGCATCATATGGTCTGTTAGTACTTCTATCATTGACAGAAAAAATATTTCTTTTCTCCCACAATGTTTTCCTCCCATTCTTCTTGCAAATGTGTATTCTTACAGACCCAGTAGATTGTTCCTACCCTAAGAAGGTTCCCCAAACCCCTCTAAACCCAGTTAAGAACTTTCTTCCCCTCCTACTAAGTTACCAAATATGTTGTGATACTTGTCACAGTACAGTGCAAATATTGTTCTTCTCTTCATTCTCCAATTTAGCTATGAGTGTTTTGAAGGAAAAGACTATAAAGATAATGGCTTGACATTTGTCAGTATTTATTTTACAAAGGATTATTAGATATTTATACTAATATTCTAACATATTTATCTTGATTTTTGGAAAAAAATACAAACAATTTTCTCTGCCCATTCCCCATGACCTGCTCAACTTTAAACAATGTCTATGCTTTTGGAGCAATTATACAAACTTCCAAAAAACACCTGAAAGTGTTTTTATTTTGTTTTGTTTTGTTTTATTGTATTATTTTTTAGAGACAAATTCTTGCCCTGTGACCCAGGCTGAAGTGCAGTGTGCCATCAGTGCCCACTGCAACCTTGAGCTCCTGAGTAACTAGAACAACAGATGCGTGTCATGATGCCCTAATTAATTAATGAATTACTTTTGTAGAGTTAGTTCTTGCTAGGTTGCCTAGGCTGGTCTCCAACTCTGGGCTTGAAAGAGTCCTCCCTTCTCAGCCACCCAAAAAGCTGGGATTCCAGGCATGAATCACTGGATCTCAAAGAGGAAATTTTAGATTTTAGAATGTTGCAATATGTTAGACTTAATTTTTTTTTCAAGTCTGCATTTGCAGTGGCACTTGAGAATAATTATTTCTTATGATAAAAGTGTGATTTCTTGTATCTAGTCATCTACTGTTGAAATCTTTATTCTGTTTGTTTAAACCCTAATAACTGCTAGTCAGCTCAGCTGAAAACGGATTCCATGGGTGTTTTGTGTTGAGGTTATGAAGACAAATGTAGAGAGATATTAAGGATGAAACACATTTATTTTATATATAAAACACCTGTATTTGTATTAAGGCAATATTTGAAGAATTATGATAGGCATTTGATATGAGAAGAATTACGTATTGCTTAGTACATCCCAGGTGTTATCTAGGCAAATCTATATTTCTTGAGTCATATTATCTCATAGTATAGTATTACGAGATAAATACAGTTACATTCTCACTTTACAGATAAAGTTAGTAAGCATTCACAGTTTATAGGAAGACTAAAACAACTCAATAGAAATACCAATTACACAAAAGAGTAAGAACTCATTTTTTCTTGCAAATAGTGAAACATTTGTTTGTTTTAAATAAAAGAGGTACTGGGGTGGATGAAGATGGCATTATTATACATCATTTAAGTTGCCTCCTTAGATGCGCAAATACGCACTTGATCACACGATTGGGATGCCATGTTGCCAGTATTGTTCAGATTTTTTTTGCTTTCAAACATTTATGCTAAAGCTTTATCCTTGCAGGTGAGGCATCCTATATGGCATGGGTAGTTTCTTAAAATACCCTGAGATACATACTTTAGTAACCAATTTCCCAACTTCGTTTTAATCAGAAGTTAATGATGTATGGAACTCCTAGTAAGTAAATGAATGTTTGAATTGCTATGAGTTGTTTTAGTTAACCGCCGCTCAGTTAACCATTTAAGTTATCAAAGTTCTTTACTTGTGCAATATCATATAAATGTGAGACATTAAAAATTAATAACAGGATTTATGTAACTAAAAGCTGCCATCTAATATGATATGTTTCAGTAAGATGACAGCAGTAATTATGCTGAGAAACAGTCATTCCTATAGTTTGAGCTATTAGAGCAATTTCCACCCAGGGATTTCACAGTCAGATTCCAGTTCTGGGCAACAGTGATTAACATAATGGTTATTAATGAGAAGAGATTTTGAGATGTCCAGCTGTGTTTAAATGTCGGTGCCTTGAAGGGATGGTTCTGGCATATTAATAAGAAACAGTGCATTGGACTGGATACTAACGAACCTATTGAATTGTTTTTCTTGTCCTGTATAATGTGAAAGGTCAATTAGAGATGTAGAAACAATGGAACATTTCACAGCATGGCTTGACATTTCGCTGAGCTTTTATCCTTTTAACCATGTACAAAGTTTATTAAATATGCAATGGTAAGACTGCTATAGGAAAAAAGAGGAGGAGTCAGAGGTCACAATGCACAGCAAGGTGGCAGTCTCTTGTGGATCTCACCCTGAGAGGTAATTAGAGTGAGAATCAACCTTCCGGTTGCCAACAACTAACAAGGAGAATGAAGCTATCGGCAGTTAACATTATTGGATTAATTAAAGTGAATGTTCACAGAGATTTTGTTGGCTTTCCATCAAATTGAGTATAGCTAAGGTAACTGCTTGTCAAATTTCAAACATATAAAATTGTGAATTAAAAGATTACACAAGCCATATATTATGTGTATCTCATATAAATTTATATGTACATATGCAAACTTGCCGTGTGCAAATATGTGTCTATATCTAAATATATACAAATCCATTAACCAACAGTTAGAAACTATTCTCCCATTTTACCATTCTCTCCTAGAATTTTGTCACAAATGTAATTTTTCCAACTGTCTGAAGCCTACTCTCTGGAAGCATGTAATATATGGATACATTAAAGCCATGAGATATCACAGTATTTGTATCAGAGCAAACAATAACACTGGTGTTATAAAAGATTAATTGTGGGGAGAAAGTTATACTTCACATTACTACAAATACAGACATATGATTTCATCAAAAGCTGAAATCAGTCAGTATAATTTGTTTTTAATGTTTTATTTAAATACTTAATTTCAAAAGGATTACTCAAGTACAAAAACGGTACTAGTAATAAATAATGTTGAATAATTCCCTTTAATTTGCCGTTTATTTAGAACGTAACTAAAGTACTAAAAAGTAATGTATAATGTAGTTTCATGAAGCATTCTTTATGGTTTTCATAATGTTAATAGTCTCAATTGAATATTTTGAGACAGAAATTTCTATATATCATTGTATTGTACCTTTCTTACTTGCTTGCATGTCATAACTGATGGAAATAAAAATATTTATATTTAGACATATACAAAACATGGATTTTTATTTATATTTTCTAGTGAGATACAGTTACCAATAATTTTATCTATATAGGAAAATTTTTACAAGCCAAAAGTTCTTAACTTTCTTTTCTTTTGAAGTTTCATATTTTAGTGTAGGTATGAGATGGAATTGACTGTGATCATTCTTTGATTTCACTATGATTCTGATGCAGTATTAGGAATGTATAGACTTTAAAGCTTGCTTTCTTCTTCTTCTTCATCTCCCTTTGGACCTGTATATGTGATTTCTGCAGTAATAGGCATCATTATCTGACATATGGTTGCTGAAAGATACAAGCATAAATAGAATTCTTAGTTTCAGTGAATCTTTAGGAACAGACAAGTAAAACTGAAAGATAATTATGGTATGAATGTTAGTAAACTGTTTATCACAGAAGTACAATAAGTGTGAAAATAAATTTAAAAATACACGCCTCATCCAACACATGAGGTAATAAAAATGAAAAATTTAATTTGACATAAAGAACAGTTTAAAAGTTATGATTATTTCTGGTGAGAACAAGTAGCTCGGAAAGCACGAGGAACTCCTGCAAAGCTACAAGATGGATTTGCAGGTCAGGATGTGGAGCATGGGGGAGGGTTCCAAGGTCCTGGTCAGGTTGAGGTCCTCCTGGAGCATGGGGGTGTCTCATTGCGAGAGCTGGGAAGGGGAAACGCATGCTTCACCCCAGCTAGTAGGCCACCTCAGCCCACCTAGGTGACACTGTCCCTTGACTATCCTCTTTCTCCTTCTTGGACAGGCAGGTGGAGGAACTCAGCCATCCTGAGTACTGGTGGAAGGATGAAGTATGCCTTTCATCGCAACATTTACTTCCACAATGAAGTGATCATTAAGGAGTACTGCATTGGAATTCTCAGTAAGGAGTGCCTCCCCGCATGGTAGAGGGTGTGGTATGTGGGAAGCTAGGTCTGGCATGAGCCTTCCCAACTCCTCTCGCTCCAGGATAGAGGGTGACTGGCTCCACTGTGTCCAGTGGTTCTAGGGTCATGCAGGTGAAGGCCCCAGTTTCAGGCAGGACACACCTAACTGAGTTTCTTCAGCTGGTTGGCTGATGGTGACAGCCCAGCATATGAAGGGTTGCTGAGGTGGGGTGGCGGTGGAGCATCATGGGAAAGGACCTTGCTGGTCATTGCTTGGCGTCGGAGGAATTGGCTTTGAACCAGAACCTGATCTGTCACGACCAATTTGCCCAGTCCCCCAGATCATCAGCCAGGGCCTGTGGATCAATCTCATGCAGCACTACCCAAGGGAGTTAGGCCCTCAGAGAGGGAACAGAGAGGAGGCTGGGGAGCAGCCCAGGGCTGGGGGATGAGAGGCCTGTGGGTCCTGGAGCTAGGACACATAGCGAAGCCAAGGCTCAGGGACTGCGGTAAGCATACTCAGACCATGCATGGGCTGGGGGAGAAAGGCCAATCAGGGAACTGTAGTACCCACATTTCACGATGGGGGAACCCTAAGCTGCTTAAGAGGCATAAGTAACTAAGGTCAATGGGTGAGAAGTCAGGCTGAAGAGATGGCTGCCTCATCATCCTTTGCTAGCTCCCTTCCCTGCCCTGAGGCCTGCTACCACCTGAGGCTCAGTTTGGACTCAACCAGGGTGCTCTCACCCTCCACACAGTTGCCCACCTGAGGTCTGTCTAGGTCTACACCCTCCCAGAATGGCTCTCCCAGGTCTGTCAAATTCCATTTCGATGATTCCAGGCTCTGCTGACATGCTTTTTCCCCTCTGCCATGCTCATTCACTCAGCCCCTGCCCACCCCCAGAAAAGACAGGCCATCACACAGGCAATCTGGAGGACCACACAAGGTTCACCGGGGAGGAAATGTGAAGAGATGGCAAAATGGAAGGGGACCTTCTGTGTGTGTCCAGCAAGGAAATCTGGCTGGACATTAAGGCCCATCTCACTATTGGTGATGACACCCAGTATCTCTTGGCCCTGAGCCTGTGCACACAGACACACATTGTCTAAATGTGATTGACATCGTCACTACCTAAGTGATCTACAGATTCTATACAACCCCTGTAAAAATATCAACGACCCATTCTTCATAGAAAAACAATCTGAGAATTCTCCATTTGCTATGAAATGGCAGAGGATCCTGAAGACCCAGAGCAATCCAGTAAAAAGCACAAATCTCGAGGTATCACACTACCTAACTTCACAATATATAACAAAGTTTTACGTACCAAAATAGAACAATACTGGCAGAAAAGGAGAGACATGAGCTTATTAAAAACAATCAGGGCCCAGAACTAACTCACTGCGTTTGCAGCTCACGACGTTTTCCCAAAGAAGCAAGAACACCCAATGGAAAATCGAATATCTTCTATAAACTAGGTTGGGGAAAACCTGAATGTCCACATAAAGGATTTTAAAAGTAGATTATTTCTCACCAAACTCCAATGTCAGACCTAAAATGATAAAAATACCAGAATAAAATACAAGGAAGAAGCTCCATGACATTGGTATGGGCAATGATGGTCTCAAAGTGACTGCAAGAGCAAAGTAAACACTATGCAAAATAGAGAATAGGGTTATATCAATCTAAAGTGCTTCAGCACACCACAGGAAACTAAACAGAGGGAAGGGACATCTTATAGGATGGGAAAAATTATTGGATCACCATACATCTGTTAATGGGTGAATATTTACAGTACATAAGGAACTCCAACAACTCAATAGCATGAAAACAAATGGACTAAGGATGTGAATAGTCATTTGTGAAACTAAGACATACAGCTGCCCAGAAGACACAGTAAAAAGTGCTCATCATCCCTAATGCATCAGGAAAATGCAAATAAAAACCACAGTGATATTTCATCTCACTTCAGTCAGAATGCCTATTATCCAAAAGGCAAAAAACAAAAACAAAAAAAAAAAAAACACCACCTCATTTCTGGTGAGGATGCAGAGAAAAGGAAATCCTTGCACACTTTTGGTGAGAATGTAAATTAGTGCAGGCATTACAAGAAACGTTATGGCTTTTATTTAAGTATAAAAACTCTTCAGAAGTCTACAAGTAGAACCACCCACGATGTGATGCAGCAAATCAGAATACCAGGGCACACCCACAAGTACACAAATCAGCATGTTGAAGCGGTGCATGCACCCATACAATTATTGCTGCACTCTTTACAGTTTCGCTATAGCCAGTTGTGACAGTATGTCTGAATCTGCTGAATGTATGCACGCCATTTTGTTAAGTGACATAAGCCATATATCAGAAAGGCAAATAACACATGACCTCATTCTTACATGAAATCTAAAAAGTGGACCTCACAGCAGTAGTGACTCCACTGGTGGGGTGGTGTTTAGTGAAGAGGATGTTGGATCAATAATACATATTTCTAATTAGAAAGGAGGAATAGGTTAAAAACTTTTCTACAGCATGCTGACTATAACTAGTGATAACGCATAATTCCTCTACAAAATTCTAAGACAGTGCATGTCGAGTTTTATCACCTCAAAAATGACAAGTAGGTGAGATCATGCATGTGCTGATCAGCTGGATGTATCTCATGCATAACGTATATGACCTTTTGAACGTCACCCCTTAAATTATAAATATGTATCATTTCATAAGACAATTTAAAAAATAAACATAAAATTGTAAATACCTCAAGAGAATAAATGTCAATAAAGTATTGTATTATAAAGAAGTGCTATTCCTTTCTACCCGTATCAATGTATTTTTCATGACACAGGAAAGAATGCAATGTCGTTTGGTAAGTTAAAACATATACATTCAAATAAAAATAAATCCCAATGTAGATGATCAACTGAAAGATAGAAATTACAGGCTTGGAGACTATAGTCTATGAATTGAAACCTTCACTGCATGTTTCAAAAGAAGACGTGAGGAGGCAGAAGAAAAAAGCAAAAAACTCAAAAAGCCATGCCAGGGCCCTGGGTCACACCTGTAATCCCAGCACTTTGAGAGGTGAGGTGGCAGGACTGCCCGTACTCAGGAGTTCCAGACCAACCTGGGACAACATGGGCCCACCCGTGTCTAAAAAGTAATTAATTAGTTAATACGTAGCTGGGAGGGGTGGCATGCACCTGTAGTGCCAGCTATGTGAGAACCTGAGTTGAGAGGATCACATGGGTGTGGGGTGTCCAGGCTGCAGTGGGCTGAGATTGTGGTGCTGCTCTCCAACCTAGAAGACAGAGTAAGACCCATTCTCAGAAAACAAACCAACAAAAAAGAGTCAAATTAGGTAAATTAAAACTATGTCGTGTGAGGAGAATAAAAATAAATGAAACATCATTAAAGTCTATGAGATCTGATGAAAGAAACCAGCTTTCAAATAGTAACAGCCCCAGCTGGAAAAAACAATGAGAAAGGGCAGAGAGAACACTGTAAATAATAAACCGAACTCCCCAAATGAGTTAAAAGACATGAAAGTACAAAGAGTACGTCCTTTGGCTTCAAAGCCCATAATAACAAATATCCCTGACATGCATTCAGCTCACCTGAACCTCTCAGTGAGGTTCTCAGACCATGATCTGCCCTTTCTGTATGCTCTCATTTTGTTGTTTCACATCACCCATCTGTAACAGGTCATAACGAATCATGATTCCTTGACATTGTTTGACACAATGAATAACTCAGATATGAGTTCATTAAACAATAGTTTATGACATGTCATGAAGAAATTCTGTATACACAATGTTTCTTAAAATGATAATACAAAAGAAAAACATAGGGATAAGTACATTTTCTTTGGTTCATCATCGCGCTTGTGTTTACACAACACATACCTATGAACTACAGCTGCCTCCTGGAGAATAATCTGACACAATCTCTTGAAAATTCTCACTCTGCTTTGGAGGCCACAGGCATAACTCGCTTTTCCTCTTTTCCACCTTTTGGATATACTGAGTGGTATGAGTGGGATCCCTGTGACTTTTGGCTTTGCTGTAATGCCCAGTTATTTTTTTTAACACTGTCATTTCTAGGTAGGCTTGAAATAAATGGTTCATGATGTCTCACAAAAAGAACTCATCTCCTTCAGCTGAGAGTCTTTATAAGAGGAATTTCACCCTGATATGAAAACAATAATCTGATGCCACTGCCAACAGATTCAGAATTACAAACTAAATTCAGATAAAGGATAGGAAGATAGAAGATGCAGATGGAGAGAGGGGCATGGGAAAGGAAGGGAAGGAAGAAAGGAGGGGTGTAAGGGAAGGAAAGAAACAAAGGAAGGGAGAGACAGTGACAGATGTTCAAAGACACAGATACAAAGTCTAGCACAGTTGTAGAGATAGGTGTATACAAATTAAAACAGGCAGTGTGGAAACATAGGGACAGACAGAGACATAGGTGGAGTCAGAGAAAAATACAAAACCACATAGAGAAATAAACATACGCAAATACAGACACACACTTGGCAGTTTAAACATGAAAAAAACACCAAGACCCTGACACTAGAAATAACAGAGGTGTTTCAGTGTTACTGAGACAGAATGCAAGTTCGTCAGTGACCTTAGCATCTGTGGCCCACATGTATGGATATTCAGTGGAAGAAGCATTAGACAGACTGTATAATTCAGCACGATCTCTGATAATACCTAAACAATGGAGCTCATATGAAATCACTAGACTGAACTGCATGCAGGATTCGAGGAAGAAGCACAGTCAGCCATGTTCACTCTTTGGGGTGGCCAATATGGCGGAGTCACCAGCCCATGGCACGCCGGTCCATTATAGACAGTTCCTGGTTTGCTGCCTGCCTTGGGAAAAGCTGTTCCCCTACTACCAGTTTAAAACCGGCTAGCTCCGAAACTAGCCCTGGCATCTACTCACCGTATTTTCCTTATCTATTTACCTCCTAGAAAAATCATTGCAAGATCCTTTCCTCAACTTTTTCCTATGCATTAAATTTGCGGCAAGACATTTTCAAACGACCTTATGGTAGGCAAGTCCCCACACATTTCCCAATCTGAGTTGCCCTGAGTGCACACACCAATCTGCTGCCCCATTCCCACTCTTTAAATTCTTAACCTTATGCAAAGTATGCTGAAAAGGCCACAGAGAATAAAAGGGCCCTGGGCTCCAGAAACAATCTGCAGTGCCAATCAGTGGGGAGAATAGAGTCTCACTAGGGTTTGCTTGAGCTCCAAATGCGCTGGTAATGCCGTTAGCTACATACATTATTGGCGCCTCACCTAATAAGAATCTTGGAGAAAAGCTTAGCCCAACTAAAGATGCAAACATCAATAACAGTGTCCATATTCTGGTTCATCAAGTGATGGAAAGTCCATGCGTGGATCCTCTGACCATCTTATATTCCACAAATCCACCCTCTCCCCTCACTTCTGCATGTTTGTGTTTTCCCTTAGTCAAGTATGCCAGAAAAAAAAAGGCAGCCAGGTGCGGTGGCTCATGCTTGTAATCCCAGCACTTTGGGAGGCCGAGGTGGGCAGATCATGGGCTCAGGAGATCAAGACCATCCTGGCTAACAGGGTGAAACCCTGTCTCTGCTAAAAATATAAAAAATTAGCCAGGCGTGGTGGCAGGCACCTGTAGTTCCAGCTACTCAGGAGGCTGAGGCAGGAGAAAGGCGTGAACCCAGGAGGTGGTGCTTGCAGTGAGCCGAAATTTGCACTCCAGCCTGAGTGACAGAGTGAGACTCCATCTCAAAAAAAAAAAAAAAAAAGTTGTATCCTGAATGCCTTCCCACATACCTCTGTAAACTTTTCCACAGTCCCTCCATACACCTTACAAACCTATTTCTTCTCACAGTGATGGGACCCCTTGTCCTGAGATGCTGATTGTCCCAGAAAAGGATTATGCTTTCCGCTTTAAAAGGAGAACATGTGACTTCAACACGAAAGTGAACTTTCAGATTTCCATCGTCTTGTGCTATCTTAGTGTGTCTGATGACACCCAAAATGAAGGATTTTGGAAGTGCCTTATCCCAGCAAACTGGGCCCTGGATATCTTAGTGCCCATTAACCCCTTTTGTTGAACTACCTCTGTTTCCATAGGATGAAGTGAGCCTCCAACTAAACTTTCTCTTTCTTTTACCTCCCCAACTCTGTCCTGCAGGAAGAATCCCGAAGTATTCCATACCCATTCACTCTACAACATTGGAGGCCTAGCTCTGACATGGAGTGGTCATTTCCATGAAGAGAATAAAACATATAGATTGACCAATTCATTATGACAACTGAATCCAAAGGATAAACATACCCACACACACAGACACACACACATAAACACACACATACATGCAGAATCATACATCCTTAATAGTATTTATTTTTCATTCCATACAATCCAAGTTTACCCCCTTTTCCTGTCTGCATTTTTTGGGACTGGGTCTGTTTTTCCTTTAGTTCCTGTGCATAAGACCATGCTGAGTACTGATATCCTGCATACTGTAGTAACTTTTTAGGAGTTGTGCTGTTTTAGGTAAAGTCTGATGCTCCATCATATTCAACTCAAAATCTGGGAGTCCCCTAGAGAAACACAAATGCATATCAAAATGTATTTCCTCGGGGCCATACTTTAAAATGTTTTAATTTTAAGGCCTGCCGAGAAAAGACTACCCCTTCCCCATTTGTGATCTCTTAAGCCTCTTCCTACCATGTGTTACAAACTGTTCTCTGCAATACCTGCCCCATTCCCAGTATTCTCTATGATGGGAGTCAGCTTACAAGATGCATTGCATACTAAAAGCACACAGAAATCTGATGGGGCAATAGCTTAAGAAAATCCATCAATTGAAACAGTCTTTTGTGGTCGGTGGCAAAGGCGACAAGGAGGCCCATTCAGGGAGCCCAGTCTTAAGGGGTTGGTAGGATGACTGCCGGTAGGGTTGACGGCCATGGAATCAAGTGCCACAGATTGAAGTTAATGATTCAGCTTTACTTCTCAGTGAGTCTGGACATGCACTATGCTTCCCTGGGCTTCAGACTCCACAGCTATAACCTGCTTGACAGTGCAGTCTCTAATGAGCCTTTTTCAGCCCAATGCCTTGAATCTCCCAGATTCTGTCACTCTGTGTCTTCTTCTCAAGGAATTTCTACATGTATGAAATGAGCACCCAGGCTCCCTGAATAGGGAGGTGTGTCAAACCCCTCATAGTGGGCATCAAACAGCTCCAGTTCCAACTGAGCAGCTCACCTGAAATCTCTGTTCGCTCTTCAGGTGGCTTCATCCTCGTGTAGTATTGCAGGGAACTGGGCCACAGGCCCTTACATAGGATCTATCAGAAGAATCAATCGGGAAAGACTTCATCAGGTTTCAGACTGGTGACCCATGCGGCCGGGAACATAGCAGGGTCATTCCTGATGTTTCCCAGTGAGGACTCACGTTAGCAATCCTATTAGATCCTGCGAAGTTGTGGTCAGAAAACCAGCTGAAGAAGTTAAGGCTCCTGTTGTGGTGTCTGTGGTGATAGGCGATAGGCCTTAACTTCATAATCCTAATACCACTGAATTGGAGTGGAATGGGAAGCCCTGTATTCCACAGAGACAGGATTTTGTGGGAAGGGGGCTGGATCATGACGGCAATGATCCACCCACCATCTTCCTTCCACTACCCATCGTGGGAGCCACCTGTTACCTGTGAGGTTCATGAGATATTCCTTGGTAATCACTTGATTTTGGAAGTAGGGGTTACTCTGAAAGAACAACATGATCTTGCAGAGAAGAACGGAATGCTTGGCTTCTTTCACCTGTCAGGACAAGGTGGAGAAAACTTAAATACGTTTTCAGATAAGGTGCCCACTGTTGCTTACAGGAATAAATTATTTCCCTTACCCTCCCCTACTAAACCCTCTAGACTCAGTCTTCCTTGCCTCACCTCCAAGGTGATCATGTAGCTCAGCATGTCTTCATCTTGGTCAGAGATCAGGGCTGACATCTGGAGGTGGTTTGCAATCTGATTTAGGTCAAAGAGCCTTTAGATGCAATGGAAGGAAAAGCTAGAAGCAACAGGGAAGAAGGCTGAAGAGCACCCAGAGGCTGGGGTGGGGGATTTCTCAGATGTGCTTCCATATATGACCTCCTTTTTTCCTCTCTTCCCCCTGAAGTAAGGCCTCTTGGGTTCACAGAGGGTGTATACTTCTGAGGCCGACTGCACTGACATGGGGAGGGACGATTTGCAGAGGGTTGCTTGTGTCTGAGGAGTGGCAGAATCTGCTTATACCGGAAGACGCCCAGTCCCAGATCGGACTGGCAAGGGGGAGCAATCACACTCCCTTAACAATAGCTTGATTCACAGAAAAACCTGTTCTGGTGAGAACTTGCTTCTGCTCTTGAAAAAGATGCCCCAAACGTCTGCTGCTGGGCCTCACGAAGGGTTTCTCTGCCGCATGCAGGAAACGAGTACCCGCGTCTGCTCCGGCTTTCTACAACCACACTTGTCCATGGCAACTCACTGTTTTTCCCCAAATAGTCACATCGATGCCGAGCTGCCCGTTAAGTTACTTACACTTCTCCAAGAGCACCTCTCAACTAGAAGGCAGAAGAAACACTGACAAGGTTACAGCACTGGCCAAGAAGCCAGGGATGCTCTGGATGAATGAGCCTCTGCGGTCCAGGTGGGGCTTGCGCCTCCGCTCCATCTTTCCCCTCTGCTGAGAAAAGGCCTTCCTGGCTCCGGCATTAACCGGCTCTAGCTCCAACTGAATGGCCAGTAGTTCCTCCAGTGTCGACTCTGGGGTCATGGGCCCAGGGCCAGGCTGTGCCCGCTGGTCCTCCTCCAGGCGCTCCACGTCGGCCTCCTCCTGGGCCACTACCTCCACCTCCGCGACTATGTCATCCAACACCAGCACCGCCTCCTCCACCCAGGCTGCCTCCTCGCTCTGCGCCCAGGGAGCCCCCTCCTGTAGAGCCTCCATCCTGAAGACAGTGCCCTTCTCCGGACTCCCACAGACCACCACCTGTGCTGCCCGACCCACGCCACAGGAACCCTGCCGCTGCCCTTACTAGAGCTTGTGGGTCGGCGGTCCCTCAGGGCGCCAGCCCCAGGCTTCCAGACACCTCCTAATGGACTGCACTCAAAGGGCTCCGGGAGCCGTGCCAAGACCGCCGGCCTCCCTGCGTGGCCAATCAGTGCAAGGATGTGGGCCCCTCCCTGGGCTGCACCAACCCAGGTTGGCCTGCAGTCCCAGCCTCCTGGGTTAAGCCTCCTCTGAGAAGCCCTCGGAGCTTGTGCCAGGTAGCTCTGTGTCCAGGCACACGCAGGCGGCGTGGCCTTTGGAACTGTGGGTATGGAAGCCCTGTGCCCTAACTGACATCCTGAGTGTGGCAAATCATTGACCCACAGGGAACAAATCATTGACCCACAGTGAAACATCTCACTTCATTAGGCAGGCCAGGTAGGTGGTATGGAATATTGCAGATCCAGAGAACTCACTCTGGCTGCTGGGATGAGGGCGGCGGCGGGTGTCCCGGGGAAAGGGGGTCGGGGCGGAGCATGGGAGGAAAGTCACCTGATTATGCTGAGGTGGAATTCGTCTGCTCCAGAGGCCAGAACCCCGGCTCGCACTCTCCCAGGCCTAAGCAAATACAGGCTCCGCGTTCCATGCTTCCTCCCTGAGGAAGCTGTATTCCAAGGAGCATTCCAAAGGGCCTCTTGTCCTATGCCCTGGGCAAACAGGAGGCCAGCCTCCAGGACTGGCCATCGACGGCCTGCGTGCATGCTGTTGTGCACTGCCTTGCTGATCCAGAGGCTCCCACACGCGCAGCAGCGGCTTCCGTGCCTGCTGGTGGGGCTCTGCAAGCCCAGGTCCTCCTCCTCTGGCTCCCGAGCTCCTGTGCGCAGTTGACCCTGCAGGGGACTTGAGCCCCAAGGCGAGTGCTGCAATCTGCGGGCCCATCGGGACTCCTTAGGAAACCTGGGTCCACATAGGTGTGGGACTAGGTTCTCAGCAGGTCGCTGCCCATGGGCCTTTTGGGGAGGGGGCCTCCTGAGGAGCGGCCCCCAGAGCCTAGGGGTGACGAGGATTGGCTGGACTCCATAGGCCCGGGTCTGCGGGAGCACCAGAGGGGCACAGTGTTCAGGCTGGAGGCTCTGCTGGAGAGGACAGCCGGGGCACAGAGCAAGGACGCAGCCTTGGAAGAGGAGGTGGTGCTGATGGTTGGAAGACATAACGGCTGAGGTGGAGGTGGTGGTTGAGGAGAAGACCGACGTGGAGTGGCAGAAGGTGAACCAGCGGGCAAGCCTGGCCCTGGACCCAGCATACCTGGGGAGTCAATGGACTTGCTGGAGATCCTTCACTTGGAGCTGGGCTCCGTGAATGCCCAAGGCCACAGGGCATCTCCGGCTTCTGGGCCAGAGCCATATCTTTGCAGCTGCCGATTTGGGATGGCTAGCAGCAGGGGATTAGGCATCGGGCTTCAGGGGGGGGGAATGGGGGCTGGGTGGGGGGAGGAGCCAGGTGGGAGGCGCAAGGGGTCAGCCAGGAGGCAGGAGATGGGGGACAGGGTGGGAGTCGAGGCCAGGTTTCTGCAGATCAGAGGCCAGCTTGCTAGTGGGAGCCGTGAGAGTACGTGGTAGGGAAGGGGAGCCAAGCACGGCACTCACAAGGAAGAATCGCAGTACCAAGGGCCCTTCACTCACAGCGGAAAGTTAAAGGGTACGTTTCCTTGGGAAATGCCCTGGAGGAAGGGGAGTCCGCACGCCCGTGCCAGCCATTGAACCACCCCCGCTCTGAGTGCCTGTTTCCAACAGGCTCACCCCAGAAACACAAGGTGCTGAAGACTCGGGTTCGCCGTGCATCGGGCTGCTGACCTCCACAAGGCAGGCACCAGCTCCCCAGTATGCTTTCTTCCCTCTGCCGGCGCTGCACCCAAAGCGGTGTAGGCCCTGAGCATATATAACCTCCTTTGCACCCACGCGAGCCCCAGGGGGAGCACGAGGCACAACGCTGCAGCCCATTCTACCTACAGGGCTTCCCTCAAGTGTACAGGCCCAACCCTCAGGAAGACCGGGATAAGAGGACACCATACACCCGGACATCAGCAGAGCATGTCCAGCACCCTGCACACCAGGGCCTCCTGCAGCTCATGAACCCTGAGTAAGCAATCGCCTCACATCACCCCGCCCCCTGCCCCTAAGCTGCAACCACCTGCCCACTTATTCCGCCTCCGGTCCGGGGTCAGCTCAGCTGTCTTGGCCTGGCTCCACCCACCCCAAAAACAACCATAGTTGTGACGTTGCTTCCTCTCCAGACAGAGGCAGAGGATAAACAAGGGAGGGTGACAGGCCATATGTCTGGGATATAGCCCTGCTCCACATTCTCTGTGCTCTTGCAAATTGCAGGGTTTCACGAGGCTTGCCCACCCAATCATCTGGAGGCTCCTTGACCAGAGGTAGATTGTTTGGCACACCCAGATGTCGGCATGGGTCAGAAACCATAATGAAGTCCTGCTGTGCTACATGATGGTCAGGCTGGGGAGCTGGGGGCTATGGGAGGGGTCTGGTGTCTGACTCAGCTTGAGGTCCCCCTGGGCCCCGGTGGTGTCTCAGTGGCAGAGCTGGGAAGGGGAAACTCATGCTTCACTCCAGCTAGCAGGCCACCTCAGCCCCGCTAGATGAAATGGTCCCATTGAGTCCATCCTCTTTCTCCTTCTTGGTCAGGCAGATGGAGGAACACAGACATCCAGGTTACTGGCCGCAGGAAGAAGATTTACTTTCATCACAACCTTTACTTCCACAGTGAAGTGATCATTCAGGAGTATTGTGTTGGCATCCTTGGTAAGGAATGCCTCCCAGCATGGTAGGGGAGCTGGTGTGTGAGAGGGTCAGCCTGGCTTGAACCTTCCTGGCTCCTCTGCCTCCAGGATACAGGGTGTCTCATTCCACTGCAGTCCACTGGTTCTGGGATCGTGAAGGTCAAGCCTCCAGCTGCAGGCAGAATATGGCCTACCTGAGCTTGTTCAGTTGGTTGGCTGAACATGACTGCCTGGGTTTTTGCAGGATTTCTGAGGTCGAGTCTGCCAAGGGGCATCATGGGAAAGGACCTCGCTGGTCTTTCCTTGGCCTTTGGGGAACTGGCTTTGAACCCTGACGTGACCTGTAGTGGACCCCCTTCTACATTCTTCCACATCATCAGCCAGGGCCTATGGCTCAATCCCTTGCAGTTCTACCCCAGGGAGGGGAGGGACAGCATTAGAGAGGGAACAGAGAGGAGGCCAGGCAAGGAGCCTAGGGATGTGAACTGAAAGGCCTTTGAGTCCTGGATCTGTGCCCTACTTGGAGAACCCAAGGATCATGGAGGAGACTGCAGTGAGCAATCCCACGCCATCCATGGGTTGGGGCAGAAGGGCCCATAAGGGAACTGTAACACCCACATTTAAGGATTGGGGAACCCTAAGCTACCTATGATGCATATGTGGCTAAAGTCAGTGGGTGAGAAGCAAGGCTTAAGGGATAGCTGTCTTATCATCACGCACCACCTCCCTCGTCTGCCTTGAGGCCTCCTACCCACTGGGGCTCAGTTTGAGCTCAACCAGGGCCCCCTCCCTCCCTGTGCGGATGTCTACCTGAGGCCCTTCTAGGTCTACGTCCTTTCGGAATGGTTCTCCCAGGCCCGTCATGTTCTGTTTCAAGGAGCCCAGGCTCCCCTGATATGCATTCTCCCCTCTGTCATTTTCACTCCAACTGCCCTTCCTTCCCAGATAAGACAGGCCACTGCACAGGGAATCTGGAAGACAACACTGGGCTCCAGTGTGAGGAAATGTTCTACATTCTCCATGTACTTGTATTTTAGAGTTTCCTCTGGGGGAGGAAATGTTAAGAGATTACAAAATGGATGGGGACCCTCAGTGTGTGTCCAGGGAGGGAATCTGGCTGGGAATTAAGACCCACCTGAGTAATGCCATGGACATCCAGTGTCAGTTATCTTGATAAAGACCTGCTTTGTTACATCGCCTACTGTTAATATAAAAGTTAATTTCTTAGAATATTGAAAAAACAAATTTAAGTATGCGGAAATATAATTTGTTCATAACTGTATGAAAAAACTGCAGACTGATCCATTTTCCATTACAATTTGTATGTGAGACTTGAAGTGTTTATGAAGTTTTAAGATACATTTTTATTGTTCTACTCCTGGAAATTTTTATGATCGTTTTCGCAATACAGAGACATGGACACTAGGAAGTTTTTGAGGGATTTTCAGCTTCTTTTAGAGAACTAGTTGTAAACTTTGATTTTTCCCCCCGTGGTTCTTTTCAGTTTACTATTTGTACTCTATATACGAGATGTTAAATTTGTTTTCTTATTTGCCCCTTCTGGAACTTTTGTTTTAAAGGAATTTTGTGTTCTGTCAGATATGTGAGTTTCCTGTGAGCACTTTTTCTAGTACTGATTTTTTTTTATTCATTAGTTTTTGGGGTGTTTCTTTGTTTGTTTGTTTCTTTTGAGATAGAGTCTCACTATGTCACCCAGGCTGGAGTGAAGTGGCATGATCTCAGCTCACCGCAACCTCTGCCTCCCAGCTTCAAGGATTCCCCTACCTCAACCTTCCGAGGAGCTGAGATTACAGGTGCATGCCACCATGTCCAGCTAATTTTCGTATTTTTAGTCAAGACTGGGCTTCACCATATTTGCCAGGCTGGTCTTGTACTCCTGACCTCAAGTGATCCAACCACACTGGCCTCCCAAAATGCTGGGTTTCCAGGTGTGGGCCACCACACCAGGCCTCATGTGTTTGTTTATGTATTTTAATCCTTGTTCTATTTTCTTCATGTATGTGTATTTTAGAGTTATTGAAATCATATACTTTATTTACTTAATACTTTAGTAAGATTTTAAAAGTAATGTTTTTCATTCAGTAAATACAATATTGTGAATTGATTAAACCTTGTATAGTATTGTCATTCTGTCTTTTATAAATTATTAAGAACTCTGATACTGTTTTTCTCCCACCTGAAGAGAACATGCAGATCGTTATAAAAAATTGTGTGAGTGGGTAGGTGTTAGAATATAATTTGAAAGAATAGTAAACTTCAAAAATACAATTTCACATTCGTATTTTGCATCATTTTGAAAATATTATTTGCTGACGCCTGAAATTCTGTATTCACCTTCATGTTAAATATACAATTTTGAATCAATTTCAAGAATGAAAACAATCCAAGGCCAAGCATTAGTCCAGGAAGTAGAAAGCAGTTGTTATGTAGCAAAAAACATATTTATTGAAGGTATATTTAGAGATTTTAGAAGGCTTAAGTCAATATTTTGTTGTTGTTGCTCTGGTGTTTTATCACACTGTGACCAGACTGTAGCATCACTAGTTATAGTCACTAGGCTACCAAAGTCTCAGGGCTGCAGTAATTGTTATTGAAGAAAGTGGCAGTGTGCTTGGCTGTTTAAGGAGGCTAGAGGACTTAGGAGTTTTCACCCAAAGCACATGGGCCTGGTTTAGTGGGTAGCCTTCCTTTGCTGAAGTAGATAAGATCCAGGAGAAGTGTTGACTTATGGTAGTAGCTAGGGCTTTGAGACTGGTGAAGCCTATTTGTCTCCAACTGCCATTGCCAGATATTGGTCTGCACATAATGACACTTCCTGAACTCACTGACTCCTGTAAATTCAAATGTAGCATTTGGATTTAAATCCCTATTCCAACTTCTTAACCTTAGATCTAATAAGTGGATAACAAAAGATGTATTCAGAAGAAAGTGAGACATCAGATATGTACATAAGTGAATCATCCTAATCAAATACATTCAAAAATATTACTACAAAAATCACTGAAGATTAAACCTTAAAAAAGTTATTTTAATTGGGGAAATAGAAAAAGATGGTACTTGTTTTAAACTCTGAGATGTAAAGCTATTATTATTAGAATACCGGAATTATATAAAATGTCTAATTTGTTTCAAGAGCAGCATACTAGCTATTTAGTAAGACTAGAGATTAATAAACCATGTAAGAAAACTCAGAGATTAAAAACAAAATTTTTTCAGATTTTTTTCTATAATTAAAGACATAAAGCACTCCTCAGCAAATGTAAAAGAACAGAAATTATAACAAACTGTCTCTCAGACCATAGTGCAATCAAAATAGAACTCAGGATTAAGAAACTCATTCAAAGCTGCTCAACTACATGGAAACTGAACAGCCTGCTCCTGAATGACTACTGGGTACATAACGAAATGAAGGCACATATAAAGATATTCTTTGAAACCAATGAGAACAAAGACACAACATACAAGAATCACTGGGACACATTCAAAGCAGTGTGTAGAGGGAAATTTATAGCACTAAATACCCACAAAAGAAAGCGGGAAAGATCTAAAACTGACACCCTAACATCACAATTAAAAGAACTAGAGAAGCGAGAGCAAACGCATTCAAAAGCTAGCAGAAGGCAAGAAATAACTAAGATCAGAGCAGAACTGAAGGAAATAGAGACATAAAAATCCCTTCAAAAAATCAGTGAATCCAGGAGCTGGTTTTTTGAAAAGATCAGCAAAATTGATAGACCCCTAGCAAGACTAATAAAGAAGAAAAGAGAGAAGAATCAAAGAGATGCAATAAAAATGATAAACGAGATATCACCACTGATCCCACAGAAATACAAACTACCATCAAAGAGTACTATAAACACCTCTACTCAAATAAACTAGAAAATCTAGAAGAAATGGATAAATTCCTCGACATGTGCACCCTCCTAAGACTAAATCAGGAAGAAGTTGAATCTCTGAATAGTCCAATAATAGGCTCCAAAACTGAGGCAATGATTAATAGTTTACCAACCAAAAAAAGTCCAGGACCAGATGGATTCACAGCTGAGTTCTACCAGAAGTAAAAGGAGGAGCTGGTACCATTTCTTCTGAAACTATACCAATCAATAGAAAAAGAGAGAATCCTCCGTAACTCATTTTATGAGGCCAGCATCATCCTGATACCAAAGCATGGCAGAGACACAACAAAAAAAGGGAATTTTAGATCAATATCCTTGATGAACATTGATGCAAAAATCCTCAGTAAAATACTAGCAAACCAAATCCAGCAGCACATCAAAAAGCTTATCCAACATGATCAAGTGGGCTTCATCCCTGGGATGCAAGGCTGGTTCAACATACAAAAATCAATAAATGTAATCCAGCATATAAAGAGAACCAAAGACAAAAACTACATGACTATCTCAATAGATGCAGACAAGGCCTTTGACAAAATTCAACAACGCTTCATGCTAAAAACTCTCAAAAATTAGGTATTGATGGGACGTATCTCAAAATAATAAGAGCTATCTATGACAAACCCACAGCCAATATCATACTGAATGGGCAAAAACTGGGAGCATTCCCTTTGAAAACTGGCACAAGACAGGGATGCCCTCTCTCACCACTCCTATTCAACATAGTGTTGGAAGTTCTGCCAGAGCAACCAGGCAGAAGAAGGAAATAGAGGGTATTCAATTAGGAAAATAAGAAGTCAAATTGTCCCTGTCTGCAGATGGCATGATTGTATATCTAGAAAACCCCATCGTCTCAACCCAAAATCTCCTTAAGCTGATAAGCAACTTCAACAAACTCTCAGGATACAAAATCAATGTGCAAAAATCACAAGCATTCTTATACACCAATAACAGGCAATCAGAGAGCCAAATCATGAGTGAACTCCCATTCACAATCGCTTCAAAGAGAATAAAATACCTAGGAATCCAACTTACAAGGGATGTGAAGGACCTCTTCAAGGAGAAATACAAATTACTGCTCAATGAAATAAAAGAGGATACAAACCAATGGAAGAACATTCCATGTTCATGGGCAGGAAGAATCAATATTGTGAAAATGGCCACACTCCCCAAGGTAATTTATAGATTCAATGCCATCCCCATCAAGCTACCAATGACTTTTTTCACAGAATTGGAAAAAAACTAAAGTTCATATGGAACCAAAAAAGAGCCCACATTGCCAGGTCAATCCTAAGCCAAAAGTACAAAGCTGGAGGCATCATGCTACCTGACTTCAAACTATACTATAAGGCTACAGTAACCAAAACTCATGGTACTGGTACCAGAATGGAGATATAGACTGATGGAACAGAACAGAGCCCTCAGAAATAATGCCGCATGTCTAGAACTATCTGATCTTTGACAAACCTGAGAAAAACAAGCAATGGGGAAAGGATTCCCTATTTAATAAATGTTGCTGGGAAAACTGGCTAGGCATATGTAGAAAGCTGAAACTGGATCCCTTCCTTACACCTTACACAAAAATTAATTTAAGATGGATTAAAGACTTACATGTTAGACCTAAAACCATAAAAACCCTAGAAGAAAACCTAGGCAATACCATTCAGGACATAGGCATGTGCAAGGACTTCATGACTAAAACACCAAAAGTGATGGCAACAAAAGCCAAAATTGACAAATGGGATCTAGTTAAACTAAAGAGCTTCTGCATAGCAAAAGAAACTACCGTCAGAGTGAACAGGCAACCTACAGAATGGGAGAAAATTTTTGCAATCTGCTCATCTGACAAAGGGCTGATATCCAGAATCTACAATGAACTCAAACAAACTTACAAGAAAAAAAACAACCCCATCACAAAGTGGGTGACAGATATGAACAGACACATCTCAAAAGAAGACATTTACTCAGCCAACAGACACATGAAAAAATGCTCATCATCACTGGCCATCAGAGAAATGCAAATCAAAACCACAACGAGACACCATCTCACACCAGTTAGAATGGCAATCATTAAAAAGTCAGGAAACAACAGGTGCTGGAGAGGATGTGGAGAAATAGGAACAGTTTTACATTGTTGGTGGGACTGTAAACTATTTCAGCCACTGTGGAAGTCAGTGTGGTGATTCTTCAGGGATCTAGGACTAGAAATACCATTTTACCCAACCATCCCATTACTGGGTATATATCCAAAGGATTATAAATCATGCTGCTATAAAGACACATGCACACATATGTTTATTGCAGCGCTATTCACAATAGCAAAGATTTGGAACCAACCCAAATGTCCAACAATGATAGACTGGATTAAGAAAATATGGCACATATACACCATGGAATACTATGCAGCCGTAAAAAAATGATGAGTTCATGTCCTTTGTAGGGACATGGATGAAGCAGAAACCATGATTCTCAGCAAACTATCACAAGGACAAAAAACCAAACACCTCATGTTCTCACTCACAAGTGGGAATTGAACAATTAGAACACATGGACACAGGAAGGGGAATATCATACACCAGGGACTATTGTGGGGTGGGGGGAGGGAGTAGGGATAGCATTAGGAGATATACCTGATGCTAAATGATGAGTTAATGGGTGCAGCACATCAACATGGCACATGTATACGTATGTAACAGACCTGCACGTTGTGCACATGTATCCTAAAACTTAAAGTATAATAATAATAAAATAAAATAGAATAAAAAAATAAAAAATAAATAAAATTAAAATAAAATGGTTTCCTGTCAGTGATCCACTTAAATTTATCATTTATCATTTATTTTATCATTAAACTTATTGAATTTATCATATGCTGTATACCCTTTTATATAGGGACAAAGTTATAGTCTCTAACATGTAGGTAGAAAAAAAATTTGACTGTGTACCACATTTGCATTAGAGTCTTTGGCCTCAGTAATGAAGCAAACAATGGAACTGCCTATGCCAGAGTACAGGTGAGCACAGCTGGAAGCTTCCATCACTTGCATCTTTAACATTTCTGGATTCTCATCACCTCTCCTAGAAAGAAAAATGGATTATAACTATCCTAAAGAACACGTTACATTTAAACACTAAGTATTGAGATAAAACCATGTTTGTCTTATCACAGTCTCGTCATTACTTTAAACTTGAATGTATAACTTATAAAAAGAAATTTGGTTTATTTTATCACCATTAACACTTTATATCTCATATTTATCTATTTCATTCTCTTTCTAGTGACTTTTTTTTGTTTGTTTTGAGATGGAGTTTAGCTCTGTCAATCAATCTGGAATGCAGTGGCCTGATCTCGGCTCAATGCAACCTCTGCCTCTCCAGTTCAAGCAATTCTCCTGCCTCAGCCACCTGAGTAGCTGGGATTACAGACACACACCACCACCCCTGGCTGATTTTGTGTTTTTAGTAGAGGTGGGTTTTCCCCAGGTTGATCGGACTGGTCTCAAACTCCTGACTTCAGGAGATTTACCGGTCTCAGCCTCCCAAAGTGCTGGGATGACAGGCATGAGTCACCACACCAGCCCCCAATTTTTTGAGATAAGTTTTGCTTGGTCACTCAGGCTGGAGTGTATTGGCACCGTCTTCACACACTGCAGCCTCAGCCTCCCGGTCTCAAGCTATCTTCCTGTCTCAGCCTCCCACATAGCTGGGATGACATGTGTGCAACACTACACCAGACTATTTGCTGTTGTTGTTCAGTGATGAAGTCTTGTTATATTGCCCAGATGGGTATCAAATGCCTTGGCCCAAAGAGTTCTCCTAGATCAAGCTCCCAAAGTGCAGGAATTACAGGACTGAGCCACTGTGGACAGCATCGTGACACTTTAATCACTTTTTAAATTCTACTCTTCAAAAGTAACAAGTAAATTTTTACTTATGAAATTCCAAATTCCAAGTAAATTTAGGCTTAATTTTCATAAAGAGGTAAAAACAAAACAAAACAAAAAACTTATTTTCCTTTGTTTTGAAGTTAGCAAATAGTTGGAAAGCAAATCATTTCTACTTTAGTTTGCAAAATTGACTGTACAGAGAAAGATCCTCATATAATTGTTTTCAGATATAAAAGCCTATGAAGTTATCATCAGAACCATCATGTTATAAAGCAAAAACGAATCTCCCAGTGGGTCTCTTATGTGGATTAAATATCTTATAATTAGTAATGTATACAATTGTGATTATACTTATTCCTTGAACCATAATATTAAAAATATGAACCTCATTTTTTAGAACTGCTACCCTAATAAGAAATCTAACCACTGACCTAGTATAATAATCTGTGGCCCAGAAAGCCAGCATTCTGAACTATTCACGTTCTTCAGATATCCCAAGGGTGCAAAGAGCCAAATGGGAGTCTGGACATCTTGGAGGAGCAGCAATGCCAGGTCATTTCTTGTTGCCCCACTCACCAACCAGAACCTCTCATGCAGTAGAATGGTAGACACCTTCACAACCCTCAGTGGTGCCCCCGGGTGCCTCAGGCCTAGAATCAAAGCAGTGTCTTCAGGATTCCTTTGTGCATAGGCAAAGATTTATTATAGTACATGCATTAGAAAACCTGAACTTTGAACCTACATCAGGCTTTCCAGCATATTTCTTTAGTCGTGATACACAAGGTCCCTAGCTCATCTTCAGAGAAATTAGAAATCTGTGAATAAAGAGTCCACAGACGATGGGATTGCAGAGGAATTAACTAACAGAGGTATTAGCAAGCCAAACACAGTGAGACAATTTCTTTTTAGTCTAAAACAAAAATGTTATCTGTATAAGTGAGATGGTCATGCATTATAGAAGTGAAGTTTGACAGAGAAACCTTCAGCAATGTAATTATGGGATAATGAATTACAGAGTATGGGAAGAGGCAGGCAAAATCTTACATGTTCCTGACACAGGGGGCAGCTGTGAGAACCCAAAAGCTGCTAACTATGGAAGCACTGCAGACCTGACTGCCGCAGCTGATGATCCCAGCCTGCCAAGGCATGGCATGTAGCAGAGAAATCTGATCTGCCAAAGCTGAGAAGAAAAAATAAGCTAATTGTGCCAATCTGAATAGAATTGCCATCCGTAGACCATTTTTTTGAAGTTTTAAATCCCTCCTATTTCTGCTAACCGAGTCAGCTTTGTTAAATATGACTAGCAAAGACAAACTTCTACCTATTTTGTGTTTATGCATTTTTCTTGAAAAGAAGTGTTCCTCTTTTATCTTTCCATTCATAGTTTCCATATGTCCTAGCTTAAGTTTCTTTAATCAAAATGACTGAGAGTCATTCCAACTTTCTCCTGCATTGCAACATTTATATATCTATGATTTTAGCCACTTAGAAGTCATTGAAGTAGATAGGCAACAAAAAATGCAATGACTTGAAAATAAATGATGAAAAATTTGGAGATAAAGCACCTAACTCTAAATTGGAGGGGGCTTATCTTCATAAACTTATAATCTTAGTGAGATACCAAACCAATAGTTTAAATAGAAAATTCAAGTTTGAGATTTAGGAAAGAGCTCATATTTTTAAAATTATTTTAGATTTCCTCAGAAAACTGGGTTGAAAGAATGCTTGTTAATATATAAATAGAGAGGGATAAAAATGGTGAAGATAACCTGTCTATAGAAGGGGTAAGGAAGTATAGACGAAATTAGAAGCATAAGTAAGATCTTATGTGTTGTCTTTAAATTAGACTTTGGAGGATGTCAGCAAATAATTATGTCCCTCTTTATGTTTTGCATGTGTTATTCACTCTAGCTATGCCAATAGGTGGTAGCTGTAAAATAGCTGTGGTTAAGTGCACATTTAATTCACGACATCAAAAGGGATCCCTCAATTTCCGAGGAAATAAGTGGACATACACTAATGTGAAATAACTATTGCTAATATTGTGATAGGTTTTTTGATAGCCAAGGGAAGGGAGAAACTGATAATCGCAATGTAATACATTCCAGCACACCAGCACTTAAAACCCATTACTCACCGACAACACTACTATGCTGTTCCCAAATATCATAATATCTTTAACTTAACATACACTTAATTTAAAATAACTCTATTACAAATGTAAGCTACTGTGTGGCAGTAAAGAAATGTCTTTGAGTTAGGAGTGTGTCTTAATGTTAGGCCAATTCATCTTTTGCCATGAGAACTTCATCAATCCGCTGTAATTATCTATTAGAATATGTATTTAAGATAACTATAATAATCATGTTATATGATCTATATCATAGAGTAATCTTTAGGGATACTATGGAAATTGAATCATATATCAAGTATGAAATGCCTTTGTAAGCCAAAAGGAAAATAATTTCTATGATTTGGTAGATAAAAAACTCATGCATTTCTCAGGAAGAGCTTTCTCTCCCCTCTCCTTCCCTCTATTCTTTTCTATTTCCATTCTCTTCTTCCTTTACTTCTCCTACCAAGTTTTTGAGCCTTACTCTGAGGCTGTGGCAGAGAGATGAAGTGTGGCCAGATAGAAGTGGGAGTGGAGGTAAAAGCCAAGGGATTTGTAGGAGTAGACTGGAAGGGTCACAGAAGCAGAGGTAGTCATGGGCCTTTTGTGGTGCCAGGGTCCATGGCTAGGTCCTGTCACTCCCTGGATTTGGATGCTGGCAGGTCTCGACCTGCCTCCCAATACACGGTGGATTCATGATCTACAGAAAAATAAGGAAGACAGAGCCTTGCAACTAGAGCAAAGCGACACAGGCAAGCCATCAAAAGGCTGAGATACTCAAATAAAAAAGTGCTGAAGGGTGTTAGCCACATTCTTTTAAGCAGACTCCATTTGCAGGCACACACACACACAAAGACACAACGCCACACAAACACATGCAGAAATCCGACACTCACAACACTCCCAAAGAAACACACAGCCCAGCAGCTTCTGAGGCTGTGTGTTTCTGCAGGAAGCCCCACCTTGGAGAGAACAACCCCAGGGAACAGAGGCAGGCTGTACCTAAAAATATCAGGGGGGCAAGTTTCATAAAGACTCACCCCTAAAATATCCAGGCAGGCCTAAGGAATCCTGCAGAAGATTTTGTATCCATAGGGGTTTTGCAGTTTATTCCTGGGGCTCTGCTTGACATTTCTTCAGGCTCACTCACACCTTCCCTCTCCTAGGATCATGGGACTATTCCACGGATCCCACAGGGAAGACAGATGAGAGTCCACCAGTGCACCTCCACAGAGAACTCTTTCTCCGCAAGCTGCAGGGACTTGTCTCTTGGCAACAGTGACATTCATTGTGACACTTGCCAGAACTCAAAATGAGGCATGGTGCCCTGAGTCTAGCTCATGCACATTCGTGAGGCAGGCTCCGGCACCCAGATGTCGGAGCTGTCAGCCTGACTAAGCAGAGGAAAATGCTACAGGCAGAGCCAGCCTTGTATCAGGAAAAAGGATGCCTATGAAAACCCACTGCAAGACCCTAAAAATCTCAAACTCGGGGTCTCTTTGGGTCATCGTCATGGTCAGGTCCCACTGGAGGAGGAGGCATTTCAAGACTGTGAGGTGGTCACTGGAAACTGCTCTTCTGACTCCATTTCTGAAAGAGGTTGTGTGCAACAATCAGGTCCCATGGAGATTGGAATATATATTTTGTGTTGTTGAGGGTTCTTCGGGTAACAGAATTAAACCTGAAAGCCCAGAGGCAGGCATCAGTGAAAGATGCTTGAGCTTGATCTCACGTGCTCCCTTCATCCTGGGCCTCACAGGTGCTCTCTGGAAAAGGCAGGAACCACGAAAGAAGCAAGTCTAAGGTGGAGCAGTTCTCTCACACCTCAGACTGGCTTCTCATTGGTGCAGATGAGGTTGAGACAGTGTCTCAGAGGCTGTCTGTGGTGATAGCAAGCCTGAAAAGTGTGTCCAGCAGTGCTGTTAAGGGGCACTGTGGATTTTCCATGAAGGCAAAGTAAAAACAAGGCTTGCCTGAGAGAACAAGCTGCCTTGTGCTAGAGTCCAAGCAATGTTCAATGATTCCTGTCAGAAGACTCAGCCACCAAAATGAGACCATGGACCAAAACCTGGAGCACAGTCAGCCTACTTGAAGTCCCTTTTGGTCTCTGAAACCCCAAGGAGCTGTATACAATCTGTGGCAAGAGGCAGTCCCATCCAGCAACAGCTCAGTGAATGAGCCCCTCCACAATGAGACAGCCATGCAGATTTAATGAAGCAGAGCCTAGATTACCAGGAAAAACCCACACACGCCGGCCGCTTCTCCTTCTACAGGAATCATGCAGGCCTCCTATAGAAGTGGGAGAGGAACAGTTTCCTTGTTGGTGGCTGTAACGGGAATTTATGATTTTGAAAGTATCAAAACTGTCTAGTTATTAAAACATGACATTATTTAGAAGAAAACACTCACGCAATGGATTCCGCTAAGGATCATTCTCCATGAACCAGGAAACGTTTAGTGCAGAAATCATTGAGCCAGATCCGGGAAACCCTACACCAGTGAAGAAGATGGAAGTCTGGAAAAGAAGAGGCAATTGTGGAGACCACAACCCACACAGCATCAATCCATTCCACACCCATTTGGCTCCGGGTATGAAAGCCATCAAATCAGGAGTTTGCCAGGATATTCTCAATTTGCATTCCAAATGTTCCTTGCACACTGGAGTACTCCCACCTGAACACTGGGCCATGGTGTGTACTGTTTGTGCAATTAAGGAAAGGCGGGTATAAAGTTGGAAGCACCTTCTGTGTCATCTGTCTTATCTTTTTGCAGGTGAATTTGCAGGACCCCTTCCACTTCTCACCAGATTGTATCCTCACCTGTATCTGACCTTATTTCTGCTGACACTCTATGTCCGAAGATGAAATCCCAAGATGAGGGAGGAGTGCCCCCTCGCAATGTGAAGCACCTACTCAGCTGGGAACATAATTGAGGTAAATATAGGGGCCCTGTGGACCAGATTGCTGGTGTCTCTTCCTGGGGTGGTCACAGGAAAATGAAACACTTGGAAATGTCTGTTTTTTTGGTATGGTGTTCTCCTCTTCTTTCTAGAAGAGTAATTTTTATTGCAAGGGGAGATACCTTGGTCACTGACAGGTCTCGGCCTACCTCTGAATTCACTTCAGATTCATGATTCACAGAAAAATAAAGAACACGGAGCCACACAGACAGGCCACCAAAATGTTAGTAAACTCAAAAAAAAGAAGCACTGAAGTGCATTAGCCACATTCCTTTAAGCAGACTCCACTTACTGGCACACACATAACACAGACACACACACACACAAACACAATAGCAAACACACTTGTGGACATCCAACACTTGCAACACTCCCACAAAAACACACAGCCCGGCAGCTCCTGAGGCTGTAGGATTATGTAGGAAGCCCCATCTGAGAGAGAGCAATCCCAAGGAAAAGAGTCGGACTGTACCTAAAATCACAGTAAGGCAAGTTTAAAAAAGACTCACCCTTCCAACATCTACACATCATGCAGATGCTTTTTGATCCTTAGGGATTTGGCAGTTTATTCAGGGGGCTCTGCTTGACATTTCTTCAGGCTGGCTCACATCTGCCCTCTTCTAGGATTATGGGCCTATCCTACGGATCCCACAGAGAAAACAGGCGAGAAACCACAGCTGACAAACCTCCATGGAGGACTCCTCCTTGGCCTTCTCTGTCAAGCCTCATGGACTTGTCACTAGGCAATGGTGACATTCACTGTGACTCGAGACAGAGTTCACACACAGGCCTGGTGCCCTGAGACTAGCTCATGCAGATTTGTGAGGCAGGCTTGGGAGCCCTGCTGTAAGAGCATTCAGTCTGCCTAAGCAGAGGAAAATGATACAGTCGGAGCTGGCCTTGTATCGAGAAAAAGGCTGCCTGTGAAAACCCATGGCAGGACCAGAAACACCTCAACCTTAGGCCCACTTGGGCCACCTCTGTGGTCTCATCCTGATGGAGGAGGGTCACCATGAGGTGGTCTCTGGAAACTGCTCTTTGAACTCCATTCCAAAAACAGAATGGGTGTGTGCAAGAATCAGGTCCCATGGTGACTGGAATATAGTCTGGTGTTTTGTTGAGGGCTCTTTGGGTGACAGCATCGTACCTGAGACCCCAGAGGCATTTTTCAGTGAAGATGGCCGGACTCTTGACCCTCCGTTCATCCTGGGCCTTTCAGGGGCTCTCAGAGAAAGGCAGAAACCATGACAAAGGCAAGTCAAAAGTTGAACCATGTTCTCACACCTTGGACTGACCTCTTATGGGTGAAGATGAGGTGGAGACCATGTCTCAGAGGTCGTCTTTGATGATGGCAAGCCTGAAAAGGATGCCCAGTAGAGCTGTTGAAGAACGCTGTGGGTTGCCCATAAAAGCAAAGAAAAATCAAGGCTCACCTGAGAGAATGAGCTGCATTGAGCTAGAGTCCAAAGAATGTTCAATGCTTCCTGTCAGGGGACCCAAAATCCTCCTGCAAATTGCAAACAACCTCATATCCCACATTGGGACAATGACCCAAAACCTGGAGTGCAGCCAGACTCCTAAAAGTCCATTTTGCTCTTTGAAATCCCTGGCAGCAAAATAATCTTTGGCGAGAGGCAGTCCCATCCAGCCACAGCCCAATGAAGGTACCCCTCCACAATGAGAAGACCGTGAAGATGAAAAAAATCAGTGGCTAGATTACCAGGCAAAAGCCAGACAGGGCTGCCTGCTTCTCATCCTGCAGGAATCATGCAGAATCCTGATAGAAGTGAAAGAACAAGAGTTTCCTTATTGGCTGCTGTAAAGGGAATTTACGGTTTTAAAAGTATCAAAGCTGCCCAGTCATTAAATTGTGTCAGTGTTCAGAAAGAAACACTCATGCAATGGATTCCCATTAGGGTTGTTCTCGATGAACTGGGAAATGTTTATTGTGAAATTCATTGAGCCAGACACAGGAAAACCTATGCTGCCAAAAAACATGGATGTCAAGGAAACAAGAGGCAAGTATGGAGGCCACATCCCACCCAGCATCAAACCATTTAATTCCCATTTGGCTCCGGGTACGAAAGCCCTCAGATTGGAAGTTTGCCATGTCGGCCCCAATTTGCACTACAAATGTTTCTTGCACATTGGAGTACATTCACATGAACACCAGGCCATGGGTGGACTGCTTGTGAAATTAAGGGAATATCAGGTTGGAGTTGGAAGCACCTTCTGTGTCATCTCTGTTCTTTTTTTTTTTTTTTTTTTGCAGGTGAAGTTGTGGGATCCCATCCACTTCTCACAAGATTGAATCCTCACCCCTAGCTGACCTTGTTGCAGTTCACACTCTATGTTCCAAAATGAAAACCCAAGATGATGGAGTAGTGCTCCCTCACATTGTGAAGCACCTGCTTAGCTGGGACCTGAATTTTAGGAAAATTCAAGGGCCCTATGGAGAGGACTGCTAGTGTTTCTCCCAGCATTGGCCAGAGGACAGTGAAACACTCAGGGATGTCTGTTTTTTGGCAAGGTGTGCTCCCCTTTTTTCTAAAAGAGTGGTTTTTTTTTTTTTGGATGGGGATGTGATTTTCATGCCGATGGGTCTCTGCCTGCCTCCCAATTCACAGGAAATTTATGATCCACAGAAAACTAAAGAACACGGAGCCCCACAGCCCAAGCAGCGCTGCACAGACAGGCCACCAAAAGGTAAGGGACTCAAAAAAAGAAGTGATGAAATGTGTTAGCCAAATTCCTTTAAGAATACTCTGTTGCAGGAAGTTGGGGACCCCAAACAGAGGGACTGGCTGAAGCCATGGCAGAAGAACATAAATTGTGAAGATTTCATGGACATTTCTTTGTTCCCCAAATTAATACTTTTAAATTTTCTTCATCTGTCTTTACCGCAATCTCTGAACATAAACTGTGAAGATTTCATGGACATTTTTCACTTCCCCAATCAATACTCTTACAATTTCCTATGCCTGCATTTACTTTAATCTCTTAATCCTGTCATCTTCTTAAACTGAGGATGTATGTCACCTCAGGATCCCATGATGATTGCATTATCTGCACAAATTGTTTGAAGAGCATGTGTGTTTGAACGATGTGAAATCTGGGCATCCAAAAGGAGCAGGATGGCTGTGGTTTTCAGGGAACAAGGGAGATAAACAGTGGGCCTGACTGCCTGCGGGGCCAGATAGCACAGTGTCATATTTCTCTTCTTACAAAAGCAAATAGGAGAAATATTGCTGAATTCTTTTTCCACAGCAAGGAACAGCCCTGAGAAAGAGAATGCATTCCCAGGTGAAGGTCTCTGAAATGGCTGATCTGGGAATGTCTGTCTTATATGGTTGCAGATAAGGGATGAAATAAGCTTCAGTTTCCTGTAGGACCCCCAGGCTTATTAGGATTGGGAAATTCCTGCCCAGTAAATTTTAGTCAGACCAGTTGTCTGTTCTCAAACCCTGTCTCCTGCTAAGATGTTATCCATGATAATGTGTGCCCAGTGGTACAGGAAACTTAATCAATCAGCAATTCTAATTTTGCCTGGTCCTATGATCTTGCTCTGACCCTGTTTGCCTTGTGATATTTTATTGCCCTTGTGATTTCTGTGACCCACACACTTTTCATACACCCCTCCCCTTTTGAAATCCATAATAACCTGCTTGTTATGTGGCTCAGGGGTCATCACGCAACTTGCCAACATGTAATGTCTCCCCCAGACACCCAGCTTTAAAATTTCTCTCTTTTGTACTCTTTCCCTTTATTTCTGAGACCGGCTGACACTTAGGGAAAATAGAAAAGAACCTACCTTGAAACACTGGGGGCTTGTTCCCCTGATATCTGGCACCCACGTGGTCTTTCTTTTTTCCCAAGTGCATGTGGGAACCCGATTCCCTTTGGTAGGTGCAGAGAATCATCATCAGTTCAGTCCACAGAAATGTTTGTTCAATTCCCTGACAACTGGTGAGTAGTCTGTGCATGGTCCCGGTTAACTATGGGTCACACGGAGTCTAAACATCATGCTTATCTCTGCTATATTAAACTTTTGTTTAAATAGGGTGGTGTCCCATTAACCATGGAAAATATGGTCACTCTATTCAGGGCAGTGGAAGAACACCGTCCTTGGTTTCCTGAAAAAGAAACCTTAGATGTACAACTATGGGATCACATTGGTGCAACATTCCAGGAACTGGTCTCCACTGGGAATTCTGTTCCCCTCACTGTTTTGGGTGATTGGGCCTTGATATGTGTCCTCCTACTGACATACCAATCCCATGACCCCCTACAGTTACCACAGTTTTCTGAATCTGATGACTCTCCACCTCTTCCTCAACCTTCCTCTCCCACAGGGCCTTTGTTGTCTGATCAGCCTGTCCCTTCAGCTACCCCTCCCCCACCTGAGGATGCTGAGAATTCAAAGTCTAACGCCAGAATTCCAGGACTTCCTGATAGAGGTGTTTGTATTTGTTTGTTTTCAAACTTAGCCTAGATTAGAGAGAGAGGTATAGTGAAGAGAAAGACGAATTTTTTACTATTCAAGAGAGGATACTATTCTCTTTCCAAACATGCTTTTCTTTCATCCCATTGTCTTCTTCATTACTGAACCCTCATATGAGACCAACTAGGTAGCCAACGATCATATGGTTGCATAAATTTCTCCTGTCCCAGACATTCCTCTGAGCATATAGGAAAGACCAAGGGTTGAAAATGTACTGGCTGCTTCAGGAAGATCAACCCAGGACCCAGAGGTCCCTTGGGACCTAGGTAGGGTACAGCACATTAAATGCTGACAGTCTGAGCTTTGGCAGAATCCAGAAGATGAATAAGCCTCACTTGGATCAGGGCCAGGGCTCCTGAGCTTTTTCTGGGGGAAAAAAAGTCCAGAAAAAGTCTTAATATTTCCACATTTAAATTTGAATAAAGCCCTGGAGGTCACGTGAATCAGATGAAGTCCAGGTAAACACTAAAGTACAAATACTACCTTAGAAACTATTTTCAAGTATCATTTGAGACCAGGTGGGCAACATGATAAGACTTTATTTCTGCCAAAAGAAACAATAGCCAGATGCAGTGGTCCATGCCTGTGGTTCCATGTACTCAGGAGGCAGAGGTAGGAGAATCCCTTAATCTTGGGAGTTTGAGGCTACTCTGAATCAGGACACTGCACCCCATCCTGTCAACAGAGCGAGACCCTGTCTCTATCTCCCTTTCTCTCTGTCTCTCTCTCACACACATACACACACATACACACATACGCACAAATAAAGAGAAAGATATTCATTAACAATCTCAATGTTGTAATTGCTTTGTAATGATATCTTAATCTTGAGATGAATTACTTAGACTTACATAAAATTGGCACATCTGGCTGTTGTAAGGATCCAGTGTTCATTTAGTATGGAGCCAGCACAGAATGGGAGAAAGACAGTTGCACGGAAACTATCCAAGGGAATTCACCAATTTATGCCTCCTAGCAGTTGGGACAGCGGGTGACATGGCCAGGACATAATCCACACTCTGCAGAAGGAACAAACATGTGGAATAGAGTGAGATTAGTGTTACTACTCTCCCAGTTCTAAAATCTAATTTTAGGTTTTTAGGAATATGCTTGGAAATTCAGTATCTTCAATTCTGAGAAAATACTTGGAAATATACTTATTCATCCTACAATTTTAGATATACTACAGAGGTTATCTGTGTAGTTTCCCTTCAAATAATAAAGAATATATATATAAAATATATATCTTATTATTTATATCCAAGATATTATACTATTATCCAATAGTGTGTGTGTATATTCATATACCTCAGGTGGAATAATATACCATTTCTAAGAAGCAAGACTATCTTTAACACACTTTTTTCTGAGTAGAATTCTGTTTATAAAACATAGCCCATAAATCCTGTTTGGCAAAAATAAGATATTCTCTCAATATTTAGACGTCTCTGCTGATGCATAAAATAACCTAAATTTTGGTTTTTCAAAGGTCTGAGGACATAACCTAAAAAAACCTCTGGTTTTAGGGTTCAACAAGAGTCTTTATACCAAATATATTAACTCAAACATATGCCTAGACTAAAGGTGCCGGTGGTTTCATGAGAAACAACAGCAGTGTTGAAGAGCCAGAAAGCCTGGAAACTTTCTTTCCACATCACAGCTAGTTGACACTCAACCAGGGAAACATTGAGTTCTGAATGCCTAAGAGGTTGTTGTCTAGGCTTGGGTCCAGATTGAGATCCAGGCATCAGGAGAGGTAGTTTTGTTAAAAGTGTGGCTGGAGCAGACATGCAAGGATGAAAAAGAATGAGAAAGAATGGACTCTTTAGTAAATGTTGAGGAAGATATTTTCTGAAGAGCATTGGCAGAAGAGGCTATGGATAGGAGAATAGAAGAGTAGACCAGAGGAGAAATAACTGAACAAAATGGGAACATGCAGAATAAAGGGAATGTACAAGAGGGAAAGACTGAACAAGAAGGGCACAGTGTACTTGGAGATGGAAGAGAGTAAGAAAGAAGAAGAAAATGGAGGAAGAAAGAGAGATAAGAGAGGTACCTGGGACATCAGGGCTTTCTTTTATCTGGATAATTTTTAATTTCCTGCTGTAGTGCTGGTAAACAAGTCTTCCAGGAAGCCAAGTGCTTGTAAGCTGGCTCAGTTGGAGAGAATTGATTTTATCTTGGCTTTCTGTGGCGGTTATCTCAGTTAACAAAGAGATAAAATACTCATCTGCAAAAAAAAAACAGTTTTTACTGGCAAAAAGAGTACACATTTAGACAAGGAGCCAAAATGACTGCTTAATAGTGTTTCTCCTTTAGGCTCAATTTCAGGAGGAGAAAACGATGCAATTATATCAGCCTTATAATGGTTTCTGGGTCTTAGTATGCCTGTTTCAGGCTGGATCCAGGTTCTTACTTTACCAGCTTTAAAAACAGCAAAGCATTCAATAATATCAGCTTCAGACTGGATCTAGTGTGTGTCTGCTTTTGTTACAGGCAGTATCCAAGACATCAGTGTTCTTCCTGTAAGCAAGGTCCATGTTTTTACTACTGGAGATAGAACTTTGGGCCAGAATCTTAGTAGCAAGGTTTCAGACTGGATAAAATGGTGAACTATGTCAACTTCCAGCTGGTTCCAGGGACTGACTGAGATTTTGAATAAGCCCATGATCTGCCTTTATTCATTTGAATGTAAAATGAAAATCTGACTGTATCAGTTTCCTGCTTGATCCAGGGTCTCACTGCTTGGGTTTCAGGGTGGGTCCAGGTTTGATATGTAGCAGCTCCTGGCTGAATCCAGGGCCAAAATGTACCAACTTCAGTCTGTGGCCAGGGAGACAGCAACTGACTTTCAGGATGAATCTAGGGTCTAACTGTATCACATTGAGTCTGTAAGCAAGATGTGAATGTATCAATTTCAGTCATGTTTCAGGGCTTTATTCCTCGGTTTACAGTCCAAGTTTGGAATACTTCAGTTTCAGGCTGGTTCCAGGATCTTATTGAATTCATTTGAGTCTGGAACCAGCATCTTATCACTATATTGGCTTAAGGGTGGGTCCAGGGATGAATTTCAGAGGAAGTCCAGGGTCTGATTGTAACAGGTACATGCTGAATCCCAGAGTCATTTATGCTGACTTAATTTTGGGTCCAGGAGTGTCTCATTTGAGATTCAATTTGGGTCCAGGGCCAAACTGCAGCACTTTGAGTTGGGGACAAACGTGTCAACATACCTGCCTCATGCCACGTCCTAATTGCTTGAGATTCAGGCTCAGCCAATTGTTCTATTTTATCAGTTTCAGAATGTGCCTAGTGTCTGACTGTATTGGTTTCAGCATAGATCCAAGGTTGCAGAACATCACCTTCAGACTGGGTCCAGGGTCTGACTGCATTCTTTTCAGATTGGTACAATGGGTGGATTATTTGCCATTCTGGCTTCATCCAGGTAGTAACTGTTTGAGAATAAAGTTAAGTACCATATCTTCTTGCATTGTTTTGGGTCTGAAACCAAGCACTCAGAGTATTAATGTCAGGCATGGTCAAGCACTTTGCTGCCTGCATTTCAGCCTGATATAATAGTGTATCAGACAAGGATTGTATTAGTTTTAGCTTGAGTCCAGGGGTGGATTGTGCCTTCTTCAGACTGGATCCGTGGTTTTACTATATCAGCTTCAGAAATGGTCTGGGATCTCATTGTACCTACTTCATATTGGGTACACAGGAAGAAGCCATCAGTTTCATATTGGATCCATGTTATAAATGTTGTAGTTCTCTGTTTGGCCCAGGATTCTATTTTACCAGGTCCAAAGGGAGTAAATGTGCTCAATGTTTGAAATTCTGACTGAGTCCAAGGTTTTATTTTTTCTGTTCCAGTTTTAAACGAAGTTCTTTAACTTGAGCTTCAGGTTGGGACCATGGTTTTGCTGCTTGAGGCACAGGCCCCATCCAGGATATAAGTCTTCCAAATTCAGGCAAGGTCCATTCATCGATATTTTCAATTTCATGATGTGTCCATAAAATAGATGCTTGATTTTTGTCTTGGATCAAAGGTTGTATAGTATCAGGTTGAGGCAGTAATGAAACTCTATAAATATTTTAGCTTCAGGCAGTGCCCAGAGTTTCTTAGCTTCAGTTTTAACCGTTGTCCAGAATGAGCCCATATCACTCTGTGTATAAGAATTTGCATCTGGAAAATCATCATGAGTCCACTTTGTGTCTGTGGAAGCTGTGGCCTCTGTCCACGTGTTTACCACTGGAGACTCAGAAAGGGACCATGGGGTGATTGATTCAGACACAGGTAGTGTCCAGGTTTTTCCTGCGGAAGGGATACCCTGGGTCCATGGTAACACTGAGGAAACTGCAGCCCATGCTCCTGGATTTTCTGCTGAAGATTCATCATATGTCCACGATGTAAGTACATCAGATACAGTCTGTGTCCAGGTAGTTCCTACTGGAGACTGGGCCTGCAGCAAGAGTATAATTTTGTCAGATACAGGTTGTGTGGAGGTAATGACTGCAGAAGATACAGCCTGGGTCCTCAGTGCAACTATATCAGATACAGGATGTGTCCAGGGATTTGTTGCTAGAAGTAAAGCTTTGGTCCATGGGGTGACTTGGAAGCCATCGCCTCTATCCACAGATTGACTGCTAGAGATACAGGCTAGGTCTACAATGATAGTGTATTAGATATAGGCAGTGTCCAGGGATTTACTGCTGAAGATTCAAATTGGATCAATCCTATGTATGTGTCAGATACAGGCTGTATCCATGTTATTAATGCTGAAGATTCAGATTGGGACCATAATCTGGCTGTGTTAGATGAAGGCTGTACCCAGGCCTTTACTGTTGCAGATGCAGCCTGTGCCCAAATTGTAGCTGCATAAAAAAACAGGCTGTGTCCAGGGATTTAGTCCTGGAAATTCAGCCTGGGTCCAGGGTATAACTTTGGAAGCTACAGTCTCTTTCCAGGTATTTACTGGTAGACATTCAGTTTGAGGCCATGCTTTCAGTGTACTAGGTAAACTTTGTGGAAAGAAGATTAATGATGGAGTTACAGGCCGTGTACACAGTGTGAGTGTATGAGCAACAGGCTTGGTCCAGGGATTTACTGCCAAAGAATCAGTCTGGGTCCATGGTATGACTATATCAGTCTCAGCCTGTAACAGAGGACTTGGGGCTGAAGATTCAGACTATATCCAGATATTTACAACTGGAGACTGAGACTGCATCATGGATTTATAGCTGGAAATTCAGCCTCATTCCAAGTGTTTACTGATAGATATTTTCTTTTGGTCCATAGTGTGACTGCATCAGGTAGAGGTTGTAACCAGAAATTGATTGATGGAGATTTTGGCTGTGTCCATGTTATGACAGTGTCAGCTATAGCCTCTCTCCTGGGAATTATTACTAGAGATGATTATTACTAGAGCCATGTACTGCAGTGTGACTATACCAGTTACAGCCACTGTTAAGGGATTTATTGCTGGCAACATATCTGGGTCCATGATGTGACTATTTCAGTTTTAGGCTCTCTCCATGGACTTACTGCTGCATAAACATTCTTAGCCAATGATTTCTCTCTATCAAGTAGAGTATATGTACAGAAATTGTTGATTTTAGAATGAGCCTGGGTCCACAGTAAGAAAATTTCCGTTCCAAGCTTTGTGGAGGGATTTATGCCTACAGGTTCAGCTTAGTTCAGCGGTATAACTGTAGCAGGTATAGGCTGTGCCCACTTGTTTACTTTTGGAGATTCAGCCTCGGTCCACTGTGTGAACGTATCACTTTCATATTGTTTCCAAAGATTCATGGCAGGTGATTTGACTTGGTTCCATAGTTTGATTGTATAAACTATTGCCTGTGTCAAATGCTTTACTGCTGAAGACTCAGCCTGGGTCCATGGTATGAGTGTATCAGATACAGATTGGATCCAAGGCTTTACTGTTAAAAATTCAAACTGAGTCCACGGGGTGTGTGTATCAGCTACAGATTCTGTCCAGTAAACTACTGCTGGAGGGTCAACCTGAGGCCATTGTGTGTCTGTGTCATACATAGGCTGTGTCCAGATATTTCCTGCTGGAGATTCAGACTGTGCCCATAGTGTTATAGATAGTAGTAGCCCAAGGCAGTATCCATGGAAATCCTGCTGTTAATTCAGCCCCTTTCCATAGTGTGATGCTATTAGCTATGGATGTTGTCCAGGTATTTACTGATGGACATTCAACCTGGATCCAAATACGACTATGGAAGGTATAGGCTGTGTCCATGGAATTGTTACTGGAGGTACAGCCTGTGCCCATGGTGTGACTGTGGAAGTTACAGCCTCTGTGCACGGATTTACTGTTGGAGACTCAGCTTGTGTCCACAGGATAATGTCATGAGATTCAGGTAGTATACAGAGATTTACTCCTGAAGATTCATCTTGGGCCCATGGTTTGATTGTATAAGATAGATACCGTGTAAACGGATTTACTGCTGGAGACCCATTCTGAATCCATGGTATATAGTACTATCACCTACAGACTTTTTCCAGGAATTTATGGCTGGAAATTCAGGCTTGGTCCACAGGTTGTCTGCATCAGTTATTGTCTGTGTCCATGAATTTACTGCTGGAGAATCATTCATAATCTGCTGTGTGACTATATAAGTTTCAGACTGTGTCCAGGCATTTCCTTCCATAAATTCAGCCTGATTCCTTGGTAGGATCATACCAGCTGTAGCCTCTCTCCATGGATTCATTGCTGGAGTTTCACCTGGAATCTATGGTTGAGTCTAAGATACTGGTGGATGTTCGGCGTGGGTCCACGGTAGGAATATATGATGTGCCCAGGGACTTAATCCTAGAGTTTCAGCCAGAATCCACGTTGTGAATTTATCAGTTTCAGACTGTGTCCAAGGATTTAATAATAGTGATTCAACCTGGATACACAGTGTGACCATATCAAATATAGGAGAGTGTATCCATGAATTCATCACTAGTGATTCAGCATGGGTCCCTTGTGCGATTATATCACTTTCCAACTCTTTCCAGGAATGTATTGCTGGAGACTAAACTCAGGTTCACAGCGTTATTGTTTCAGTATCAAACTGTATCCAGTAACTTACTGCCAGCAAATAAGCCATGGTCCACAATGAGACTGGATTAAATTCCGATGGGAGCCAGATATTTCCTTCTAGATATACAGCCTGCAATTTTTTCCAAAGATTTATTGGTGGCATTTCATCAAGCGTGTATGGTATGACAGTTTCAGCTATAGTTTTTGCCCAGGGATTCATTGTTGGAAATCTATCCTGGATCCATGGTGTGACTGTCTTAGCTATAGGGCTCTGTCAAGGGAAATAAGGCTGGAAATTCTCCTTGGTTCCAACGTGTGAGTTTATCGATACAGAATGTGTCCAGAGATTCACTGCTGGAGATCTGGCAATATCCCACAGTATGATTGGATCAGTTTCAGACTCTCTTCAGGATGTTAATCCTTGAAATTCAGCCTTTGTCCATGTTGCGACTGTATCTGCTAACATCTTGGTCCAAGAGTTTACTATTGGAGTTTCAGTTGGGGTCCACAGTGGGACTGTGTGAGTTTCAGATTGTGTCCAGAGACTTCATTCTTGAGACTCTGCCTGCATCCATGGTGTTAATACAGTAGCTTCTTTTTGTACCCAGGGTTTGATTACACCAATGTCTTTCTGATTCCAGGGTCTCAAAGCATAGTCTTCACCTTGAGTGCATGATCTAACTTTATCACTTTCAACCTCACCCCAGTGTTTAAATGCATAAGTTTCATGATATATGCAGTCTCTTAACTTATCAGCCACAGGTTGGTTCCAAAACCTCACTATTTCAGTTTCAGATGGTATACAATGGTGATCTGTCAGAGTTACTGGTTCTTTCCGCTGTGTGACTGTCTCTGCTTGAGACTGAAACAAAAGTTTGATGATATCAGCTTCAGTGTGATTCCAGGGTCTGCATTTATCACCTTCAGGTTGCGTCCCAGATACCGCTGTTTCTATTTCAGTTTGGGCCCAATCCCTAACTGGATCTGTTTCTGGTTGGGTTCAGTGTTTTCTTTCCATTCTTCAGTCTGGGTTCTGGCCCTCAATATTTTACATTTATGCTGAATCCAGGGTCTCATTCTTTCAGTTTCAGTTTGTAACCATGGTTTAATTGTATCAGCTTTCAGGCAAGTCAAGAGTCTTTCTGACTGAGTTTCTGGATGGATCCAGATTTGGACTGTGGCTGTTTCAGGCTGACTCCAGGGTCTGATCATGTCAACTTCAGAGTGAATTAAGGCTCATTTATATTCATAATAAGATGTATTAACATCCATGTCTACATCAGGGGTTTGAGTATAACAGCCTCATGTTTACTCAATGGACTAAATCTATCCATTTGATTTGAGGGCCTGATCATATTGGTTTTATGTTGTTTCCAAGCCCTAATATTGTCACCTTTTGACTTAGAACATGCAGGGTATGCAGTATAGGAGAAATCCAGAACTGAGTTGACTCAGGTTAAGTAAGAGTCCAGTATCCACCTGTCCTTTCTATAGTTTCTTGGGGATCCAAATAGATTCAAGACTGGCTAACACCATGGTTCAAAAGTACGGGTTACTGTAGGATACTGAGATCCATCTTCATTGAGGGATGAATGAGCCCATAGTTCAATTTTATTAACTATGAAAGGTATCTGTGAAATCTAATTATAAGTTACTGGTTTAACACCAGGGCTAACTCTGTGGGCTACATGATACTTTGGTTTCTAATACTCTCTTCACTGGATTGAATCTGCATCACTGTTTCTGTTTTATAAGACATAAATTGTTTCCAAGTTTCAACTTTGGGAGTAATTTCTAGCCAAGGTCTCTCTACAAGTTGTCCATGAGATGGAACATTAATAGATTGAACGTGAGACTGACCAGTATCCATCTTAGAAGAAACTTGAGTTCCACCTATCCCACTTGAAAAGAGAAACCAGGATCCACCAGCATTAACTAATGCTAGGGTATGAAATCCTAATTATACTAGCTAATGTATTAATGCAGAATCTTGCTGAATCAGTCACAGCATGAAATTTATAATTCATTGTATTTTTCTCAGGAAGAATCCACGGTATAGTTATAATAGCTGTTTGGGAGTTCTGGGGTCCAGAAAAAAAGAAATACTGAGAAGCATCCATTTCTGGGGTACTCCAGCGTTCAGCTGTACTGGGATGATCCCGTGATTTGGCAACAGGAGAAATCCAGGATTATACCATTGGAAATTTGCTAGCTGAGGAGAGGTGACCACTTTGAAAGTGTAATAGTCTATTGGCATGAAAAAAGCCTCTATTATTTGAATCAAAAAACATTGAATGAAGATTCTGGTGCATCCTGTTCACTAAGGAAGTGCTTAACATTGTCCTCCATGTTTATACTGAGAATCCATGTAAAAGCAAAGTGTCAGAGGCTGTGTTAGAACTAAGTGTGTTTTGTGGACTATCTTCTACTCCAGGAGGAAAATTGCAGGGTATAGAAAAAAATGGGACCCATTGGTTTCTGGGATGGCTTGATAAGCTATCTCATTCAAGATATGTATGGGGCTGTCCTGATGACAAGAACAGGATCATAAAAGGCTTCCGAGGTATATCACTGAGCAGGCCTACCAGTTCCCAGTGACTGCCAAAGAGGCAAAGAACGGGACTACGTTGCTGTTCCTGAATGGTTGGAAACAAAGATAACAATATATATCAGAAATACATGTAGACATATAGTATAAATGTATAAAAATTATAATGTATAAATTACATATATATGCAATATATATATCAATTATAAAATATACAGATCCATATATTTTATGTTTGTTAATACTTATATTTATAAATTAGTTATATAGCTTATACTGTTTATATATTAAATTATGATATTAAATTATAAGTATAAATTATACTTTTCTATCACATGTAAATTGCAAATTACTTGATGGACAATAATAAATATTACATAGTACATACTTCAAGAGTTCCATTTAACACTTAGGCATAAATAATTCTAACTCTGGTTAAAAGAGTAAAATCAAACACTAGAGAGGAATTTGAGGAAAGTTCTAAACATTAAAAAATCACCTAAATACCCATCATCATTATCTGAATATTACTTATGCCCTTAGCCAAGCAGTCTTAGGCAAAGCACAACTTATACAGTCATATGAAATGACTGTGTCACCTGCTCTGCCATTACATTTGTTGAAGTCATCATCATTTGTTTAGTCTCTCTGCTTGATTCTGATACCCACTTGAACCTTACAGTTTGTTCTCCCAGTAGGCAGAATTATCAGAGTAAAAGCACTTATTCTAAACTTGACTATATAATTGGAAGTGAAACACTCCTCAGCAAATGCAAAAGAACAGAAATCATAACAAACGGTCTCTGAGGCCACAGTGCAATCAAATTAGAATGCAGGATTTAAAAACTCACTCAAAACTGCACACCTATGTAGAAACTGAACACCCTGCTCCTGTGTGACCACTGGGTAAATAAAGAAAGGGAGGCAGAAATAAAGATACTCTTTGAAACCAATGAGAAAAGACACAACATACCAGAATCTCTGGGAAATAAAGTAGTGTTTCAAGGGAAATTTATAGCACTTAATGTCCATAAGAGAAAGTAGGAAAGATCTAAAATTGGCACAGTAACATCAAAATTAAAAGAACTGGAGAACAAGAAAAGCAAAAGCAAACAAATTCAAAAGCTAGCAGAAGACAAAAATAACTAAGATCACACCAGAACTGAAAGAGGCAGAGACTTGAAAAACCCTTCAAAAAAAGATCAATGAATGCAGGAGCTGGTTTTTTGAAAAGATCAACAAAATAGATAGACTACTACCCAGACTAATGAAGAAGAAAGGAGAGAATAATCAAATAGACACAATAAAAAATGATAAAGGGGATATCACCACTGATCCCACAGAAATATAAACTACTATCGGAGAATACTATAAACACTTCTATGCAAATAAACTAGAAAGTCTACAAGAAATTGATAATTTCCTGGATGCACACACCATCCAATATCTAAACCAAGAAGAAACTGATTCCCTGAATAGACCAATAACAAGTTCTGAAATTGAGGAAGTAATTAGTAGCCTACCAACCAAAAAAAAAAATAAAAGTCCAGGACTAGATGGATTGACAAATTCTAACAAATTCTACCAGAGGTACAAAGAGGAGATGTTACCATTCCTTCTGAAACTATTCCAAACAATAGAAAAAAAGGGAATCTACCCTAACTCATTTTATGAGCCCAGCATCATCCTGATACCCAAACCTGGCAGAGACACAGCAAAAAAAAAAAAAACACAAAATTTCGGGCCAATATCTCTGGTGAACATTGATGCAAAAATCCTCAATGAAATACTGGCGAACCGAATCCAGCAGCACCTCAAAAAGTGTACCCACCACGAACAAGTTGGGTTCATACCTGGTCTACATGGCTGATTCAACATATGCAAATCAATCAATGTAACCTATCACATAAACAGAACCAATGACCAAAACCACATGATTATCTCAATAGAGCCATAAAAGTCCTTCAACAAATTTCAACAACCCTTCATGATAAAAACTCTCAATAAAGTAGGTATTGATGGAACGTATTTCAAATTAATAAGAGCTACTTATGACAAACCCACAGCCAATATCATACTAAATGGCAGAACCTGGAAGCTTTCCCTTTGAAAACCTGCAAAAGACAAGGATGCCCCCTCTCTCACCACTCCTATTCACAATACTATTGGAAGTTCTGACCAGGGCAATCATGCAAGAGAAAGAAACAAGGTTATTCAAATAGGAAAAGAGGATGTCAGATTGTCTCTATTTTCAGATTACAGGATTGTATATTTAGAAAACCCCACTTTGTCACTTCAAAATCTCCTTAAATTGATAAGCAACTTCAGCAAAGTCTTAAGATACAAAATCAATGTGCAAAATCACAAGGATTCCTATACACCAGTTCGAGACAAACAGAGAGCCAAATCATGAGTGAATTCCCATACACAGTTGCTACAAAGAGAATAAAATACCTTGGAATACAGTTTAAAGAGATGTGAAGGACCTCTTCAAGACGAACTACAAACCACTGCTCAAGGAAATAAGACAGGACACAAATACACGGAAAAACATTCCATGCTTATCATAGGAAGAATCAATATCATGAAAATGGCCATACTGCCCAAAGTAATTTATAGATTCAGTGCTATCCCGATTAAAGCTTCCACTGACCCTCTTCACAGAAATGTTAAAAACTATTTTAAACTTCATATGGAACCAAAATAGAGCCTGCATAGCCAAGACAATCCTAAGCAAAAAGAACAAAGTGGGAGGCATCATGTTACCTGACTTCAAATTATAATACAAGGCTACAGTAACCAAAACAGCATGGTACTAGTACCAAGACAGATATATAGACCAATGAAACAGAGCACAGGCCTCAGAAATAACACCAGACCTCTACAACTATCTGATCTTTGACAAACCTGACAAAAACAAGCAATGGGGAAAGGATTCCCTATTTAATAAATGGTGTTGGGAAAACTGGCTAGCCATATGCAGAAAACTGAAACTGGAACTCTTCCTTATAGTACATACAAAAATTAACTCAAGGTGGATTAAAGACTTAAACATAAGACCTAAAACCATAAAAACTCTAGAAGAAAATGTAGGCAATACCATTCAGGACATAGTCTTGAGAAAACACTTCATGTCTAAAACACCAAAAGCAATGGCAACAAAAGCCAACATTGACAAATTGGATCTCAGTAAACTAAAGAGCTTCTGACAGCAAAAGACACTATCATTAGAGTGAACAGGCAACCTATGGAATAGGAGAAAATTTTTGCAATCTATCCATCTGACAACAGACCAATATCCACAATCTATAAAGAACTTAAAAACAAATTTACAAGAAGGAAAGTAAACCAACCCGTCAAAAAGTGAGGGAAGGATGTGAATAAACACTTCCCAAAGAAGATATTTATGCAGCCAACGAACATATGAAAAAAAGCTCATCATCACTGTCATTGCAGAAATGCAAAGCAAAACCACAATGAGATACCATCTCATGCCAGTTAGAATGGTGATCATTAAAAAGTCAGGAAACAACAGATCCTGGAGAGGATGTGGAGAAACAGGAATGCTTTTACACTCTTGGTGGGAGTGCAAATTTGTTCAACCATTGTGGAATACAGTCTGGTGATTCCTCAAGAGTCAAAAACTAGAAATACCATTTGACCCAGCAATCTCATTACGTCTTATATACCCAAAGGATTATAAGTCATTCTACTACAAAGATATATGCACACTTTGTTTATTGAGGCATTGTTCACAATAGCAAAGACTTGGAACCAACCCAAATGTCCATCAATGATAGACTGGATAAAGAAAATATGGCACATATACACCATGGAATAGTCAGCAGCCATAAAATAGGATGAGTTTATGTCCTTTGCAGGGACATGGGTGAAGCTAGAAAGCATCATTCTCAGCAAATTAACACAAGAACAGAAAGCCAAACACAGCACATTCTCACTTATAAGTTGGAGTTGAACAATGAGAACACATGGACACAGGTGAGGGAACATCACATACCAGGGCCTGTCGGGGATGGAGGGCTAGTGGAAGGTTAGCATTAGGAGTAATACCTAATGTATGTGACGTGTTGATAGGTGCAGCAGACCACTATGGCACGTGTATACACATGTAACAAAACTGCACGTTCTGCACATGTACCCCAGAACCTAAAGTACCTAAAAAAAGAAACACATATAGACATATACTATACATGTATTAAAATATATATAATTTTCATAAATTTCATCTATAGGTAATACACATATACTATAAAATACATAGATACATATATATGTTTAGGGACACTTATTTATAAATCAGCTATACAGTTTATATGGTTTATACATACATTACAAGATTTATGTAAAAATATAAATTATAGTTTTCTATCACATGTAAATTTTATATTACTTGATGGACTGTAAGTACATACTTCATGAGTTCCATATAACACTTAGGCATAAATAATTGTAATTCTGGTAAAAGAGTGAAATCAAATACTAGAGGGAATTTACAGGAAAGTTCTAAACAATAGAAAAATCACCTACATAGTCATAATCGTTATCTGAGTATTACTTATGCCCTCAGCCAAGTAACTTTAGGCAAAGCACAACTGACCCAGTCACATGAAATGACTAGGTGTATCGCCTCCACTGCCATTACGTTTGTTAAAGCATCATCATTTGTTTGGTCTCTTTCATGATTCTGATACTCACTTGCAGCTTACAGTTTGTTCTCTCAGTAGCCAGAATTATGCTCAGAGTGAAAAAAAAAAGGATTTGTCTTTTATCTCACTTAAGTGTTTTCCTTTATTCACCTCGCCACATGATGGGATTATGTCTACTTGCTTAATTCTAGTCTCAGAATTATTTCAATGGTTATTATCTCTACCAGGGATTCTCTTACTTCAAATATCTTCCCAGATTACTTCCCCAAGGATTTATTCTTTGCTCAAGTAAAGGCATATTACTTCAAAAACTCTTTATCCAACATCTTCCTATCACCTATTAATTTATTAAAATATATTTTACCACTGAACATTTTACTTTACTTTTTTTCTGCTTGTAAGTTGACAAAAAATGTAAGCTTTGTGATAGTAAGCATAATTACATGATTTTAAAACCAATAACCCTTAGCCCACACCAAAATAAATGCTTAACCACTTGATATTTTATGAATGAATGACCCCTTGTTGTTTTTGTTCTATATGCCGTATCATTATGTTGAAACATAAAGAGTATAAATTTCCTTAATAGACTGTTTAACAGATTCTTTAATCTGATTTTATTTTTAAAGGCCATCTTGCCTATTGCTTTCCAGAACAGAAAATGTTTTATTCTTCTCAAATATGCTAGTTTTGCCTTAAAATATTTCTCTAGGAAATTTTTTCTGTTGCTCCTAGTGATTAAATAATCAAGTCTAAATATCATAACTTCAAATTATGAATCCAGCTTATTTTTCTGTTCTCCTGTCTTCTGTATCTCTTTTTACCAATGTTTTCCAGAAAAAAAACCACATTTTCCTGCCAAAATATAATTTATTAAATGTTCTTCCTACATCTATATAGCTTATTTCTATAAAGAGCTGCTTTTCTTTCAAAGCCCATTCTAAAAATCTAATCAATGTACACATTTAATGAACCATATATTCTATATATTCCTACTGTTTGTGACACAGATTTCTGCATGAACATTGACAATAATATCTTGTAATAAATTACTGCACTATACTGTACACTTGATTTATTTGATATCAGATAGTAAGCTCCCTAATCACTAGGCTCAGGACTGGATTTTCTGAGAACTGGGATGAGGCCTGTTTCCACTATGTACGCTATTAGGTGAGAATTCCTTGACTGTACAAGTATTCTGTCTATCTTAATTGCAAGCTTTTTAAGTATTGATTTTACTATTGTTTTATGTTAGTCTTTTGGACTTGGAAAATGTTCTGATAATGTTTGTTAGCAAAGAATGCTGAAATGACTTAGTATCCATTCTCCGTCGTGAATTCCATTCATATTTCAAATAGTTCAACTTTTGTTTTTGATAGACTGACACTTTCTCTGTCCCCTAGCGTGGAGTGCAGTGGTGCAATCTCGGCTCACTGTAAACTCTGCCTCTTGGGTTCAAGCGATTCTCGTGCCTCAGCCTCCTGAGTGGCTGGTATTACAAGCATGCACTATCATAACAGGCCAATTTTTGTATTTTTAGTGGAGTTTAGTAGGGTTTCACCACATTGGTCTGTCTGGTTAAGTTTCCTTCTAAGACCAAGCGTGGTGGCACATGGCAATGATCCCATGTACTTTCGGAGGTTGATGTAGGCAGATCAGTTGAGCCCAGGATTTCAAGATTAGTGTGGGCAACAGTGAGACTCCACCACTAAAGAAAAATAATTAGCTGGGTGTTTTGGCATATGCCTATGATTCCAGCCACTAAGAACGCTGAGACTGGAGTATCACTTGAGCCTGGGATGTCAAGGCTGCAATGAGCACTGATTATGTCATTGTACTCCAGCCTGGATGACAGAGTGAGACCCTATGTAAAAAAGTAAATAAATAATAATTCTGGCCATTTTTGTCTTCTTAATTGTGGCTATTTACATACTAAATATTATCCCCTTCAGAAGGTACTACATGGTATCCTATATTAGGCTTTAAGGAAAAGACCATGATATTCTTTTCAAAAGTACTTATTTGTAGACATGTGTTTTTCATGACTAATTTTGTCGTGTTATTTTGGATCTTCATAACTGATAATGACCCCTCATAACTGCAGATTTTCATTTTTTATAAATTCTCAGTATATATTTGTTTAATTGGATTATATTTTTCTTCTAACAACTGAGTCCAGGAATCTAACCATAACTCTGTCAGTTCTTCCCGTTGTTCTAAACACCTTTTTATTTATTCTATTTATTCATCTTTATTTTCTAGAAACATAGTCTCCCAAGCTGGAGTGAAGCGACAAGATCATAGGATACTGCAACCGCGAACTCACTGGCTCAAGCAATTCTTTCAACTCAGACTTCCAAGTAGGTAGGGCTACAGCACAGTCCAGAATGCCCACCTATTTTTTTTTTTTTTCTAGAGACAGAATCTCGCTATGTTTGCCAAGCTAGTTTGGAACTCCTGGCCTCAAGTGATCCTCCTGCCTCAGTTTCCCAGAGTACTGAGATTACAGACATAAGCCACTGTGGCTTCAAAGACTTTTAAAATAAGTTCCCTACTTCGCAATTGTTTAAAATCACTTGAAATGCTTCTGCTTTATTTATTTGTGATTAAAGAAAATACATGTCTTTATGCACCTTTATAGAATTGTTAATGTGTTTCTACCACCCCCCCAACAATGCTAACTTTGTCTTTATATAGTAAGTACCCAGCAGTCTTCTTGTAGCTGACTCCACATACATTAATTATTATTTCTAGTCATGTGGGTATGCTGATGGTGACAGAAGAAGAGGTCTAGAAGCTTAACTGACAACTTCTTCATACTGCTGCCAAAGTTATTGTGATCTGAAAGAGTAGAGATGAGAAAGATATGAGATATGCATTATTCCATTAGGCAATTTATAGCATGGCTTTCCTATAAGATTTTATATTGTAGCTTTCAATCATTACAGACATCCCCGAGATAGTTCAAATTCTCCTTTCCTTCATCTTATCTCACACATACTTCATAGACTCTTGGATTTTGGCAAATCATCTTATACCAGGTAACAGAATACACAGTAATTTCAATGCCTGACATAGTGATTTTACTTCCATCTTTCCCCTATAAAGAGGAATAATATGGATTCAATTGTATATATACCAGGTAACAGAATACAGAGTAATTTCAGTGTCTGACATAGTGATTTTACTTCCATTTTTCCCCTATAAAGAGGAATAATATGGATTCAATTGTATATATACCAGGTAACAGAATACAGAGTAATTTCAGTGCCTGACATTTTGATTTTACTTCCATTTTTCCCCTATAAAGAGGAGTAATATGGATTCAATTGTATACTAGTTTTTTATAAACTTCTGATTTTATTTTTCCGTTAATTTTATTTTTACTATCAACCTCTGAATTATATTAATGATATAGAGAATATGACTCTTGTGGCTTACTCTGATATTGAGATACTCTGCAAGAACAAAAGAAGAAAAGAAGGAAGGAAGGGAGGAAGGAAAAGAATGGTAAGAGAGGGCAGGGAAGGGAAAAAGAAAAAGAAAGAGAAAGGAAGAAGGAAGAATTTGTCAGCAAAATAGTGGCTCCTAAGCAGATTTTTCAGATTTATTCCGTAGAATTCATTACATATGAATTTGTTGTTGTTTTTTTTTTTTTGGTGTGTATACTTGTTTTGTTTTTGTTTTTGTTTTTGAGACAGGGTCAGGCTGTATCACTCAGTTCAGAGTGCAGTGTTATGACCTTGGCTTGGTGCAAACTCTGCCTCTAGGGTTTGAGGGATTCTCCCAGCTCACCACCTGTAGCTGGGACCACAGGCCCATGCCACTACTCCCAACTAGTTTTTTGTATTTTTGGTAGAGGGTTTCACCATTTTGCCCAGGCTGGCCTCAAACTCCTGGCCTCAAGTTATCTGCCCCTCCCTTGGCCTCCCAAATTGCTGGAATTAGAGGCATGAACCACCAAGCTGGGCCTACATATAGGGTTGTTATTTCTTTCCAAACAATTCTTCATAAATCATGTTTTTTTGAAATTATATGTCATTTTATTTTCCACATTACTATGATAATAGTGCAAATATTTCTTATCATTCTTTTATGTTTGTTTCTCTGGTTAAATTATTCTCTTATTTATTCTTCCAGTGTTTGTGTATATGTGAGTCTGAGTGTACTCATGCACATGTGTTTCCTCATTTCTTTGTCTTCCTTATTTTGACATGTATAAGTGTGTTGCAGGAAGTCAGGGACCCCAAACAGAGGGACCAGCTGAAGCCATGGCAGAAGAACGTAAATTGTGAAGATTTCATGGACATTTATCACTTCCCCAGTCAATGCTCTTATATTTTCCCATGTCTGTCTTAATCTCTTAATCCCATCATCTTCGTAAACTGAGGATGTATGTAGCCTCAGGATCATGTGATGATTGCATTATCTGCATAAGTTGTTTGTAGAGCATGTGTGTTTGAACAATATGAAATCTGGGCATCCAAAAGGAACAGGATGGTGTGATTTTCAGGGAACAAAGGAGATAACCACTGGGCCTGACTGCCTGAGGGGCTGGACAGAACAGAGTCATATTTCTCTTCTTACAAAAGTGAATAGGAGAAATATCACTGAATTCTTTTTCTCAGCAAGGAAGAGCCCTGAGAAAGAATGCATTCCTAGGGGGAGGTGTCTAAAATGGCTGCTCTGGGAATGCCTGTCTTAGGTAGTTGTAGATAAGGGATGAGATAAGCCTGTCTCCTGTAGCAACCCCAGGCCTATTAGGATTAGGAAATTTCTGCCTAGTAAATTTTAGTCAGACCGGTTGTCTGCTCTCAAACCCTGTCTCCTGATAAGATGTTATCAATGATAATGTGTGCCTCGTGGGACATGAAAATTCATCAGCAATTCTAATTTCACCCTGGTCCTGTGATCGCTCTCTGCCCCCATTTGCCTTGTGATATTTTATTGCCCTTGAAGCATGTGATCTCCGTGACCCACGCCCTATTTGTACACCCCTCCCCTTTTGAAATCCATAATAAAAATGTGCTGGTTTTGTGGCTCAGGGGGCATCACAGAACCTGCCGACATGTGATGTCTCCCCCAGACACCTAGCTGCAAAATTTCTCCTTTGTACTCTTTCCCTTTATTTCTCAGACTGGTTGACACTTAGGGAAAATAGAAAAGAACCTACATTGAAATACTGGGGGCTAGTTCGCCCAATATAAGTGTAAGTACACATTAATATAATTAAACTATTGGGTGTTTTACTTAATACAAAACATCCAAAGCAACACAATTTTTAAAGTTTATTTTGTGTATTTTTGACCAGTCACTAAAGAAAGCAGGATTGCAAGTAAACCTCTAGGTATCACTGAATATAAATGTAATTATGGCAATTGTATACATTATTGAACCCTAAACTATGTTACATGTTCTGTGCTCAGCACATTATTAATCTTATTATAATATCTCTAGTAGATACCATTATTATATTCTCTTTGTTGACTGGGTAAATTTCAAAGATAAAGCAGTCTAACTTCGCACAGTTATTAAGTGGTGAAGGTTAGAGTTTTCTAGGTTTGCCTGACTTTATATTGTACAAATCACAACATGCAGTATATTATCTTGTAGACATTAAGCTTCTGGTTAAATGATTTTTAACTGCTGCCCTAAAAAAAAGTAGCCTATTTGGATGGCAATCAATATGTTTCATGATCTTGCCCTCCCTCCCTCTGTCCATTACTGACATTCCCTGATCTTTGGGTATTTAGTCCTATTTCATTGATCAAAAGAAAATGCAGGTTATTCCATCAAGTTCATTTTTACTTAGAACACTGCATGTTTCTGCACATTCTCCCAGCAAATATCACTCTATGTTTGTGTTTTTGCTTTTCCTTCCACCACACAGATTTTAATAACTCCATTAATCTGTGCATGTTTTATCTCTGCCTAGAAAATGTTTCTTAGTAGTGTATGTAATAGATTAAAAATCATTTTCCATCTTGTTTTTTTCCATGTCTTTATAAGAGGAGTTTTCTTTAAGAACAAACTGTTTCTGAAGGAAAGATTTGTTGGTTTAAATCCGAATTATTTTTTAGTAATAGACCCCTAAAACTGTGTAGCTTTTAAATGTTTGCAACTTAAGTTTCCTGCTGTGCAAATTAGGCCTAATAAAAATTATATAAATGTTATGGGACTTCTAAAAATGAACTTGGTATAAAATATATGTAGATATTTTATCAAACAGGTTGATGCTTATCATTATTTAAAAAATGCCATTATGTGTATCCTTTTTTGAAAAAACACTGAAGCATTTTCTCATACATCCTATGGCATCAGCCATAATGTATTATTTACTTATCTATTTTTCCTGTGGTATAGTCTCACTAGCTAACTTACTAATTCTTTTTTGTATTAGTTATCAATTAAGTATAATATGCTACTCAATTACATATAACATTAATACATGCATTCCCTCAAGTAAATATAAATTGAAACAAAGGGAAATATTATCTGTTCAAAATGGAAAACGGGTAATCTATAATGTAGACAGAGCCATCGTCAAATTAATGTTTTTCTGCTAAGAATGTGACAAAAAGAATGTGAGAATAAAATGCTACAGTGGGTTTTGGTAACAAAGAAACTCATAATACCAACATATTTGTAACCATAATTTAAGAAACATTTTTCCAAAATATACATTTACCTGTAAAAATATCTTTATCTTAAGAGCACGTTTTACTGTTAGGTTATCCATCAGAAAAGAAAACATTGAAAAGATAAATTAAAACATTTATGCAGACACAATCAGCTCTATATTGGTATGTTATAGTTTATGAACCAAGTAGTTCATAATTGTGAGTATAGAATGTATAAGCTTTAATTTTTTAAAATTAATATAAAACACTTACAATGTGGCTTATAAGTAAGCATTTTTTAAAGAACTGTTCTTTTAAATTCTGATATGCACAATTTATACACAAACTCAGAAAAATAAGTTTGGATTGCATTGTGTAGATATTTAAGTGTATTTTCTTATGTTACATTTTATTTTGCAAGAGAATTCATAGAATGTAATAATTTTACTGTGGACAATATAGTCTGTCAGCTAATGAAATATTTTTTCAGGAGTACAAATGCTATTTATTTTACTAGAGCTCTGTTAATTAAGGATGTTATTTGTTATACACAAATTGAAGAGAGAGGAATTGCCTATGTGTCTATATTGTTTTTGTTAATTTTGGAAGTTTGGGTCAAATCACTACATTTATCTACTAAGCAAATAAAATAAGGTGTCTAAATATTTATATTACAACCAAAAAGAGAAGATAGAAGATTAAGATGTATAAATTTTACATTCCTAATTGACTTATTTTCTTGCTTTCTTTTAATGTTATTTTACTTACTATTGCTTCTTATAAATTTCTTTAAATTTTAATTATTACTTTTCCCCTTTATGCATTATTTTATGAAATAAGCAGACACCATGTAGAGTGAGCTCATTGCTAATATTTGAGAAGGGGATGAAACATGGATGACTATTTCATAATAAAAGTACTTCAAGATTGGTAACACCACCACAACTGAAGAAAGTAAAAAATGAAAATAATATAGAACATATTTTGGCATTTTAATTTTCTTTCCTTTTTTTTTTAATTCAAACTGTCTTGGGCCAAGCTTCCTTTGATTTATGTTATGCTCCTCTTTCCCTACGTCCTTTGCGGCTCTGGTGGGAGTGGTACTTTCAGGTTTCTCAGCTTTTTAGCTGGGTATGCCACAAGCCTCAACTGTTCCTTCAGCTTATGGTAACAGAGGGTGGTACACAGGCGATTTCTCAGAAAATCGGGGAACGGAGGCAAAAAAAAAGCTTAATTTTAAGCAGAGAGGACGCGTTTGTATCTCAGGAGAGTTAATGTCTAAATCATCTCCTGTGAATAGAGGAAATGTGTTAATTCAGACCATTTCTCTCAGGTTGTTTTCAGCAAAAGTTAAGAAATGTTATAATTGTTATTATGTGTAGATTTATGTATATGGGTATAACTGTATACATGAAAGTGTTGGGTATCAGTTTGTCCTACCAAAAAGCACCTTTATTTTATGTTTCTTTGCACAGATTGGTTTCTTGGCAGGAATACAAACACCCCGAATTTTTTGGATTTTGTCTATAAAAGGGGGTGAGTTTTCAATGTGTGGTTGTTGAATTATGGGGGGAAACAGTAGGGAGAGAACTCTTTAGTGCTGTTAAGAAACTCACTTTTGTTAAACTCGTTGATTTTTCTTGAGTATTCTTCCCTTTACCGTCGTACATGGACGACATGTGGGCAAGTTGTGGGAGATGGAGCTACGGCGCCATTTTTTTATGTGCACTTGTTGTTAAAGCGGTTTTTCTCTGTGAATGTGGTCCTAATTCAAATATATAGGCAATACACTTAACCACTGTGATTAAAAACTTTTACTCATCACATGTCAAATTTGTGATTTGCTTGACAGGAATTATCAAATTTTGACATACATTGCATTACTTCAGTGGATGATGAAGTCTGGGGCCATAAATAATCTCAGTTTAAATTTGCATAAAGCCTTTGTCTCCTTGCTTGTTTGACAGTATTTCAAACATGTTTCATGTATCTCTGGCACCGTAAATAATTTAAACCGAATAAGTGGGTGTAATCCAGATAAATGGTGATAGATAGCTTAAAAAGGAGACAAATTAATTGCTTTTAAGTTATTCTATTAACTTGGCACACTGACTTACTCTTGTAATCCTACTATTTTGGCAAGAGGAGGTGTGAGGATGGCTTGAAATCATGAGTTGGAGACCAGCCTGTGTAATACAATGAGGTCCTTTAATCTACTGCCATTTTTGCACCAGGGACTGGTTTAGCGCAAGGCATTTTTCCACAGACAAGAGGAGAGCAGGGGGAGAAGGTGGTGAGGTGGACACCTTGGGAAGGTGGGGGGTGGCCGTTCCAGGAGGAGTACAGTGTAGGAAGGGGCTTCGGGCCAGAGCAGTGTGACAGGGGGGCAGTGGTGGGACAACGGGGCTCCGAGCGGGACAGGGCAGGCCAGCGGGGAATAGGGAGAATGGATTCTGAATGAAACTGTTCCATCTAGCTGGGCGTGGTGGTTCACCCTTGAAATCTCATCACCTTGGTAGCACCAGGCCAGAAGATAGCTGGAGCCCAGGAGTTTGAGACTAGGTTGGGTACCACGGGGAAACCCATGTCTATTAAAGAAACACACAAAAAAGTGCCTACTAGCTCTGGTAGTGAGTGCCTGTAGCTTACCCATTAGATGAGACGTGGGAGGATCACTTGAGGTTCGGTAGAGGAGGCTGCAGTGAGCGGTGCACTTTGGCAACAGAAAAGTTACATATCAAGAAAAAAATCCACAAAACACACTGTACAGTATAAATACATACTTTTCAAATAAAACTATTTAAATGGAGTGTCCTGCATATTGCAGCTTGAGAAAATTAGAGTAGCTTTTCTCCTTTCATTTTTACAAACAAGTTTTTGTCAGGTACATATTAAAATGCAGCACTTGTCCATGAAGTCAGTGCCCCTTTCACTGTGCATGTTACAAATTTTACATATTTGAAGTAAGAAAATCTAAAAAGATGTCAGCCTCTGCAAGGGAATTTCACTTGCAAGGGAGTTTTCAACACAATATGTAATAAAATTTTATCTTTTTGGCTTATTTATTATCTAAATATAGATTTTTTGTTATCATTTACAGCAAAATGGTAGAAGCAGATAGGCCTGGTAAGCCTTTCACTGGTGGCCTCCGTTTAGATACCAGTTAAAGACACTTAAAGCAGTATTTGGGAAATATGGTCTCATATTGGAAGGCAACTGTTTTATATATATATGTGTGTGTGTGTGTGTATATATGTTGGATATATGTGTGTGTGTATATGTGTGTATCTACATATATATGTTGGTTATATATATTTTTTAAAGTAAATATATACTTAATGTATTTAATGAATATATAAAATATTTATTTGTTTTTAAACTGTTATCTTCGGATTTCTATTTGATATTGGGAAAATTCTCATGGCAGCGGGTGAAGGGTCTGTGGTAAATGTCACCTACGACTGAAAAATGAAAATGAGCAAAAGTAAATGTGTTGTGGATGCAGGGAACAAATTGGAATAAAATAGGCTGACTATAGAGGTGACTTAGTATTAAAAGAATCATAGTAACGATGTGAAATGCATTTTTTGGGTTTGTTAGTACTACAGTGAGTCCATTAGATAAATGTAAAATATTTTCATATATTTTAGTTCTTCTGATAAATGATTGGGAAACCAGCAAGTTCAGATGCTTTGCATTTATTTTGAGAAAGCTGCAGATGCTAAAAATGTTGTCAAAGGTATGAATGGAAACGTAACAGTTCCTTATTAATAATATCCTAACTGTTCTTCACTTAACAGCATTTCAAGGTCTTTCTTGTATTACTAAACTTTTGAAGATATCATAATGTCATATGATCTGAAATGCTTTAGCCATCCTCTTCTTTTTGCCATATTAAGTACAAGTGTAGTTGGAAGGATATTGGAATAAAACTTACATAAATTAATATATGGTAATCATATTTGTATGTTAGTATTTCAATACAAGTGTAAATAGATTTTCAAAGCTTTCAAGCAGCTTTAAAACTTAGGAGGAACCCTCACAAAAATGAGAGAAATAAGTCAGTATCTATCAAATACTATTAATGGAATTACTTCCAATTCATGGAAACACTTCTATAGCATAGACAAACTATGGGTAGACAGCTAGACAGACTTACAAGATGGGAATCTTCTATAGAGAGACATCTAGACAGACTCACAAGAAGGAAAGATTTTTTCACATTTTCTGAAAACACATTCTTGAGAAAGTATATTTCAACAATATCTTTACATTTAAGGAAGTGTTAAGTACTTGAAAGTAGAAAATAATATGAGAATATTGAAGTTGAGTAACAGAATGACTGGCATTTTTGCCCCATTCTTGCTCTTTTCCTCCTTAAAACATTTTTATCCTGTCACCATAGTGATTTATGTAACATGAATACCTAATTATTTATTTTCCCAGTGTGTTTGAGCACTTGTGTTGATCCAACTAATGATCTCTGTCTTACTGAATCTTAAATTCTAGGGATCATGTGTGTATTACAGCTTTAAACTTTTGTGTCATTCTATTACCTGCTTAATTCCTTCATATTACCATCAAAATCATTGCATTCTGGATACTTTGGAATTTTTTTTATATAACATTATCCAAATCTCTTTTTAGTTCCCAATACTCTTTATGCTATCACCAATATGCTTTTTCGGACTTCTCGAGAGTTATTCTTCCCGGCGTACATCTCACAAATAGCAATTCATGCTCCAAAAACAGCTTAGATTTTACATTTTCTTCTTCACTGTATATTGTGGGTATTTTGGCCTCACTGTACCATGTATTAATCTGTTGATTGTTAAATTGTCTTTAGTGCATATTTAAGTTTTCCTAGTTGCTTTTGTTTCTGTTACATCTAGCACATTTCCTGGTATATAGCAGAAGTACCTTTTTATTCAGGTTATACTTTCATATTTTAAGTTTCGGTAGAAACTGAAAGTTGCGTTTGGCTCATGGTTTTGTAGGTGTGGAAACAATTTTGACTTACGTATAATAATCTATGATAATTTCTTTTTCCCCCGTAGTTTTCAAGCACAAGAACAGGTGATTTCTGTGGATGTTACTTCTAAATTACTTCATCCAACATATCTTACTGTGTAAGAATAAATATAAATGTAATATGCACACAAAAGTTAAGAAGGGAAATAAAGGAAGTACTTAGAGGTTTCAGGGGCAATGAACAGGTTAAGAAAGTTTGGCTGACTTCTGAATAGTAGGAAGGAAGCAGTCATGCACAAATCTGGGAAACATGTTTTGGGCCGAGAAATCACCAAAGAAGTCCCAAGGCTGGAACGACTGGCTATGTGACTGCAAGAGATCTTGGAAAGGATTTAAGTTCTTCCCCCAAATAACAAAGCAATGTAAGTTTTAAATACAATTTTTGCTGACATTTCTTCTAAAATCACCTTTGCCTATAGAAAACATTAAAGTGAAGAAAGTTATTATGAAATTAATTAGGACATTTAAGCATTTCTGAGAAATAACATGAAGTACTATATTAAGAGTCATTTATTAGGGACACTTCTAAGGCAAGATAAGAAATGAGTAAGGCAATCACACCTGTAATCCCAGCACTTTGGGAGGCTGAGGCAGGTGGATCACAAGGTCAGGAGATCAGTTTAATAACCGGATATGTAAGTCATTGGATATGCTTTCTCAAGTTGAAATTGCAGTGTTTGCTCCATTTTAAGGTACATATCTTCATAGTATTTTTTTCTCAATTTATCTTGAGGGTGAAGATTAATACTACTCTGCCATGTATGAGAATATGCATTTTCTTACCTGTAACACCACCAAGGAATTAGAATATATCTACATTTTTTGTAGATATAAGAAAATGTTTTTATTATTTAATATGCAATTCTTAAAGGTTATTAAAATTGAGCATAGACTAAGCTAAAAACTAATATTTCATAATGGATTTTTAGGAATTGTATATTATGATACAAATTTTACAGATAATGTATTTTTCTGAGGTGTCATTTTTTGATTTTGTAAATAACTGAGTTTCTTTGAATGGAATTTGGTGTACCCTTATGATATGTTTTGAAACACTTTTTTTATAGTAGAATTATATGAACAGTAATTTATCATTTTTCTCTGACTATATTTTTTATGTAGATTGTATTTATATATTTAACTGATAGATTTTTGCTTTCTCTTCGCTCTGCATTTATCCCAAATCTCTCTGTCACACCAATATAAAATGATTCTTTGTTATTTTTTAGATTTTCTTCTGTCACCAGGCTGGAGTGCAGCGACGTGATCTCAGCTCACTGCAACTTCCGCCTCCTGGGTCCAAGCCATTCTCCTGCCTCAACCTCCCATGTATCTGGGACTACAGTTGCACGCCATGAGGCCCAGTTAATTTTTTTATTTTTAGTAGAGATGGGGTTTCACCATGTTGCCCAGGATGGTCTTGACCTCTTGACCTCATCATCTGCCCACCTCAGCCTCCCAAAGTGCTGGGATTCACTCTGTGAACAAACATTAGTTTTAATCCTGTGTTTTCTAGAGAATTCCATTTAATTTTTCTTAAAATTCCTGGCAGTATTCTTTGATGGTAGGCTTCGTAATCTAATGAATTCTTCCATTACCTAGGTCTCTTGGTAGTGGTCCTCCAGTGGGTCAATCTAAAAATTGTTTGTTCAGTTTCTTTTTGGGTTGGAGTCTTGCTCTCACCAGGCCAGAGTGCATCGATGAGATGATAGCTCACTACGGCCTCAAATTCCTGGGCTCAAGTAATTGTCCTGTTTTAGCCTCCTGCGTTGCTGTGACTACAGGCATACACCACCACACATAGCTAAATTTGTTTCCCTTTTTTCTATATTTTTGTAGAGACACGATCTCATTGCATTGTCATAGAGGACATTAAAGCCCTGGGCTCAAGCAGTCCAGCTGCCTCAGCCTTCCACATTGGCTCACAGTGTGAGCCACTGCGCCTGGCCATCCAGGTTCTGAGACCTCAATAATACTTACGTGCAAGGCATTCTTACTGGTTATGTGAGGATACACAAGAACTAAAGGAGCATTTTGCAGATAAGCAATCACTGGGCTTAAATAATAATGAATAATAAAATTAAGGCTTGATAGGTAAACTTGAAGGAGTCCAGCATTTTTAAGTTAAGAGCATACCACAAAAGTGCAGAGTTGTGAAATATATGGGGGGTGTAAATTAAGATATGGTGTAAATTAATGTATGGAGAGTGTAAATGTATGGAGGGGGTGTATAATTGTTAAGATGGTACAGGGATGTTAAAACCTTAACACAAGATAGTTAGTGTAGGACTTCAGTTATTTCAGGAGAGAATTTAGTTCTAAGCAGCATTAGGTGAACAGTAGGATTGAATAGAAGTAATATTTTTGAGAAAGAGAAGTGTGAGATTTCAGACTGAAGAGAAGAAAACAAGACCATAAAGTAACAGATCTTAGTAAATAAATTTAAACAGAACAAATTAAAATCCTTACCTAGCCCTCCATCATAATATGGAGGAAATTGAAAACTGCCATTTTCAATTTTACATTTCTCATGTAGAGTATCAGTGAAGTTAAGTATTTATTGATTTCAGAATACACAAGCCAGCACATTTCCTTTAGAAGACTAGCCAGCAAACACATCATAGGTGAAAGACTGACTTCTATGAATTAGCATGTGAAGAGTATGTCAAAGGAGGAAGTTTTCTATTTTTGAAAGAGGTACAATATTGTAATTATCCCTTTAAGAGTATTGCTAATTGCAGTAAAAATAAATATTGGACATCATTAGAAGAGCTGCACTAGTACATTTTAATTTGTCAACATTTAAGATACAGCCAATCACTTAGAGATAAAGGAGCACTTTTATGTAGAATTTTGGCATGCAGTAGTTCAAAGGTAGCAATATTGGTGTTTGTGAGATGGATTGAACAACACGGGATAACCTTCTTCAGCTGAGAAAGGACAACATATGTAAACTTTATATTCAGTGAAGAGTTTGATGGTTTTACAGGTTTTGCCTGTTATCATTAGTAGTCATCAGTAATTCATATAAAAAGAAAAAATAGTAACTAACTGGTTATTAACAATTAAAGTGAACTTTTACCAAAGAATTAACGTCTGCCTTCAGCTTTGTTAGAAGAACTGGCCTTGTGGAGCCATGGGATTATCCAAAGCCATAAGAAATATTTAAGTTGTCATGAATGTCTAGTAATTTCGAGAAAGAAGAATGGAGTCATTCAAGAAATAATTTTTAAAAATTGTTGCAGAGAAGAAAAAATTGTGTTTCAGATTTTGTGTTCTTTATATAATATTCAATTATTTTAACATTAAATGTCCCATGTCATGTGGATGAAAGAATTCTGGAGGTCCTCCACACAGAGTCAGTCTCTTCCTGGAGAAATGACCATGTGTCATCAAGAGATGAGGGTTATGCAACTAAGGATAGGTTAAGAAAAAATGGAAAAATAGTTGACTTCTGTTGTGGTGATGAAATTCGCATAACAAACTTTAACATTTAAAGGTAAATAGTTAATTGGCATTTAATATATTCTCTGTTGTGCAACAGCTACCTCCAACTAGTTCCAAAACATTTTCATCACTCCAAACCACAACTCCACTACCAGTTAAGCAGTTCCTTTCATTTTCTCCCTTCTGCCAGCCACTAGTAAACAACAATCTGTTTTCTGCCTCTGAACTTAGCTGTTCTGGGCATTTCATGTTAATGGGCCCAAACACCACAGGACATTTTATAACTGTCTCCTTTCGTTTGCATGATGCCATGAAGGTTCATTTACACTGTAGCACTTCTCTTCTTACACAAGCTGCTAACTCATTATTTTGTTTGGGTTGTTTCTACTACAGTATTTCCATATATACATATTTGTTTGGGTATACTTATTCAACTCTCGGTATATATGAGTGGAATTGCTTGGTCCTATGATAACTGTGTTTTCTTGAGGAACAACCACATTTCTCCACAGCAGCTGCATCATTGTCCATTCCAGCTAGCATTGTGTCAGGGTTCCAAATTATCTACATGCTCTCAAACACTTGATATTTCCTGCTATTTAAAATTTATTTCCATTCCAGTATGTGTGAAGTATGGTATTTCATTTTGGTTTGAAATGCATTTTCTGAATAACTGATTATGATTATTTGTTCCATGTGCTTTTTCAGCACTGCACTCCAGCCTGGGCAACAAAGCAAAATGGTCTCACAAAATAAAAAGAAAAAAATAAAGAAAAGAAAAATAATAGTTATTGCGTACAATCCTTGCTTGCAAATCAAAAATTAAAATGTCATTTCTACATCATTACATGAGTACCACTAAAACAAAATGTTGATTTTGGAGGGAGAGGTAGATCTTAACTTCCTCCATGAATTTTTTGAGGTATTAAGATGAAAAGGAACTTTTTTCAAAGTAATTTCATAATTGTTAACGCTATTTGAAAACTATCTGTTTAGATGATATGGCTGTATTAAAATTTTCAGATTAAAATTATACATGTAATGCCTAATGCCTGATTTTATTGCTACACATGCTTAAAAGCAAATTAAATAGGAAATTAAACTGTGTTTTTTGTCGAAAATTTTCTTTGTAGCTTTGCATATAAATAGATACAAAAGTAGGCATAGGTTACATCTCCCTTGCAAGCTGCACACCTTTTCTAATTTGGCTGTGTTTCTCTTTAAAAACTTACAAGCTTTAAAAGTTTGAGAACTCTTCAGAAAGACTAAAAAACTGTCTGCCTCACCATAAATTGTTTATCATTCAGAGGAATCATGTGGGTCAAAGGAAATAATTAGATATGTTTGATATTAAAGTTTAAGACATCCATAACATTTTTCTTGAAGCATTCTGTGACTGAAGGGGGATAATGGTGATGAAACATTTTTTTCAACCTAAATAAAAACGGAACCAGCTACGTTTCCTAAGTATATAGTTTAATGAAATTAAGTCTTCCTAGTTTTATATAGTGGAAAATAAGTGTTTTCTGTGGGAGGTACTCATGTTAATTATTTCCTATAATATTTGACAATGGTTGTTGTAAGTAATGGCTTAGCAATAAGTTCTTGCAAATAGAAATTATCTAGAAGGCTTGGGATTTGATCAGGTTTTTTGTTTTTTTTTTTGGATGGAGTCTAGCTTTTGTTTCCCAAGCTGGGGTGCAGTGGCTGGATCTTGGCTCACTGTGACCACAACTTTCTGGGTTCAAGCTATTCTCCTGCCTCAGCATCATGAGTAAGTGGGTTTACAGCTGTGTGCCACCAAAGCTGGCTAAATTTTGCATTTTTAGTACAGACAGCATTTCACTATGCTGGCCCGACTAGTCTTAAAATCCTGATTCTCCCAAAGTGCTAGGATTACAGGCATGAGCCAACAGGCTCCGACTATCAAATTTAAGTGAAGATATGAATAGAAATGCTTTAAACCTCATGTTTTTTTTGGAAAGTGAAGCATATAAAACATGAAACAACATCATAAAGTTTCAGATAGGCAATTGCTTAACGGTTTAAGATATCATCTAATGATAAAACTGAAAAGATTTGGACCCAAATAAGTAAACCAATTAATTTTCCTGAACATACAAACTAAATAAATGAAATATATGAAGATCCAGAACTTTACAGTCCATAATTCTTAAAATTAACAGACTAATCTGTAAAAAGGCATATCTTTATGAGAAAATTTTGACAAGATCATAATTTTTATAGGGTAAGGTGGCAAATAATTTTAAAGTGAGAAGTTACTAACTTTGATTTTTCAAGTGAGTTATTTATGTTATGAAATTGTGTTAACATTCACCTATAATATAGGATTGTGAGGATTAAGTGAAAAGATACAACTCCCTGGGCTTGTGTATCTTCACAGCAGCAACAGGAGAAATACTGTCTATCCAGGTGTGATGGCTCAGGTCTGTAATCCCAGCATTTTGGGTGGCTGAGGTGGGCCTATCGCTTCAACTTAGGAGTTTGAGGCCAGCCTGGGCAACATGGAGAAATCTTGTCTGTATAAAATAGACAAAAAATTGCTGGATGTGGTAGTGCATCAGTGTAGTCCCAGATCCTTGGGGGCTGAGGCGGGAGGATCGCTTGAGCCCATGAGTTCCAGGCTGCAGTGAGTCTGTTTACACCACTGCATTTTAGCCTGTGTGACAAAGCGAGACCCTGATAAAAAAAAAAAAAAAAAGGAGAAGGTGTCTATGATACTCTGTCCCTAGGCTTTTTTAACCCCAATTATCTGCATGAAACATTCTGTCATAATGATTAAAAGGTATGGGAAACAGAAGAGTAACCAGCAATATACAATTTATCAATCTTGGAACAGGGATTCTGTTTCAGAAGTTAGAATAAATGCTGAAAACCATTTATGTAACAAGAGCGAAAGCCTTATTGCATCATTTTTCATAGGAACATGTGATTTGAATGAATAATAGGTTAATTTTTTTTTACCATCTTTGTCCACAGGCATTACTATGAGAAAATACCTGGACTTGGTGGTCTATAATAAACCTTTCTTGTAATCCCAGAGGCTGAGAAGCCCAAGGTCAAGGCATCAGCAAATACAGTGTTCAGGTAAGGGGTCCCTTCCTGGGTTTTATTTTTATTTATTTATTTTTGAGATGGAGTCTCTGTCACCAGGCTGGAGTGCAGTGGCACTATCTCGGCTCACTGCAACCTCTGCCTCCAGGGTTCAAGTGATTCTCCTGCATCAGCCTCATGAGTAGCTGGGGTGACAGGTGTGCACCACCATGCCTGGCTTTTTTTTTTTATACTTTAAGTTTTAGGGTACATGTGCACAATGTGCAGGTTTGTTACATATGTATGCATGTGCCATGTTGGTGTGCTGCACCCATTAACTCATCATCTAGCATTAGGTATATCACCTAATGCTATCCCTCCCCCCTCCCCCCACCCCACAACAGTTTTTTGTATTTTAGTAGAGACAAAGTTTCACCATTTTGATCAGGATAGACTCGATCTCCTGACCTTGTGATTTGCCTGTCTCTGCCTCCCAAAGTGCCGGGACTACAGGCATGAGTCACCTCACCCAGCCACTTCCTGGATTTTAAACAACCCTCTTGCTGAGTCTATACGTTATAGAAGTGAGTTGGGAACTCTATAGTCTTTTAGGAGGGTGCTAATGGCATTTATGAGGGTGCTGCCTTCCTGACCTGATTACTTCCCATCAAAGTCCCTTTTCTCCTTCCAGAGGGAAGCCAACGGACACTTCCACATGTTTAGCTTAAAGTATTTTTTAGATGGTGGAGTGAGGATGGCAGTGATGATTTAATTAATTCTTTGGTTTGCAGTTTTTAATGCCTCCAGTGTTGGCATCAGGTATTAAAGGCATGAAGATGATTTTTTAAATTGTTCATATGTAGTCATCCACTTTCAGCTTACAAGGTTTGGGGACAATTGGGCAGTTTTGGTTTTCAGTGATGCTAAATCATGAAAGGGGGACCCAGTGTTGAAATTTTAGTTTAGAGACTTGTAGCTATACATTGAATGAAACGAGAATTGAAATTATAGACTAATAAAATATGTAAGACAACTCACGTGGGGGTGTGTTTTAGTTTTGCATTGAAACAAAATTCTCTCTGAAGTTACTTCTCTTGACTCTTGTTCACCAGATAAGTCTGGTCTGACTAGATTTGTCCTCATTTTTTACCTAAGTGCAGTAAGAACTGTCATTGACCACAAAGGTATAATTACAAATTATATTAAAAAAATTAAATGTATATAAATAAATTTATATAAATATATTTATTTTATTTGTATTTTATAAATTTATATTTATTTATATTTAACTTTATATAAATGAATTATATAAATTATAATATAAATAAGTTATATATTATTTTATATATAATATAAAATTTATTATATATATAATTTATTTTTTAAATTTGAGACAGTGTCCAGCTCACTGTAGTCTCAAACTCATGGGCCCAAGTGATCCTCCCACCTCATCCTCCTGAGTAGCTGAGACCATAGGTGCAAACCATCATGCTTGGCTAATTTTATATGTTGTTTGTTTGCTTGTCTGATTTTGGAGATGGGGTTTTACCACGTTGCCTAGGCGAGCCTTGAACTTCTGGGCTCAAGTGATTCTCCCACCTCTGCCTCTGAATGTGCTGGGATTACAGGTGTCTTCCACCATGTGTGGCCACAGAGGCCTTTCCAGTTTACTAAGTGAG